>NC_053491.1:28999134-29690384 GCF_905171775.1 Rana temporaria
CCTATCAAATTTTCAAATACAGGCAAGGTAAATAAATGCTCTTGGCCATAACAGAGTATACACCGACATCTACAATTTCTATTGAAAGTCACTGTAAAGCATTGTCACTGTCAACCCTATTGAGGTGGGGGCTTGGTAAATCCTTCCAAAACCTCTCCATGCCCCAACAGTAAAAAAAAACTATGGCTCAGATTCTTAAAGACTTACGGCGGCGTATCTCCAGATACGCCGTCAAAGTTCGAATGGCCGCCGTCGTATCTATGCGCCTGATTCATAGAATCAGTTACGCATAGATTTGGCCAATATACGAGCGGCGTAAGTCTCCTACGCCGTCGTATCTTGAGGTGCATATTTCCGCTGGCCGATAGGTGGTGCTTCCGTTGATTTCCGCGTTGAATATGCAAATGAGCTAGATACGCCGATTCACGAACGTACGTGCGCCTGTCGCATTTAGTTGCGTTGTTTACGTAAGACATACGCCGGCGTAAAGATAAAGCAGGTCTCTAGGTGGCGCAGCCCATGCAAAGTAGGGACGTCGGAACAAGCGTATCTTTTTACGTTGTTTGCGTAAGTAGTACGCGAATAGGGCTGTGCGTAAGTTACGTTCACGTCGTAGGCAGTGTTTGACGTATCTTAGGCATTCTATCCGACGCATGCGCACTGGGATACGTCCACGGACGGCGCATGCGCCGTTCGTTCAAAACGTCATTTACGTGGGGTCATGCTTTATTTACATAAAACACGCCCACCTCTTCACAATTTGAATTAGGTGCGCTTACGCCGGCACATTTACGCTACGCCGCCCTAACTTAGGACTCAAGTGCTTTGTGAATACAGCACTTGCCTCTCTAAGTTGCGGCGGCGTAACGTAAATACGATACGCTACGCCCGCCCACACTTACGCCGCCCTATGTGAATCTAGGCCTATATATATATATATATATATACTTACACAACAGTGGCAGTGTGTCCATAAAGGTCTATCACCATAGATAGATTCATGCATTGCATGAATCTACTATGGTCACCACTGCCACCCCCTATTTATGTGCCCAGCCCCTTTTCGGGCGCCGGGCACCTAAATTACAGCGGTGGGGTATTTTTTGGAAACACCTGATTAGAGCCGTAGGCTTTGATAGGTGTCCAAAAAGGTGAACAGCGGGTGCCATACTGGGCGCTCGCTGATCACTCAGCGTTGTGTTAGGAAAGCGAATGAATATTTGCTTTCCTAACACTGAACAGCCTCTCAGCCAATCAGGTGCTCGGGTCTGTTACCTGTCACCTGATTGGCTGAAATGACAGGCGCTGTGATTTGACGCCGCCTATCAGGCATCCAATCATAGCAGAGGACAGGAAGAGAGGATGGGAGAAGACATAGAGGAGCGTGGAGGACATCGCCACCGTGACCCGCTGCACCATGAGACAAGGTAAGTGTCGGGCGGGAGGAGGATGCACAGTGCCAGCATTTGATGGGCACAGTAACTGAAATTGATGGGCACACTGGCAGCAATTTGTGGGCACAGTAGCAGAAATTGATGGGCACAGTAGTGCCAGTTGATGGGCACAGTGTCAGCAATTGATGGGCACACTGGCAGGAATTGATGGGCACAGTAGTGGCAATTGATGAGCACACTGGCAGCAATTGATGGGCACAGTGTCAGCAATTGATGGGTACAGTAGCTGCATTTGATAGAACAGTGGCAGCAATTTATGGGTACAGTGGCTGCATTTGATGGGCACAGTGGCTGCTTTTGATGGGCACATCGGACGAATGCATTTTTTTACGAAACAAAATAAATAAAAACAAATTTCAGGAGTAACTAAATAAATGTATTTTTCGGACAAAAACGAGATTCCGAAACAAAATATTTCAGTGTGCATATGTCTACTGTATTATAACAAGGAGAGTAATGGCAAACACAATGCAGGAAAAAAGACTGGGACTATTTTTGAAAATCATTTTTAACTTCTTCAGACCCAGGCCATTGTAAAAAGACGGCCACAAGGTGTCACTACAATGCCGGGAGGCCGTCTCTTTACGGCCTCGGGTCCTCCAGCCAATGGGGGGCGCGCGGGCGTACCCGGCGCATTACTGAGATGCAGGTGCGCGTGCCTGGCGGCCGTGATGTCCGCCATGTACCCGCGATCGGCAGTGACAGAGCAGGGACGTGGAGCTGTGTGTGTAAACACAGAGCTCCACGTCCTGTCAGGGACAGAGGAGACCGATGCTGTGTCCCTTGTACATAGGGACACGGATCGGTCACCTCCCCCAGTCAGTCCCCTCCCCCCACAGTAAGAATCACTCCCAGGGTACACATTTAACCCCTTCCTCGCCACCTAGTGTTAACCCCTTCCCTGCCAGTCACATTTATACAGTAATCAGTGCATATTTATAGCACTGTTCAATGTATAAATGTGAATGGTCCCAAAAATGTGTCAAAAGTGTCCGATGTGTCCACCGCAATATCGCAGGCCTGACTATAATTGCAGATAATCGCCATTACTAGTAAAAAAAATATAATAAAAAAAATGTCAGAATTCTATCCCCTATTTTGTAGATGCCATAATTTTTGCGCAAACCAATCACTATACGCTTATTGTGATTTTCTTTTTACCAATTATATGTAGAAGAGTACGTATTGGCCTAAACTGAGAAAAAAAAAAAACATTGGGATATTTATTATAGCAAAAAGTAAAAAATATTGGCCCGGATTCAGAAACGAGATACGACGCCGTATCTCCAGATACGCCGTTGTATCTCTGAGTCAGGTTTAGGTATAGAAATCCAGTGACATGTTCACTGGAACTATTTTTGGAAATCAGTTTTAAAAGATTTAGGTAAAGAAATCTAGTGACATGTTAATTGTAATCCTTAATGTCACCACTTCAAAGAAATATCTGGAACAATTTGGGAGATGAATCCAGTGTTCGCCGCTTTAATCCAGAGCCATGCCTAGTCGGAACAGCAGAGGCAATCAACTCCGCTAAGGAGCATGGCACAGTCCGAGGAAGAGCAAAGCAGCTCCAGTCACCATCTGAGCAGGGCCGCCATCAGGGGGGTACAGGAAGTACACCTGTAAGGAGCCCAATGGTCCCCAGGGGCCCGGATGGCAACCCCCCTTTTTTTGTAAGCGGCCCGGAGGTCCCCTGGGCACCCCCCTTTTATTTATTTTTTATAAAAAACTATTTTTTTAATATATTTATTTTTTATTTATTTTTTGTTTTTATTAAAGGGCCCAATGGTCCCCAGGGCCCCGGATGGCAACCCCCTTTTTTTTATTTAAAAAAAATTAAATTTTTTTATATATATTTTTATTTTGTATTTTATTTTTTGTTTTTATCAAAGGGCCCAGAGGTCCACAGGGGCCCGGAGGTCCCCAGGGCCCCGGATGGAAACCCCCCCTTTTTTTATATATATATTTTTTATTTCTTTTTTTTTATTTGTTATTTTTATTAAAGGGCCCAGAGGTCCCCAGGAGCCCAGAGGCCCCCAGGGCCCCGGATGGCAACCCCCCCTTTTTTTTTAATAAACATTTTTTTTAAATATTTATTTTCTTTCTTTTTTTTTTCTTTTTTCTTTTTATTAAAGACCCCAGAGCTTCCCAGGGGCCCTTTTCTTTTGTAAGGGGCCTGAACGTCCCCAGGGCCCCGGATGGCAACCCCCCTTTTTTTTATTTAAAAAAAAATGTAATTTTTTTATATATATTTTTATTTTTTATTTTATTTTTTGTTTTTATCAAAGGGCCCAGAGGTCCACAGGCAGGGCCAGATTAAGAACATCATGGGCCTGGTGCTGAGGATTTTGGTGGGGCCTTTTAGGCTGCATTCACACCTCCGCGACAAGTAACGCCGCGTACGCGGTGTATTTTGCCGCGAATAGTGTAACTTTTTTTTTACAAATCCTTCCTATTGCTTTGTATGGCCGAACGCCAATGCCGCCTGAAAAAAAGGGTCCTTTTTTTCATGCCGCAGGTGTACGTCGTCTATGAGATGTGAACCATCTCATAGACAGCAATGGGAATTCTCCCCTCCAGCGGCACGAGCGGCCGGCGTCGGGCGTTTTGTCGCGGAGGTGTGAATGGGGTGTAATAAATAATAAATGCGTGGGAATGACATGAACACAGCCCAGCCAAGGCAAGTGACCAAAGGCACAGAACCCAGAAGGAAGACCGGGTGAAGATGGAAGTGCCCGGGCCCCGCCTGATTGATCACAGTGCAGCACTGGAGGGCTCAGTCTGAAAATTGAAGTGTACACTAATGTGCTAATATGCTGTGCATACTTGTACGTTGTGGCATAACCTACCCCAGGGCCTCTAAAAAGTAGCAATGTCAGGAAAGTTTACTACCGCTTTATTATCACAGGATCCCAGGAGCCTCTCATGGGGCCCCCTACTGACCCGGTGGACGGTGGCCCTTGGGCAGTGCCTAAGTGCACAGTTGCCAACATTTAAAAAATATTTTCAGGGCCACTTTTTTATATAAGTGCTATATTTAGAGTAGCTGAGATCCCTGATGTTCCTCTATACATCATAGTAGTAATCACAAAATTAAATGAGTACTAATAATGGGGCTGAACAAATATGAGAACTGATATTTCCTTTAGTTGAACTAACAAAAGTGTGTCCATTCTAGAGCTGGTAATATTGAGGTTATTCAGTATAATTTTAAAGAACTGTTTTTGTGGGTAAGCGACATAGGGGAGGAGTATGGACGGTATATAAGTGGGAAGTATGTGGAGGGTCAGGAGAGGAGTGTGGAGGGTGCGACAGTGGGCACTAAGTACAGGAGAGAAGTGTATGACAGCAGGCACTATGTACAGGAGAGGAGTGTGAAGGGTATGACAGTGGGTGCTATGTATAGGAGAGGAGTGTGGAGGGTATGACAGTGGGCACTATGTACAGGAGAGGAGTGTGGAGAGTATGACAGTGAGCACTATGTACAGGAGTGGAAGGATATTTAGGGACTGAGTAGTGGTTAAGCTGGTCATACATGGATTGAAATTACGCCAATTATGCAGAGACCAGCCATAGTCAATCTATGTATGGGCTAGCTGGTTTTACACAAGTCAATCTATTAATCAACTTGAGTACAACCAGCCTGTTTTTGTTTCTTAAAACAATCAGTGCTGCCAGCTAAAGTTAGCAACACTGATCATTGTACGCACTGGCAGAACACAATAACACTGCAGGAGTGATTCCCCCATCCACAGGTCAGCAGGTGAGAGGGTGTGTGGGGACAGGCTGGGGAGAGATACTAGTCAGTGGCTGGGTAGGCACTGGTAGTATCAGAGCCAGATACACACAGGTTACATACGCCACGATTGTTAGAGCGAGAACAATAATTCTAGTACTAGACCTCCTCTGTAACTCTAAACATGTAACCTAAAAAAATGTAAAGCATCGCTTAGGATACCAAAAAAAATTGTGCTAACTTAACTAACTGTTTTTTTAATGAATGAAACATTTTTTTCCAAAAAAACATGTTTGAAAAATTGCTGCGCAAATACCGTGCTAGAGCTGCACAATTAATCGTTAAAAAAATCGTGATCTCGATTCAACCCCCCCCGACGATCTTCAATGCAGAGTTTGCTGATTCTTTCATATAACAAGTGGAGAGACTTTCAGCTGTCAAAAGAAAATATCTGGGCAGTCTGCCAAGTTTTTAACAGGAAACATTGTAACTAACACTTCCTTCTTAGATCAAAGGGATACACTTCTGTGTGTAAAGAAAAAATCTGGGCAGTCTGCGAAGTTTGTAAACAAAATGAAACATTGTAACTAACTAACATTGTAACTAAATTTAACCACTTAAAGTCCAACACTTGTTTCTTAAGTTAGAAAGCAATATTATTTGCTAGAAAATTACTTGGAACCGCCAAACATTATCTATATTTTAGCAGAGACTCTAGGGCAGACCTGGGCAAACTACGGCCCGCGGGCCGTATACGGCCCGGCGGACCTTTTAACCCGCCCCCCCGGACGGATCTGTCCAATCGCGAGCAAGGGGGAGTCACATAGACACTCCCCCTTGCTCGCGATTGGACAGATCCGTCCAAGGGGGAGTGTCTATGTGCAGCGGGGAAAACAGCTGTTCAAACGAACGCTGTCTGTAATGTTCCCCGCCGCGGTGATAACAGTAGGCAGGGCCGGTACAAGGCAGGGGCGGGAGGGGTCACTGTGCCAATCACACGCAGCCACTGTGCTAACGCATGCAGCCACTTGTGCCAACACACGCAGCCACTGTGCCACCATAAATTGTCGCCACTGTGCCAATCACACGCAGCCACTGTGCCAATCACACGCAGCCACTGTGCCAATCACACGCAGCCACTGTGCAATCAATTGTTGCCACTGTTCCCAAACGCAGCCACTGTGCCAATCACATGTAGCCACTGTGCCAATCACACGCAGCCACTGTGCCAATCACATGCAGCCACTGTGCCCATCAAACGCAGCCACTGTGCCAATCACACCCAGCCACTTTGCCCATCAAACGCAGCCACTGTGCCAATCACACGCAGCCACTGTGCCCATCAAACGCAGCCACTGTGCCATCACATGCAGCCACTGTGCCAACACACGCAGTCACTGTGCCATCAATTGTTGCCACTGTGCCATCAAACGCAGCCACTGTGCCATCACATGCAGCCACTGTTTAATCAATTGTTATTGATTAAACAGTAGCTGCCTGTCCCCAGCCTCTGTCCCCCTCCTGTGTCAT
Source organism: Rana temporaria (assembly GCF_905171775.1). Lineage (NCBI taxonomy): Eukaryota > Metazoa > Chordata > Amphibia > Anura > Ranidae > Rana > Rana temporaria. The sequence goes on from NC_053491.1 coordinate 29,005,855, forward strand.
GTCCCCAGCCTCTGTCCCCCTCCTGTGTCATGTCCCCAGCCTCTGTCCCCCTCCTGTGTCATGTCCCCAGCCTCTGTCCCCCTCCTGTGTCATGTCCCCAGCCTCTGTCCCCCTCCTGTGTCATGTCCCCAGCGTCTGTCCCCCTCCTGTGTCATGTCCCCAGCGTCTGTCCCCCTCCTGTGTCATGTCCCCAGCGTCTGTCCCCCTCCTGTGTCATGTCCCCAGCGTCTGTCCCCCCCTGTGTCATGTCCCCAGCGTCTGTCCCCCTCCTGTGCCATGTCCCCAGCGTCTGTCCCCCTCCTGTGTCATGTCCCCACAGGGGCGGACTGACAATTCATAGGGCCCTCGGGCAATAGGAGATTATGGGGCCCCCAGGCAATAGGAGATTACGGGGTCCCCGGACAATAGGAGATTACGGGGTCCCCGGGCAATAGGAGATTACGGGGTCCCCGGGCAATAGGAGATTACGGGGTCCCCGGGCAATAGGAGATTACGGGGTCCCCGGGCAATAGGAGATTATGGGGCCCCCGGGCAATAGGAGATTATGGGGCCCTCGGGCAATAGGAGATTATGGGCCCCCCAGCCAATAGGAGATTTTGGGGCCCCTGGGCAATAGGAGATTATGGGGCCCCCAGGCAATAGGAGATTATGGGGCCCCCAGGCAATAGATTATGGGGCCACACAGTACTGTACATACACACAGTATACATACACACTGAGAAGGTACTGGAGAGGCAGGGCAGCTGTAATCTTGGGATTTTTAGACCAAAAGGATGTCGGTAAGAGACATTTCAGGGACAGATGTAAAAAAACACAGATTTTTACATACTGTCCCTGGTTTTACTGAGGCTGGCAAACCTCATGGGGCCCCCTAGTGACATGGGGCCCTCGGGCAGTGCCCGAGGGCCCGAATGGTCAGTCCGCCCCTGTGTCCCCAGCGTCTGTCCCCCTCCTGTGTCATGTCCCCAGCGTCTGTCCCCCTCCTGTGTCATGTCCCCAGCGTCTGTCCCCCTCCTGTGTCATGTCCCCAGCGTCTGTCCCCCTGCTGTGTCATGTCCCCAGCCTCTGTCCCCCTCCTGTGTCATGTCCCCAGCCTCTGTCCCCCTCCTGTGTCATGTCCCCAGCCTCTGTCCCCCTCCTGTGTCATGTCCCCAGCCTCTGTCCCCCTCCTGTGTCATGTCCCCAGCCTCTGTCCCCCTCCTGTGTCATGTCCCCAGCCTCTGTCCCCCTCCTGTGCCATGTCCCCAGCCTCTGTCCCCCTCCTGTGTCATGTCCCCAGCCTCTGTCCCCCTCCTGTGTCATGTCCCCAGCCTCTGTCCCCCTCCTGTGCCATGTCCCCAGCCTCTGTCCCCCTCCTGTGCCATGTCCCCAGCCTCTGTCCCCCTCCTGTGCCATGTCCCCAGCCTCTGTCCCCCTCCTGTGCCATGTCCCCAGCCTCTGTCCCCCTGCTGTGTCATGTCCCCAGCCTCTGTCCCCCTCCTGTGCCATGTCTATAACAAGTACTCGTACCAGTTGTCCAACAATGATATTTACTGCTTTTTATATAGAAATACAATTGATTTTATGCAGTATTGAGTTTAGCCTTTTGGCCCGGCCCTCCAAAATATTTTTAGTTTCTCATGTGGCCCCATCGAAAAAATAATTGCCCACCCCTGCTCTAGGGTATACAATGGCAATTGCTGCAATATGTTATGTCACACTGCATTTTCCCACTTCAATGAATAATAAAAACCATAAAAACAAAACAGTGAAGTTAGCCCATTTTTTTTTTTTTGTTTTAATGTGAAAGATGATGTTACGCCGCAACAATCGTGAGAGAATCGTGATCTATCTTCTAAGCAAAAAAATTGCAATTCTCATTTTAGCCAGAATCGTGCAGCTCTGTACCCTGCAACATAAAAAGTGCAAAGACCACCATAGAGTCATTTTCTAGCAAAAAACAAATGATGATTTTTACATGTAGTAGAGAAGTGTCAGAATTGGCCTGGGTGGCAAGGGGTTAATTACCATGAGTAATATACAAATAATTATTATAAGCACTGTGATCCTATCAGTCTGCTGTAGTGTGTCAGCTTGTATTTATATTGGCCGCTCTGAATGAAGCTTCTGACAGGCTGTGCAAGCAGGCCCGTATCTCCGGAACCATAAATGATAGCCGTCCCATATTTTAACCAGTTGAGGGGTAGCTCTTCCCATGCCTACCCCCAAATGTGGGGTTTCTGTGACCTCTGGTCATCGAGCTACAACCCCCCAAATTCGATCTTAAAAAAAAAAAAATTCTTAAAAAAAAAAAAAAAAAAAATTTTTTTTTTTTTTTGGGCAAATGGGCCTATCTTGAGAAAGGGGCCTGGAGCTGCAGCTCCATCAGCCCCATTGTTAATCCGGCCCTGTCCACAGGGGCCCGGAGGTCCCCAGGGCCCCGGATGGAAACCCCCCCTTTTTTTATATATATATTTTTTATTTCTTTTTTTTTATTTGTTATTTTTATTAAAGGGCCCAGAGGTCCCCAGGAACCCAGAGCTTCCCAGGGGCCCTTTTCTTTTGTAAGGGGCCTGAACGTCCCCAGGGCCCCCGGATGGCAACCCCCTTTTTTTTATATATATTTTTTTCCTTCCTTTCTTTTTTTTTTTTCTTTTTATTAAAGGGCCCAGAGGTCCCCTTTTTTTTATAATTTTTTTTTATATATATATATTTTTATTTCTTTTTTGTAAGGGGCCCAGAGGTCCCCAGGGCAACCCCCCAATTCGTGGCACCCCCCACTTCCCAATTCACGCCCCCCGTTTCTCTGCTCCAGGGGGCCCATGCCTGAAGCTGTGTAAGGGGCCCCATAATTCCTGATGGCGGCCTTGCATCTGAGGTCTGTGCGTGGGGGTTAAAGGAAAGCTACAGCACATCTCTCTGTAAAACTAGTTTGCTTAACTAAGTTCAGAATGTAGCCGTAATAAAGTATTAGGGAGGGCTGTGCAGTTTTTACACCCAATGGATCTAATGCCGCGTACACACGACCGTTTTTCGGGTTGTAAAACATGACGTTTTTGATTGGTCTAGAAAAAAACGACGTTTTTTTAAACCCGATCGTTAAAACGGCCTTGCCTACACACGATCGCGGTGATGTACAACGTGTTAGTAAAAGACGATTCGCGCTTTTCTGTCTGTTACAGCGTGATGAATGTGCTTACTTCATTACGAACCAGAACGAGCGCTCCCGTCTCATAACTTGCTTCTGAGCATGCACGTTTTTTTCACGTCGTTAAAGCCCACACACGATCGTTTTTTACGACGTTAAAAATGACAATGTTAAAAACGTTGTGAAAAATTAGAGCATGTTCAAAATTTTTAATGCCCATTTTTTACATTGTGAAAAATGCTCTGGAGCCCACACACGATCGTTTTTAATGACATAAAAAAAACGTAATTTTTTACAACCCGAAAAACGGTCGTCTGTACGCGGCGTAAGTCCTGCATATAAAGTGGCAGATCCACAAAGAAAGTACGCCGGCGTATCTATTGATACGACGGCGTACTTTCAAATTTCCCGCGTCGTATCTTTGTTTTGAATCCTCAAAACAAGATACGACGGCATCTGGGTTAGATCCGACAGGCGTACGTCTTCATACGCCTTCGGATCTTAGATGCAATTCTTCGGCGTCCGCTGGGTGGCGTTCCGGCCGTAATCCGCGTCGAGTATGCAAATCAGCTATTTCCGACGATCCACGAATGTACGAGCGGCCGTCGCCTTTTTTTTACGTCGTTTCCGTTCGGCTTTTTTCGGCGCATAGTTAAAGCTGCTATCTGGTGGCGTACGCAATGTTAAGTATGGCCGTCGTTTCCCGCGTCGCTTCATTTAAATGAAACACGCCCCCTACTCGCCACATTTGAATTCCGCGCTCTTACGCCGCGAGAGATACACTACGCCACCGTAACTTACGGCGCAAATTCTTTCTGGATTCAAAGATTTGCCAAGTAAGTTACAGCGGTGTAGCGTATCTCACATACACTGCACCCATGCAAATGTATGTGGATCTGACCCAAAGTGTGAGAACCTTTTATAGTGAACTAGGAGTGCAGCATGGAAGAAGTTTCTAACACACACCACAATAGACCTGAAATGAGGGATCTGACGGCTCCTTAGGAATTGGGGAATTTTGCAGACGTTTTTCACAGACATATAACTTCCACAATGTTACCAGCTGACACATTTCATTGTATGCCGCCATCATAATAGAAAAGGCTGCAGGAACTTAAGATTCACACCGAGCATTTCACCACCGCAGACCAATTTATATTTGATGTTTAATGGGTTACGTTACAAGAGACGGCAGGTAGAGTTTATAATAGACATTTACTGTGGTACCTACTGTTACAGTTTATTAAAATAGTATCAATTTAGTATAGCAACCAATGAGTAATGTAATTGTATATATCTCTGTCCTATCAGTGTATATTTAGGGCCAGATTCTCAAAGGCGTTACGACGGCGCAACACCATTAGCGCCGTCGTAACACCTCATCTGGCCCCGGGTATCTATGCGACTGATTCTTAGAATCAGTTGCGCATAGGTACCCATTAGATCTGACATGCGTAAGGCTGTTACGCTGTCAGATCTTAAAAGTAATTTTTTTTCCCGCCGCTAGGTGTCGCATCGTCGCTTTTCCCCGTCGTCTATGCAAATGAGGTAAGTACGGCGATTCCCGAACATACGCGAGGTCGACGCAGCAAATTAACGTAGTTTGCGTAGCGTACCCGACGCGTAAGGTTGCCCCTGCTAATTAGCAGGCGCAACCAATGTTAACGATGGCCGTCATTCCCGCGTCAAATTCAATAAAAATTACGTCGTTTGCGTAAGATGTCCGTGAATGGCGCTGGACGCCATTTACGTATACATCTAGGCAAATGACGTCGGGGCGACGTCATTTAGCGCAATGCACGTCGGGTAATTTACCCGACGGAGCATGCGCAGTACGCTCGGCGCGGGAGCGCGCCTAATTTAAATGGTGCCCGCCCCATTTGAATTGGGCGGGCTTGCGACGAGCAATCTAACGCTACACCGCCGCAAGTTTACAGGTAAGTGTTCTGAGAATCAGGATGTAAACCTGTAGACCTGCGGCGGTGTAACGTAGATCTCATATATTACGCTGCCCAGGAGCAGCGCGAATGTATGAGAATCTGGCCCAAAGCATATATATGATCCGTCCTATCAGTGGCGGCTGGTGCTCAAAATTTTTGGGGGGCGCAAACGAAAAAAAATAATGCAGCCTCACTGTGCCAATCAAATGCAGCCACTGTGCCATCAATTGGCACCACTGTGCCATGCCATCAAACGCAGCCACTGTGCCATCAATTGTCACCACTGTGCCATGCCATCAAACGCAGCCACTGTGCCATCAATTATCACCACTGTGCCATGCCATCAAACGCAGTCACTGTTCCATGCCATCAAACGCAGCCACTGTGCCATGCCATCAAACGCAGTTACTGTGCCATGCCATCAAACACAGCCACTGTGCCATCAATTGCCACCACTGTGCCATGCCATCAAACGCAGCCACTGTGCCCCTCAATTGTCGCCACTGTGCCCATTGTTGCCACTGTGCATGTCACTGTGCCCTTTAATTGTTGCCACTGTGCCCATTGTCACCACTGTGCCCTTTGTCACCACTGTGCCCATTGTTGCCACTGTGCATGTCACTGTGCCCTTTAATTGATGCCACTGTGCCCTTTGTCGCCTCTGTGCCCATTGTCGTTACTGTGCCTGTAAAATGCACTTACCTTTCTGCTTCCACGTCCCTCGATGTCCTCTCCCTCCCTCGATGACGCTTCAGCCAATCAGGTTACCGATAACCAGAATTCGTTAACCTGATTGGCTGAGATGGCCGTCAGTCTTATCCAAGGGACGCAGCCCCCGTACGTTCCATAGATAAGACATCCGGGAGCCGTAGGGCTGTACTCAGATAGGCACTTCCGCACAGCCAACCAGCTGCCGTTATTCAGGTAGCCCAAGGTCCGGCCACCTGAATAGACCAGCGGCAGCTGGCCACAATAACATACATTCATGCAATGCATGAATGTATGTTATTTGCGAGAGCCAGAGGGGGTGGCGCTGCAGAACGTGATTCTTAAAGTCTTAAAGGGTCCGTTTTTTTTTTTATGACTACAGGAGGGGGGGGGGAGCGGCGCCCGGGCGCTCCCCTATGGACGGGCTGCCACTGCGTTCCATCAATGTATGTACATCCATTGAAGGGGTTGTAAAGGTAAAACATGTTTTTCCTAAATATATTCCTTTCCCTTAGTGCAATCCTCCTTCACCTCATCCTTCCATTTTGCTTTCAAATGTTCTTATTTCTTCTGAGAAATCCTCACTTCCTGTTCTTCTGTCTGTAACTCCACACAGTAATACGAGGCTTTCCCCCTGGTGTGGAGTGTCATGCTTTCCCCCTGGTGTGGAGTGTCATGCTCGCCCCCTCCCTTGGACTACAGGAGTGTCAGGACACCCACTAACACACAGCTCTTTTCTCTATCTGCAACGCAGAGAGCGTCTTGACTCTCCTGTAGTCCAATTGTACCTTTACAACCCCTTTAAGGAAAGAATTCAGGCATTTTTAAAAGCGATCTACTTAGCTGGCCAGAACCCCCTCTGGAGGGAGTCTATTCCACATTTTCACAGCTCTTACTGTGAAGAAACCTTTCCGTGGGGGGGAGATGATTTGTGCTGGAAGGGGGAATTTGTAAGAAAGAGGTAATTCATACGAGAAGGAAATTTTGTGGGGGTAGATGATTTATGCAAGGAAGGGGAATCTGTGGTGGGGAGATGATTTGTGCTGGGAAGGGGAATTTGTGAGGGTGGGAGATAATTTGTGTTGGTGAATTTGTGGGGGAGGTGATTTGAGCTAAAAAGGGGAATTTGTGAGGGGGAGATGATTTGAGCTAAAAAGGGGAATTTGTGAGGCGGCGATGAATTGCACTGGAAGGGGGGTGTAACAGGAGGGCCCGTGGGGCCCAGAAGCTCTTACAAAGTATGAGCCAGGAAATAATGGACATATCTTGGGTTGCTTGTAATCCACAATATATTCAAGAATGTCTGTAAGAACTATTTACAGGTTGTTGATTCTAAACTCAACAGGTTAATTAAAAGAGGGACTCATTCATTGTGGGAACACAGACTGTTAGGTGTTAATGTCGTCTGTTGTGATGTAAATTAATCTAGTATGTCTTCTGAAGTATCTTCCATTGTGTGGTGCTAATTGACCATGTATTGTGTGACGGGCTATTGATGATAAATGTGTATTGCAAGTAAATAGACAGTCTAAAGGTCAGATGTCTGACTTATCAGCTGTAGTTATTTAGCTCATGTAAATTAGATCAAGAGTTGGTGCCAGAAAGTCTACCCAAAAGATGTGTATTGGGCTCCTTGTGTCATGTTGTGGGTGGAGTTGAGTCATTGTTCATTTTTGGTTACTGACTGTATATAAGAGCCTGGTTTTCTCAATAAAGATTCTATTCGTTTTGAACCTCAAACAGAGCGAGGTCTCGTTATTGGGGTTCATTTGCCTGACTGTGGAGTGTCGATAGCTGTCTTGGGTTCGGAATGGAATATCTTAAACGGCGTTAACCCCTGTCCCATTTGGGGTTCAGTTACAGGGGGAATGTGTGGGAGTAGATGATTTATGCTGGGAAGGAGAATTTGGGGCATGGAGATGATTTGCTCTGGGAAGGGGTATTTGTGTGTGTAACGATACGCCAAATTGGATTTAGGTCTATGGATCGCAACTGCGGAGACTTCTCAGGTTCGAACCCAGGTTTCACTCTTAACTATGTTGAGAGTTTGGGTTCTATCATCACAGCCTCAGTAAGGTATATGGCGCTTATTCCGGCATAAGCGACATCAAAGTAAATCTTGGTAATAAAGATATAGGTAAGGTAAAGGGGATTTGAGTAGTCGCAGTACCAGGACTGCACACTAGGGGTCACAGTGACCTGGGAGAGTGAGTTCAGTGGTATTTGTATTGTATAGACTGATCTGGGGTCCTTATGGACTAGTTAGTCTAAGCATCATAGTTCATTGGTTAATACTAGCAGCAACTGACACCATTGGCAGAGCCCAATGGGGAGGAGAACTGTGGAGGGGTTAGGTGTATCTCTGTACAAATAGCTTGTAGGTTGTGAATAGGCATGCGATGCAATCCTCGATAATAGTTACTGTGGTAGACATTAATAGCATGTAAGGTAATGAGTAGACATGAGATACAGTCCAGGATAGTTAGATACATTAGTAAAGGTTAGTACCTTGTAAGGTACTGAGTAGCCATGAGATGCAATCCTCATTACTTAGATATACTAGCAGTGCACAGCGACATGACAGGAAGGGATCAGGCATAAGGAGCGGTGCATAATACTCGATATCATGGGCAACGAACTTAGACATGAGAGTTGTAGATAAGGCTTGGGGAAGGCTCCTTAATACTTAGTTTGATTAATAGTGCACACAGGCATGAGAGCAAGGCGTCAGGTATGGAGAGAGGTGCATAGTAATTGGTATCTATAGCAGTGAACATAAACTTGAGAACTGTAGTTCAGGCTCTAGGAGAGCTCCATAGTACTTGATAACATTAGCAGGGATCACAGGCATGAGAGCAAGGCGTCAGGTATGGAGAGAGGTGCATAGTAATTGGTATCTATAGCAGTGAACATAAACTTGAGAACTGTAGTTCAGGCTCTAGGAGAGCTCCATAGTACTTGATAACATTAGCAGGGATCACAGGCATGAGAGCAAGGCGTCAGGTATGGAGAGAGGTGCATAGTAATTGGTATCTATAGCAGTGAACATAAACTTGAGAACTGTAGTTCAGGCTCTAGGAGAGCTCCATAGTACTTGATAACATTAGCAGGGATCACAGGCATGAGAGCAAGGCGTCAGGTATGGAGAGAGGTGCATAGTAATTGGTATCTATAGCAGTGAACATAAACTTGAGAACTGTAGTTCAGGCTCTAGGAGAGCTCCATAGTACTTGATAACATTAGCAGGGATCACAGGCATGAGAGCAAGGCGTCAGGTATGGAGAGAGGTGCATAGTAATTGGTATCTATAGCAGTGAACATAAACTTGAGAACTGTAGTTCAGGCTTTAGGGAAACTCCATACTACTTGATAACATTAGCAGTAAACACAGGCATGAGAGCAAAGCATCAGGCATGATGAGCGGTGCATAGTAATTGGTATCTATAGCAGTGAACATAGATATGAGAGCTGTAGTTTAGGCTTTAGGAGAACTCCATAGTACTTGATAACAATAGCAATGAACTCAGGCATGGGAGTAAATCATCAGGCATGGAGCGCGGTGCAAAATAATTGGTATCTATAGCTGTGTACCTGCGGTTTACAGATAGCTGGGGATGGATGAGCGTCCTGTGGGTCTGGACCTGGTTGATGTAAGCGGTTGCGCCGTGCTAGGAGTCCTGGTGGTCCAGTTCAGGAAGCTGGAGCTCAGTACAGGTGATTGTGGAACCCCAGCTGACAGTGACGTCCTGACAGAACAGAGGAACACCATACTGTCAGTGCTGGGGGTTTAAATAGGCCACGCAGGAGCGCACCAGGAAGTACATCTAGGTGGAGCACCTCCGCAACCACCGTGGAGCGCAAGGCTGCACAGGAAGTGAGAATATATTCAGAGAGATGGCACTTGTTAGGGAAAGAACCAGCTATAGTTGTACTTAGTGCAAAGTTATTAGTGTGGCGTTACAGTGTGTGAAGGGGGTGATTTTCTGCTGGGAAGAAGAATTTGTGGGGGTGGGATTTGCGCTGGGAGGGGGAATTTGTAGGGGTAAAGGATTTGACTGGGAAGGGAAATTTGAGGGGGGGGGGGATGATTTGTGTACTGGGAAGGGGAATTTGTGGTGGTAGATGATTTGCACTGGCAAGTGTAATTCGTGGGGGGGGGGTAATTTTCCCTGGGAATCAGAATCTGTTGGGAGGAAATGATTTGCATTGGGAGGGGCAATTTGCGGGAGTAGATGATTTGCACTGGCAAGTGTAATTTGTGTGTGGGGGGTGATTTGTGCTGAGAGGAGGGATTTGGGGGGGTGATTTGTGCTGGGAGGGGGAATTTGTGTGGGGGGGATGATTTGTGCTGGCAAGTGTAATTTGTGGGGGGGGGGGGTGATTTTCCCTGGGAATCGGAACCTGTTGGGAGGAAATGATTTGCGCTGGGAGGGGCAATTTGTGGGGGTAGATGATTTGCACTGGCAAGTGTAATTTGTGTGGGGGGTGATTTGTGCTGAGAGGGGGAATTTGTGGGGGGGGGGTGATTTGTGTTGGGAGGGGGAATTTGTGGGGGGAGGGGTGATTTGTGCTGGGAGGGGGAATTTGTGGGGGGAGGGGTGATTTGTGCTGGGAGGGGGAGTTTGTGGGGGGGGGTGATTTGTGCTGGGAGGGGGAATTTGTAGGGGGAAATGATTTGTGCTGGGAGGAGGGATTTGGGGGTGATTTGTGCTGGGAGGAGGGATTTGGGGGTGATTTGTGCTGGGAGGAGGGATTTGGGGGTGATTTGTGCTGGAAACGCTGGAAGATAAATGTGCATTTTCTTTTATCAAACAGTATCCCCCTACTACTGTATATACAATATATATTTATATACTCCCCCCCCCCCCCCTGTATCTTATCCATTCCCATACATGCTGTATATTTAAGCTGGTTAGAATAATCCTCTTTGGCTTTTTGCCGGCATGTCATTTATATAGAATTCACAGGCGGAGGACACCCGGCAGAGTCATTGGAGCGCGGTGTAAACCAGCCGTCTTTTCAGCCGTCTTTCTTTGGGCATCTTGCGATTTATTTCTGTCCTTCTGTAGAAGTACGGCTCACATCTACGTGTTCATAAATCCGCACTCCTACACCAGCAGCGCACCGCGCTCTATAATTATACCAAATGCTGCCATTTGTTTTCCACTCACAACTCACATATCAGTTTGGTGGAAAATATACGACTAAAATAGGCTGCAGCTAAAGTCATGCACTTGTGATACCCGGGGCACCGTCCACACTAAGGTTACTCTTCTTTTATTCTTTACCTTTTTTTATGGATCAAAAACTAGGCAGTATATATTTTTATTAAAATCCCCTTTCTGTTTTATTGTGTTATACATGATACAGTGAGCTGGCATGGTTTTTAAACAGTGATTTGCAGATGAGAACAGCTGAGTTGATGTGATTTATTAATAAGGAGCAGGACGCAATGGCGTGTAGCGCCCTATGACAACAAGGCATGGGTCACCTTTGATTTATCTGATTACGCCATTGGGAGACAAATACGGTTCATTGGGTATCATAAAATAGGTGACATCATTACTTTGGCACAGGGGATGACAGTACAAGCGTAGTGATTAGTCTGTAGGAGAATAGACAGTTATGCCTCGTACACACGATCCGAATATCGTACGACTTTTTCCCCCTCATAGTCGCAAGTAAAATGTAATAGGTTATTAAAGTCACGAAAATTCTCGTACGACAGAAAAAAAAAATCGGAAGTGATGTCATGTGTTGTAGTGTATTTGTATTGTATTTTCGTACGACAACTATACTGACTAAACGAAAATCGTACGATCTGACATCGTACGAGGAAAATTTTCGTGCTTCTCCGATCAAATAATATTGGATGAACTGTCGTGATCGGCTCTCGAAAGTAGTGTACACACGATCCGAAAATCGTACGATTCTTCCTCGGACGATCGTTTTCGTCCGATATTCGGATCGTGTGTACGGGCCATTAGGCAGGTATCGCCAACCCCAGACACACATGCCCAGGTGGGCATGCAATGCCATTTGCACTGTCACTGCCATTTGCTGTCATTTACAATTTACCAGTCTGTCAATTACAAAGCCTCGCCATCCCACCTCCTTGACATTGAAAGCCTGCCAGTGGCCGAGGACGTCAACGTGCTGTGCAGAAGATGCCAACCTGCGTCTACAGTATAGGGTGACCACGTGTCCTGGATTGCCCGGATTTTGCAGGTCTGTCCCGGGCACCTTCATTCCAGGACAATACAGTGTCCCGGAATGAAACTGACACAGCCACCCCCCCCCCCCCCCCGGGCCAATCTGATGCCCCCAAAAAAGGATGCCACATCACTGCTTTACTTACTGACAGTACTTGTCTTGGCCGGAAATGCCTGGAGGAGCACAATCCCCGCCCCCTTGCTTGTGATTGGAGAAATCATAAATCCCACCTCTTGTGTCTAATCACTGTTCTGCGATTCGTTACAGCACAAGATGATTTTTGGGAAGGGAGGGTGTCCCTGAATGGTAGTTTGGAAATGTGGTCACCCTACTACAGTGGTACCCTGCATTCCTAAAGGTACAGGGATTGTGGTTGATCTGAGGTCTAAACTGCATGAACTGAGGCTGATCTAAAGTCTGAAGTGCATGCACTGGGGCTGATCTGAGGTCTGAAGTGCATGCACTGGGGCTGATCTGAGGTCTGAAGTGCATGCATTGGGGCTGATCTAAGGTCTGAAGTGCATGCACTGGGGCTGATCTGAGGTCTGAAGTGCATGCACTGGGACTGTTCTGAGGTCTGAAGGGCATGCATTGGGGCTGATCTGAGGTCTGAGCTTATGTTTACACTGAATAAGGGCTTGAAATCGCGTGAGTTCAGCTGAACTCGCATAATTTCAAACCAGTATTTCAGTGCAAGTTCGGGGGGGATTTGAGAGATATCTGTGTGGGTTCATGCACAGATGTCTATTAAAATCCCCCCCGAAAGTCGTCAAAAGTAGGAAGTGCTGGAACTAATTTTGGGAATAATTGTAGGAGGAGTCGGAGGGCTATTTATCCCTCCTCCCCTCTCATCTCCGGTGTCGGTGGGGATTCTGGGCTGTGGGTGTTTGACAGGGCATCGGTCTTGCGTCCATTGGATGGTGTTTAACCTTGGCATTATTTCATAGGCCTCCTTAGGTCTGCCCTTGTTCCATTCTCTCGCCACTAGCAGTTGTTCCCATGTCTGTGCTTTCTGGAGGAAGGCTTAGTCTATCAGTCACGGGACAGTCGTTTGGTTTCTGGGCAGTTTCGCAAGTGCCAATGGATGGGGTTCCTTCTAATCATCGGTTCTTAGGACGCTGGTTTCTGCTGTCGTAACGAGTGCTTGTCGGAGCCATTCTTTGAGACCGTCCGGGCGTGCGTCACTCTACCAGACAGACGGTTCATGCCCTTCTACTTTCTTTTCACACCTACTTCGGGTCTTTTTGCCCACTTTTAGGCATACTGACCAGCAAGGCCAAAGGCACACCTCAGGCCTGGGTAGTTAGGGTGTCGCATTCCTCGGTGAAGACTCTGACTACAAATCATATTGGCCTGGTGTGAACGAGGGCTGAAGTGCATGCACCGGGGGTGATCTGAGATCTGAAGGGCATGCATTGGGGTGGAGCTGAGGTCTGAAGTTAAATGGGTTGTAAAGGTACATTTTTTTTTTTCCTAAATAGCTTCCTTTACCTTAGTGCAGTCCTCCTTCACTTACCTCATCCTTCCATTATGAGTGAGTGAGAAACCTGTATAGCGCGACACATGCGAACTGAATCGCCTCAGGGCGCTTGGTATCAATTTCCTACTATGTTTTGCCTTCAGAATAGATGGGTTTTGAGTTTTTTACTGAAGGCCTGGTGATTCACTTCCGCTCGGATGCTGGTCGGTAGAGCGTTCCACAGTCTAGGTCCTTGAACTGCAAATCTTCGTTCTCCTTTGGACTTGTATCGGGCCTTGGATATCTGGGGTAGATTTTGGTTAGTAGAACGGAGATCGCGATTGGGGTTGTGACATTTATTTTTATTTTTTTTAAAAATCTTTTTTTATTTTATTTGCAACAACACATAGACATACCAAACGTACAATAGCACAGCCAACATCTGGCATAAATCCCAGCAGGGACCCGCGCAGGGGTCAAAAGGTAGCAGTACAGAACCAAGAAATGTCAGCGAATTAGCGACTACAAAAAAAACAAAAAAAAAACAATCATCAATAAGGCAGGCCAGCTCATGCTCCAGGGGCAGGATGATAGTGGACAGGTCCACCTAAGTCGTTATGCCAACAGGGGACGGCTCAGCAAGGCCTCAGGCATCGCCACCAGAAATCATAGGAGACATTTATTTATTTTTACATAGATATTGGGGGCATCTCTTTGAACACATTTGTGCATCAGGCAGAGTGCCTTAAACGTAATTCGGTCTTTTACGGGCAACCAGTGAAGGGATCTCAGGGAGGGTGAAATTGATTCCCAGTTTTTTTTCCCTGTTACTAGTCGTGCTGCCATATTCTAGATGAGCAATTTGGAATTTCGGGAGTCCGAGGTAAAGGGCGTTGGCATAGTCGAGTCTGGAGTTGATTATTGTTCCTACTACGACTGCTATGTCTTCTTTTGGTATAAAGGGGATGATTCTACGTAGTAGGCTCAGCAGATGGTGGGATCCGCTGACTACTGAGCTTATTTGTGCATCCATTTTCATGTTGGTGTCAAAAATGACTCCAAGACTTTTGACTTTGGTGCTGGGGGTGATGGTTTGTCCCAATATGTGCGGGGGTGTCCATGTTGTCGTGGCCAGTCTCTTTTGATTGGCGTGGAGAAGAAGAAGTTCTGTTTTTGAGCCATTAAGTTTGGGATAACTCTCCGTCATCCAATTTTGCTTTTAAATGTCCTTATTTCTTCTGAGAAATTCTCATTTCCTGTTCTTCTGTCTGTAACTCCACACAGTAATGCAAGGCTTTCTCCCTGGTGTGGAGTGTCGTGCTCGCCCCCTCCCTTGGAGTACGGGAAAGTCAGGACGCTCTCTACGTTGCAGATAGAGAAAGAAGCTGTGTGTTAGTGGGCGTCCTGACTCTCCAGTGATCCAAGGGAGGGGGCGAGCACGACACTCCACACCAGGGAGAAAGCCTTGCATTACTGTGTGGAGTTACAGACAGAAGAACAGGAATTGAGGATTTCTCAGAAGAAATAAGGACATTTAAAAGCAAAATGGAAGGATGAGGTAAGTGAAGGAGGACTGCACTAAGGTAAAGGAAGCTATTTAGGAAAAAAAAAATGTACCTTTACAGCCCCTTTAATACAATAGAGCTGATCACAAGTCTAAAGTGCATGCATTGAGGCTGAACATGTTATGTGTGCACCAGCTCATTGTTGTACTGCTAATAGCAAGTAAAACATAGTAATCATTATATAACTTAAACACTAATATGAAAACAATGCAGTATTACTCAGTTGCTCCCTGGATTTCCATTACTTGTGAAAATTAAATTGCAGCTAGATATATAAGGTTTGATTTTCATTTTGTATGAAATTTCAGAAACGATCGTGCCAGCTTTTGATGATGCCCTCATTGGGTCAACACATTTTGTCAAAAGCACCTAAAAATCTCCTTCAAACCTGCTATTTGAATGGTTTCCAAGATGTATTAAACAGGTAAACAGGTTTATTTTATTGGTTAAGAAATCAACAAAACCCAACACACCAGCTAACTTTACACCAATATCCCTTCTCAACTCAGTACATGCAAAACTACTGGCCAAAAGATTAGCGGATAATATTCCCTTAATTATTCATCGTGACCAGATGGGATTCGTAAGGGGGAGACAAACCTCAGATGCAACCAGAAGAATCATAAATGTAATATATCATGCTGAAAAAAATCAAACGCCTTCTCTGCTGCTGACTATAGATGCAGAGAACGCATTCGACAGGGTCCACTGGACCTACATGGAAATGGTGTTATCCAAGTTTGGTTTCAAGGGATCCATACTAACAGCTATTTTGGCTCTATGCTCATGCCCATCTGCACAGGTATACTCAGATGGCTTCCTATCCACACCCTTCAACATAACAGATGGGACCCGACGGGGGTGCCCCCTGTCACTGACCATTTTCAATATTTTCTTTTTCCTATGCGGGATGATCAATAAGGCATGGCATTAAATAAAGTAACGAGTGACATCTAGAGATAGACATTAAACCCAACATATCAAAAAGGCAATGGTTAACAGCGAGAACACCAACAAAGTTCCGTAACAGCCATATGGAGAAAATGGTCAACTGTAGGTTATTGCCTCTAATTCAAATAAAGCCTGTTTTTCAAACAGGACTGTGGCGGGAACCTCAAATTGTAAAAGACCAATCATTTTATGGGTTATACACATACCTATAGGTAATAATGTGAGCCAAGTGTGACCCTAACTAGCAGGAACCTAGCTAAAGAGAGGTAGGGAACAACCATTTATAAGTCTTAAACTATTTCCGACCATTTTCAATCTAATGATAGAACCACTAGCCAAAGCAGTTAGGACACATCCCTTGATCACAGGTTTCAAGTTAGGTTCTAGCACACATACTATCAACTTATTTGCGGACAATGTCATCCTGCTCTTGACTAACCTGCTCACATTTTTAATTTTTTTCTGTTTCCTTTGTTCTTGTTTCTTTTGGAGTCTACACGGATCCATTTCAACACTTATTTGTCAGCGGAAGGAGTGCTGTTTCCTTATTCCAGCATCTTGGACCACCCTCCGTAGGATTGTTCCAGACCTCTTTGGCAACTACTGAGATCCTGCTGCACCGATCCAGGTCTTTGAGACCTTAAGCTCGTCTGACCCACTGTTGTATAACAGATGAGTCCACCAGTTGCGGTAAGAGTACCTCATTTATTTCTCGCATGAAGAATCTGAGATTTCAACAGTCAATCTGTTATTCCTGTATTCTGTGTCATCCCTTGGGAAGAACCATTTCACTGTGTGTTCATCTTATATGGGCTCTCATATCACTCACCAAAGCCTTTTTTGGCTTCTTAAATAATAATATTAATTTATTATATTAAAATGTTTTGGTTATTATCCACTCACCTTGTGGTATCTTTATAAGTGTACTACTCATGATTGTTTAGCGCTGCACTATTTATTCTATATAACCTGCTCACATCCCTTAAAACAGGCCCACAAAAAAACGGATTTTGGTAATATCTCATACTACAAAGTTGACTTCACTAAATCTCTAATTTTAGATATAGGAGTAATGCCTTCCATAAGGAATACCCTACAAAAAACAATTACCATATAAGTGGAGTAAGAAAGGTATCACCTACTTAGGAATAACACTAACCAATACCTACGCACTAGTTAAAGCTAACATAATTATGCATAAATTGCCAAACTGGAAACCCAACTAAAAGAAATATCGAAAAAGGGATGTATTCTGGTTAGGCAAAATAACAGCCTTCAAAATGTTAATCTTACCACAAATCCTATATACAGTGGAACCTCGGATTGCGAGCAACGGGGTTAACAAGCGTTTTTCGCAATATGAGCACTGTATTTTACACAAACCTGACTTGGTTTGTGTTGTCTCGCAAAACAACCAGGATTCAAGCCAAAGCGGTGTGCAATACCGCGTTTGGCCTGAGGTGGGGAGGCGCTGGAGCCGAGCAGAGCCGATCGGCACCGTTCAGAAAAGTTTGGAAAATCTCGGAAATACTTTGTTCCCGAGCATTTCCAAGGTCTTCTGAGTTCAGCCGAGGTGTCCTTGGCCCTTTCCATGTGTTTACGAGGCTCTCCGGAGCCCCACCGCCTCTGGCCACATGCGGTATTGCATGCCATTGAAGTCAATGTGGAACAAATTATTTTTGTTTTCATTGACTTCAATGGGGAAACTCGCTTTGGTATGCAAGTACTTTGGATTACGAGCATTCTCCTTGAACGGATTATGCTCGTAATTCAAGGTTCCACTGTGTATTCCGTACCCTACCAATTCATATACCGTGCCATTACCTCAAAACCCTGTCAAATATAAGCTGGAAGTACATTTGGGGTGGCAAAAAAGCAAGATATTCCCGTAATAACCTCACCTCTCAAAGGAAAATGGAAGGGGCAGGACTACATGACTACTTATGGGAAGTTAGACTAGATCATATCAAGTATTGGTTACACAACAGTAATACACCACTATGGGTAGACATAGAATAAGTGAACTCCCCAACGAAAGACCTAACATCACTACTCATGGGAGACATGGGACACAAAAAATCTTTCCCCTCCTATGCAGATTTCACTGATGGCATGGAGACTCCTCCTAAACCAAACTCACATGGATACACATGAAATAGATTACAAGATACCACTGAACATCCTAAAAGCAAAAATTCCAATGTTATCAGTTAAGGGCCTTGTAAAACATGGCATTACACACATATCAGCCCTTTATAATGGATACCCATCATAAACCCAAAGAACAAATAATGAAACAGTACCAATTGCCGAACAATCTGTTCTCATGTTTACGAAAAACAAATTTTCTCAAATCGCATCCAAGACCAAGGATTGAAATCCTGTCCAAAACATGTCAATTTTACTTAACACCTAAACAAAACCAAAAAGGAATATCAGTATTTTACAACATCATCCACAAAAAAATTGTATTTAAAAAAATTATAACAATCGAGAAATGAGAGACAGGCCTCGTACACACGACTTTTTTTCAGAGGAAAACGGTTGTGTGTATGTTTTTCGGCGAGAAAACTGTTGTGGATTTCGACGAGAAAAAAAGAGAACATGCTCTCTTTTTTCTCGTCGGGAGTCTCAATTTCCTCATCGTGTTTCTCGTCTGGCTGGTTTACGACGAGAAACACGTTCCTGTGTATGCTTAGAAACCGTACGCGTACGAGTGTAACCAGGAGTCCACCAAGAGGTACCGGAGGTGACGTCGGCGAACGCACTCTTTCATTTTACATGCCTGATTTTATCACAGCTATGTGAGTACCCTAGTGTATTATTTTGTTAATAAACCTTTTTAAAACAATACTGCACTATTGGCACTTTATCTCCCTGGGTGCGAGTCACTGTCATTTCTCGGATGTGACTACCGAGAGGGATCTATCTCTTCAATTACAGTCCATTCATCCTATGCGGATACGACCAGAAAGTGTATGGTGTAGTGTAAGGGCTGATATTCTGTTACCTTACAGCAGTAAGGTAAGGGGACACCCTCACTTATTTTGAAGAGAACACCGGAAACCTACCGTTTCTTCACGTTATTTTGGCATCTACACTTGCATTTTTATTTTTGGATTTTTCCTTCGTTATGCTTATAGGCTTTTTGTTGCATGGGCATTTAACTTAGCCTAGTTCAGTCACTGTTGTGTGTTGTGTTATGCACGCTGTACACCCCATTGGTTAACAGTACATCAATTATTATTGTATTACACTGTATGATACTAGCACTGTCACGTTTTATTACCCTACTTTTGCCAGCTGGATTAGCTGCACTGTAGCACGTTAATTTTGATGTCATTATTTTTTCACATTGTCATTTTGATCATTAGTCAGACTGTATCTTTTTACATATAAGGATTTGCTACACTTCCTCTACACTTGTACCCCATTCCCTATTTACAGCGCAGCACTACCCTTTTCTTTATAACAATTAAAATATATTTTTGAAAGCATTCTTACTTTACAGCATTTATTCACACATGCCTAAAACCTTTGCACAGTACTATACATACAGTAGAATCTACTTACAGTATAAATCCAATTTGCATACACTATACAGAAGCCTTAGTATTGTTCTTTCATACTTTTCTATACCATTCATAGGACCCTTTTACACTGAGGCAGTTTTCAGGCATTTTAGAAATAGCGCCTGTAAAGCGCCTG
Source organism: Rana temporaria (assembly GCF_905171775.1). NCBI lineage: Eukaryota > Metazoa > Chordata > Amphibia > Anura > Ranidae > Rana > Rana temporaria. The sequence continues at coordinate 29,025,526 of NC_053491.1, forward strand.
GAAACCACCTCCAATTAATTCCAGTGTTATTTTTCACATTGGGGCGGTGCGCTTGCGGGACATTGGGAAAAGTCCTGCAAGTAGCATCTTTTCGGGCGGTTTGGGAGCGCTGTATTTAGCGCTCCCAAAATGCCCTTCCCATTGAAATGAATGGGCTTCCGAAGTGCATGAAGAGCGCTTCAGAAGCGCCGCAACATGAGCGCTTTTAATCCCACTAGTGTCTGAAAAGCGCCCTTAACTACTTAAGAACCACCCACTGTAGTTATATAGCAGCAGCTAGCTGCCTTAACCCCAGTATCCTCTTCAACAGCGTGCGGTCCGCTTTCAGATAAAAGTGGACTTTTATCAGAGGTCTGGTGGTCTCCACCGCTTACTGGAGCCGTCGGTAGTGGCGGAGACAATCGTGTCCTCTCCCCTCACTGGATGCCTAGTGAGGGAAAGAAGGGCCCCCACGCGGCTCCACACTATTGGATGGTGGAAGCGACGTCAAACGCCCAATGGTCTAAAAGAGGGATTTTATTTAATGACATTTAATTTTTTTTTTATTGCATTTTAGTGTAAATATGAGATCTGAGGTCTTTTTGACCCCAGATCTCCTATTTAAGAGGTCTTGTCATGCTTTTTTTCTATTACAAGGGATGTTTACCTTTTTTTTTTTAAAAGGACAGTGTCAAAATAAAAAATAATCAAAATGTAATATGCAAATACAGTGCTACCTGATGTGAAAAAAGGTATCAAATGTGATATTAGCAGCGCTCAAGAGAATCAAAATAAAAAAACACACATATAATATTGCTAGACTATTAAGTGAAAAATAATGAGTGATCCACCCTCTATGTGAAACAATATATCAGTCTGAAAAAATAGGTGTCAATAATACACCCAAAATAACAGGTTGGCAAAAAAAAATCCATAAACTGATTGTGTGAACGTAAATGAAGTTCATAAATGGAGAACAGAAGAAATCCCTTCACGATCTTCAGACAGTGCTTTCACCACACCCCAGTGACTGCGTGATTCCACCACCCATCAGAATGCAAACTCACCACAATAAATGGCCTGACACTCTCGTGTTAAGGCACACAGGCTTTTTAACTGAACCACTCAGTTTAATTGATGGAACTCCCTCTTTGGAAACTGGAGCACTCAGTTAAATAAATGGAGATCCGTTGGAAAAAGGAAAAACTCCAAGATGACAGCCACATGTATAATGAAGAGAGAGAGCACAATAGTGTGATATTGCAACACAACTTTTAATAAAAACACTAAAAATCTCCCAATAGATGCACTCACAAAGATGACTCTTGTCATAAGCAGTGATTAAATCCAAACATCACACGGTGTAAACACAAACGAAAATTTTCCTCCAGGTGAACCAGTGGTCACGGCGGACCAACAAATAGCCCAGGTTTACTCACAGCCCTATGAAGGTGTACTGGAGTCGCTCTTCAGATGACTATGTTGGTGACAGATGGACCGTTCCACGCCCGACCAGTTCAGTTTAAGGTATGCGGTTGTAACTTAGTACCCACGCCCCGACATGTTTCATCATACTGATTTAATCATGGGGACCATGATTAAATCAGTATGATGAAACATGTTGGGGCGTGGGTACTAAGTTACAACCGCATACCTTAAACTGAACTGGTCGGGCGTGGAACGGTCCATCTGTCACCAACATAGTCATCTGAAGAGCGACTCCAGTACACCTTCATAGGGCTGTGAGTAAACCTGGGCTATTTGTTGGTCCGCCGTGACCACTGGTTCACCTGGAGGAAAATTTTCATTTGTGTTTACACCGTGTGATGTTTGGATTTAATCACTGCTTATGACAAGAGTCATCTTTGTGAGTGCATCTATTGGGAGATTTTTAGTGTTTTTATTAAAAGTTGTGTTGCAATATCACACTATTGTGCTCTCTCTCTTCATTATACATGTGGCTGTCATCTTGGAGTTTTTCCTTTTTCCAACGGATCTCCATTTATTTAACTGAGTGCTCCAGTTTCCAAAGAGGGAGTTCCATCAATTAAACTGAGTGGTTCAGTTAAAAAGCCTGTGTGCCTTAACACGAGAGTGTCAGGCCATTTATTGTGGTGAGTTTGCATTCTGATGGGTGGTGGAATCACGCAGTCACTGGGGTGTGGTGAAAGCACTGTCTGAAGATCGTGAAGGGATTTCTTCTGTTCTCCATTTATGAACTTCATTTACGTTCACACAATCAGTTTATGGATTTTTTTTGCCAACCTGTTATTTTGGGTGTATTATTGACACCTATTTTTTGACACTGATATATTGTTTCACATAGAGGGTGGATCACTCATTATTTTTCACTTAATAGTCTAGCAATATTATATGTGTGTTTTTTTATTTTGATTCTCTTGAGCGCTGCTAATATCACATTTGATACCTTTTTTCACATCAGGTAGCACTGTATTTGCATATTACATTTTGATTGTTTAACTTTTAGAGCAGCAGCTCACATATATTTATTTATTAATTTATTTATTTATATTATCAATATCACTATATTTTCACTTATATTCTCCAGTTACGCGCAGTGGGGGTGGCTCAATTAGACGGCCCTTATTTCCACCTTTTTCCCAAAATAAAAAATAAAATAAATAAGAAAAAAATAAAATAATTTAAAGTGCCCCGCTGAGCTCGCTCGCAGAAGCGAACCTATACGCAAGTCGCTCCCCGCATATGAAAACGGTGTTCAAACCACACATGTGAGGTATTGCCACGATCGTTAGAGCAAGAGCAATAATTCTAGCACTTACCTTCTATGTAACTCAAAACTGGTAACCTGCAGACATATTTAAACATCGTCTATGAAGATTTTTAAGGGTCAAAGTTTGTCAAAATTTTGAAGAGCGACATGTTGGGTATAAATCTACTCAGTGTAAAATAATCTTTCACAATCTAAAAAAAATTGGGCTAATTTACTGTTGTCTTATGGAAAGAGGGAAAGGGTTTGTCAGGGGTTACTCCAAAACACTACCCTACAACACCTAATAATGTTGAGGACTATCTCGCTTCCCAGGGATTAGGACAAGGTGTTTATAAAAATATAAAATTTTATTGAAAACATTTGATACAACAAAACACAAGTAAAGAGGGTTGTTGTATATAATTTCATGTGATTAACACTTGACAAACATAGAGACCCCACTGATATGTGGGGAAAACACTAATGTAGGTTCAGACGTGGTCCTCTACATGTTTCGCAACAAATGTCACTTCTTCAGGAGGAGTCGACCATACATATCTAGAGAGAAATACAATCTCATAATTACAAAGTCGGGAATATTTGAACACAAAGGTATAGAAATACAAGCATTTTTTTTGGAGTATTGGAATCTGGCATAACTCACCAATGGAATCAAATGACAAAAAAAGAGGCACCCTATACGTGTAGTCCTGTACCCACCCTTATTTGTTTAATCATTCAATTGAGGCAATATCCCTGAATCTACTGTTGTCCTTATGTTTTAATTCAAAAAAGTGTATTTTTTCACAAAAAATTGCACTTGTAAGACTGCTGCGCAAATACGGTGTGACATAAAGTATTGCAACCGCCACAATTTTATTTTCTAGGGTGTATGAAAAAAATATATATAGTGTTTGGGGGTTCTAAGTAATTTTCTAGCAAAAAAAATATTTTAACTTGTAAACACATCTGAAAAATAGGGCCGGTCCTTAAGTGGTTAAGCAGCGCTAAAGCACCGCTGAGACGAGCAGCGCTTTAGCATTAACGCGGCCCCAGTGTGAAAGGGGTCTAATTGTTCAAAAGAACAAATGTTCACGACCATGAATGTTCTAATTATTGATGAAACTTTATCCTATCACATGTGCATTAAAATGAGTAAAATTTTTCATTTACCGTATATACTCGAGTATTTTTTTTGTGCTGAAAATGCCTGCCTCGGTTTATACTTGAGTCACCTTTTTGCACCTGATCTCCCAGGCTTTGGGGACCCATGTAGCCCCGATTCCTCTACAAGTGTGCAAAGTTTGTTGTCAGGGGGACCTACGGCTGGGGAGCACCGATTTTTCAAAGCCGGGCACCCCTTCCATAGACTCCAATGTTAAACGGTAATTTCTCTGGTGACTTTGGGGACCCGGTACTAGCCAGTCGTAGAGTCCCTAGGCCCGGAACTTGGCACACATGTAGCCAAATTTCTCTTCTACACTTGTGCAACGTTTGGTGTCTCTGCGAGCTACGGCTGGGGAGCACCGATTTTTCAAAGCCGGGCTCCCCTTCCATAGACTCCCATGTTAAACATCAGTCTAGTCATAGACAGAGTGAGGCATGGGCATAGTGAGGCAAGGGCACAGTGAGGCATGGACACAGTGAGGCATGGGCACAGTGAGGCACAGACACAGTGAGGCACAGACACAGTGAGGCACGGGCACAGTGAGGCACGGGCACAGTGAGGCACGGACACAGTGAGGCATGGACACAGTGAGGCATGGGCATAGTGAGGCATGATCACAGTGAGGCATAGGCTTATACTCGAGTCAATACGTTTTCCCATTTTTTTGTGGTAAAATTAGGTGCCTCGGCTTATATTCGGGTCAGCTTATACTCGAGTATATACGGTAATTTGTTTGGACAAAAAAAAATTAAAGATTTTCCACCCTTCACCTTTGATTTCCCTCACTATGACCAAAACCGATCATTGATTTGTCCCCAATTATCCAACACAAAATTGAAGAAATGCTTTAAAAACAATTAAAAAAAATAAAAATAAATTATAAACGTGTATGGCCGGCTTTAATGTGGTGAAGGTTGCTGATCCTTGCAAGCAATTAAAGCAGCAGCAAAGAGTATCTAGGCAACACAGTGAAAGCAGCAACATGACAGATCAGAGCGCAGCTCTATAGTTTAGTAAATAGGAAATGCAAAAGCAGGTCTGCTGGTAATCATAGTAGTGTCGATCAAATTGGTATAGTTCCTGCCTGTTCTTAGTCATTGCCGGGCACTGAAGTCTAGCATGAATGTCACCTACTTTACTGCGCACTTTTCTTTGCAATGCATATACCGTAAAAATGAATTCCTTTATTTTAAAATACTAAAATTTTCTTCAACCCGATCTTCCATGGCAAAAAGCAATGCCACATCCCAGTCAGTAAGCTACCTTCACAAACTCTTGGTTAGTATGCCATAGCTTACCTGGTGTAAATCTGGTTCACTATTACCCTCAGTGGCGGCTGGTGCTAAAAAAAATTAGGGGGCGACAAACAAACCCCCCAGGTCCACCTGCACTCAGCCTCTCCTGGACGGTAGAGTCGGAGATGCCATGAGAGCAGATCATGAGGACATGCAAATCAATGACCACCGGTGGTGGTCCCCCACACTCACCCCTCCATGGAGATGGCACCCGGCACTCACCCCTCCATGGTGCCACGTTCCCCCACATTCGGCCCCTCCATGGTGACGGTCCCCGGCACTCGGTCCCTCTGCGGTGACTGTCCCCGGCACTCGACCCCCTCCATAGTGACGGTCCCTGGCACTGGGCCCCTCTGCGGTGACTGTCCCCAGCCCTCGTCCCCTCCACAGTGACGTCCCCGGCACTCGACCCCTCTACGGTGACTGTCCCCAGCACTCGTTCCCTCCACAGTGACGTTCCCGGCACTGGGCCCCTCCATGGTGATGGTCCCTGGCACACAGTCCCCCATGGTGACAGTCCTTGGCACTTCCCCCCCCCCCCCCCACGGTGATGGTCACTGGCACTTGGCCCATCCACTGGTGACACTCATTTACCAGGAGTCTCTGGGCATTACTGTGCCTAAAAATTGCCCAGCATGCACCTCTCCCTGAAAACTAGGAAGAAAAAGGAACTGAGCTTCACATGCCCACACATATGATGGATACGGCCACAACATGAGCTGGAGGATATAAGGCAAGTGTTTGCAATAATTTATGTAACGATTGGGGAGATCTTAATGTGTTTTAGGGACTATTTAATGTGATTCATTTTAGCTTGCAAAAAAAATAAATTAAACCCCGATTTAACCATTTGATCTCCCTAGATGTTAACCTCTTCCCGGCCAGTGATATTAGTAGCATATTTTTTGCACTGATCACTGTAATAATGACACTGGTAATGTGAGGGAGGCAAAAGGAAGAAGGGGGAAGAAAAAAGGTGAGGGACAGACAGGATAAGAAAGGAAGAAGAGAGGTTCAGGAGTAAGCAAGGGGAGAAGACGTGAAACAGTTAAGATAAGAAAGAAAAAAAAGAAGTGTAAAACTAAGCAGGGAGAGAAGGCGGAACCTGCGGTTTAGATGGAGTTCCAAAACGGTCCAGAATACCCAAGCTGGCCCGGGGACAGAGTTGGGAGAGCATAGGAATACCCTGGGTTCCATACTTTGAGGAATTTGGCGTGGGAGTCGTGAAGTACACTGGTCATTTTCTCATGAAGCATGAGGGTAGTCAGAACGCTCATCACATCTACCAACCCAACCAAGGGCTTCTTCCAATCTCTGGCAATGGCACGCTTTGCGGCAATGAAAAGGCAGGTGGCCAGCTACTGCTGGTAAGATAAGAGGCCTGGAAGAGGGCAGTGGAGAAGTGTATGCTGGATAGGGTTGTCACCAACGCTGTATCCTGGCCAAGGCCAACAAGGCCCAGGCCTAGGGCAGCACTTTGAAGGGGGGCAGCAGAAAAAGAGTCCCCGCCAGCTTGCACTACACTGTTAGGCAAATTAGTCTAGCACCCACATAATGCGGACGCTCTGATTCCGCCCGGCATTTGTCAGAACCTAAACTCACCGAGACCGAGATGCTGAGGGCGGCTCACCTTTGCGACCCTGTGCAGACCACTCCCTGGAGTTGGGACAGAGGAGGGACGGCACAAGGAGGCACCGGTGCCGGGAGCTGGCAGGAAGACTTGGTGCAGCTGACAGAAGCCGGGCAGGTGCAGAAGACTGGAGACAAGCGTTGGTCAGGCAGGAACTGGTAGGTGAGTCTGGTAGGGTCCACAGGAGATGAAGGCAAATCCGAGTCACAGGCCGAGGGTCAAGGGCAGGAGAGTTCAGAGGGAGTCCATGGGAGCAAGCCAAGGTCAAGGGGCAGGAGACAACAGCAATCCAGGTAACGTTAGCCAAAGGGTCAGAGGTTCCAGGTGAGAGGAGAGTCGTCAGGAATTCCGGGTCAAAACAGGCAGGTACGGCAACAGGTAAACACATAGGAGCTGAAGACAAGCCAGCAACTTGTTCAGGGGATGAGGCCAGTTTAAATAGGAGAGCCAGTCCTCTGATTGGCCACAGAGCTGTCACGTGCACGGCCGTGCGCGCGTCCACGCACACGGCGCGCCGCAGTACCGCGCATGCGCGCGCACATATTGCGCCCGGACGTGCGCCTGTGCCCAGTCGCCCCGCGCATGCGCGGGAACTCAATGGAGCCGGGAATGGAGCCCTGACAGCATTCCACAACTGTGTGTGTGTGTGGGGGGAGGGCGCTTCTAATTTTGACTGTCCTATCATCCTGGACCACAAACCTTCCCACTGTGCTGTTTCTGTTACACCATTGGCATGGTTATATTTTCTTAGTCCTCTCAAAAAAATTATCCGAAATTACTTAAAGTAGAACTATAATCAACACTTTTTTTTTTCCATTTTGGATAGAGTAAGGGAGGGTTGTAGCCCCTGTCAGTTAATTTTTTACCATCCCTGTCCAATTGCGGAGATTTCCCTTCACTTCCTGCCCTATAGCTAAACAGGAAGTGAGAGAAAAACTATGCAAATTAAGGGAATCCATTGCCCCCCCCCTTGAAAATTTCAGGGCGGGTCTTAAAAAACAGGGTGTGGCCTTGACAGAAAGGGGTGGGTAATATTTAAATTAGGAGGTGAAGAAGTTTAGTCAGGCCTAGGGCAGCACAAAACCTAAATACACTACTGGTTGCCACCCATCTGCCTGAAACCCAGACATAATATTCATAATGTACTGTGGCTCCCCAAATAACCAAGTACCACAACTGCCATGTGTATAGGGGTACACATTGGCCCCATCCCCATACATGGACAGGAGAGGAAAGAGGGCTTGATATGCTCCTCCTCCTCGCTTCCCTACCCCTCTGTCTGCCCACCCACACTGCAAACCCCAGCGTTCTGTGCCTCAGAAAAGGGATGCGTAGGCTGGAAATTTGAAGCCCAACAACCGGCAGACATATCGTGAATGAAAGGTGTCAATACCTGAGCCTCCATCCCCAGGTGAGTGAACTCACCATCCATTGTCTGTGACTGCTCCCCCCACCTCCCTTTTCTATCCTGCCTCCGATCGAGTGAGTACACTAAGGTAAGGGGGACTCAGATGTAAGGGGTGACTTGTGGACTCTGATGCAAAGGGTGCTTTGGGAACCCCAATTTAAGGGGGGATGCTGGAAACTCTGATGTAAGTGGGAGGTTTGGTGATCAGAAACCTTCTCACATCATAATGAATGAATGAATGAATGAATGAAAAAATTTATATAGCGCGGCACATGCGAACTGAATCGCCTCTGGGCGCTTGTTGTTTGTGTCTCATGCCTATCAGAAAAGCAGGGTTTTGATCTGCCTTCTGAAGGACAGGTGGTTTTGCTCCAACCGAATGCTGGTTGGTAAAGCATTCCAAAGCCTGGGGCCCTGGAAAGCAAACCTTCTTTCTCCTTTGGACTTGTATTTGGTTTTAGGAACCTTGACCAGATTTTGGTCGGTGGATCGCAGAATGCGGTTGCAATTGTGCGGTTTGATCTTGTCGCATAGATATCTAGGAGCCTTTCCATGGATGCACTTATGTGTCAGGCAGAGTGCTTTAAATGCAATTCTGTCTTTCACTGGCAACCAGTGAAGGGATCTCAATGAAGGTGAGATTGATTCCCAAGATTTTTTCCCAGTCACCAGTCTAGCGGCCGTATTCTGTACGACTTGAAGACGAGCGATTTGGTACTTGGGTAGCCCGAGATAAAGGGCATTTGCATAGTCCAGTCTGGAATTCACGATTGTTCCCACCACGACTGCTACGTCTTCTTTGGGGATAAATGGAATCAGTCTGCGTAGTAGGCGCATCAAATGGTGCGCCCCGCTGACTACTGACCCTATTTGTGCGTCCATTGTCATGAAGGTGTCAAACGTGACTCCCAGACTTTTGACTTTGGAGCTAGGGGAGATGATTTGTCCCAGGATGGGAGATGGTGTCCAGTTTGTTGTCGGTTGTTTCTTCCAACTGGCATCGAAGATAAAGAGTTCAGTTTTAGCGCTATTGAGTTTGAGATAACTCTTAGTCATCCAGTTTTCTATTGAAGAGAGACATTTCTCTAATCTGAGATGATGATCCTTTTTATGGCAGATGCGAAAATACAACTGCGTGTCGTCTGCATAAGAGTGATAGAGTAGTTCTTGGCTACCGATAATATCAAAGAGAGGACGAAGATAGATATTAAACAGCACCGGTGATAGGGGGGATCCTTGGGGGACCCCACATGGCACCGTGCGTTTTTCTGAGGTGAAGGATCCCAGTTTCACTGTTTGTGATCGGTTTCCGAGAAAAGAGGAGAACCATGGTAAGGCATCTTCTGAGACTCCGGCGACTTCTGTTAGTCGTCTCAGTAGCAATTTATGGTCTACTGTGTCAAAAGCTGCGCTTAGGTCCAGCAGAACCAGGAGACACGATTCTCCTTCGTCTGCGGCCTCGAGCGCATCGTCCCATATTTTCAGTAAGGCCGTTTCTGTACCGTGTCCGGGACGGAACCCGGATTGAAATGGATCGAGTAGGTTGTGGGTGTCCAGATGCTGTTGCAGCTGATTTACCACCACTTTCTCCATTATCTTGGACAGAGCATTTAGACCTGTTATGGGACGGCGGTGAGTTGGGTCCATAGGATCCAAATTAGTTTTTTTCAAGATCGGCAGGATTGTGCCCTCTTTCAGCAGGGAAGGCACTATGCCTTCCTTAAATGACTGATTTATAAGCTGCGTGATCGGAGGCGCCAGGATGTCGGCACATTCCTTCAGTAGCTTGGTGGGAATGATGTCATTGGGTGCTGTGCTGTTGCGCAGTGCACCAATGAATTTTTTTGTGGTATCGATGGAGATGGGTTCCAAAGTGAACTTAGTTGATTGTAGAGGCGTTCCGTCGGTGTATTGATTGAAGAGGGGGCTGAGTGGAGTATTGTTTTGCCGAATACTTACCCGAATTTTTTCAATTTTGTTGATGAAGAAATCCGATAGTTCATTGCAGAACTCTTGGGTGTCTGAAGTGGGAACTTCAAGACATCCCGGATTCATGGTCTGGGTGACCATCCTGAAGAGTTCGCGTGGGCGATTCCTTGCGCTGTTAATTACCATAGAAAAGTGCAGTTTTTTGGCTTTGAAAATTTCCTTGTGATATCGTGTTGTTACTGCTTTGTAGAAGTTGAGGCGGTCTTCTAAAGGACTTCTTTTCCAGGCGGCTTCCGCCCTTCTGCGCTCTTGCTTCAATAGCGACAGCTGGTTATTGAACCAGCTGGACTTTTTTGCCCGGCTGCGGAGTTTGCGCTTTGGTGCTGCTAAGTCGGCTGACTGTAGCAGAGCTGCATTTATGGCATCCAAAGTATCTGAGGCTGCTAGCTGAGGAGGAATAGCCCCAATTCGGTTTCTCAGGGTAGATCTGAAGAGTTCCGAGTGGAGCTTCTTCTGAGATCTAGCCCAGTGTGTTGTCACCGGCTTGGGTACTTTCATGACTAGTGAAGTTCTGGGAATTATGAAGCTAATTGCATGGTGGTCTGTCCATGGCAAAGGTTCATTTCCCAAAATGTTTATTTTCAGATTTTGTCTGAAAATTAGGTCGAGTGTGTGACCTGAGGCATGCGTGGGACCGCATACAAGTTGCTGAAGTCCTAATCCTTCCAGGTGGTCGATGCAGGCCTCCGCGATGGGATCCTGTGAGGAGTTGGCCCACAAATTGAAATCCCCGAGCAGCAAAAGATGATTGCTGTTAAGGGAGTAAGTGGAAATGAACTCCGTTAATGCTGGAATCAACTGCGATTTGGGCCCAGGGGGCCTGTAGCAGAGGAGAATGTGAACGGTCTCCTGAGAGTGAGCTTGAAGTTGAAGCGTAAGGGTTTCCATAAAAGGTAGAGGATTTTGAAGGACCGGTTTAGTGATTGCAATATGCGACTTATGAATCACCGCCAGGCCTCCTCCTCTTTGCCCTATTCTATTTTCCGTTAGGATGCGATAATTTTCTGGCACCAATTCTCCGAGAATGGTGTTGCAGTCGTCTGACAGCCAACTTTCTGTAATAAAGAGGCAGTCTAGATCGTTTTGTAGTAAGAAATCATGGATTTCTGAGCGGTGTTTAACTGCCGATCTAGTGTTAAGCAACGCACATGATATGTGCTTGAGCTGTGTTGAATGGTTGAAATTTTTGATGATCGATCGTCGATCGATTCTCAAAAGTTGATCCGATTTTAAGGCTTTTGTGGTGACGGCAGGTAATATTGTTGCGAATTGTCTCAGACCCCAAATGGTTTCCGCAGAGTATCTCAATTTAACCATTGTTGCCAGTCACCGTGAGGGGGGGTGCGGGTGTTTGGTGAGAGAGGATTCAGGGAATCCTCGCTCTCAGCAATCCTTGGTCCAGAGGAAGGCAAAAAAACCCTGGGCAAGCTGGCCAATGTGCTGCGGCAGGGAAAAAAATTCCTTCCTGATCCCTAAAGGCGATCGGCTCAAGCCCTGGATCAAAGATTGATGACTTAATGAGGGGAAAAGGGGGGGGGATGCTGGGTGTCACTGTTGCTGGGGTGCACCAAGATGGCCGCCAGGCAAAGACACAGGACCCAGGCTGGGGGAGCAATCAGGTAGGTAAGAAAATGATTCCACCGATCTGGTTGCTAATAGGGGGGGTGGAGGGGACCTCTAGGGGTGCAGGGGCGATAAACAACGAAAACTGCACTGTTGGTGGTAGGTGCAGGGAGAAACGGTCGGAGCGCCGGTAGGCCGCGGCTGAAGCCGCGGACTTTCCTGAGGCGCGGCGGCCGCGAAAAGTAGCAGGCTGGCGCGGGCGTGTAAAAACGCCAAAAAGCGCCGAAAATACACCCAGGGGGGGTGTCTGGGGGCAACCACAATCGTGGGTGGCCGTGCGAGAGAGGATGCCGAGAAAAATAGAGAGCCGCAGTGTGGGGTCTGTGTGACGGCTGCCCTGAAAAGGACGGCCGTCAGTGGTTCCCCAAGATGGTAGGCCCTGAGAGAACAGGGTCTTACCTGCGGAGCAGGAAGGAGTCCACGAGGAGAGGAGAGAGCTGGATTCCTGGTTCCTAGGTTCCTGGTTCCTAGGAGCTGTTTCTTGTGCAGCACAGGTAATGGAAAGTCTGCCTAGTCTGCCTAGTTTCTGACTGCCAGGTCTGGGTGGGAGCAGGCTCGTAAGCGGAAGGTCCGAAGCACCCTACTCCACCTCTGACACTGACTGACTGACTGACTGACCAGTGAGCGCACTTTTTTTTTTTTTTTTTCCTTTACATTTTTCTCCTTTACATCAGTCCACAGCCTCAGCCACCTGATACTAGCTGTAATTTTAAACCTGAACCTAGGCTTATTTATTAAGACATTTAATGCAAATGTTCCTCCACAAACTTTGGGCTAGCCCTAATAAACTTTTTTAAACCCTTAGCAGTAGCCAAATCGGAGTGTCTAATTGCCAAGTCATGCTGCTCATATGCCACGCCTGCTGGAAAGCAGTCAAATGTTTATTCAGCATTGGGACACTGCATGGTAAAATATAACATAATTATATTTAGAAAGAAAAAATACTGTATATACTCGAGTATAAGCCAAGTTTTTCAGCACATTTTTTTGTGCTTAAAATGCCCTCCTCGGCTTATACTCGAGTCACCTTTTTGCGGCTGATCTCTCAGACTTTGGGGACCCGATACTGGCCGGTCGTAGGTCCCCTGGACTCCAAACTTGGCACACATGTAGCCCCACTTTTCAAGTGTGCAAAGTTTGTTGTCCGGGGGATCTACGGCCGGGGAGCACCGATTTTTCAAAGCCGGGCAAAAACGGTAATTTCTCCAGTGACTTTGCAGACCCGGTACCGGCCGGTCCCCTTGGCACACATGTAGCCCTATTTCTCCTCTACACGTGTGCAAAGTTTATTTTCTGTAGGACCATGACTGGGGAGCACCGATTTTTCAAAGCTGAGCAACCCTTCCATAGACTCCCAAGTTAAACGTCAGTAGAGGCATGGTCACAGTGAGGCATGGGCATAGTGAGGCATGGTCACAGTAAGGCATGGGAACAGTGAGGCATGGACACAGTGAGGCATGGGCACAGTGAGGCATGCACATGGACACAGTGAGGCAAAGTGAGGCACAGTGAGGCATGCAGATGGGCACCTTAGGCTTATACTTGAGTCAATGCGTTTTCCCGTTTTTTTTGTGGTAAAATTAGGTGCCTCGGCTTATACTCGGGTCGGCTTATACTTGAGTATATACGGTAATTCCTTTTTTTTTTTCATTTACCATTAGAGATCAAGCATATAAAACAGTAGTGTTAGGACACTGAAAAAATATAATGAGACATAAATATTCAGATGGGAATAATTAATACGACAGAGTCTGAATCCTCCGTTAGCTTTTTATTGACACAGTTCCACCGAGGTTCAAGAGTACAACAGATCTTTAACATTTTTCAACATTACCGTTTCCGATAGTAACTTTAAAAGCTAAAAGCAGGCAAAGGCTCAACCGATCCCAAGACATTACTAAGATAATACTTTCATGACCACATAATTGCCCTGTATGAAAGTTATAATTACTTGTAATTACAATATCTATAATAATCTCATTACTATTATTAGGGTTTTATTTCCTCTATTAACAGATAAAAAAAATAAAATAAAAGGACACTCCAGGCAGGAAAAGTAAATTTAGTGAATCTACCGTATTTTCCGGCGTATAAGACGACTTTCTGGATGCAAAAAAATGCATCCAAAGTCGGGGGTCGTCTTATACGCCAGGTACGGTCTCAGTACTCACTTTTTTTTCCCCAGCGGTGACAGTCTCCATACAGCGAGCGCGAGCGTGAATGATTTCAAAGCCGCGCCTTCTCTTCAGAGTGTTCTGTGATAGGAGGAACAAAAATCTTCCCAGCAGCGCCTCTGTTTTGTGTTCCTCCTATCACAGATGCCTTCTCATCCTCGGACGAGATGAGAAGACGTCCGTGATAGGCGGAAACAGAACAGAGGCGCTGCTGGGAAGATTTGTGTGCCGCCTATCACAGAACACTCTGAAGTGAAGGCGCGGCTTTGAAATCATTCACGCTCGCCGTATGGAGACTGTCACCACTGGGGGAAAAAAAGTGAGTGTTATTGCACTGGGGGGGCAACAAGTTCAGGCATGTAATGGCACAGTGGCAATGTGGGGGCATGTAATGGCACAGTGGCAATGTGGGGGCATGTAATGGCACAGTGGCAATGTGGGGGCATGTAATGGCACAGTGGCAATGTGGGGGCATGTAATGGCACAGTGGCAACGTGGGGGCATGTAATGGCACAGTGGCACAGTCTGGGCATGTAATGTAATGGCACAGTCTGGGCATGTAATGTAATGGCACAGTCTGGGCATGTAATGTAATGGCACAGTGAGGAATGTAATGGCACAGTGAGGAATGTAATGGCACAGTGAGATTTGAAAAAGCCTGTTTCTGTCAGCGGTTCTGGCTCCCCCTCAGCTTCCAGAAAGACTAGAAGGAAGGTGGTAGTCTTATACAGTGAGTATATCCCAAAATCAAAAATTTTCATGGAAAATTAGGGGGTCGTCTTATACGCCGAGTCGTCTTATACAGTCTCCATACGGCGAGCGTGAATGATTTCAAAGCCGCGCCTTCACTTCAGAGTGTTCTGTGATAGGCGGCACAAAAATCTTCCCAGCAGCGCCTCTGTTTTGTGTTCCTCCTATCACAGATGCCTTCTCATCCTCGGACGAGATGAGAAGACGTCCGTGATAGGCGGAAACAGAACAGAGGCGCTGCTGGGAAGATTTGTGTGCCGCCTATCACAGAACACTCTGAAGTGAAGGCGCGGCTTTGAAATCATTCACGCTCGCCGTATGGAGACTGTCACCACTGGGGGAAAAAAAGTGAGTGTTATTGCACTGGGGGGGCAACAAGTTCAGGCATGTAATGGCACAGTGGCAATGTGGGGGCATGTAATGGCACAGTGGCAATGTGGGGGCATGTAATGGCACAGTGGCAATGTGGGGGCATGTAATGGCACAGTGGCAATGTGGGGGCATGTAATGGCACAGTGGCAACGTGGGGGCATGTAATGGCACAGTGGCACAGTCTGGGCATGTAATGTAATGGCACAGTCTGGGCATGTAATGTAATGGCACAGTCTGGGCATGTAATGTAATGGCACAGTGAGGAATGTAATGGCACAGTGAGGAATGTAATGGCACAGTGAGATTTGAAAAAGCCTGTTTCTGTCAGCGGTTCTGGCTCCCCCTCAGCTTCCAGAAAGACTAGAAGGAAGGTGGTAGTCTTATACAGTGAGTATATCCCAAAATCAAAAATTTTCATGGAAAATTAGGGGGTCGTCTTATACGCCGAGTCGTCTTATACGCCGGAAAATACGGTAGTTAAAGTGATTGTAAGACAACCTATTCAGTTTAAAATAGAAATGAAAGGCAACATTATAAAATGTTTTTTCCCCTTTTTTATAAGTGGTTGCTTCTCTTCCCCCAGCTGCATAAGAGCTGGGGGAAGAGAAGCAGCAGCACACTGATCTTCCCAGTAAAAGGCTATGTGGGAGGGCAGTAGGTGTGTCAGGACAAGTCTGATCATTGAAGGAGAGCAGGCTGAGCTCCCAGCATAGCTAGAGAACTGACCACTGTGTGTTCTCCTGCTTAGCGTGGTCAGTTTTTAATAGGAAAGCAGAGGGACTGGCAGGAACACCAGGGATTTCACATAAAAGAAGCAATACAAAGAGAACAGGAGACTTTTTTTAATACATGCTACAGCAGGCACATATCAGGAATATGAAATGTTGGGGTAGCAAACACTTTACGCATGATATATATATATATATATATATATATATATATATATATATATATATATATATATAGTAAAAGGCAGTGGTGGCCGGTTCATAAGGGGCACCGCTCCCCCCCCTCCCCCAAAGTTAGGAATGCTATTAATATATTTAAAGTTGTTCTAACTAAAAATATATAATAATAATAATATAATCTTAAGTATGATTTATTTAAAAATGTACCGTTCTATGTGTGCAGTGCAAGTGGGGCACCAGGCTAATAGAAGTCTATTAGGTCTGTCAATGTTGAACAAGCATGTGATAAGAGTCTGAATGGAATCTGGAACTCAGGGGTCAAGTTTGGGGGTGTGGCAGGCAGAGTCACCTGGGTAAAGATCAGAGAGTGGACTAATGGCTGTGTGCAACCGAATGGCGAGGTTCAATATTGCTTGGACTGGTGAGCTGCCATTGTAGGGATTTACTATTGGCTGCTCTAGAGATTGAGTCCTTTAGCAACTGACCATACAGCCATCCAGTAGCCTTATTACAGTCTGCAGGCTTTACTGGGACTATCCTCAAGTGCACCAACAATACAACTGGGTCACAATGCAAGCCAGCTTAGGACTAAAGACTGTCCCTTTACACCTAGTGTCTATGCTAAGAGGTGCCTCTCAAGACATTGCACCATATGATAACCATTGTCCTAGAGTGCACTCTAGACTACTCCAAGTTACTTTGGCATATTGATTATACTGACTAACTAATTATGTCTGAACCTACCTTCTGTATGTTCATTTATGCTCAAATTACTATTTATTCTAACCCACACAATACACTGATTTACCACCAAACAGTCTTGTGTCTATTTTTTGGTACTAATTCACAGCCAAGTTAAAGGTACCCACACTCGTGTTCTTACAAGTGCTTGCAGTAAACGTTTATTAAACCAGGAGTGCCAGAGGGGCTGAGGGTGAGGGTGTTCTTGGAGTCGAAGCAAAGAACAGAAAACCCAAATTACAAACCCACACTGAACAAATATAAATATCTGACCAAGTCCTGATATCAATCTACTGTGATTTTCTACCTTTCCACCTTACTGTGAGTCAAACTTAAACATGCTTACAGGGGGAGTAATGATCTAATTGCTGTATCCTATTCTGTGTCCATTCACAGCCTTGGGGCAGGTTGGTGGCCAGGCTTTATTTCTTAAAGCCTGAGGCCCCGTACACACGACCGAGTTTCTCGGCAGAATTCAGCCAGAAACTCGGTTCAGAGCTGAATTCTGTCGAGAAACCCGGCCGTGTGTACACTTTTGGCCGAGGAAGCCGACGAGGACCTCGGCGAGGAAATAGAGAACATGTTCTCTATTTCCTTGTTGTTCAATGGCAAAAGTCGGCCCGCCGAGTTCCTCGGCGGCTTCCACACTGAACTCGACGAGGAACTCGATGTGTTTGGCACGTCGAGTTCCTTGGTCGTGTGTACGGGGCCTTAATAAGCATAGCGTAGTCACAGTTCCCATTTTTTATCATTTTTTGAGCATTGTATGCCTGTCAAAGTCAACCTGTAGAGCCACCTTTTGCGGCTATCACAACTCCAAGTCGCTTTGTATAAGTCTCTATGAGCTTGCCACATCTTACCTCTGGGATTTTTGCCCATTCCTCCTTGCAAAACTGCTCCAGCTCCTTCAAGTTGTATGGTTTGTGTTGTGAACAACAATCTTTAAGTCTGACCACAGATTTTTTATTGGATTGAGGTCTGGGCTTTGATTAGGTCATTCCAACACATTTACATGTTTCCCCTTAAACCACTCAAGTGTTGCTTTAGCAGTGTGTTTGGGGTCATTGTCCTGCTGGAAGGTGAACCTCTGTCCTAGCCTCAAATCCCACACAGATTGTTACAGGTTTTGCTCAAGAATATCCCTGTATTTAGCACCAGCCATCTTTCCCTCAACTTTGACCAGTTTCCCAGTCCCGACTGCTGAAAAACATCCCCACAACATGATGCTGCCACCACCATGTTTCACTGTGGGGATGGTGTGCTTTGGGTAATGTGATGTGTTGGGTTTGCGCCAGACATAGCGTTTTCTTTGGCCAAAAATAAACATTTTAGTCTCATCAGACCAGAGCACCTCCCTCCATACATTTTGGGAGTCTCCCACATGCCTTTTCGCAAACTCAAACGTGCCATTTTATTTTTTTGCTGAAAGTAATGGCTACTCTGCCATAAAGCCCAACTTTATGGAACATATGGCTTATTGTTGTCCTATGTACAGATACTCCATTCTCTGCTGTGGAACTCTGACGCTCCTCCAGGGTTACCTTAGGTCTCTGTGCTGACTCTCTGATTAATGCCCACCTTGCCCGGTTCATGAGTTTTGGTGTGCGGCCGTCTCTTGCCAGGTTTGCTGTTGTGCCATGTTCTTTCCATTTGGTTATGATAGATTGGATGGTGCTCCTAGGGATCATCAAAAATTTGGATATTTTTTTATAACCTAACCCTGACTTGTACTTCCCAACAACATTGTCCCTTACTTGTTTGGAGAGTTCTTTGGTCTTCATGGCAGTGTTTGGTTAGTGGTGCCTCTTGCATAGGTTTTGCGGCCTCTAGGGCCTTTCAAAAAGGTGTGTATATGTAATGACAGATCATGTGACAATTAGATTGCACACAGGTGGACATCATTTCACTAATTATGTGACTTCTAAAGGAAATTGGTTGCACCAGAGCTTTTTATGGGCTTCATAACAAAGGGGGTAAATACATACGCACATGCTAATTATCAGTTTTTTATTTCTGAAAAATTGTTTTATTTATATATTTTTCTAATTTTACTTCACCAACTTAGACTATTGTGTTCTGATCCATCACATATACTTTAGATTAAAAAAAACATTGAACTAAAGGTTGTAATTTAACAAAATAGGTAAAAAGCCACTGGGGGTGAATACTTTTGCAAGGCACTGTAGTATTAACACAAATACGCACTGTAGAGGAATATGCTTTGTTCAAATTGTATTTCTGAAGTTTGCAACCACTTTAAATTTAATGTTTTTTTAGAGAAAGAGTTTTTAATGTTTGTGGCACAGAAAAGTGATGAGTTTAACTTAAAAAATGATGAGTTTTTCAGTTCCAATCAAAAAGCAAAAAATAACCCCAGGGCTCCTAAATAATGTTGGTTCACAAAATCAGCAAACCATTGCACTAATGTATTAGATGGGATCCCGGTCATTAACGCTATATTCTGAAAACACAGGCCTGTCTTAAAAAAAAACCACAAAGATCAATCAAGTTAGACAAATTCAGTTTACAAAGAGAGAAGCCTACGCCGCTATAACTTAATTTTATTTCAATATCGTTTTGGTTAGAGGCTGTTTTAATGTGGCTCCATCACTCACATCTTCCAGCTCAGTCTTTGTATAAACAACTCCAATGGAGTTTATTTTTCGGTGGAATTGTCCACTTATTTAGATCTACGGTACAAGCAGCGCATCTCTGGAAGCTTGTTGAGAGGATGTCAGTCCTTTTCAACACCAGCGAGCCGCCAATAATGCTGAAGATGAAAACATTTTGGTTCTCTATACCAATGGAGCACGTTAACAACGCTAGACATTTACTGTCAGACTGACACATTTTTTTATTTATTTTTTGTCAGCGATATTCTCAGAGTGTTAAAAGTCTTCTCGGTTTAATTGCCCTTCCTTGTTCAGAATCCCTATATATCATTGATTTTAACTTTGGATTTGTCTGTGCTCATACTGTTCTCCGTGATGTATTCGCAGATAATGAATTGCTTATTGACAACTGCAGAACAAGAATGAAGATAAACATTGTGAAACTGAGCTCAGATGCCGTAAAAGAAACCAGACTTTGGATACAATTGCGATTATGCGGTTGAGTTCTGAATCCGATGTATCGTATTGCTATTTATTTCAGTTTTTAATCACACTCCTTTTCTGCAAATTGCACTGAAAACACTTAGGCGTGAACAAAACTTTCTGGAAAAGCTTGCATCAATATGTGCTCAGTGGTGTCAACATATGCTGTGGCAGTACATTAGGGCTAAATGTCACGAATCTGTGGGATATGAGCTGTCGGGTGAGCAGGTGGTGTGGGATCCCTGGGGGCATGGAGTCTAAGCGCCAGCTGAATTTCACTAGAGCTCCGGATGGTAGAGATGCATAGCTCCCAACTGTCCCTAAATTTCGAGGGACTGTCCTTGATTTGGAACAAAGTCCCTCTTTCCTCCCCTTTTGTCCCTCATTTTGGTCTGATCTATATACCGTATTTATCGCGGTATACCGCACGCCGGCGTATAACGCGCACCCCAAGTTTAGAAAGGTAGTTAAAGGAAAAAAAAACTTACATTTTTGCCCTGCGTCCATCGGCGGCCTTGTCCGGCGTCCGTCTGCGGCTTCCTTGCGGGGGGTCCGTCCAGCCTTGTTGGTGTCCGTCTGCGGCTTCCTTGCGCGGGGTCCGTCCAGCCTTGTGGGTGTCCATCTGCAAGTCCATCCGCACCTTGCCCGGGGTTGCAGCGGTGTTTGTTTTTGGATTTGGCGCCTCGGCCGAGCCGAGAGGAGACGGATTTCCTGTGTGTTGGGCTCCTCTCGGCTTGTCTCGGCTTCTCTCGGCTCCTCTTGCGTGGCTGCGGGCGGAGCCGAGCGTGGCCTAGCCTAGCCGAGTGTGCAGTACACTCGGCTCGGCTCTAGGCTGCGGCGGGCGGAGCTGAGCCTAGCCGAGTGCGCAGTACACTCGGCTCAGCTCTAGGTTGCGGCGCTCAGAGACAGCGGGGATCGGCGTATATCGCGCACCCAAGATTTTCTCCTGATTTTAAGGGGAAAAAAGTGCGCGGTATACGCCGATAAATACGGTAGTTGTATATAAAATGCACTATTAATCTTTCAAAATGTGTTTCCCAGTAGCTGTACGTCGGTCCCTTTATGTGGGATAGCAGGCGCGCGCGCCCGCTGCATGGTGGGGGTGCTGATGGTCGTGACTGGTGGTCGCAATGACCGGTGACAGCAAGTGATTGTGGGCACGAGAGGCAGAACAGGGACGTGTGTGTGTAAACACACACATCCCTGTTCTGTTCTGTGACGGGAGACAGATTGTGAGTTCCTAATAGCTAGGAACCATGATCTGTAATTTCCTCTAGGTCAGTCCCCCCCCAGTTAGAACACACACTGAGGGAACACAATTAACCCCTTGATCGCCCCATATAAAAATTGCAGATCACCGCCATTACTAGTAAAACAAATAATAATAATAAAAATGATAGCTCTATCCCCTATTTTGTAGATGCTAAAACATTTGCGCAAACCACTCAATATACACTTATTGCGATTTTTATTACCAAAAATATGTGGAAGAATACATATTGGCCTAAACTGAGAAAAAATTTGCTTTAAAACATTTTTAAATAAAATCAGGGATATTTATTATGGCAAAAAGTACAAAGAATTGTAATTTTTTTCAAAATTGTCGCTCTTTTTTTGTTTATTGCACAAAAAATAAAAACAGGTGATCAAATACCACCAAAAGAAAGCTTTATTTGTGGGAAAAAAGGACGTCAATGTTGTTTGGGTACAATGTCGCACAACCACACAACTGTCAGTTAAATCGACGCAGTGCCGAATCGCAAAAAATGGCTCTTTCATTGAGCAGCTAATTCTTCTGGGGCTGAAGTGGTTAAGCTATACACTCCATAGAGTGGTAGATATCAGATAAAATCAGATTAATATTAGTAACTCAGCATCTAACTACAGCAAGAGGATGCCAATTTAGAAAAAGGATAATATGTAGAGCAAATGACCTTTACGATGAGATCCCATTCCTGTTGCCAAGAGGTCATTATTATTTTCACACAGTAGCAAAACTTTACTGTAGTTTGCACACACACATATATATATATATATATATCGTATATACTCGAGTATAAGCTGACCCGAGTATAAGCTGAGGCACCTAATATTACCACCTCACTGTGCCCATCCTCACTGTGCCCATTACAACCTCACTGTGCCCATTACAACCTCACTGTAGCCATTAACTCACTGTGCCCATTACCTCACTATGCCCATCCTCACTGTGCCCATTACCTCACTGTGTTCATTACTTCACTGTGCCCATTACCTCACTGTGCCCATTACAACCTCACTGTGCACATTGCAGTGTACCTGAAATTCTTGACAGGCTGCGCCTTGCGGGCATCCATTTTTTTAAAACTTGTGGCTTCCTCCTGGTCCTGTCCCGTTCCGTGATAGGTGTTTGAAACTGTGTTCAGTGTTCCGCCAATCACGGACGTTCTTTCATTCTCGGACAAGAGAAGGTCCATGATAGGCGGAACACTGAACACAGTGTCTGCTGGGAAACTGAGTTTGAGGATGAAAGAACGTCCGTGATAGGCGGAACTCTGAACACAGTGTCTGCTGGGAAACTGAGTTTGAGGATGAAAGAACGTCCGTGATAGGCAGAACTCTGAACACAGTGTCTGCTAGGAAACTGAGTCCGAGGATGAAAGAACATCCATGATAGGCGGAACTCTGAACACAGTGTCTGCTGGGAAACTGAGTTTGAGGATGAAAGAACATCCATGATAGGCGGAACTCTGAACACAGTGTCTGCTGGGAAACTGAGTTTGAGGATGAAAGAACGTCCATGATAGGCGGAACACTGAACACAGTGTCTGCTGGGAAACTGAGTTTGAGGATGAAAGAACGTCCGTGATAGGCGGAACTCTGAACACAGTGTCTGCTGGGAAACTGAGTTTGAGGATGAAAGAACGTCCGTGATAGGCAGAACTCTGAACACAGTGTCTGCTAGGAAACTGAGTCCGAGGATGAAAGAACATCCATGATAGGCGGAACTCTGAACACAGTGTCTGCTGGGAAACTGAGTCGAGGATGAAAGAACATCTGTGATAGGCAGAACTCTGAACACAGTGTCTGCTAGGAAACTGAGTCCGAGGATGAAAGAACGTCTGTGATAGGCGGAACTCTGAACACAGTGTCTGCTGGGAAACTGAGTCCGAGGATGAAAGAACGTTCCTGATAGGCGGAACTCTGAACACAGTGTCTGCTGGGAAACTGAGTCCGAGGATGAAAGAACGTTCAAAATAGGCGGAACTCTGAACACAGTGTCAAACGCCTATCACAGAACAGGACGGGACCAGGAGGAAGCCGCGAGTTTTAAAAAATGGACGCCCAAGGTACACTGACTTGAGTACACAGTATTTTCAGCCCTAAAAATAGGGCTGAAAAACTTGGCTTATACTCGTGTATATACGGTATATATAACTTTTTTTCTTGCATTTTGGATCGCATTTAGGAGTCTTAGAAATGTTGCACCTTTAAAATAGAAAAGTTGATATAAATAAAAATAATAAAAATAACATTAATTCAAATTTGACTTTTATCTGCTTGTTGTAAACAAGTTGTACTTTTCCAAATTGTATTTCTGATTGAAAGGATACATTTGAAGGTTAGCTGAAGCTGGAATCTGTTAAAATAAATCAACTTCCTCATTCCTTAGCATTACAGTTCACTCTTAAATGCATTCACCTCTACTATCCTACACCCAGCGGGAGCCTTTGTTTCTCCAATTTCATGTTCCTTCTTTGAAATAAGTGCTACAGAAAGAAGGGTTATTTTTACTTGTGCTGACTTTGGGAGTTTTTTTTTTTTTTTTACAATTATGTTTTTACTTTGTATATGAAAGAACACGCCAGGGATTTCACGTGAATTATTTTACATAGTTTATAAATGTATGCTAAAAAGGCTGAAATTAGAGAATCAGCAGCAGTATCATATTTGAACATAGATGGACCTGATTCAAAGGCTGCTAACATTAAAAGTCTAGAGCAGCTGTTCTCAACCTTTTTATTCCAGAGGAACCCTTGAAATAATTTTCAGGTCTCAGGAAACTCCTGCTAAATTTTATTTATTAAGGGTCAGTGGCAAGAATTCTCCTTACATTGGTGATCAGTGGGAAGAATGCCCCTTACATTGGTGATCAGTGAGAAGAATGCCTATAACATTGGTGATCAGTGGGAAGAATGTCCCTTACATTGGTGATCAGTAGGAAGAATGTCCCTTACATTGGTGATCAGTGGGAAGAATGTCCCTTACATTGGTGATCAGTGGGAAGAATGTCCCTTACATTGGTGATCAGTAGGAAGAATGTCCCTTACATTGGTGATCAGTGGGAAGAATGTCCCTTACATTGGTGATCAGTGGGAAGAATGCCTATTACATTGGTGATCAGTGGGAAGAATGGCCCTCACATTGGTAATCAGTGAGAAGAATGCCCATTACATTGGTGATCAGTGGGAAGAATGCCCCTTACATTGGTAATCAGTGAGAAGAATGCCCATTACATTGGTGATCAGTGGGAAGAATGCCCCTTACATTGGTAATCAGTGAGAAGAATGCCCATTACATTGGTGATCAGTGGGAAGAATGCCCCTTACATTGGTAATCAGTGAGAAGAATGCCCATTACATTGGTGATCAGTGGGAAGAATGCCCCTTACATTGGTAATCAGTGAGAAGAATGCCCATTACATTGGTGATCAGTAAGAAGAATGCCCCTTACATTGGTGATCAGTAGGAAGAATGCCCCTTACATTGGTGATCAGTGGGAAGAATGTCCCTTACATTGGTGATCAGTAAGAAGAATGTCCCTTACATTGGTGATCAGTGGGAAGAATGTCCATTACATTGGTGATCAGTGGGAAGAATGTTCCTTACATTGGTGATCAGTGGGAAGAATGTCCATTACATTGGTGATCAGTGGGAAGAATGTTCCTTACATTGGTGATCAGTGGGAAGAATGTCCATTACATTGGTGATCAGTGGGAAGAATGTTCCTTACATTGGTGATCAGTGGGAAGAATGCCCCTTAAATTGGTGATCACTAGGAAGAATGCTTGTTACATTGGTGATCAGTGGGAAGAATGTTGCTTGCATTGGTGATCAGTGGGAAGAAGGCCCCTTACATTAGTGATCAGTGGGAAGAATGCCCCTTAAATTGGTGATCACTAGGAAGAATGCTTGTTACATTGGTGATCAGTAGGAAGAATGTTGCTTGCATTGGTGATCAGTGGGAAGAAGGCCCCTTACATTAGTAATCAGTGGGAAGAATGCCCCTTAAATTGGTGATCACTAGGAAGAATGCTTGTTACATTGGTGATCAGTGGGAAGAATGCCCCTTACGTTGGTGATCACTAGGAAGAATGCCCCTTACATTGGTGATCAGTGGGAAGAACTCTGACACTGAATGGAGCAGAGGCTGCCTGCTGATGCTTAGTTGCTTGAAGAAGAGAGTAGCAACACCAGTGGCCGGGCGCCCTAGACAGCAGTGCCTAGTGGTTGCACTGGCCCTGTCTAGTAGTACACAAATATAACCCTCACTGACTAAGAACCTATAATAGGTTAGACCTGAACTATCAGGTACAATAGTGGCATAAGATAGCATGTGGATCTTTCCACTGGGCAAAATGTTCAGAATACATCAAAGGTAAGTTACCACAATTGTTCTGATAGGCGTTCATTAAAGGGTCACTAAACTTAGCTAAATAGCTTCCTTTATCTTACTGCAGTCCTAGTTTCATGTCCTCATTGTTCGTTTTTGCTCTGATGTTGCTGTAATCCTTCCTGGTTGTCTGTTTCCCGATGACCACAGTACTGGGAGATTCTAGTTTCATTTTCCAAACTTTCACTGCTCTATGACTCTGTCTAGCACAGAGGCAGCTAGGATAACATGCAAAAACGAAACTAGATGCAAAAACGGAACTAGATGCAAAAACTAAACTAGAGGTACATTATATGATTGATTTTTATCTATTTTTAATCAATTTTAAAAGGAATCAGTTAACTATTATGTCTCCATACCCTGTAAACAGTAATTTCAGCAAAAAAAAATGTTCCTTTACAACTCCTTTAAATAAAATTTGTAAAAATCTGTTTTTGTATGCTAATGAACCTTACCTTAATTCAAAGTGAATCCATAGCAGAGTAGACACTAGGACACTTGCTCATATCTATTTAACAACCACTCACATACTTGAGGTATGTTCCGTGAAAAGTCTGTACCTATTTAGCATCCAAATGATCATAATGTAAAAAGCATTTAAAGCATTTAAAGTGGAACAACTGTCAAAAAAAAGACATAATAAGAAGTGATAACTTGATGTACGGTTATCACTATGCAAACTTTTCCAAAAGACTCCTTAAAAACATATGATGAGCTTTTCAGAGCCTGCTCATGCTGGGTATGCTGCCAATTTTGCTAAATATAATAGAGCAGACAAAATAAATAGACAAGAGGAAAACATTAGGTTATGTTCATAGCAGTGTGTTACATTGCAGTGAATTGGGAAAAAAATATGAATTTTGAATGTGTCAGTACAATGCACTTTATAGTGTGAATAAGAATGCATGCTCATCAAAAAGGATAGGTTAGAAAAATATAATTGTGACAGGAGTCACTTTGGGTGGGGGGG
Source organism: Rana temporaria (assembly GCF_905171775.1). Classification (NCBI taxonomy): domain Eukaryota; kingdom Metazoa; phylum Chordata; class Amphibia; order Anura; family Ranidae; genus Rana; species Rana temporaria. The sequence goes on from NC_053491.1 coordinate 29,052,011, forward strand.
TTTGTGGAACTCAGCTTACCTTGGAGAGCTCTGGGAAATCTGTGTCTAGCTTCCCTGACCCCTCTTATGTGTAAATCACCCTGTGCCCATTAGAGACACAGGGTGAATGAGAACCCCACTATGATCTGTACTAATCAGGCTCACGGTACAGCCACATTGGAATGTTGTGTGTGTGTATTTATAGATATAGATATAAAGTGGGGATCGAAAGTTTGGGCACCCCAGGTAAAAAATTGTATTAATGTGCATAACGAAACCAAGGAAAAATCTCCAAAAGGCATCAAATTACAGATTAGACATTCTTATAATATGTCAAAAAAGTTAGATTTTATTTCCATAATTTACACTTTCAAAATGACAGAAAACAAAAAAATGGCGTCTGCAAAAGTTTGGGGACCCTGCAGAATTTATAGCATGCACTGCCCCCTTTACAAAGCTGAGACCTGCCAGTGTCATGGATTGTTCTCAATCATCGTCCGGGAAGACCAGGTGATGTCAATCTCAATGGTTTTAAATGCCCAGACTCATCTGACCTTGCCCCAACAATCAGCACCATGGGTTCTTCTAAGCAGTTGTCTAGAAAACTGAAACTGAAAATAGTTGACGCTCACAAAGCTGGAGAAGGCTATAAGAAGATAGCAAAGTGTTTTCAGATGTCAATATCCTCTGTTCGGAATGTAATTAAGAAATGGCAGTCATCAGGAACAGTGTAAGTTAAAGCAAGATCTGAAAGACCAAGAAACATATCAGACAGAACAGCTCGCAGGATTGTGAGAAAAGCAATTCAAAACCCACTTTTGACTGCACGATCCCTCCAGAAAGATCTGTCAGACACTGGAGTTGTGGTACACTATTCCACTATAAAGAGATACTTGTACAAATATGGTCTTCATGGAAGAGTCATCAGAAGAAAACCTCTTCTACGTCCTCACCACAAAAATCTGTGTTTGAAGTTTAAACTTTGCAAATGAACAAGCCTGATGCATTTGAAAACAAGTTCTGTGGACCGATGAGGGTAAAATAGAACTTTTTGGCCGGAATTAGCAAAGGTACGTTTGGAGAAGAAAGGGCACATAATTTAATGAAAAGAACTTCTGTCCAACTGTTAAGCATGGGGGTGGATCAATCATGCTTTGGGGTTGTATTGCAGCCAGTGGCACAGGGAACATTTCATGAGTAGAAGGAAAAATTGATTCAATAAAATTTCAGCAAATTTTGGATGGTAACTTGATGCCATCTGTGAAAAAGCTGAAGTTAAAGAGAGGATGGCTTCTACAAATGGATAATGACCCTAAACACACCTCAAAATCCACGGGGATTACATCAAGAGGCGTAAACTGAAGGTTTTGCCATGGCCTTTACAATCTCCTGACCTCAACATAATTGAAAATCTATGGATAGACCTTAAAAGAGCAGTGCGTGACAGACAGCCCAGAAATCTCAAAGACTTGGAAGACTTTTGTAAGGAAGAATGGGCAAAGATACCTCAAACAAAAATTGAAAGACTCTTGGCTGGCTACAAAAGCTGTTTACAAGCTGTGATACTTGCCAAAGGGGGCAGTACAAGATATTAACCCTGCAGGGTGCCCAAACTTTTGCAGACACCATTTTTTTGTTTTCTGTAATTTTGAAAGTGTAAATGATGGAAATAATGGGCCAGATCCACAAAAACCTGGCGTAACTTAAAAAATCCCATTTAAGTTACACTGCCTTAAAGTTTCTACCTAAGTGCCCGATCCACAAAGCACTTATCTAGAAATTTCAGGCTGTGTAACTAAAATTCCGCCGGCGCAAGGCGTTCCTATTCAAATGGGGCGAGTCCCATTTAAATGAGGCGCGCTCCCGCGCCGGCCGTACTGCGCATGCGCGAAGTTACGTTACGCCGAGTTTTGAAGATCGCGACGGCTTAAAAAAGTTGCATCGGGAAAAAAAAAAAAAATGACAGCGTCGCTCGGCATGCATTCCTGAGGGAGAACTCCATGCCAATTTTCAAAGAAAAAACCGGCATGGGTTCACCCCCCAGGAGCATACCAGGCCCTTAGGTCTGGTATGGGTTGTAAGGAGACCCCCCTACGCCGAAAAATCGACGTAGGGGGTCCCCCTACAATCCATACCAGACCCGTATCCAAAGCACGCTACCCGGCCAGTCAGGAAAGGGAGTGGGGACGAGCGCCCCCCCCTCCTGAGCCGTGCCAGGCCGCATGCCCTCAACATGGGGGGGTTGGGTGCTCTGGGGCAGGGGGGCGCACTGCGGGCCCCCCCACCTCAGAGCACCCTGTCCCCATGTTGATGAGGACAGGACCTCTTCCCGACAACCCTTGCCATTGGTTGTCGGGGTCTGCGGGCGGGGGCTTATCGGAATCTGGGAGTCCCCTCAAATAAGGGGGCCCCCAGATACCGGCCCCCCACCCTAAGTGAATGGATATGGGGTACATCGTACCCCTATCCATTCACCTGTAGGCAAAAAGTTAAAGTTAGTAAACACACAACACAAGGGTTTTTAAAATAATTTATTATTCTGCTCCGGATGCCCCCCCTGTCTTCTTTATTAGCTCTATTAGCAGGGGGGGCTTCTTCTTCCACTCTCCGGGGGTCTTCTCCGCTCTCCGGGGGGGGTTTCTTCTTCCGCTCTCCGGGGGGGGGGCTTCTCCGGACTCCGGGGGTGTTCTTCCATCTTCTCCCCTCTTCCGCTGTTGACTCGGCGAACCCCGGTTCTTCTGCAGATGTCCGGTGCCTTCTTCTTCAGCGCTGGCTGCCTGCTATCTTTGTGTGTTAGCTCAATTTCTAACAGGCAGCCGGCGCGGTCTTCTGTGACGTCAGGGTCTTCTCTTCCCTTCTTCCGATGTTGCCTCGCAGCCTGTTGTCGCTGTAATGATGGAAGCGCGCCTTGCATCCCATTTATATAGGCATCACCGTCCCATCATGCTCTGGTAGGTACCCACGTGGTGGGTGCACGTGGGTAGGCACCCACCACGTGGGTACCTACCGGAGCATGATGTACGATGTACCCCATATCCATTCACTTAGGGTGGGGGGCCGGTATCTGGGGGCCCCCTTATTTGAGGGGACTCCCAGATTCCAATAAGCCCCCGCCTTGCCCCAGTTGAAGAGCTCTGCCGCTCGAAACATGTCGGGTACATAGCTCATACGTTACTCGCTCATTACGCCATATTTTACTTGTGATCACTTGTACTCGTCTTTCACTGGGCTTGTACTTTTTTATCTATTTTATATATTTTTATCCAGTTTTTTGTCTATTTTGGCTTTTATTTTCTATGCCTAATAAAGGCTTGTTTTGGGATTAACCGCACTATGTGAGTACGTTTTCCCTTACATGGTTTCTACGTTTGGCCTGCATATCATACTTTTTTATCTGAGAACCACACCTGCACGAGCTGTCTCCTCTCATTGGATTGGACCCGTCCTGGCGGATTAAAGGCCGGCACATCAAACAGCTTCCCCACTGACATCACGGCTGCCTAGGAGCTCGTACATGCGTGTTTGACATACCGTCGCTGACGTGTATGTCCACACTTTCCGGTAAGAGTACCCATCTTTATACTTGTTTATTTGGATACTATTATGGATTGCCGATGAGGTTCCAACTGCTTATTAAGAACATCTGAGTTCCATACCTGAGAAGATCACAACATCTTCCATTCCTCTACAGTCATTTGGTCTTTTCCACAAAGAACTTCTGACCAACTCCAAAAAAAAGGAAATACATTGCATATATATATTTCTTTGGACTGTATAGGCCATTTTGACCTTGGACTATCACATTTACATTTTGGAGTTACACGTTTAAATTATATGGACTTCATCTGAGGTTCTTATTATCATTTATTTTTGTGTTCCCTCACTTATCACGGTGTGTTCACATTACACATTATCCAGCTAGATCTCACTTTCTAGCTGCCTTTCAGGTTATTTACCTGTCACATTACTTGGGGGTGTGTCCCCCTTTTTTGTGTTTTTTTTTTTTTTCTTTGATTTTTCACTGAATTTTGATTATTTACCATATTTTTTTATTCATTTCATTGAATATTCAGCGCTGCACTTTTTCTTTTTTATTCTTTGTACACAATATTGTCTTTTGTTGGTGCTAGCTGCTACTGGTTTACAATATTTACAGTTAGCGCAACTTTTTTCCTCATTTTAACTTTGGAAAAAGCCTTTTGAGGATCGTTTCCAAAGTTAGACACAGACTGAACAGCAGTTAAGTCTGCGTATCTCTTTTGAGGATCTGGCCCAAAATCTAACTTTTTTTGACATATTATAAAAATTTCTAATCTGTAATTTGATGCCTTTTGGAGATTTTTCTATCTTTCCTTGGCTTCGTTATGCACATTAATACTCATTTTTACCTGGGGTGCCCAAACTTTCGATCCCCACTGTATATCTATATATATTGTATATTGTCTTATTTTGTTGTGTACTCTTTGCTGTGATCGTTTGGGGTGTGACTGTATTCTATTCTATTGTGACTGTCTGCCTCAAGTATTATGGGATGTGTAAGTGTGTTTGCTGTGAGGAAAGAGGGAGGGGGACTCCTCCAGCAGCCCCCCTGCTGATAAGACTGTTTACTGATGAGAAGTTTGAATACACCTGATCTGTGTGTCTATTGTCATTGGACAATTTTACCCGCCCTCAATCCAAGGGTGGGGGGAGTGTCTCTCAGTTATTTATCTGTTGTAACATGTGCTTGAATAAAGTTAGTCTGCTGGTTTTCACCCAACACTGAAGTACGGCTAGTGACTGGGTGGGCTAAAAAGTCTTGGATAGTGCAGGTTCTGGACAGAGGAAGCTTTGATGATGAACATAGTCCAGTTGAGGACGAGGGTTCGTCACAATAATATTCTGTGGTGTTGTTGGAAATCATTTACATTCTCCCAGGAGTAAAAATATAATTGCTTGATTATAATGTACTATTTCAAAATTCAGCACTAAAGAAAATGTCCATAAAATATAAATAGATCCATAAAAGTAAAGAAGGTTCCCATCACCGGCCTCAGTGCAAAGATGATAATCTTAAACGGCACCCCGGTGTGCGTATTTAAATCTGCTTACCAGATCGCGTTCACCCTCAATATATAGAACGGTCAACTGCGCCTTTAAGAAATCTCCTTTGTAGGTCACACATTTTCAGATCCCAAATGCATATAGGCCACTCAATTCACAGCAAACCTTCAGCTCAAGAAGAACCACCAGGAACCGACAGAATTCCAACTTTATGTCACTTCAAAAATGTTAAGCCTCAGGGCATGTGGAGACCTCACAAAAGCATAAACATACCTCTATGGTGTAGTACTTCAATAAAAAATAAAAAACACTTTTATTAAACAGGTAATTCACTCACATTAAAACAAACAGAGCTTTAATCATCCAACAAAATGCCTGCGCCGTCCGGTGTGATGACGTAACACGGCCGTTGATTATAATGGCCTTTGGGTACACTATTACAGTCTACTGCCTTTAGGTTGGACGTGGGGTCCACACAAGAAGAGTTGGGTCAGAACCAAACCCAAAGTGGCACTTTTACTCTAGTATGAGAATCCTTCTTCCCAATGTCCCTGTTACCCCTTTATCACCCACCTTTTTTTGCCTCCTTCTTATAGCGACTATCTTTCAACTCTATGATTTAAATCTGCTGGGGCGGGACCACCCTCGGTCGGTGACATCACAAGGGGCGATGCCACCCAGCGACGTCAACGAGGGGCACCTTACTCATCCACATAAATGTATTTTATTGGGTTTTTATGTGATAGACCAACAGATGATTATGTAGTAAGTGGAAGTAAAATGATAAATGGTTTCCAATTTTTTTTTTATAAATAAATATATGAAAAGTGTGGGGTACATTTGTATTCAGCCCCCCTGAGTCAATACTTTATACACCACCTTTCACTGCAATTACAGCTGCAAGTCTTTTTGGGGATGTCTCTACCAGCTTTGCACATCTATAGAGTGACATTTTTCCCCATTCTTCTTTGCAAAATAGCTCAAGTTCTGTCAGATTGGATAGAGAGCCTCTGTGAATAGCAATTTTCAAGACTTGCCACAGATTCTCAATTGGATTTAGGTCTGGACTTTGACTGGGCCATTCTAACACATAAATATGCTTTGATCTAAACCATCCCATTGTAGCTCTGGATGAAAGTTTAGGGCTGTTGTCATGTTGGAAGGTGAACCTCAACCCCAGTCTCAGTCTCTTTTGCAGACTCTAATGCCGCGTACACACGAACGGATTTTCCATTGGGAAAAAATCGGATGTTTTTTCCGACGGAACTCTGCTCAAGCTTGGCTTGCATAAACACAGTCACACCAAATTCCGACCGTCAAGAACGTGGTGATGTACAACATGTATGACGGTACTATAAAAGGGAAAGTCCATTCCAACGGCGCCACCATTTAGGCTGCTTTTGCTAATCTCGTGTTAGTAAAAGTTTGGTGAGTGTCGATTTGCGCTTTTCAGCCTCATGCTTTTCAGTCTGTTACAGCGTGACGAATGTGCTATCTCCATTATGAACGCTAGTTTTACCAGACCAAGCGCTTCCGTCTTGTACTTGATTCTGAGAATGCATGTTTTTTGGTGCGTCGGAATTGCACACAGAAGAACGGATTTTCCGATAGAATTTTTTTCCGTCGGAAAAATTGAGAACCTGCTCTCTATCTAAGTCCGTCGGAAATTCTGACAGAAAAAGTCAGATGACAAATTCCTGACATAGTTCAATAAACAGGAACAGTATAATTTAAAGAATTATTGTTGTCATATAAGCCGTTGTTTGAGCTCCAGACAAGCAACTGAAAGAATGATGTCATCAGTCTGCTGCGGGCAGGGGTAAGCATTGCCTCAGCCTTCCATCCCCAGGGAATACTCTGACTGCACATTGTAACTTTGTAGCAAGAGAGAAACAGCAGCAGGCAGCTAACCGGTGTGAGATGCGTACAGAAAGAAACTGGAAACATGAATATAATGGTTTGTCAGTTACCATGGCACAGACAGTAAAACAGTACTAAAGCAGCAAATATTTATTCAGTAATCCTTAAAAATACACTTACAAATATATACCTATACCAGCGATGAAACTCTATATTTTTGCAAAAAAAAAAGTATGGCCAGCCAACCAGATACATTATGTTACAACAATATTTTATCTAAACAATTATGGTAAATAATGAAACAAGTCTGCACGCAAATTAATATATTTATACTGTATATATACAGTATCTGAGTACACCCCTCACAATTTTGAAAATATTTTATTATATCTTTTCATGTGACAACACTTAAAGTGGGTGTATACCCTCTCCTATACCCAGTGAAGTGAACAGCCTCAGATGATACACATAGATTAAACAAATCTCCCTACATAAGTTTTACATGTATATCTGCTGTCTTCAGCTTTATATACTGTTTAGAAAGTTTTGATTGTGCTACAAATATTTTTTTCCAGTTTCAGCAGTTGGAGGGGAGTCTGGGAGTGTGTGAGCTGATTGGTGGAAAGGCACCCCCCCCCCCCACTCTGCATAGGCAGAGGAACGAAGACATGTGTAGTGCTGTACTGTGAATAGACATGCTCTCTGCTTACCTATCGCAAAGTTCCCTCCCCAAAACTAATTTCCAGCTGCTTTTATCTCCTGTGTCGTAAGACTTGTCAAAAGTTATCATGCTGATAAAAAAAGAATGGAGCAGCAGAAATATATGTCCCGTAGGTCTTTGGAAAGAGATACATAAAGACTACAGATATATGTGCCTAGGTCAGATTTCATGAATGGGGTTTACAACCACTTTAAGCATCATTAAAATCACTGCTCCAGACAAAACTGTAATTTAAAAAAAAGTTTTGCATTAAAAGATGTCCCCCAGGGTATTACCCGGACCCCCATACCCCTTTTATGGCCAATTACTTGCATATAAGCCTTCAAAATTGGCACTTTTGATTTTTCTTGTTCTGCTCCCACAGGCTTAAATGAGGTTTGCTGTTTGGGTCAGAAGGGGGGGGGGTGTTCTGCCCATCTCTAGTGCTAGGATTTTGTTTTTGGAAGTTTTTGAACTTTTTCATATATATATATATATATATATATATATATATATATATATATATATATATACACACACACACACAATTAGCGTGAATGTTCTGCAAGCCCATCAAATTCCTATATCCAAAATGGAACTGCTCCAGTATATAATCCACACCAAAATAATGATACAAAAGAGGTCTTTTGTACTGGAATGACACAATTGCAGAAATGTATGTTCTAAAGACAGCCAAAAAAAAACATATTTTTAAGTCAATGTTTTATAGTGGGAAGATATACAATAAAAAAAGAGTATAAAAAATGTGATCCCTTGTGATCCCTTTCTCAAGTGGTTGCAAGTTAGAGACACAAGCAGCTGCGAAGATCAAACAGCCAAGCAGCATAATGTGAATGCAGAGTGTGAATATAATGAGCTCTGGGGAACTGTAAAACTGAGTAAACACGGTGCAACTTATTATTTCAAGATTCACAAGCCCCAGATAGTGAAATACATTCTTTCCCTGACCCCTCCTCTACATCACAATATAATCACAATATAATCAAAAGTCGATAAACAAACCATTTAGCAGAGACCCTCCCTTAAGCTTCAAAGGACGTTTTAACATTGTCATTAACACTTTTACAGTAATTTACTATTCATTATCAGCAGAATAACACTGACACTCATTTGCAAAGATCATATACATACCTCCCAACTGTCCCTGATTTCGAGGGACTGTCCCTGATTTGTTTTTACCAGTAATTACATAATACAAATCATACAATAATTCATCCATTTGTATATACATTATCCAATTTAACTGGTCCAGGGTCATATTTCACAATTTAGGGATTAACATCCCTCTTTTATTTCCTCGTTTATTTCTTCCCCTGTCCAGTTCTTAGGATCCCTTAAAAATGTACCTCTGTATATCACTCATTCCTAACCTCATTCTCCCACTTTCAAAAAATAAAATAAAAATTATGTAAAAAGAAATATCAAACAAATATATATATATATATTTTGGTAGTTGATTTTTTACGTACCCTTCCATCCTTATCTTTTTTTCCATATATTGTATTTTGTTAATTTCACATATCCATTCTGCTATTATTGGGGTTTTGGTCTTCTTCCATTTACAGGCTATCTAGCTGCTGTAATCATATGGTGAAAGATATCTGATTTTGTGATTGTTATTGATCTTGATTTTATAGATAAAATAATGTCCTTTATATCTAGCTGTATCTCTATTCCTGACACTTTTTGATAGATTATATATATATTTTATTCCAGAAGTCCCTCACCCGCCCACACCCATACCAAATATGTACCCTTGTTCCCCTCTCCTTAACACATATCCAGCACATTTCTGTATTCTCTTTATTTATTTTGTTTAAAGCTACTGGACTCCAGTACCACCTCATCAGTATTTTATCATTAATTTCTTGGTGTTTTATTGCTATTGATGTTTTATGTATTATTTGGTGTGTATGATTTGGAACAAAGTCCCTCTGTCCCTCATTCCTCCTAATTTGTCTTTTATTTTGGTCTGATCTATATAGTTATATAGAAAATACACTATTTATCTTTCGCAAAGTGTTTCCCAGTGCTAAATCTTTCATACAATTTCTAAATTGCTGCATTTGTGAACTTCAAAAGCCAATAATAAATGAATACTAGTGGTAAAAATAAAGCACTTGTGGGTTTAACTATAATTTTTTTAAATAATTCTTCTTTAAGTGGGCGTGGTAGGCTGTGTGTCCTATGCTTGCATACATTTGCTAATAGGTGTCCCTCACTCCCATCTCCAAAAGTTGGGAGGTGTGCATATTGTAAGCTAGTGCATAAAACCATTCCAAGTTATGGGTGAGTGAAGGGTTAACCTGTGGAGTTAAGTGACTCCAGTGACGATCGTTCACAGTCTGTTGGTCATAGATTGTTGCCCCGCAAGATGGAAACTCCCTGCCCCGTACAACAGATTCCCCTCTTGCTTTTTTTTTGTGGATTGAAATGTATATACTAGAGCAATTCCATTTTTTCTTTCAAATAATTTTATTTTCAGAAATAAAAAAAAATTTACAATAAATCACAATACATATCAATATGGACATAACCTAGTAAATGTCAGCAGGAACTAAAAAAGACTTCCAGAGAGAGGGGGATAGAAAATCTCCCCTATTCAGATTTGAGAAGGAGAGAAAAAAAAAAAAATTAAAAAAGATCATACATTGTAATAAAATATGTGAGTATTAAAAGTTAAACAATTGAAAAAAAAAAATATATATATATATATATATATATATATATATATATATATATATATATATATATATATATATATATATATATTGATGTAAGACAGAGAAAGGACTCCTTATATAAGCTAACTCAATAGAAATAAGGATACTTATAATATCCTGGTGCCCCTATCGGGTTCAAACTGCACCAGGAGCGGAATCCTTTTGACATACTGAATTACACTCTGAACCAAACCCTATTGTGACGGTCAGGGGTTAACACTGTTTACGAAATTCCATTCCACCAACCCAAGACAGCTTATCCGACACTCCAACAATCCAGCAGACACAATCCATAAGAATTCCCCCAGAAAGACGAGGCACAAGCTCTGTTCTCTCTGGTTCAAACAAATGAATGCTTTAATGGTAACTCAGCCTTGTTATATACAGTTTAGAAACCAAGTGAACAATGAATCAACTCCACCCACCACTACACAAGGAACTTCAATACACATTCTTTTAGATAATGACATTCCGATGAGTTAATTATTAGTCATTACCCAGACATTCTGACTCCGTGACTCCTATGTCAGACGTTCTGGCACCGAATCTAGAGGAGTTAATTACTACAGCTGACAAGTCACATTTCACATCTATTATCAATAGTATTTTCTAGGGCTGTGCAAATTAACTTTTAATTAATCGATTAATCTTACATTTTTTTGATCGATCAAAATCTTTTTGATCGATTAAAATTCTTTTGATTGGTACTCACCTCTCCGCCGGCTTCTGGGCCTTCAGGGAGTTCCGTCGGAGATCCAGTAACATCACGGACACCGGCGGGGCTTGCCGTGTCCATCTGAGGGGCTCCTTTGCTGTGTCTTCATATGCCGGCGGGACCTTACAATCTGCCACACGCAAGGGCTGTTACACTTCCCTCTATCACTTCCCTCTATCAACCTGGGATTTTACAACCATCCACTGGGAGTTGTGATAGTCCCCTTCACGGGACATCTACATGCCGACGGACTGATGTTAACCTCTCCTCATCTGGATTCAGCACTGGTATCGTTGTACACATTTTTATACCAGTATCATACTTAGCTACATGTTTTTATGACTGCTTTTGGTACCGTTTGGTATTACTCGCACCATTTTTACAGTTTATGTAGCTACATCGATTTTATCTCCAGTGAAATATTTATTTGGTTACCTACTTGAAGACTATAAAAGTTTTAATGCTATTCCCATCGAGCGCTGCCTTTGTGTGTTTTTTGTATCCTGCTATTCATTTTTCCAGTTGTTGGTAGCTGCACTGGCAATCAGCCTGCAAGGAGATCAGCTAAAAGTAGTTGGATCTGTATGTGCGTTATAATTAATCGAAATTAGTCGATTAATCGATTTAAAAAAAAAACGATTAATCAAACAGAAACATTTTGATCAGTAACAGCCGTAGTATTTTCACACAAAACAGTGTCATTAGCATACACAATGAAAGATCTTAGGAGCAGACGTAGATAGCACAATGGACAACAGAATGCAATCACAGCAAGACCCATCACTACAGCCAGGTGGACTTAATTAGCATCTCAACAGTCTATGTTACACATTGAATGAGTCACTCTATTAACCTGTTGGGGTCAGAATAAACAACCTGTAATATTCCAAGATATCCTGCAATACATGAATTATCATTAATGTCCCATCTCATGTAATCTGAGATATCAGTTCTCACTCACCCTATACCCTAATGGACATAGGATGACCCTAGATCCAAGAGTCATTAGTGAAGATGGCACAGGAGTACCCTGCATCCTTCAAACGTCTCTGGGTATCACGGGCCATTCCGTTACACCTATGTTGCTAGATAAATCCCCTTCAAAACATCACTAGGCTCCACTAAAGAAGGGGAGAAAAATAAAAAATAGTGGGAAAAAGTTGGAGAAAAAAAAAAGGGACAAAGAAGAGAGGGAGGAAAGGGGATAAGACAAGCTATATACCTAATTTACAGTGTTTGCGGGAATCAAAGAAGCATCCTGAGTAAAAGAAATACCTATATATCTGGCCCAAGGTTCTCAGATCGTTTCAAATTTCAAAACAGTATCATTCAAAATGCTAGCTAACTTTTCTCCAGTCATTATCCAAGAGATTTTTTTTTTTTTGCTTCCGAGAAAGAGGGCTTAGGTTTCTTCCAATTTTTGGCAATTGCAAGCTTAGCTCCTGTAAGAATAAAGTGAATTAGCAATTCCGGGCCAAATTCTCAAAAACTGTGCGTAACTTAAATTTCAGCAGTTAAGTTACACTGACTTAAAATTTCTACCTAAGTACCTGATCGTCAAAGCACTTAGGTAGAAATTACACGCAGTGTAACTTAAGTGCCGCCGTCGTAAGGCGGTCCTCCTCTCCTGGGGGCGTTTAAAATTTAAATGAGGCGCGCTCCCGCGCCGGCCGTACTGCGCATGCGTGTGACGTCATTTTCCCGACGTGCAGCGCGCGAACGTAATTAACGCCGGTCGGCTTTGAGAATTTCGACGGGACACTAAAGTTGCGACGGGTGAAAAAAAAAGACGCGCCGGGAAAACAAATAATTATAAAAAAAAATGACAGCGTCGCTCAGCATGCATTCCTGAGAGGGTGAACTCCATGCCAATTTTCAAAGAAAAAACCGGCATGGGTTCCCCCCCCAGGAGCATACCAGGCCCTTAGGTCTGGTATGGGTTGTAAGGAGACCCCCCCACGCCGAAAAATTGACGTAGGGGGTCCCCCTACAATCCATACCAGACCCGTATCCAAAGCACGCTACCCGGCCGGCCAGGAATGGGAGTGGGGACGAGCGAGCGTCCCCCCCCCTCCTGAGCCGTGCCAGGCCGCATGCCCTCAACATGGGGGGGTTGGGTGCTCTGGGGCAGGGGGGCGCACTGCGGGCCCCCCCACCCCAGAGCACCCTGTCCCCATGTTGATGAGGACAGGACCTCTTCCCGACAACCCTTGCCATTGGTTGTCGGGGTCTGCGGGCGGAGGCTTATCGGAATCTGGGAGTCCCCTCAAATAAGGGGGCCCCCAGATCCCGGCCCCCCACCCTAAGTGAATGGATATGGGGTACATCGTACCCCTATCCATTCACCTGGAGGCAAAAAGTAAAATGTAGTAAACACACAACACAAGGCTTTTTAAAATATTTTATTATTCTGCTCCGGATGCCCCCCCTGTCTTCGTTATTAGCTCAATTACCAGGGGGGGCTTCTTCTTCCGCTCTCCGGGGGTCTTCTCCGCTCTCCGGGGGGGCTTCTCCGGACTCCGGGGGGCTTCTTCCATCTTCTCCCCTCTTCCGCTCTTGACTCGGCGAACCCCGGTTCTTCTGCAGCTCTCCGGTGCCTTCTTCTTCAGCGCTGGCTGCCTGCTATGTTTGTGTGTTAGCTCGATTTCAAACAGGCAGCCGGCGCGGTCTTCTGTGGTGTCAGGGTCTTCTGGTCTTCTGTTCTTCCGATGTTGCCTCGTCGCCGGTTGTCGCTGTAATGATGGAAGCGCGCCTTGCATCCCATTTATATAGGCATCACCGTCCCATCATGCTCCGGTAGGTACCCACGTGGTGGGTGCACGTGGGTAGGCACCCACCACGTGGGTACCTACCGGAGCATGATGGGACGGCGATGCCTATATAAATGGGATGCAAGGCGCGCTTCCATCATTACAGCGACAACCGGCGACGAGGCAACATCGGAAGAACAGAAGACCAGAAGACCCTGACGCCACAGAAGACCGCGCCGGCTGCCTGTTTGAAATCGAGCTAACACACAAACATAGCAGGCAGCCAGCGCTGAAGAAGAAGGCACCGGAGAGCTGCAGAAGAACCGGGGTTCGCCGAGTCAAGAGCGGAAGAGGGGAGAAGATGGAAGAAGCCCCCCGGAGTCCGGAGAAGCCCCCCTGGAGAGCGGAGAAGACCCCCGGAGAGCGGAAGAAGAAGCCCCCCCTGGTAATTGAGCTAATAACGAAGACAGGGGGGGCATCCGGAGCAGAATAATAAAATATTTTAAAAAGCCTTGTGTTGTGTGTTTACTACATTTTACTTTTTGCCTCCAGGTGAATGGATAGGGGTACGATGTACCCCATATCCATTCACTTAGGGTGGGGGGCCGGTATCTGGGGGCCCCCTTATTTGAGGGGACTCCCAGATTCCGATAAGCCTCCGCCCGCAGACCCCGACAACCAATGGCAAGGGTTGTCGGGAAGAGGTCCTGTCCTCATCAACATGGGGACAGGGTGCTCTGGGGTGGGGGGGCCCGCAGTGCGCCCCCCTGCCCCAGAGCACCCAACCCCCCCATGTTGAGGGCATGCGGCCTGGCACGGCTCAGGAGGGGGGGGGACGCTCGCTCGTCCCCACTCCCATTCCTGGCCGGCCGGGTAGCGTGCTTTGGATACGGGTCTGGTATGGATTGTAGGGGGACCCCCTACGTCAATTTTTCGGCGTGGGGGGGTCTCCTTACAACCCATACCAGACCTAAGGGCCTGGTATGCTCCTGGGGGGGGAACCCATGCCGGTTTTGAATTTAAAAATTGCCGTGGAGTTCTCCCTCAGGAATGCATACCAAATGCCGTCGCTGAAATGGGCCTTTACAAGGTTTGGCTAACTTTCCACATTGTAAACCCAGCCCTAATTTTGCGCCGGCAAATTCGGAACTTAGGCAGAAATCAAAGTGCTGAAATGCTTTGAAAATCTACTTAAGTCCTCATTTGCATACGCAAAGCTGGATTTCAATGAGAAATGCCCCCAGTGGCGGATGCGGTACTGCATCCTAAAATCTGACCGTGTAAGTGTCTTACACATGCCGGATTTTCTGCCTAACTTTGGAAAAAGCCTTTTGAGAATCGTTTCCAAAGTTAGGCACAGAGATACGCAGGCTGAACAGCAGTTAAGTCTGCGTATCTCTTTTGAGAATTTGGCCCTCCATTTTTAATGTAGGGAAGTTATGGACTTGTGTACTGATATATGTGCCAGATTCAGGTAGTTCTCACTGCCACCACTTGTAGAATCTGTTGCTATGGCTGCATCAGTTCCTAAAAAAAATGTACCACCTGTTCTCAGATAAGCAAACTGGCATTAATTAAGACCAGCTCTGAGCCGGTGTACAGGGTTGGACATTTTATGCTGGGAAGCTGTCATTAACATGATAACTTCCCACAGGGCTCCCTGTTTGAAACATAGAAAAACAGAAAAGTTACGGCAGAAGAAGGACCAAGTGGTCCTTTGAGTCTGCCATGTATATATTTAAATGGCTAAACCTTTCATCCATTTCTAAATGGTTACATTTGAATAGTAGTGGTTAAAAAAAAGCATTTGGTTTTAAACCAACTTTTTGTGTATTAATGCTCCATATAAGTGCGGCGTGACAAGGGTATGTCCTTTGCAAATAAGTGTTCTTCTGTCCTATCTCAGAAAGTTGGGAAATATATATATAAGTCGGCTGGTGCTCCATTTTTTTTGGGGGGGGGGTGGCGGCTAGGGATGAGCTGAACAACTCCACCCCCCCCCCCCGTTCGGTTTGCACCAGAACCGTTGAACGGACCGAACGTTCGTGCAAACATTTAGAACCCCATTGAAGTCTATGGGACTCGAACGTTCGAATTCAAAAGTGCTCATTTTAAAGGCTAATATAAGTTATTGTCGTAAAACGGGTTTGAGAACCCGGGTCTTGCCCCAGGGGACATGTATCAATGGAAAAAAAGTTATAAAAACGGTAGTTTTTTCTGAAGCAGTGATTTTAATGATGCTTAAAGTGAATAATTTTTTTCAAATTCCTGCTGGGTGTTACTATAAGAAAAAAGTAATTTAAAACTGCTTGCGGCTTTAATGTAATGTCTGGTCCCTGCAATATGGATGAAAATCATTTAGAAAAATAGCATGGGTTTCCCCCCCTCCTCCCCCCAGGTCATTACCAGCCCCTTTGGCCCTATATACTTTGAACAGCAGTATACAGGCGGTGCAAACAAGACAGGGACTGTAGGTTTGTTGTTAAGTAGAATCTGTTTGTAATTTTGAACTGTAACTTTTTTAAAGTGTAGCTCCAGCCAAAAAATCAATTTTTTAAGCTTTTTGGAAAACATAGAGCAGTGAGTGCGCAGTGAGGTAGGGTAGTACTGTAGTGACGTTGTACAAAACAGCCATGCTGCCATAACTGCTGTGGTTTTTGGTGCCCCTCGACCTCCTGACTGTGTTTTAAAGGTTCAACTTCACATCTATGCGATGCATCAAAGTATGTGCCTTGCTGCAGAACAGCCTCTTAATTTGAGAATGAATTGCCTGCCACCCCTCAATAGCACCAAAGTGCATGTGCCTTTTTTTTATTTTATTTTTAATGCCGCTGCATCAAAATGCATGGTGCTTTTGTTAGCATGCATTTTTATTTTTGTGATTTTTTTTATTTATTTTTTACACACACTACTGCAGCTAGCACAATTACATGCCTGCCAGTAAATTAGGAAGAGCGGATCTATCTAAACTCAATACAGTGTATACATATATATACAACACCTGGGATGCATAAATATCCTCTACACACTGTAACTCTAACTGACTAGCCTGCCTGCTCTATCTAACTCCAAAAAAATGACATACTCTCTCTCTCTCTGTCTTTCTCTGTAAACCACCAACACACTACACAAGGCTGACTTCCAGGCAGCATTATATAGTGTGGGGCGTGTACTAAACCCCCTGAGCCATAATTGGCCAAAGCCACCCTGGCTTTGGCCAATTATGGCTCACTATTTTTTGCGCGATGTGATTGGCCAAGCATGCGGGTCATAGTGCATGCTTGGCCAAAGCAATGTACTGCGATGCCGCAGTGAATTATGGGCCGAGACACAGCGGTGTATATTATATACTATATAATATACTATATTACATTTTCTTTTTTTTTTTCTTGGCTGAACTTGATGGACTTGTGTCTTTTTTCAACCTGACTAACTATGTAAAAAATCATACACACACATAACATGAAATAAAACATCTGAGACTGGTTTTACGTTACCAGGGCTCCTATAGGAACAGATTTCCGGGAGTAGCTACACACGCTGTTCATTTTCCAGTTACTCCCCAGCGCAGATGAAAATGATGTGTGCATTGTCCATAGAGACACCACGTTTTTACAGGAAAAGTTACACCTAAATATAGGCATGATACTGACAAATGCTGGAATTTTGTGTTCATTAGTCACAGTCATTTCCATTACTTACATGACCGGTTTTATTCCATGAAAGGAGCAATAAGAAAGTGTAAAATCCACTAACCCATAGATTGACCCATATATAATAGAAATGGTTAACACTGAAACTGGGACACACAAGAAAAACCTTAATGCCTGAATTGCTTTAAATGTCAGACAAATATATTCTCTGTTCTTGCAATATTCTTATACTGGCTTATGCAAGCAGGCAAATGTTACCGTATCAATTGCTCCAGTTTGCACATTATTGTAGTATACCCAATGGTCCCTATATAAAAGATATGTTAATAGAATATAAAAAAAAAAACGTATAATAATTTAAAAAGAATGTATTCACACCCATTTTCCACCCCAAATGCAGTACAGTGGAACCTCGGATTGCGAGTAACGCAGTTAACGAGCGATTCACAATACGAGCACTGTATTTGAAAAAATCCTAACTCGGTTTGTGAGTGATGTCTCGCAAAATGAGCAGGATTCAGGCCAAAGCGGTGTGCAGTACCTCGTTTGGCCTGAGGTGGGGGGGCGCCGGAGTCGAGCAGAGCCGAACGGCGCCGATCGCAGCCGACCTGCGCCATTCGGAAATGCTTGGAAAGACACGGAGAGAAACGGAAATACTGTTTTTGTCAAGGTCAGCTGAGGTGTCCTCAGGCCCTTTAGGCCATTTCCGAGGCTCTCCAGCACCCCTTTACATCTGGCCACATGCGGTATTGCATGCAATTGAAGTCAATGCGGAACAAATTATTTAAGTTTACATTGACTTGATATGAAAGTACTTTGGATTACGAGCATTCTCCTGGATCGGATTATGCTCGTAATCCGAGATTCCATTGTATACTGAAAGGATTAAATTAGAACTCAACTGTATCTGAATACCGCAAACTGAAAATACTGTTTAATTCATTTTTAAAGCAGAACTTCAGCCCGAAAATTAGGTGTTGATAGATCACTGCAGGCTGGCCCCTTTTGCAGGTATAGCTATGTAAAACATTAAAAATAAGTACCTATACTGTTTAAAATCCAGTAATATACTGTTTCATCCTGCTCTGCACATGCTCAGTTGCTCTCTATTCCTGGCACTGTGCCTAAAATCAGAGCCACTAGAGGCTGATCTGCTGACAGCTTTAACCACTTTCCGCCCCGGCCTATAGCAGAATGATGGCCAGGCGGTGGTTCTGTTTTCCTGACTGGATGTCATATGATTCCCAGCAGGATAACATGCCGGTGCGCGCCCACAGGGGCACGCAGTGCGGCGATCGTTGGTGCTATGTGTCACTCTGACACACCGCATGTCTGATCGTGATAAGGAGCCTCCGACCATGTGATCAGCTGTGACCAATCACAGCTGATCACAGTGTAACCCAGGAAGTGCTGGTAAACGCCTTTCCTCGGTTCCTGCTGACAGTGAGAGCTGTAAACCAGCCCGACGAGGAACACGACAAGGAAATTTAGACTCCCGACGAGGAAAAAGAGAACTTGTTCTCTTTTTTTCTCATCGAGTTCCACGACAGTTTTCTGGATGAAAAACATACACACGACCGTTTTCCTCTGCAAAAAACCTCTGCCACCAAGTTTCTTGATGGATTTTGTCGAGGAAAACGGTTGTGTGTACGAGGCCAAACTGTTGGAATACTAGCAATACTAGCCTTGGCCATCTAGAGTAAGGGCAGATTATCCACATAGTATTTACTTCTTGGAATACATCTGACCTTAGCTCAGGCATGCAGGCAGGAGGGTGGGCTTAACTGAGAAAGCCCCTCCTCCAAATAAAAGAAGACTCCTGGGATATATGACATCATGTTGTCAGAAACCAGAAAGCAACTGAATACATTTAAGAAAAAAAGTTTAAAAACAAAAAATATAATATACTTTTTCTATCTATTTACTGATTCTAGGGGGATACGGATTAAATATAGTTAACGTGTTCACAGAACATGGAAATGTAATTATTTTAGTAAATATAAACTGCTAAATACCTTTTCTTATCAGCAGTATCTAGCAGTCGTGTGACTTCTACCAGTGTCTGGTTAAAGCTCGTAGGAGGAGTTTTCTTTCTACTCCAATTGTCCTATGAGGCTGCAGGACCCCTGACCCTCTGTCTGGACAGTGCTGATTGGCCCTGTGCTGATCACATGCACCATCCCAAGGAAAAAAAATAAACTCTTTAACAATACACAACAAACTGAGCATGTGCAGCCTGACTCCAGTAACTCTGTCTTATGCAGACATGTTATGGGGACAATGCAAGAAGAGGAGGATCAGAGAAGACAGGATCAAACAGCCTTTTTACACAATGCAGAGGATTAACCCCTTAGGTTCCACAGTATAACAGGCATTTTTTTTTACTTTAAATACAGACTGATTTTACTGTTGAGTGTTTAGTAACTCTTTAAAGTGGTTGTAAACCCTTTACAACACTTTATGCTACAGGTAAGCCTATAATAAGGCTTAGGCTGGGTTCACACTACGGTTTTCCCGTCCGTCAGCCGCATACGATTTATATGAAAAACCGTATGCGGCTGAAACGGACGGGAACGTATGGAACCGCACATATGTGCGTTTTCCATTGACATTAATGTTAAAGGAAAACGTATGCGGTTGCCATACTGTTTTAAAAACGACCGCAAAACCGTGGTTGAACATGGTTTTGCGTACGTTTAAAAAACGTTTTGCCAGCAAATCGTACGCACCCGGATGCATCTGAGTGCATACGATTTGCAATGCATTGTCTATCTATACGTTTTCCCGTCCGTGCCCGTACGTTTTCAATACTGAAATCGTATGCGGCTGACGGACGGGAAAACCGTAGTGTGAACCCAGCCTTACCTGTATCTACCCAGGATATCTCCTAAACCTGCACGGTTTAGGAGATATCCCCTGTCCCCTGCATGTGACGATGTCATCGGCACATGCGCACTAAAGCAAACTGAAGCAATGGAACATAATGTGCCGTTGCTTCAGTCGGTGTGCCATTACCAGTGGCTCCTGCACGCATGCGCGGGCTTCGATGTCAGGTAAGTAATTCATAATGAGCTAGTATGCTATGCTTTTTGCTATAGCAAATATCCCAGTTTAAAAAATAAATAAAAACAATTCCTCTGTTTAGGCCGATACATATTCATCTACATCTTTTTGGTAAAAAAAAAATTGCAATAAGCGTATATTGATTGGTTTGCACAAAAGTTATAGCGTCTACAAACTATGGGAAAGATTTATGGCGTTTCTATGGCTTTTTTTTTTTTTTACTAGTAATGGCAGTGATCTGAGATTTTTTTGCGGTATTGCGACTTTGCGGCAGACAAGTCGGACATTTATGACACATTTTTGGGACCACTGACATTTACGGAGCAATCAGTGTTATAAATATGCACTGATTACTATGTAATTGTCACTGGCAGGGAAGGGGTTAAGGTCCCTTTTTTACACAGATGGATAGAATGGTGCTTTTAGCTGCGGATTTTCTAGTTTTCTACCACAGCTAAAAGCACACAATGCTTTCCTATGGCCCCATTCACACACAACGTTTAGCTGTGATTTCGTTGCATGCGGTTTGGTGCGAATAGAAAAAACCTGAAACCTGCGTCCAGGTGCGATTTAGCGCAGCTATATGCACTTAACCGCAGGTAATCGCAGTCTTTTGTGTCAACTGCGGATAGCAGTTTGAGAAAAAAAAAAGAATAACAGGAAGCGCATCATAATAAAAAAAAACATAAAAAGGGTTGCTATGGAAATGACTACCGCAGCTAAACGCTGCCGCATGTAACCGCACGTAATCGCAATGTACAAATGCAGCTAATCACAGTGCCCAGAGCCTTGAATTTCACTGAAAAGGTACATGCTTTTAATTGCGGCAAAAACTGCCGTCCGTCTGAAAGGGGCCTAACACTAGGGGACGATCAAGGGGTTAACTGTGTTCCCTATTTGTGTTCTAACTGTGGGGGGATGGGGACTGACTTTAGGAGATGACAGATTGTGTTTTCTACTTTGTAGAAATACACTGTAACGGTCACCACCGTTTACGACCTTCCATCACCCACGACAGCTCATCTGACACTCCAACCGTCCAACAGACATCAGACATCCCAGAATAACGAGACTTGCTCCATTACTGGTTTCAAAATGAAGACTGCTTTAATGGTTTCTTCTCAGCTTATATACAGTACAACAGGTCACAGAAATCACAGGAACAATCAAACTGTCCACCCCCCTCATCACACCATGGGGGGCTTCAATCACATTCTTTTACATAATAATATTCAGAGTTAATTATCCCCCAGACGTTCTGTCTCCGACAAGTACATTTCACAACACCTTTACACAATGGACAATGAAATGTCTAGGAGTAGATGCAATTAACACCTTTCAAAAGAATGTGTCCCCACATTGAATAAGCCAACAACTTGTGATATCTCAAGACATCCTGCAAACATGATTTATTATTAATGTCCCATCTCATGTAATACATGAATTATGATTCACTTGCCACCCCATCTCCTGGCTCAATCTGTGTCCAAAAGTCACTCCTGTTACAGACACGATCTGTCCTTTTCTCCTCAAACCCCTGTGCTCCCGCTTGTGCACGTGATCACGCATGGCCGGCGGCGATTGCCCCCGCAGGCCATGCGCATCGGGTTCCCTGCCATGCAGGGGGTGCGCGCGTGCCTCCAGTGGCGCTCGTGTGCCCTCTGGTGGCTCTCCTCGGCAAAGCCGTATATACTGTATACACGAGATTTCGCCCAGGAGAGCCCTTCTGCGCGAGCCGGTCGGGAACCGGTTAATGTTGATTGAGAGAGTTTAGTTCTGCTTTAACTGGCTGGTAATGAAGTCTAGTAAGCCAGAGCAAGAAGGGTTTCTGTAAGTAGCAAACTGCTGTTAATTACCAAAATTTGCAAAGTCTTTACGCCTGATTAGCGCCTGAATTTTTTATTTTTTTTTAAATAAAATACGGCAGCTCACTTTTGGCGTATTCGCTAATTCTTACCGTGAAACTTTCCACGATCGGTAATAGAACTATAGCTAATTACACATAATTCAAAATTGAAAATTTCTCTAAATAGTGGATCATGGCTAAGAATATCCAAACAATATTGAATTGCTGGTATTGTGTCCCAGGCTTTATGAATTGCAGGATTATAGCTAAGTCCTATTGCTAGCTGCTGATATGCATAATTCTAATGCATGATTCAGTCCAGCCTGCAGGGGTTTCGTTTTTCTATTGCATCTATAATCATGTAAAAGCAGAACAGAACAATTTGTAGCATTCATAAATATTATTGTGTATCATTTTTTTTTTTTTCTTCCCCGTGACATCAGAAATATATATAGAACACATCTATTCTCTGTGATGCAAAAATATCTACAGTGTTTACGTGGGATACATTTTCCTATGCAAGTGTAATTAATTCTATTAAGGAATAACAAAAGCCTGCTAAAGAGCGTCTATAGAATTTACAGGTTTATATATAAAAAAAAGGAAATTGCAGCTTAAAAAAACCCACAGTAAGACTTAATCAATTCTTCAGGCTTATCTTGGCTTCCTACACAACCACACTTGAAATTGTTGAACAAACAGCTATAATCTGAGACCAGAGAAGTGATTATTCTAACCTCTTCAGCCCCTGGGGGCTTTTTCCCCTTAACCTCTTCCCGTCCGCCCCATAGTAGATTTACTGCTACAGGGCGACTTTCCTCTGCAGAATCACGTGTGTATATATATATATATATATATATATATACACATGATTCTGCACTTCACATAACAGGAGATTATTCACAGCAGAAGCTGATCTGCAGGTGCCGGACACTGGATGTCCTCCACAGGGCCACCACCAGAGGGGTACAGGCAGTACACCTGTAAGGGGCCCGGTGGTCCCCAGGGGCCCAGATGGCATCCCCCTTTTTTTTTTTTCATCAGCACCCAAAGCCCCCCCCCCCGACCTCTAAGGCCGCGTACACACGATCAGTCCAACCGAAGAGAACGGTCCAAAGGACCGATGAAGCTGACTGATGGTCTGATGTGCCTACACACCATCAGTTAAAAAAACGATCAAACGCGGTGACGTAAAACACAACGACATGCAGAGAAAAATGAAGTTCAATGCTTCCAAGCATGCGTCGACTTGATTCCGAGCATGCGCAGGTTTTTAACCGATGCTTTTGCATACTAACCATCGGTTTTGACCTATCGATTAGGCGCGTCCATCGGTTAAATTTTGAAGCAAGTTCTCTTTTTTTGACCGAAGGATAACTGACCGATGGCGCCCACACACCGATCGGTTTGGACCGATGAAACTGACCTTCCGTCCGTTTTCATCGGTTTTGACCGATCGTGTGTACGAGGCCTTAGGGGCCCGGTGGTCCACAGGGCCCCAGATGGCATCCCCTTTTGAGTTTTAATTTTTCTTCGTCAGCACCCAAAGCCCCCCACCTTAATTTGTGGCGGCAGCACCCCCCTTACTTCTCGATTTGTGGCATCCCCCCATTCTCAATTCACGCTCCCCGCTTCTCAACTTGCGACATTCCCCCCCGCTTCCCAACTTGCGTCACTCCCCCTGCTTCTCAATTTGTGGCGGCAGCACCCCCTACTTCTCGATTTGCGGCGTCCCCCCATTCTTAATTCACGCCCCCCACTTCTCAACGTGCAGCGACACTCCCCCCGCTTCTCCTCAACTTGTGACACTCCCCCCGCCTCTCAATTTGCGGCAGCAGCACCCCCCCCAAAATTCCTAATGGTGGTCCTGGTCCTCCGGCAGTGGCGGTTGGTGCTCAAAATTTTTTGGGGGGGCGCAAACAAACTGAAAAAAAAAAACATTAATTGCAGTCACAGTGCCCATCAAATGCAGCCACTGTGCCCATAAAACGCAGCCACTGTGCCCATCAAACGTAGCCACTGTGCCATCAAATGCTGCCGCTGTGCCATCAAACACAGCCACGGTACCAATAAATTGCCACCACTGTGCCATAAAACGCAGCTACTGCGCCCATCAATTGCTCCCAGTGTGCCTAGGAATTGCCACTACTGTTCCCCATCAAATGTTGTCAGTGTGCCCATCAATTGCCACCACTGTGCCCATCAAATAAGTCTTAAGCCCTGTACACACAATCGGTTTGTCAGACCGATGGACTGTTTTTATCTGACAAACCGATCGTGTGTGGGCCCCATTGTTTGTTTTTTTCCATCGCGGTTAAAAAATAGAACATGTTTTCATTTTTTCCTATGGATAAAAAAAAGATAGAAAAATACGATCGTCTGTGTGGAACTCCATCGGAGAAAAATCCACGCATGCTCAGAATCAAGTCGACGCATGCTCGGAAGCATTGAACATTTTTTCCGGCTCGTCGTAGTGTTTTACGTCACCTCGTTTGACACAGTCGGATTTTTGACTGTTGGTGTGTAGGTAAGACTGATGAAAGTCAGCTTCATCGGATATCCGACGAAAAAATCCATCGGATTCGATTCCATCAGATATCCGATCGTGTGTACGAAGCTTTAGGACTCCCAGCCATTCGGGTCTCAGGACCCGCCTCCTGTTCAGCCGGGAGAAGAAACACAAAGACATTAGCGAAGTGAGGGGGCCAGGTCAGTTTGCCACCCCCCCCAAAATATTGACCACCAGCTGACCCCTGCATAGTGTTTGTAGTCTACCCTGTCTACGTGTTATACAACTTTTTTTGAGGGGGATAATGATTTAATTTGGTAGCAGCTTTGGATACTATGGCCCGGATTCACAGAGTTGGGCGCACATTACGCCGCCGTAACGCAAACTCCGTACGCCATGCCGACGCAGCGCAGAGAGGCAAGCATGGAATTCAGAAAGCCAGTGCTCCCAACGCTACGTCGGCGTGGCGTAGGTTTTCGAAGGTGCAGGCCGGCGTAGGTGGAAGTGGGCTTGACCCATGCAAACCCATGCAAATGAGGCGTGACCTCATGCAAATGATGGTCCAAGCGCCAGACAAGTACGTTTAACGAACTGCGCATGCGCCGTGACGTGGACGCATCCCCCTGCGCATGCTCACAACCACGTCGGAACAACTGCCTAAGATACGCCGGATCACTGCGTATGCCATGAACGTAACCTACACCCTGCCAGACACACGTCCAACGTAAAATACGCCGGCTTGGCCGGCTTGTGTTCCCTGGTGCAGACCTTTGCATGTCTGCTGCTGGGTTACACCTCCTTTATGGGGCTTAACTTTACACCAGACTTACAACTTACACGCACCTTTCGTAGCCTGCGTCAGGCGCACGCAGGTTCGCGAATCGCCGTATTTCCCTCATTTGCATATTCAAATTACTAATCAATGGGAGCGGCACCATGCTCCCAGCCTAAATGTGCGCCCACTCTACGCCGGCGTAAGCAAGATACGTCGGTGGGGTGTAGCCTGGTTTTAGGCGCATCTCTGTTTGTGGGTCTTGCGCACAGATACGACGGCGCACATTTGAACTTACGACGGCGTAACTTGTTATACGTGGGCGTAAATGCTTTGTGAATCCGGGCCATACTGTATATTTCTATGAACTTGGCTTTTATTGGGAATAAATAATAAAAATGGGAAAATAAAGCATTTTCCTGTAATCTTTTCCAAAGCCATGTTTATGTAATTTGCACAACCCCGTATATTTCTGGCAAAATAAAATTAACAAAGTCTGCAGATTAAAAATGATATAACATTAGTGTGACATTTATGGGATGTAGTGGAGTGGTAATGCTCAAAGTGAATGTAACTGTTTCATTTTAGGAGAGCTTTAAACCTCTTTTGATGATCCATTGCGACGCACGCAGAGGAAAAAAATGTTTTGCATAATTTGTTAGCGTATAAGAGGAACTTTACCCTTATCTTACAACAAAGGCACTTTTAGAAATGTTATGTAATGAGGTAATGGCAATCTACAAACAGATACTTGTAGATAAGTGCAGACTTTTTATTCTTTGTATGCTTTTTTTTTTCCTCCCCATCATCACATGGTTGGCATTTTTACGAAGGAGAGATGATGGGTCTGCCCCCCCCCCCCCCCCTGGAACATGTGACAGTGTACATTATCTGGGAGGGGGGGTACTGGTGATGTAGCCTTCCCAGGATGCAGCTGTCAAACCAGGGATACATCACAAGTTCCTCACTCAAACAGGAAGGGAAAAACACTATAATGCCACATAAACATGACCGTTTTCCGGGTTGTAAAAAATTACGTTTTTTTTTAATGTCATTAAAAACGATTGTGTGTGGGCTCCAGAGCTTTTTTCACGATGTAAAAAATGGGCATTAAAAATTTCGAACGTGCTCTAATTTTTTTCATGTCGTTTTTAACGTCGTAAAAAATGGTCGTGTGTGGGCTTTAACGACGTGAAAAAACCAAGCATGCTCCGAAGCAAGTTATGAGACCGGAGCGCTCGTTCTGGTAAAACTATCATTTGTAATGGAGATAGCACATTCATCACGCTGTAACAGACTGAAAAGCGCAAATCATCTCTCACCAAACTTTTACTAACACGAAATCAGCAAAAGCAGCCCCAAGGGTGGCGCCATCTGAATGGAACTTCCCCTTTATAGTGCCGTTGTACGTGTTGTACGTCACCGCCTGTGCCGGCCCAAGACATTGTGCTGCCTGGTACCAAGAATGAAATTCTGCCCCCCCCCAAAAAAAAATTACGCCCACCAAAATGCCCCAACATCCATTATTTTATATCATGATAACTAAAGTGGACCTATCATGGCTCTAAACATGTATATAGGAGTATAAAAATGACCTGTTATGGCTCTATTCATACAATTAACCCCACAGTGGAGTGGAGAGCGGAACGGGAGGAGCGGTCGGGCGGCAATTAGCCCCACAGTGGAGTGGAGAGTGGAGCTGGCGGAATAGGATGGCGTGCAGGCAGGAAATTTGCTGCCCCCCTGAAAGTGCTGCCTGGTACAATGGTACCATCGGGTCCCATGGTAGGGCCGGCCCTGGTCACCGCGCTTTGCTAGAGCATTTTATTTTCACGATTGTGTGTAGGCAAGGCCGTTTTAATGATCCGGTTGAAAAAAACTTTGTTTTTTCTAAACCATTAAAAACTTCATTTTTTACAACCCGTAAAACGGTCATGTGTACGCGGCATAATTGTAAAAAAGTTTTTTTTTTTTACTAATGAATGTAAGATGATTTCATAGCATGCAGTGCTTAGTGAAGTTGGGATTTTTACTGAAAGAAGGGAAAAGTCAACTTTAAGACAAGATTAAAGGGGTTGTAAAGGTTCGTCTTTTATTTTCTAAATAGGTTCCTTTAACCACTGAAAGCCCCGGATCATTTTTCTGGCCAAAGACCAGGCCACTTTTTGCGTTTCGGCATTGCGTCGCTTTAGCTGACAATTGTGCGGTCGTGCGACGTGGCTCCCAAACAAAATTGACATCCTTTTTTTCCCACAAATAGAGCTTTCTTTTGGTGGTATTTGATCACCTCTGTGGTTTTTATTTTTTGCGCTATAAACAAAAATAGAGTGATCATTTTGAAAAAAAATCCAATATTTTTTACTTTTTGCTGTAATAAATATCCCCCAAAAAACATGTTTTTTACTCAGTTTAGGCCGATATGTATTCTTCTACATATTTTTGGTAAAAAAAAACGCAATAAGCATTTATTGATTGGTTTGCACAAAAGTTATAGCATTTACAAAATAGAGGATAGAAATTTGGCATTTTTATTAAAAAAAATTTTTTTTTTACTAGCAATGGCGACGATCAGTGATTTTTGTCATGACTGCGACTTTATGGCGGACACATCGGACACTTTTGACACATTTTTGGGACCATTGTCATTTTTACAGTGATCAGTGCTATAAAAATGCACTGATTACTGTAAAAATTAGGGGGTTAACCATTAGGTGGTGCTGAAGGGGCTACGTGTGTCCTAGGAAGTGCTTATAACCGTAGGGGAGGTGGGCTGTGTGTGACACGACAGTGATCACTGCTTCCGATTACAGGAAGCTGTGATCACTGTCCTGTCACTAGGAAGACTGGGGAAATGCTTGTTTACATCAGCATTTCCCCCTTTCTTCCTCACCGTGAGACGATCACGGGTATCCCAGCGGACATCGAGTCCACGGGACCTGCGGCTGGGCTCACGGAGCTCACGGCGGGCACGCGTCCACAAAGTCCTTTTGCCTGCCCGTGCTATATCTGCGTGCGGCGGTCGGCAAGTGGTTAAGCTAGTGCATTGTTGGTTCACTTACCTTTTCCTTCGATTTCCCTTCTAAATGTTTTTTCCTTTGTCTGACTTTCTCACTTCCTGTTCCTTCTCAGTAAGCTTGCCCCCATCATCTGGCTGGGGGTTAGTCAGCCAGAACAGCTTACTGAGAAGGAACAGGAAGTGAGAAATTCAGACGAAGAAAAAAAAACATTTAGAAGGGAAATCGAAGGAAAGGGTAAGTGAACCAACAATGCACTAGCTTTGAACCTATTTAGAAAATAAAAAACAAACCTTTACAACCCCTTTATAGTGGGTTAAGGAGGACTCAAAGTAGTATGACTTGCGCGTGTTCAAAACACATACTCGCCCACACAGTGATTCCAGCGTTGGGCCCACCATGATGTGCTATTAGGGTGGCATACACCGGATCCCAAGCCGCCATCTTGGTCTGCTTCAGGCCCCTTTCAGATAGAGCAGAATCTGTACTAGCGGATCCACCTGCTAATCCTGATCCCTGCTGAGCAGGCGGATGACAGGTCCGTGTCCGATCCGTCTGTTCTTAGGGGACCGAATCGGATAGGTTGCTGGTGATTGACAGAGGACACATGTCCGCTGACATCCATTACCCCATAGAGAACAATGGGTGGTCCGATCGGGTCTGCCTTAGAAACAAACAAGCGGACCCGATCGGTCCGCTGGTGTGAAAGGGGCCTTATTTGTCTGCTCTCTCGGGTGCAGATGGCCAGCTACTGATCACACCCTGAGCCCGTCCTCCAGCCCATCCTGAGATGGCTCTGTATGCCCAATCACACATGCTTCTGGTAGATGTGTCCACCACATCACCACCGATCACCACCGGCAGCATTCTTCACCGGAAATTACCACCGTCGTCATCACCGGCATTACTTTACCACAAATCATCAAGTTATTGGCGGTACCATTGGTATCATAGCCAACATGAAATATTCAGCAAAAAACATTCAGGAGTTAAAGCGGGGGTTCACCCTATCGCCGAAAAAAAAAAAAATATTTTCTTTTACCTTAAAATCAGGCATTGTAGCGCGAGCTACAGTATGCCTGTCCCGAATTTTTTACCCCCGTACTCACCTTGTAGTCGTCCATCGAAGATACCGGGGAATGGGCGTGCCTATGGAGACGGAGGATGATTGACGGCCGGCTCTGGCGCGTCACGCTTCTCCGGAAATAGCCGAAATAGGCTTGGTCTTCACGACGCGTGCGCATAGCCTGTGCGCAGGCGCCGTGAAGAGCCGAGACCTACTCCGGCTGTCTTCGGGGAGAGTGACGTGCCAGGGCCGGCCGTCAATCATCCTCCCTCTCCATAGGCACGCCCATTCCCCGCGGGAGCCGAAATCTACGATGTCCGAGTACAAGGTGAGTACGGGGTTAAAAAAATCGGGACAGGCATACTGTAGCTCGCGCTACAATGCCTGTCTCGATGGTAAAATGTGTCGGGGGGGGGGGTGAATTACCGCTTTAAGGACCATCGCTCCAATGCTACCAGAGGCCATAAAAAAAACTACAGAAAAAACAACTGCTAAGAACCGATCGACGATCGACTTTCAAAAACAGGACGGAATCATCTCAGCTACAACAGTTATCATGCACCTTCATCAACACAAGATCCGCAGTAAAACACAGACAGGAAATCCATGATTTTATTACCGTATTTATCGCGTTATAACGCGCTCCCGCGTATACCGCGTACCCCTAAAGTTGCCCCAAATTCTGTGTAAAAAAATGTATTTTGTACTTACAGTTTTGGCGTCCATCGGCGGCCTCGTCGGGTCCGGCGTTCGTCTGCGGCTTCGGGTGTCCTCTTCGTCGGGTACGGGTCCTTCTGCGGCTTCCGGGGGTCCTCTTCTTCGGGTCCGGGGTCCGTCTGCGGCTTCGAGTGTCCTCTTCGTTGGGTCCGGCGTCCTTCTGCGGCGTCCTTGTGTCCTCCCCGCTCGTTTCCCGCGCCGAGTTTGAATACTGCGCCGACATATACCGAGCGCAGTACACTCGTGTATCGTCGGGCAGGCTCGGCAACTCTCGCGCTCACGTCCTGTACGCTCAGGACGTCAGCGTGAAAAGCGCCGAGACTGCCCGAAGATACACGAGTGTACTGCGCTCCGTATATGCCGGCGCAGTATTCAAACTCGTGGCGGAGAAAGCGGGTATTGGTGTATACCGCGTATCCACGATTTTGCCCTGATTTTCAGGGCAAAATAGTGTGCGGTATACGCCGATAAATACGGTATTCAACATAACATAGACTGCCTCTTCATCACAGAAAGCTGGCTAACATTAGATTGTAACACCATTCTTGCAGAACTTGTGCCATAAAATTATGGTATCCTCACCGAAAACAGAGTGGGACAAAAAGGAGGAGGTCTAGCAGACGTTATCTACAAGGCTCACATCTCGATCACCAAACCAAATCTACAGATTACATTGCCATTTATGGAAACGCTCACTCTGCAACTCCAAGCAACACCCCAGGACACCATCCATATACTACTATGTTACAGACCACCAGGCCCAAAGACGCATCTCCGTACATCGCTGACAGAATTTATCTCGACCTACACCTTAAATACCAAACATCTCCTGTTACTTGGGGATTTTAACCTCTGGGCCAACTCGACACAGGATCCCGTCGCCGACACCTACATTGACCAATTGGAAGGACTAGGTCTGCAGCAACTGATAGACTAGGTCTGCAGCAACTGATATGCGCGCCCACGCATGCTTCAGGTCACACCCTCGATCTCATCTTCAATCAGAATATGGATATCAACATAACAGAGAATAGGCCCTTACCCTGGACAGATCATCATGCAATCTAATTTATTATAACTACCAACATTGTCTCACAAAAACTCACTAATCCAGCAACAACACACTGGACAAGATCCCAGAAGAAGCTCCATTCGGAACCCTTCAAAACTACACTACTAAACAAACTAAAAGCAACAGAACAACATCAAACAGCAGTAGAAACCTTCAACGCTCTACTACAGACCACAGACATAATCGCCCCAAAACGCAGATCGCTCATCCGGAAAAACAACTCTGGTTGGTTCAATACCGCGCTCGCTTCATTGAAGCAAGAAAGCAGAAGAGCAGAAGCCGCCTGGAGAAAAAACTCAACAAAGGAAAACCACGCAATCTACAAATTGATCACGAAAAAATATCACAAAGAAATCTTTAAAGCAAAAAAAGAGCATTTTTCAAATATCCTTAAAAAAGCCCAGAACCGCCCACGTGAACTCTTTGAACACTTGAACTCCCATAACAGGCCTAAACGTCTTCTCCACGATAATGGAGAAAGTAGTAGTGCAACAACTACAAAACCATTTAGACACCTACAAACTACTGGACCCACTGCAATCAGGTTTTCGTCCTGGTCACGGGACGGAAACAGCACTGCTCAAAATATGAGATGATGCTCTCGAGGCAGCAGATGAAGGAGAATCATGTCTTCTGGTACTGCTGGACCTGAGCGCGGCTTTTGACACAGTAGATCACAAAATGCTGCTGTCACGCCTAGCAGAAGTAGCTAGAGTTGCAGACTCGGATCTTCCTTGGTTCTCCTCCTTCCTGGAAAATCGATCCCAGACAGTGAAATTAGGTCTTTTCACCTCAGAACGACGCACTGTATCATGCGGAGTCCACCAAGGGTCACCACTGTCGCCTGTACTATTCAATATCTATCTACGCCCACTCCTTAAAATTATCAGTAACCAGGAGTTACTCTACCATTCCTATGCTGACGACACCCAGCTTTATTTTCGCATCAGCGGTAAAAAGGATCATTATCTCTGACTAGAGAAATGCCTTACTTTGATAGAAAATCGGATGACGGAGAGTTACCTTAAACTCAATGGAGCAAAAACAGAACTTCTGCTGTTCCACGCTATCCGCAAAAGACCAGCGACTGCGTCATGGACGCCCCCACCCATCTTGGGACAAACCATCACCCTTAGGACCAAAGTCAAAAGCCTTGAAGTCACCTTTGACTCCGACATGACAATGGATGCACAAATTGGCTCAGTAGTCAGCGGATCTCACCATCTGCTGCGCCTACTACATAGACTCATTCCCTTCATCCCAAAAGAGGACACAGCGGTCGTCGTAGGAACAATAATCAACTCCAGACTTGACTATGCAAACACCCTGTATCTAGGTCTTCCAAAATACCAGGTTGCTCGTCTACAAATTGTCCAGAACACGGTGGCACGACTGATAACAGGGAAAAAACCCTGGGAATCAATCTCTCCCTCCCTCAGGTCCCTTCACTGGTTGCCCGTGAAGGACCGGATCACATTCGAGGCCCTCTGCCTGATGCACAAATGTGTTCAAGGAATCGCACCCCAATATCTATGTGAGAAAATAAAATACCACAACCCCAATCGCGTTCTCAGGTCAACTAACCAAAATCGACTTCAAATCCCTAAGGCCCATTATAAGACAAAGGGAGAACGAAGATTTGCAGTCCAAGGACCCCGACTGTGGAACGCATTACCAACCGATATCTTAACGGAAATGAATTACCTGACCTTCAGAAGAAAACTCAAGACCCACCTATTCTGAAAGCCCAAATTAGAAGGAAATGGATACCAAGCGCCTTGAGGCGATTCAGTTCGCATATGTAGCGCTATACAAGTTTTTCATTCATTCAGGAGAATGCAAAATAAGATACACAAAAATAGGAACTTTGATTGAAGCCAATTGTACAATTAAAGTGAATACAACTCCACCCTCTACATTAAAATGAACCTTCACTTCCAAAAAGATGTTTGGTAAATTCCAATTGTACCCCCCCTTTCCTCCACAACCAAAAAGTATGGGTTTTGTATATTCAAAATTTTCCTTTGGCTCCACCCCCCACTCTCATTCTTGCCTAGGCAAGAACGACATATCGTCAAACAAATGATTTAGACCAGTGCCCAAATTAAGGTCCATAAAGACATGAATGAGCGATTTTGGGGTGGAGGAACTTCACTGGACTACACAGAGTACTGACCTCAACCCAACAGAAAACCTTTGGGATAAATTAGAGCGGAGACTGCGAGCCAGGCCTTCTCTTCCAATATCAGTTCCTGACCTCACAAATACGCTTCTGGAAGAATGGTCAAACATTTTCATAGACACACTCCTAAACCTTATGGACTGCCTTCCCAGAAGAGTTGAACCTGTTTTAGTGATCCAACTCAATATTGAACCCTACAGACTTAAGGCTCAAACACACGATCGGATTTTACGACAATAATTGTCTGATGGACAATTTGTGTCGGATAATCCGACCGTGTGTATGCTCCATCAGACAATTGTTGGGGGAATTAACTAGGGTTGTCCCGATACCACTTTTTTAGGACTGAGTACAAGTACCGATACTTTTTTCATGTAGTCGCCGATACCGAATACCGATACTTTTTTTAAATGTCATGTGACAGTTTTCAAACCACAATACAGACTAAGGATATTTTCTTTAGAATTATGAAGAACTCTAACTCAAGACATTATAAAAGAATAAAAATTAGTAAAAATGAATAAAAATGTTTTATTTGCTTGTCACGCAGTAGTAAAAAACTCAAAGAATTTTCATAGAACATGTTGATAAATACAAAAAAAGTATTCTATTTAGGTATCGGGAGCATTTGCGCGAGTACGAGTACTCCCGCAAATACTCGGTATCGGTCCCGATACCGATACTAGTATCGGTATCTGGACAACCCTAGAATTAACGACTACAAAGGTTGTCAGTTCATGCTCACCAACTGTCTGACAATAAATGTGTTACGTCGGATTATCTGATCGTGTGTACACAAGTCCATCAGACTAAAATCCAAAGTAAAAAAACATGCATGCTCCGAACCAATGCTAACCATAAGACAACAATAGCAGAAGTTACCCAAAGGGTGGGGCTAAAGAGCTGAAAAACCATGTGGTTTGGTGTATGTTGGCTGAAAATGATCTTCCGTCTGTATGCAGAACAAGTTCACGGACAACGCCCTTTGGACAAAAATCCACAGATTTGTCTGATGGAAGTCCGATCACGTGTACAAGGCTTAAAGGATCACTAAAGGAATTTTTTTTTTTGTTTTGCTGAAATGACTGTTTACAGGGTATAGAGACATAAAAGTTAACTGATTCCTTTTAAAAATGATTAAAAATAGATTAAATTCAATCATATAATGTGCCTGTAGTTTCACTTTCGTTTTTAAACTGGTTTCATGTTTATGTGAAGTAAAGAGACCCACAGAACAAAAACAAACAAATCCAGGGCAGTGTTTTGTTTTTAAAATTAATCTGATTGGTTCTGTTAAGTTTTAGACACACAGTAATGACAGCTTAGACCACCGTGAAAAGCTCCCAGTATGATGGTTATAAGGAGCCAGACAACCAGGAAGTGTGGAGATCAGAGCAGTTTTACAGCAACATCAAAGCAAAAACGAGCAATGAGGACATGAAACCAGTACTGCAGTAAGGTAAAGGAAGCTATTTAGCTAAAAAAGAAATTTCCTTTAGTGACCCTTTAAAGTCTCGTACACACACACGGTTTTCTCTGCAAGAACCAGCAAGAAAACTGCTGGCAGAGCTTTCCTGCCGAGTAAACCGTGCGTGTGCATGAGGCTTTCATGTTTCTCTTCAAGAAAACTGCCCAAAATCTCGACGAGAAAAATAGAGAACCTGCTCTCTATTTTCTCATCGTGATTCTCGGCAGTATTTTCCTGCCGAGAAACCCGAGTGTGTGTTCTTACCTGTCTCCGTGGAAACCCATGCATGCTCGAAATGACTTAGATGCATGCGCGGTAGCTTCCTAGGCATAGGTAGGGTGTAGCAAGATGGCGGTGACGGCATCGAATGTGACAAACGCATGCTCGTCGTAGTCGATGACGTCACCACGTTCGTGCCATTCAAAAGAACGGCGGTTCTTTTCAATGGAGTGTCTGTACACTCGGCCGGCAAGAGATTCTTGCTAAGAATCTCGTCAGGAAAAACAACGATTTTTTCCTGACGAGATTCTGGGCCACGTGTACAGGGCTTTAACACTGGGATGCCATTAAAGTTCATGTGCGTGTAAAGGCAGGCGTTCCAATACTTTTGACAATATAGTGCACATATGGCTAGATTCACAAAGAGTTACGCCGGCGTATCAGTAGATACACCGTCGTAACTCGGAATGTTGTATGTTTAGGTGTTTTCTCAAACTGAGATACACTTAAGCCTAGCTAAGATACGACGGCCTGCGCCATCGTATCTTAGCTGTTCAATTCCGCTGGCCGCTAGGGGTGTGAATGCTGATTTATGCCTAGAATGCGTAAATCAGCGAGATACGCCGATTCACGAACGTACGCTTGCCCGTCGCAGTAAAGATACGCCGTTTACGCAAGGCGATTCCCGGCGTAAATTTAGTCGAACAAATAGCTGGACTAGTCAATGTTAAGTATGGCCGTCGTTCCCGCGTCAAAATTTTAAAAATTTACGTTGTTTGCGTAAGTCGTCCGTGAATGGGGCTGGACGTAATTTACGTTCACGTCGAAACCAATACGTCCTTGCGGCGTACTTTGGAGCAATGCACACTGGGATATGTCCACGGACGGCGCATGCGCTGTTCGTAAAAAACGTCAATCACGTCGGGTCACGAGTAATTTACAAAAAACACGCCCCCCTCATCCTCATTTGAATTAGGAGCGCTTAGGCCGGCCCATTTACGATACGCCGCCGTAGGAGGCAAGTGCTTTGTGAATACAGTACTTGCCTCTCTGACTTATGGCGGCGTATCATAAATACGATACGCTACGCCGCCTCAAAGATGCGACCATCTACCTGAATCTAGCTAATAGTATGCAAAGATAGCCATACCTAAACTTCCGCTTTAAATTACTAGCAAGTCCAAGGTACATCTCAAATTAATACATATTATTTATAGGCAGGAAAATGCCATTAGTATTGAATCCAGTTGCTTTTTCTTTGTTCCTTGAAAATCACAATTGTGAATTTCCACGTTCCTTAGACATTCTTGCCCTGCGTCATTGTTTATGAAGAGTGTACCCAGCATGCTCTGATTATCATGTGTAATAAAGGGGTTTTCCGAGGATCCGATGGCTCTGACATTATTGATCACAGACTCTCGCACATCTTGTCATATCATTGGACGGGTTTATAAAGGTTTCTCCGAATTTATACTTGTGCAAACAAGCACCTAATAATGGTCCACATTTGCATAATGTCTAATGGATGTGTATGTGGGTTGTATTCAAATGTAGTGACTACACATCTGTCTTCTGAACAGCGTTCTGTTTTGATCAGTGTCATTCGATTAAGCTAATTGAAGAATACTATCATCGCATAAATGGCTGGTGGAAAATAGCCTGCTAATTAAAGCACAGAACGTAACAGATAAAGAGATGTGTTTGTTGACAGATCTTAGCGTTATGTGATGTGCGAATGGCACTAAATGGCTTCACTATGAACCATATGTGCAAACGATACTATGTCAGGTATTACACATATTGCATATTTGTTAGTTGCATTCTCTACGCCAGACGCACCTACAGTGGGGATCGAAAGTTTGGGCACCCCAGGTAAAAATTTGTATTAATGTGCATAACGAAGCCAAGGAAAGATGGAACAATCTCCAAAAGGCATCAAATTACAGATTAGACATTCTTATAATATGTCAAAAAAAGTTAGATTTTATTTCCATCTTTTACACTTTCAAAATTACAGAAAACAAAAAAATGGTGTCTGCAAAAGTTTGGGCACCCTACAGAGTTAATATCTTGTACTGCCCCCTTTGGCAAGTATCACAGCTTGTAAACACTTTTTGTAGCCAGCCAAGAGTCTTTCAATTCTTGTTTGTGGTATCTTTGCCCATTCTTCCTTACAAAAGTCTTCCAGTTCTTTGAGATTTCTGGGCTGTCTGTCACGCACTGCTCTTTTAAGGTCTATCCATAGATTTTCAATTATGTTGAGGTCAGAAGATTGTGAAAGCCATGGCAAAACCTTCAGTTTATGCCTCTTGATGTATTCCCCCGTGGATTATGAGGTGTGTTTAGGATCATTATCCATTTGTAGAAGCCATCCTCTCTTTAACTTCAGCTTTTTAACAGATGGCATCAAGTTACCATCCAAAATTTGCTGACATTTTATTGAATCCATTTTTCCTTCTACTTGTGAAATGTTCCCTGTGCCACTGGCTGCAATACAACCCCAAAGCATGATTGATCCACCCCCATGTTTAACAGTTGGACAGAGGTTCTTTTCATAAAATTCTGTGCCCTTTCTTCTCCAAACGTACCTTTGCTCATTCCGGCCAAAAAGTTATATTTTAACCTCATCGGTCCACAGAACTTGTTTCCAAAATGCATCAGGCTTGTCTATATGTTCATTTGCAAAGTTCAAACGGTAATTTTTGTGGTGAGGACGTAGAAGAGGTTTTCTTCTGATGACTCTTCCATGAAGACCATATTTGTACAAGTATCTCTTTATAGTGGAATAGTGTACCACAACTCCAGTGTCTGCCAGATCTTTCTGGAGGGATCGTGCAGTCAAACGTGGGTTTTAAATTTATTTTCTCACAATCTTGCGAGCTGTTCTGTCTGATATTTTTCTTGGTCTTCCAGATCTTGCTTTAACTTCCACTGTTCCTGATGACTGCCATTTCTTAATTACATTCCGAACAGAGGATATTGACATCTGAAAACGCTTTGCTATCTTCTTATAGCCTTCTCCAGCTTTGTGAGCGTCAACTATTTTCAGTTTCAGTTTTCTAGACAACTGCTTAGAAGAACCCATGGTGCTGATTGTTGGGGCAAGGTCAGATGAGTCTGGCCATTTAAAACCTTTGAGATTGACATCACCTGGTATTCCCAGACGATGATTGAGAACAATCCATGACACTGGCAGGTCTCAGCTTTGCAAAGGGGGCAGTGCATGCTATAAATTCTGCAGGGTGCCCAAACTTTTGCAGACTCCCAAATGATGGAAATAAAATCTAACTTTTTTTTTACATATTATAAGAATGTCTAATCTGTAATTTGATGCCTTTTGGAGATTTTTCCATCTTTCCTTGGCTTTGTTATGCACATTAATAAACATTTTTACCTGGGGTGCCCAAGCTTTCGATCCCCACTGTATTTGTCTCATCAAGAAAGCTGTTTATTGTTCATTTGGTTTATTTTCTGCAGACCAGGAATTTGGGATTGTGGATCCTTGTGAGTAGTGTTGAGCAGAATACGCCATATTCGATTTCGCGATATATCTCGAATATATAGTCGAATATTCGAGATATATTCGCTAAATTCGAATATTCGTGATATTTTATCGAAATGAAATGATTGCGAATTTTCGCTATTGCGAATGCGAAAATAATTGCGAAATTTCGATAACTGCGGTAGGAGCACTCTGATTGGCTCAGAATATTCTTGATATTTTTTCGAAATTTCGCAAAATGCGAATGCGATATTTACTGCGCAATTTCGACAAATGCTGTAGGAGCACTCTGATTGGCTCAGAATATTCGTGATATTTTACAATACAAAATAATTGCGAATATTCGGCAAATGCGGAAGGAGCACTCTGATTGGCTCAGAATATTCTTGATATTTTACAATACAAAATAATTGCGAATATTCGGCAAATGCGGAAGGAGCACTCTGATTGGCTCAGAATATTCTTGATATTTTACAATAGAAAATAAAAAGTGTTTTGCATTGGTGGTGATTCTTTACTCTATCCATCTGTCACAGCCGTTTGTCAATCAAACACCTTGAAGATTGAACACGTTCATGCTGCATGCTTTGGACTTTTTTTCACTTCACATATCAAAGACATTTTTATGAAAGATTATTTTTCTATTATTGGGACTATATTTCTTTATATATTTGTTTCACTGTGTATTTCACAAGTTATTTGCGCTTGCTTATTTTATAATTTGCCCACATGTCTTGTCACTAGACATATTTTTTATTCTTGTAGAGCGACTCCATTTTCTGTCTTGTATTAATTTATGTTGTATAACATTTTTGAGTTGCTGCTGTATTCTCCCCTTTTTTTAAGGTATGCGCAATTTTTTCCTTCTTACAAAAAATAATAATATCAAACATACAAATATTCATAACAGAAACATACACAAAGCCCCCCCCTTTTGCATCAGAGACAATCAGAGTTCTCCTACCACAGTTATCGAAAATTCGCAATCATTTTCGCATTCGCATTAGCGAAAATTCGCTATTTTTTTTTTTTTTAATTCGGCAACATAAAAGGATCGCCTCAGCTTAGCTACTCGGCCCAGGGTCTCTAATCATACCAGCAATGCTTTTAGACGTCGATAGGATGTGATCTGTTTTAAAAATAAAATTGAAAAAATGCGAATATTCGGAATTGCGAATATTCACCGCGAAATTCGAAATATATCGCGAATACTCGAATATGCCATATTCGAGCCGAATATTCGCAATACGAATATTCGTGAGCAACACTACT
Source organism: Rana temporaria (assembly GCF_905171775.1). Lineage (NCBI taxonomy): Eukaryota > Metazoa > Chordata > Amphibia > Anura > Ranidae > Rana > Rana temporaria. The sequence goes on from NC_053491.1 coordinate 29,092,157, forward strand.
TGTGAGTTAAATAAAAGTAACTGCAAAGGCCACTCTACAACCCTCTTCATTATTTTCTACATTCACACCTGAGCATTTTGTAGCTTGTTTCCCAGAAGCACTTTAATGCGCAATATTAAGATTCCTATCATTTTTTTTTTTTTTACCAAAAATATGTAGAAGAATACGTATCGGCCTACACTGAAAAAAAAATTGGGATATTTATTATAGCAACAAGTAAAAAATATTGTATTTTTTTTCAAAATTGTCTTCTTTTTTGTTTATAGCACAAAAAATAAAAACCGCAGAGGTGATCAAATATCACCAAAAGAAAGCTCTACTTGTGGGGAAAAAAGGACGTCAATTTTGTTTGGGAGCCACGTCGCACGACCGTGCAATTGTCAGTTAAAGCGACGCAGTGCCGGAAGCTGAAATTTCACCTGGGCAGGAGGGGGGTATATGTGCCTAGTAAGCAAGTGGGTAATGTTGCCAATTTACACCTGTGCACGGTGTCATCTAAAGCTTGTCTCTCAAAGCTTGAAAAAGAACATGAGCTTCTTTGGGGCATAGCTGCGTGTTCTTGGTCCCTATAGAGTTCAATGATGGTGTCTGAAAAATGCCTACAGAGGTGCGTAATGCACATTTTTCTTGTGCAATCTATTGCCTCTAGTAACGATATTTGTATTGGCTAAAACAAAAATTCTCAAGATTAAAAACGGCCAAAATATGCGTGAACGAACCAACAAAAAACACTCAAAAATGTTCTGAAAATGCTCATGCTCAAGTGTGATAAGAGTCTTGCTGTTTTCCCCTAAAATGTTTGATTGATTCATATACAACCCCTGGCAAAAAGGATGGAATCACCACTCTTGGAAAATGTTCAGTTTATTAATTGTTTAATTGTGTAGAAAAAAAAGGCAAATCCGCCCCTGAGACCACTTTTATGTGAAAGAGGATCGCCGGCAGTGGAAAAAAATACCAGGGTTAGAGCCAGTTCACACAGGGGCAACACGACTTCCAGCACGACTTTGGGAGCCAACTTGGACACGACTAGTGTTGAGCAGAATATGCCATATTCGATTTCGCGATATATCTCGAATATATATTCGAATATTCGAGATATATTCGCTAAATTCGAATATTCGTGATATTTTAGCGAAATTAATTGATTGCGATTTTTCGCTATTGCGAATGCGAAAATAATTGCGATTTTTTTTAATAACTGCGGTATGAGCGCTCTGATTGGCTTAGAATATTCGTGATATTTTATCGAAATATCGCAACATGCGAATGCGATATTTATTGCGGAATTTCGAGATATGCTTGAGGAGTTCTCTGATTGGCTCAGAATATTCGTGATATTTTATCGAAATATCGCAACATGCGAATGCGATATTTATTGCGGAATTTCGAGATATGCTTGAGGAGTTCTCTGATTGGCTCAGAATATTCGTGATATTTTATCGAAATATCGCAACATGCGAATGCGATATTTATTGCGCAATTTCGAGATATGCTGGAGGAGCGCTCTGATTGGCTCAGAATATTCCTGATATTTTATCGAAATATCGCAACATGCGAATGCGAAATTGATTGCAGATATTTCGAAAACTGCTGTAGCAGCACTCTGAAATCGAATATGTATGATATTTTAACCGAAATACATATTGCGATTGCGATTTTTCGATCGCGCATGCGCAATTGCGCGAACAACACGCGACCATTTCCTGGAGCCTTGCCAGTTTCCAACTTATGATCGCAGCGCAATATTACAGCAACATGGTTGGAAGCAATTTCACTAAGTCTGAGGAAAAGTTGCTGATTTGTGTAAGTATTTTGACCACTGTTATTTCATCATCTTCAACTGCATTTAAGTCTAGTTTAAAAGTTAGTATATATGATCAGATATTAGTATTTAACCAAAAATGTGTCTCCTGCTTTTACAAAACTACAAGTCCCAGCCCAGCCCAGCATTTTAGTCTAGTTTAAAAGTTAGTATATATGATCATATATTAGTATTTCACAAAAAATGTGTCTCCTGCTTTTACAAAACTACAAGTCCCAGCATGCCTGGACAGCTGCAGACACCCTGGTTGGCAAATGTGTATTTAGGCACTTTTCCTTGTTATTTAGCATAATGAATTTAAAAATTTTTTGGACATAGGACGTATGCGAATGTCCTGACTTCAGTGTCCTCAAGGCCCAAGGACGTTCGAATACATATTGCCCTTTAGATGTTGCAGAACTACAACTTCCAGCATGCCTGGGAATGCTGGCACTTCTAGTATTGTAAGTTCTGCAGGCCCCCATTTTTCAGGCCTTTATGCACGGGTCTCTAAACTGTGGCACCCTAGATGCAGCAAAAGTAAAATTCTTAGCATGCACTGACAGACCGTGGCTGATGGGAGTAGTAGTTTTGCAACAGCTGGAGGTGGACTGGTCTTGAAACCCAGAGTTAGGTAACAAACCCGTAGTGTTTTGCAACCATTCTGCCTCCAGCTGGTTATTTTCTGTTGAAAAGCCTGTGGCGTGCAAAACACAACCCAAAAACTCCACCCGGTGCAAGGAAAAATTTGCACACACCTAAAGAGTGACATCACAAAAAACTGCGACGGTTGCATACGTCAGTGGTCCTCCGAAAAGGTCCCGTCTCTGACCCCCCGGGGCGTTAGGCTCCTAGGCTCCTGACAGGGAAAAGAGTTACTGTGGTCCATACAGCCGAAGCCATATGGACCCATCTCGGTCCAAGCAGCGCAATCAACACGCGAACAACACGCGACCATTTCCTGGAGCCTTGCCAGTTTCCAACTTATGATCGCAGCGCAATCACACAGCAACATGGTTGGAAGCAATTTCACTAGGTCTGAGGAAAAGTTGCTGATTTGTGTAAGTATTTTGACCACTGTTATTTCATCATCTTCAACTGCATTTAAGTCTAGTTTAAAAGTTAGTATATATGATCAGATATTAGTATTTAACCAAAAATGTGTCTCCTGCTTTTACAAAACTACAAGTCCCAGCCCAGCCCAGCATTTTAGTCTAGTTTAAAAGTTAGTATATATGATCATATATTAGTATTTCACAAAAAATGTGTCTCCTGCTTTTACAAAACTACAAGTCCCAGCATGCCTGGACAGCTGCAGACACCCTGGTTGGCAAATGTGTATTTAGGCACTTTTCCTTGTTATTTAGCATAATGAATTTAAAAAATGTTTGGACATAGGACGTATGCGAACGTCCTGACTTCAGTGTCCTCAAGGCCCAAGGACGTTCGAATACATATTGCCCTTTAGATGTTGCAGAACTACAACTTCCAGCATGCCTGGGAATGCTGGCACTTCTAGTATTGTAAGTTCTGCAGGCCCCCATTTTTCAGGCCTTTATGCACGGGTCTCTAAACTGTGGCACCCTAGATGCAGCAAAAGTAAAATTCTTAGCATGCACTGACAGACCGTGGCTGATAGGAGTAGTAGTTTTGCAACAGCTGGAGGTGGACTGGTCTTGAAACCCAGAGTTAAGTAACAAACACGTAGTGTTTTGCAACCATTCTGCCTCCAGCTGTTTTTTTCCTGTTGAAAAGCCTGTGGCGTGCAAAACACAACCCAAAAACTCCACCCGGATGCAGTGAAAAATGTGCACACACCTAAAGAGTGACATCACAAAAAACTGCGACGGGTACATACGTCAGTGGTCCTCCGAAAAAGGTCCCGTCTCTGACCCCCCGGGGCGTTAGGCTCCTGACAGGGAAAAGAGTTAGCAACGCATATCTCCCCTATACGTGTATCCTGTGTTGTTAATAATATATTCATAATTATGCAAATGATAATGGCTGCTATATTTATGCAAAAAAGGTGGCGACCGAAATGGCAGGATATAAAATCTTTCATGTTACCCCTGTCATTGATTAATAAGGCGAGAATGCTTCCAATTGTTGAATAGCATACATTTACGTCATATATCCATAAGGCTGTCAACAGAAGTATTACAATATACTTTGTTCTTCATCTTGCAGAAGTTCCTGGAAACAGGATACGATGAGCTGCGGAGGCAGCCAGAGAAAAGGGCTGTGGTCAGCGCCCTAATCGCTGACTTTGGCGGCCAACATGACCACAAGGCAATTGTTAAGAAGTGGTCTGACCTGAAGAGGCGCCAAATGGTTCAGGTCAGACGTCTTCGGGCTAAATATCATCCAGGTAAGTTATTGTTGACAGTTATGTTTTTTTTTTAAAAAGTGTATTTTGTGCGTGAACTCGAAAGAGAGAGGAGCCGGCCTGCAGGAGTTGGGAGGCCTCCCCCAGAGGCAATCTGCCACCTTTCTCCATGCCCCGGTTGGCAATGGCGGGTGTGAGGGGGTCCTCCCAACCCAACCTCGCATAGCACACCCACCAGGGGCGGGGCTGAGACCACCAAACTCAATTCACAGGTAGCCGAGAGCGGGATCCGAACCCCTAGCTGCAGAGGTGAATCACTTGTCAGTGCAGTGGCAATCGTGTGGAGCCACCGCAGCTCCTTTGGTGACAGTTATGTAAGGTCATATGTAATTCATGTAAGGTCAGATGTTGTTAACCAAGATGCCATGTTGTGCTAACATATATCACCACCGGCCAAGGTATTCATAGTACTGTTGAAAAAAGACATGGGACAGCAGACAGGAACACAGAAGTTATGTGGGAACATAATTTTCCCATTGCTTTGCATGGGACTTTAAAGAAAAACCCCGACCATGGCAAGTGGGGGTGGGTAAGGTTTAAACCACCTATCCTATGTTTGTGGCTGACATATAAGTAACCTGTGTGCCAAGTTTCATATAAATATCTTTAGCCGTTTGTACGTGATGCTGGAACATACATACATACATACATACATACATTTATGCACACACACACGTTGAGTTTTATATATATAGATTACCACTAAATTCCTGTGTTAGGAGTGGGGTTGTTATAGTAATCCCGTGTGCTCCATCAGGCCCTTTTTTTAACATGAGATGGTCTGAACAAAACAAAGGAGACAAAAACAGCTCATTTTAACATGGTTGCATCCCAGCTCACGCTCAGTCCCCTGTAGTGCCCACAAGACCCTTTAATATAACATTGTCCCATTGGTTAACTGTCTATATAAATCAATTTGTATTCATATACAATACAGCAGAGTACACAGAATTTGCATACGTCATTAGAAAACATTTTTATAATATATGAACATTGTGTTATTATAGGAGCTCCAATGCCAGTTATCCGCGCCAAGCGCAGAAGGCGCCAGGCCGATGAGGAGGAGGAGGAGGATGCGGCAGAGGAGGATGCGGCAGAGGAGGAGATGGATGAAGAGGAGCAGCCAGGGCCCTCCCACTCCCCAACCCCAGCTCCTGCTGAGGAGCAAGCTGAGGAGCTTCCCCCCCCCACCACCCCAACTTCTCAAGCAGAAGAGCAGGAGGAAGAGAGCGGTCCTGTGAGCCTCGTTCAGGAAGGTAAATATGTGCACAATGATTAATAACATTTCAACAATAAAATGTAGATATAAAAATGGACAACACATAAAGCGCACCTGTCAGATTGTAGAACCATAATATGGTATTGATGCTAGAAGTATACAGGTAGTGCATAATTATTAGGCAAGTTGTATTTTTGAGGATTCATTTTATTATTGAACAACAACCATGTTCTCAATGAACCCCAAAAACTCATTAATATCAAAGCTGAATTTTTTTGGAAGTATTTTTTAGTTTGTTTTTAGTGTTAGTTATTTTCGGGGGATATCTGTGTGTGCAGGTGACTACTATTACTGTGCAGAATTTTTAGGCAACTTAACCAAAAAATAAATATATACCCATTTCAATGATTTATTTTTAAAAGTGAAACCAATATAACATCTCAACATTCACAAATACACATTTCTGACATTTAAAAACAAAACTAAAACAAATCAGTGACCAATATAGCCACCTTTCTTTGCAAGGACACTCGAAAGCCTGACATCCATGGATTCTGTCAGTGTTTTGATCTGTTCACCATCAACATTGCGTGCAGCAGCAACCACAGCCTCCCAGACACTGTTCAGAGAGGTGTACTGTTTTCCCTCCTTGTAAATCCCACATTTGATGATGGACCACAGGTTCTCAATGGGGTTCAGATCAGGTGAACAAGGAGGCCATGTCATTACTTTTTTTTATTTAATACCCTTTCTTGCCAGCCACGCTGTGGAGTACTTTGACACGTGTGATGGAGCATTGTCCTGCATGAAAATCATGTTTTTCTTGAAGGATGGTGACTTTTTCCTGTACCACTGCTTGAAGAAGGTCTCTTCCATAATCTGGCAGTAGGACTGGGAATTGAGCTTGACTCCATCCTCAATCCGAAAAGGCCCCACAAGCTCATCTTTGATGATACCAGCCCAAACCAGTACTCCACCACCACCTTGCTGGCGTCTGAGTCGGACTGGAGCTCCCTGCACTTTACCAATCCAGCCATGGGCTCTTCCATCTGGCCCATCAAGACTCACTCTCATTTCAGCAGTCCATAAAACCTTAGAAAAATCTTTCTTGAGATATTTATTGGCACAGTCTTGACGTTGCAGCTTGTGTGTCTTGTTCAGTGGTCATCGTCTTTCAGCCTTTCTTACCTTGGCCATGTCTCTGGGTATTGCACACCTTGTGCTTTTGGGCACCCCAGTGATGTTGCAGCTCTGAAATATGGCCAATCTTGTGGCAAGTGGCATCTTGGCAGCTGCACGCTTAACTTTTCTCAGTTCATGGGCAGTTATTTTGCACCTTTGTTTTTCCACACGCTTCTTTTGTTTGATGATCACGCTTCAGAAGCTTTGCAACTTTAAGAGTGCTGCATCCCTCTGCTAGATATCTCTCTATTTTGGACTTTTCAGAGTCTGTCAAATCCTTCTTTTGGCCCATTTTGACAAAGAAAAGGAAATTGACTAATAATTATGCACACCTGATATAGAGTGTTGATGTCATTAGACCACACACCTTCTCATTACAGAGTTGTACATTACCTAATATGCCTAATCTGTAGTAGGCTTTCGAGCCTATACAACTTGGAGTAAGACAACATGCATAAAGAGGATGATGTGGTCCAAATACTCATTTGCCTAATAATTCTGCACTCCCGGGATGTGTTAGACACATAACAAGTGTATACACATGATAATGATTGATTAATAAGCAAAAAAAATGTTTTATTTATTTGGTAACGTTATTTTAAATCCAAATTTTTTTTTTATTATATCCTAACAGTATCAGGAAAGATGAGGAGGCAGACCGCGCTCATAAAGACAACCCACCAGAGGATCCAGGCAAATCAGCGCCAGATCCGCTACCTTATTCAGCAAAATGTGCTGCTGGAGCAGCAGCAATTAAAAAATATAGAGAAGCTGGAGCGCCTTCAGAAGCTCAATCAGAGTTATATCTGAAATTATGTTTTTATTAATAAATATTATTTTTTGGAAATGTTTCATTTCTTTTTGAGATAGATTTGTAGGTTTTTCAACACATCTAACTTAACATCAAACAAATCAACATCAACACATTTAACTTCATAATAAGCAAAAACATTTTATACTATTATTTTATTTAACAGTAACCTAGGACAAACTAAAGCACACGACACAGACACGACGAACACAAAATAAACAGTTGAAAAATGAACATAACAAAAGCAACAATATATATATATATACAAAGAGAGAGAGAGGGAGAGCAAGAAAGAGAGAGAATGCAGATGAGCTCTTGCAGACAGCCCAATGGTTGCAGTATAAATGCCGCAAAACAGTGTTTAACATAAGGTTCATTGTTATAGTTACACTTGCTGTTTAGATCCGGTCTGGTAGCTTGTAGCGGAGGCTGTTGGTGGATCCGCTGTGCCAGAGAGGTCATGAAGCTTTACTCAGCATGGAGGCAGCAGCAGGAGTATTAAAATATAATATAACTAGACAATGCATTTCCTGAGGAAAATGCGAGTGGGAATGCTGAATAGCTTAATTGGTGAGCCCCTTGCCAAAGACATTCACCATAACCACTACACTATCTTTAGGACACACAGCTTCTTTCTCTATCTGCAAAGTATAGCGTATGCTGACTTCCTGGTCGCCCCTCCCCCCTCAATAGGTTTCCCCTCCCCCCCAGGTCAGTGAGGAGGAATATTGCACTGAGGTCAGGAAAGTGATTTATAGAAAGAAATAACATTACAAACGCTTTTAATTCACAGATCTAATACATGATTTAAGCCTCCAAACAAAGCTTAATAAATCCTCAAACGTACATGCAATTGATACAACGACTACACCGTTTGAAATACACGGCCCTTGTAAACGCATCGATATGAAATTTATGTAGATAAACTTAAAAATGTGGCCATGTCTGCGATTTAGAAAAGAGCGTCTTTGTGAGTTCTGCAGCAACATTTTTTAGATAATTTAACATGAGAGTCTATGAGACATAATTTCTGGCTGTTGCTCCAATAACTAAAACTAAAATACGTATCGCAGACTTGATCACATTGCCATAAACCAGACAAGCATAGCTACGTTTTGATATAAAAATTGTGTATGAAAAGTAGATCTTGTGGGCGTGAGACCAATTTGTTTCCCCTTTTTGTAAAGATATTTTTAATTACAAAGATCTAGAATGTTAAGGTCACATGACAGACTCTAAATCCCCTCCATAGGATTACATTATAACCTATCGCATTTTTGTGAAAAATTCGCAAAACGTAAATTGCGTTTTCACCAAAAAATTGTAAACGATAACGATCTGAAAAGTCATAGCCGGATAGCTAAATATTTTGTGACCGCTTTACAGTTTTTTCAGTGTCTGTAAGTGAAAGTATGAAGTAGCTGAAACTTTTGGCAGGGCATGTGAATTCAAAGGGGAAAAGGATGTTCTCATTGACTTCATTGTTAAAAAAACGGTCTTAAAAGCTAAAAATTTATAAAAGTGTAAAAAGTAGGAAAAAACTTGAACAAGTCCCATCATTTGCTGAAAGAGACGAACATTTTTACAGTTGAATGGTCTCAATAGCTGAAAGTATGCCGAAGTTACGCAGAACCAAAAAACGTAAGGAATAATAAGATTACTAAATTTACGGATATCAATACTGGAAATGTTTATTAAAGCATTCACACTAATTAAGATTAATACATTTACGGGTATCCATACTAGGAATGCTTATTAAAGCATTCCCACTAAGTATCACACAGGCATGATTTACAAGCAGTAGTGGTAATAGTAATACATAGCATAAAAACACTTGGGGAATACTTTACAGCATCAGTAGTGGTCATAGTAGTCAATAGTGTACCAAAAAATTGGGACACAGGTGTCTTGACTGAGCTGTAATAGTAGTAGTAGACATTGACAATACAGTGTCAAATCACTCGGGCAAGAGGTGCCATGATGAACAGCAGTCTTAATAAGAGTATATAGGGTGTGAAATAACTGCTGACATAGGTGTCTTGACTGGGCAGCAGAAGCAGCAGTAGTAGTATTAACAGTAGTAGTTGATACAGAGTCATATCACATGGGCAGGAGGTGCCATGATGAACAGCAGTAGGAATAGGAGTATATAGAGTGTCAAATAACTGCTGACATAGGTGTCTTGACTGGGCAGCAGCAGCAGAAGCAGCAGTAGTATTAACAGTAGTAGTTGATACAGAGTCATATCACATGGGCAGGAGGTGCCATGATGAACAGCAGTAGGAATAGGAGTATATAGAGTGTCAAATAACTGCTGACATAGGTGTCTTGACTGGGCAGCAGCAGCAGCAGAAGCAGCAGCAGTAGTATTAACAGTAGTAGTTGATACAGAGTCATATCACATGGGCTGGAGTTGCCATGATGTACAGCAGTCTTAATAAGAGTATATAGAGTGTGAAATAACTGCTGACATAGGTGTATTGACTGGGCGGCAGCAGCAGCTGAAGCAGCAGTAGTAGTATTAACAGTAGTAGTTGATACAGAGTCATATCACATGGGCTGGAGTTGCCATGATGTACAGCAGTCTTAATAAGAGTATATAGAGTGTGAAATAACTGCTGACATAGGTGTATTGACTGGGCGGCAGCAGCAGCAGAAGCAGCAGTAGTAGTATTAACAGTAGTAGTTGATACAGAGTCATATCACATGGGCAGGAGTTGCCATGAAGTACAGCAGTCTTAATAAGAGTATATAGAGTGTTAAACAACTGCTGACATAGGTGTATTGACTGGGCGGCAGCAGCAGCTGAAGCAGCAGTAGTAGTATTAACAGTAGTAGTTGATACAGAGTCATATCACATGGGCTGGAGTTGCCATGATGTACAGCAGTCTTAATAAGAGTATATAGAGTGTGAAATAACTGCTGACATAGGTGTATTGACTGGGCGGCAGCAGCAGCAGAAGCAGCAGTAGTAGTATTAACAGTAGTAGTTGATACAGAGTCATATCACATGGGCAGGAGTTGCCATGATGTACAGCAGTCTTAATAAGAGTATATAGAGTGTGAAATAACTGCTGAGATAGGTGTATTGACTGGGCGGCAGCAGCAGCAGCAGAAGCAGCAGTAGTAGTAGTATTAACAGTAGTAGTTGATACAGAGTCATATCACATGGGCAGGAGGTGCCATGATGAACAGCAGTAGGAATAAGAGTATATAGAGTGTTAAACAACTGCTGACATAGGTGTATTGACTGGGCGGCAGCAGCAGCTGAAGCAGCAGTAGTAGTATTAACAGTAGTAGTTGATACAGAGTCATATCACATGGGCAGGAGTTGCCATGATGTACAGCAGTCTTAATAAGAGTATATAGGGTGTGAAATAACTTCTGACATAATTGTCTTGACTGATCCAAAGGAGTCATGGGAGAAAATCATGTGGTCAGATGAGACTATAATATAATTTTTTGATCATAATTTCACTAACCGTGTTCGGAGGAAGAATAATGATGAGTACCATGCCAAGAACGCCATCCCTAATGTGAAGCATGGGGGTGGTAGCATCATGCTTTGGTGGTGTTTTTCTGCACATGGGACAGGGTGACTGCACTGTATTAAGGAGAGGATGACTGGGGCCATGTATTGCAAGATTTTGGGCAACAACCTCCTTCCCTGAGTTAGAGCTTTGAAGATGGGTCGAGGCTGGGTCTTCCAACATGAGAATGACCCAAAGCACACAGCCAGGATAACCAAGGATTGGCTCTGTAAGGAGCATATCAAGGTTCTGGCGTGGCCTAGCCAGTCTCCAGACCTAAACCCAATAGAGAATCTTTGGAGGGAGCTCAAACTCCGTGTTTCTCAGCGATAGCCCAGAAACATGACTGATGTAGAGAAGATCTGTGTGGAGGAGTGGGCCAAAATCCCTCCTCCAGTGTGTGCAAAGCTGGTGTAAAACTACAAGAAATGTTTGACCGCTGTAATTGCAAAGAAAGCCTACTGTACCAAATATTAACATTGATTTTCTCTGATGTTGAAATAGTTATATTCAGCACTGTAAATACATCAGGTCCGGGGCTTCATCAGGGAATGCATGGCAAGGGACCCTTCAGCGCCCTGAACCGACGACGGGTGCCAGAAAGTCACCGCCGATCCAGGACTCATTCATCTTTATGAATGTGAGTCTGTCCACGGAGTCTGTGGACAGACGGGTCCTCTTGTCCGTGACCACCCCACCTGCCGCGCTGAATGTCCGCTCAGATAGTACGCTGGAGGGGGGGCAAGACAATAACTCCAGCGCATACTGAGCGAGCTCGCGGCAGGTGTCCAATCTGGCAACCCAGTACTCCATGGGGTCGTCGGTGCTCATACTGTCAGAAGCACCGACGGACGCCATGTAGTCTGCCACCATGTGGGCCAGCCGCTGGTGGTGACTGCTGCTGCTGCTGCTGGTGGTGGTACTGGGTCGCTCGGTTTGGAAGAACATCCTCATCTCTTCCATTAGGTCCCCTGCTCGGCTGCAGCTGGGTGCAGCCACCTGCTGGGTGAGATGAGGGGGGACAACTGGAGGCCGGGGAGTTGCCTGCTCCAACCGTCTGACAATGGCTGCCTGCAGTTCCTCCATCCGGTGCTGCCTCCGGCTGGCTGGGATGAACTGCTCCAGTTTCCCCTTGCACCTGGGATCCAAAAGGGTGGCCATCCAGAAATCATCCCTCGTCTTGATGGTCTTAACCCGGGGGTCCCTCCTGAGGCATCTCAGCATGTGGGCAGCCATGGGGAAGAGCACAGCCCGCTGTGACTCCTCAATGCTGGCCAGGTGAATGAGGTGCGACTCTTCATCCCTGAGGCGCTGCTGGTCAAACTCAGACATGCCCAACCCCCGGACTATCGGTGCCCCCAACACCGGCTCTCCCTCCTGACCAGGCCCTGACTCCGGGACGACACCAGCAACCACCTCCTCCTCCTCTTCATCATCATCCTCCTCCTCCTCCTCCTGGTCCTGGCCCTGGTCTCGGTGGAGCATTGCTGACTCCTCCTGCTCCACCAAGGCACTCTCCCCAGCCTCGAGCAGGCGATCTAGTGTCCTCTCCAGCATGAACAGTATTGGCAGCACGCTATTGAGGCCAATTTGCTCACTGCTGACCATCTTGGTCGCCTGCTCGAAGGAGGACAACACTTGGCAGACCTGGTTTATCTGCCCCCACTGCGCACAGGCGATGAAAGGGAGTTGTGGTGAAGCCCTCTCAGTGCCTAGTTCCATCAGGTACTCCCTCACCGCCCTTTGCTGCTCCCACAACCTCTTCAGCATGTGGAGGGTGGAGTTCCACCGCGTCACACTGTCCACAATCAGCCTGTGAAGGGGCAGATTGTACTTCCGCTGCAATTTGGACAGGGACGCGGTAGCGGTTGGGGAGCGCCTGAAGTGGCTGGCAATCCTACGCGCCTTTGCCACAATGTCACTCAACCCTGGATAAGTGCGCAGGAACTTCTGCACCACCAGGTTGAGGACATGTGCCAGACAGGGCACGTGCGTCAGACTGCCAGCATGGAGGGCGGCGAGTAGGTTGCTGCCGTTATCGCAGACAACCATACCTGGCTGGAGCCTTCGGGGTGTCAGCCACTTCTGGACCTGAGCTTGAAGTGCTTTCAGCACTTCTTCTGCAGTGTGTCTCCGGTCCCCTAAACTAACAAGCTGGAGCACGGCCTGACAGCGCACGTGCCCCACACTTGAGTAGCTACGGGGGCGCTTGCTGGGAGGCTCAGCAGCTGCGGAGACAGTGGCTTGAGGGAGACCAGCAGTTCTCCCCTGGACACCCCGGGGCGGCACCACAAGATCGGTTGCCGACGATCCCTCACCGACGCCTCGGAGGGAAACCCAATGGGCCGTGAAGCTGATGTAGCGTCCCTGCCCATGCCTGCTGGTCCAGCCATCCATTGTCAGATGAACCCTGTCGCTGACAGCGTGATCCAGCGACAGGGTTACATTCTGCACAATGTGCTGGTGTAGGGCAGCAGATGTTGGGCAATAACCCTTGCCAGGAGCCCATTGAGGGAACGCACACGTCGGTCTCCAGGGGGGAAGGGAGTGGTGCGGTCAAAGGCGTCTGAAATCGACGCCTGGCGCCGGACGGCAGTGCGGGACACAGACGTGGAGGGTGCTGTGGAAGTAGAGGTCTGGCTGCCGGTACCAGTACCTCTACTAGAGGGAGCGGGGGGGCATGACCTGCTGGAAACAGATGAAGATGTGGCAGGGGCTGCTGTACCCTGCTCACTTGTGGTGGTGGCGCTGCTACCACCACCACGCTTCATCTCGTCATACAACGCCCAGTGGTTTATCCTCAGGTGCTGGTTCAGGGCTGTGGTACCCACCCGAGCCAAACACTTCCCTCTCTTCACCCTCACTTTACAAATCCGGCAGATGGCCACGGTAGGGTTGTCTGCCACCAGGGTAAAGAAATTCCAGACAGGTGACTTCAGCACCGCCCTCCTGTCAGATGGGGTGACGCTTACTTGCACCTGCTGGGATTCGGTGCGCACAGGTGGAGCTGCCTGCTGCTGCTGCTGCTGCTCCTCCTCCTGACACCTCCTGCTGCCATCACCAGTGGAGACCCTGACGATGGTCTCCCTGGTGGTGACCTGGCGCACCGTTTCACCAGGGTGCCTACCTTCCCCGTCGTCACTGACGTAGTGAGCCGACGCGTCAGATGGCAACCATGATGGGTCACCCTCTTCGCCCCCAGAGATGTCAGACCAAGGGCTGAGATGTGTTGGTCTGAGGGAACCACGTGACATGGAGCCTCTAGCCTGGCTCCGCTGTCCCCTCACCCACGCCTGGGTCTGACTAGGTGCTGCTGTTTCCTGCACCAAAACAGCAGCACCAGTTTGAAGGGATGTCTCTGGGATACTGCCAGCAGGTATCCCATCCTCCTCATCCATCCCTTCAAAAAGGTCCTGACCATCAGGACAGAGCTGGAGGTCTGCCTGATGCATGGCCTCCCCCAAGAGATCCCTATCACTGTCGCTGTCGAACAGTAAGATGCTGGACTCTTGGGGGCTGGGGGGGGGTAGTACAGGCAACGGTGTAATGGTGGTACTACTGTGAGTCGGGACCGACGACTCAGTGGCACTGCTGTGCCCCATGTAGTCCACCACTACTTGAGCCTGAGATGGCAATATCGGGCGGCTGCCCGATGGGAAGAACTCCCGGATCAGGCGTACTCCCCTTGCACCCGATCCTCTACCACTAGTAGGGGCACGAGAGGTACCCCGTGCTGGCAGCGATCCAGCACTGGGAGTAACTCCCCTACCCCTGCTGCCACGGCCACGGATGCCGCTCATTATTGCTGATATGTGTGTGGGGGGGTAAACTTTATTGGGGGGGGGAAATGTGAACAAAATGTGTTTTTGTGTTTTTTTTACAAGACAGGCACGCAGACAAAGACGTACACAGACAGCTACTAAACTATAAGAAAAGTAGTACACCAGACAAGGACTACAAAATTAAAGAAAAAAAAAAAGCACTAAACAAACACTAACTTTTTTTTTTTTTTTTTTTTTTAAACACAAAACACAGACACTAAACACACACTAAGCTAAGCTAGATGAAATAAATGTACACTAACAGTGTGTACACTTACTACACAAAATTTAACTAAACTGAACACAAAACTTAGCTTTTATAAAAGCTCTTTAGGGAAAACTAAACAAAATTTGAACTGAGATGCCTATCAAATATCACTGAACAGCGAACCTGCAAGATCTAACAGTAACACAAGATGAACAAAACTTAGCTTTTAGAAAAGCTCTTTTATAAAGCTCAGCAAAATGTGTTCTGAAATCTCTTGCAAATATAACTGAACAGGGAGGATTGCAGGATCAAACAGTAACACAAATGAAAAAAACAGCACAAAACAGCACAAAACATAGCTTTGAAAAAAGCTCTTGGGTCTATTGCTTTGAAAAAAGCAGTTGATATACTGGAAAAGATCCACTGGAATCACTAAATAGCAATGCTGGTGATGATCTAAATCAATCAAGAACAAAGACACAGGAAACCAGGAACACAGAAACAGCCTCCACACTCTATAGCCAGCTTCTGAATCTGCAATGAAATGGTGCTGGGAGTGAGCTTATATAATGTCCATGCAGGCAGGTTCCTATTGGTTGCTAACCTGTGACGAGTGTGGAAGGAGAACTCTGATTGGCTCTGATGCAAAAGGGCGGAGCAAATAATCGCGCAATATTCCTATTGCCGAATATTCGCATTGCGAATATTCGGCAATATAAAATGATCGCTTCAGCTACTCGGCCCAATGGCTCTAATCATACCAGCAATGCTTTCAGACGTCTATGGAGATCACTAGGATGTGATCTGTTTTAAAAATGAAACTGTAAAAATCGCTCTGATGCGGAAGATCGGGGCGAGGAAAATAATCGCGCGATATTGCGTTTGCCGAATAATCGCATTGCGATCTTTCTGGAAAATTCAATGAACGCTTCAGCTACTCGGCCCAGGGTCTCTAATGATACCAGCAATGCTTTTAGACGTCGATGGAGATATCTAGGATGTGATCTGATTAAAAAAAAAAATTGTAAAAAATCGAATATTCGGAATTGCGAATATTCACCGCGAATTTCGAAATATAGCGCGATTTCTCGAATATGCTATATTCGAGTCGAATATTCGCAATGCGAATATTCGTGAGCAACACTAGACACGACTTGAGTATGAATCATCAGGCAACTCCTCATAACTTGCCTCTGAGCATGCATGTTTTTTTCCAGACGTTAAAGCCTACACAAGACCATTTTCCACGACGTGAAAAACATTGAGAAAAAATAGAGCATGTTCTAAAACTTTTAATGCCAATTTTTCACGTCGTGAAAAATGTTTTGGAGCCTACACACGACCGTTTTTAATGACAAATTAAAAAAATTGCATTTTTCTCGTCATGAAAAACGGTCGTGTGTATGCAGAATTAAAGCAGCCATCAGGCAGGCAGTGAAGATCTACCTGGATCTGCGTTTCTGATAACATATTACAATAACGCCGGAGAGAGGTCGGAGAAGAATGAGGCTAGAGCTACACAGGCAATATTAAGTAGCAAATAAAGCAATCAATCACCAAGATTGATGGTTAAATGGATAAACAAAGGACTCCCTATGGTGTAAGCTACATAAGTAGAATGTAGCGGAGATTTATCACACATGATCAGCATTCCAATTTTGGGTGATGAATTACTATTACGCAGGGATGGACTGGGACAGAAATTTGGCCCTGGACTTCATCTAGACTGGCCCACATTGACAGGTCTCTCCCATGGCGGCTGGACAACTCCCGCAACCCCCCCCCCCCCGGACACCCAAGCCCCCTCTCTCCCTTCACTAGCCACTAGCCGGTCTACTTTATTAGAGTAGAACGGCTGGTACTGGTACTCTTATAGGCAGTACCAGTGGGGAAGCTAGACATTATTTCACCCGGGGCAAAGAATCAGTTTGATGTCCCCCCTTATGGGACAAGATTAGGCAGAAGTGAGAAACTCCCAGGCCATAGCTGTTGAGTCAGCTGTCTGTCCCCTCCCCCCATGCTCCTCTGTCACCCCCCCTGCTTCTTTGCTCCCCCCAGGTGAGTGCTGCAGGGAGGGAGAGACCGAGGAGCGGAGGGGGGCAGCAGTCCGCTGTTACTGAAGCCGGCCCACTGACCCATTGGCCCACCGGGAAACTCCCTGTGGTCCCAATGGCCAGTCAATCCCTGCTATTACGTGTTGGTTGAGTATCTTCGACTACTAGGTACAAGCTTGGGTTTGGGTTCGGTCCAAACCCAAGATCTTTCAAACCACAAGTTACCTGTCATTGATAGGCCAATGAGCTGCGGGCAAGATATTCTCCACCCCCCCTCCATCCCCAGGTGATGTACACAAAGGGTTGAAAACTTGGTAACATTATTGACTTAAAGTGGATGTAAACCCAAAATGTTATTTTTATTTTTTGATGTCACAATGTAGAGTATAAGATTTCCTATCATCTGTGCCCAGTCTTGCCACACAGAGTTAATCCAGCTCTGAGCAATCCTCTTTTATTGTTCAGTGAAATAAAACGGACTTACAGAGAAAATCCTTAGTCCGTTCCGCCCCCTTGCTGTGAGTGACAGGTTATTTACATATCTCATGCACTAGCCTGGAGACAGGCATTATTTTTTAATTCCCACCCCCACTCCTTTTCTGAAGTCATGTGGTTACTTTTCTGGATTTTGACTGGATGTTAGTGATCACAGCAGAACAAAATGCATGTTGACAAGGGGAGTGTAGAGGCGGGCGGGGAGTCTACTGACATCACTACTCCACCCACCGAGCTCCAGACAACAGACCCACCCACGGAATCTACAGACAGAGGGGAGACATTTGACAGGTAAGGATACATGCAGGAGGCATCTATATCCTTATAGATCAGCACTATGGCAGTAGTTTAGAAAGGATGAGAGTGGGTTTACATCCACTTTAATATGAGTCACATTAGGTAAATAAGGTCGGATAAGTTTAAGTGCAGCTGTGGGATAGAGAATCTTTCACCCTCATCTCACGGGCCAAGCAATGATGGCTAACTTCTTTACTTAGACCAAAACTCCCTACTAGGCATTATTTGTTTTTGCTGTTTAACCGCTTGCCTACTGGCCACTTTTACCCCCTTCCTGCCCAGACCAATTTTCAGCTTTGAGCGCTGTCACATTTTGAATGACAATTGCAGTGGTATTTAATCACTTCTGAGTTTATTCGTTTTTGCTAAACAAACAAAAAAAAAACGAAACTTTTGAAAAAAAAGAAGAAATTTCATAGTTTGCTATAAAATTTTGCAAGCATGTAATTTTTCACCTTCATTGATGGGCGTTGATGAGGCAACACTGATGGGCACTAATAGGATGCACTGATGAGGCAGCACTGATGGGTGCTGATAGGTGGCACTGTTTGGTACTGATAGGTGGAACCCATGGGCACTGATGAGGTTGTACATTTCAGTCACATGGTCATTTGTGAGTATTATATATTCGGAATGTTTTATTGTGTTATTTAGCTATGATTAAACACTAGGAATAGTGTGAAACGCGTCAACTGTCCAGTTTGCTGTTTTGCTGTGGCTTGTAGTGCTGTCCTATTTTAATAAAGGCAACGTTTGTTCAGATTGCGGCTGTCTAGAAATATACTTTCTTCTTCCAGGTTGCACTGATAGTTGGCACTGATTAGCTCTGATAGGCATCACTGATAGGCGGCACTAATGGGCACTGATTGGCACACTGGTAGCTGTCACTAATGGGCACTAATAGGCACTATTGGGACTGCACTCATAAACAGGATACAGTTCCCAATCGGAATTGACGTCCTTTTTTTCCCCCACAAATAGAGCTTTCTTTTGGTGGTATTTGATCACCTCTGCGGTTTTTATTTTTTATTGTGCTATAAACAAAAAAAGACCAACACTTATAAAAAAAAAAAAATGTCTTTCTACTATAATACATATACAAAAAAAAAAAAAATACAAATGTATTCACCAGTTTAGGCCAATATGTATTCTGCTACATATTTTTGGTAAAAAAAAAATCGAAATAAGTGTATATTGATTGGTTTGTGCAAAAGTTATAGCGCCTACAAAATAGGGGATAGATTTAGGGACTTTTATATATTTTTTATATTTTTACTGGTAATGGTGGCTATCTGCGATTTTTAGTGGGACTGCGAAATTGCGGCGGACAAATCTGACCCCAAGTGACACTTTTTGGGGACCAGTGACATTATTACAGTGATCAGTGCTAAAAAAAATACACCGATCACTGTATAAATGACACTGGCAGGGAAGGGGTTAACATTAGGGGGCGATCAAGGGGTTGAATGTTTTCCCTGGGAGGTGTTCTAACGGTGTGGGGGCTGGGCTCACTGGGACAACACATAGATTGCTGTCTCTGATCACTAGGAGCAGCAGATCTTAATGTTGTCCCCTGTCAGAACGGGGGTCCGTCTGTTTACATAGGCAGATCCCCGTTCTGCCTCTGTTCAGCGATCGCGAGTAGCTGACAGACATCGACCCGCGCTTCTACGGCACGCATGCACCCACAGTATTTATTGCATATAAAATCATTTTACGCAATAGAGCCACCCTGACGCAGTATACAGGGCCAGATTCACAGAAGAAATACGCCGGAGTATCTACTGATACTCCGGCGTATTTTCAAATTTGCCGCGTCGTATCTTTAGTTTGAATCCTCAAACCAAGATACGACGGCTTTTGGCTTCGATCCGACAGGCGTACGGCTTCGTACGCCTTCGGATCGTAGGTGTAATACTTCGGCGCCCGCTGGGTGGAGTTTGCGTCGTTTTCCGCGTCGGGTATGCTAATTAGCTGTTTACAGCGATTCACGAAGGTACGCGTGGCCGTCGCATTCTCTTACGTCGTCGCTAGTCGGCTTTTCCCGTCGTATAGTTAAAGCTGGTATTTCGTGGCCTATCTTTAGACTTGCCATGTTAAAGTATGGCCATCGTTCCCGCGACGAATTTCAAATTTTTTTTTTTGCGTAAGTCGTCCGTGAATAGGAAATGACGTAACTCACGTCGACGTTCAAAAAATGACATGATGCGCAGTAAATTCGGCGTGGGAACACGCCTAATTTAAATGATACACACCCCATTTGAATTAGGTGGGCTTGCGCCGGACGGATTTACGCTACGCCGCCGCAAGTTTACAGGCAAGTGCTTTGTAAATCAAGCACTTGCCCATAAAACTTGCAGCTCTGTTCAATCCATCTGAAAATGGAAAGAGTATGGCACAACTGCAAACCTACCAAGACATGGCCGTCCACCTAAACTGACAGGCTGGGCAAGGAGAGCATTCATCAGAGAAGCAGCCAAGAGGCCCATGGTAACTCTGAAGGAGCTGCAGAGATCCACAGCTCAGGTGGGAGAATCTGTCCACAGGACAACTATTAGTGGTCTCTCCACAAATCTGCCCTTTATGGAAGAGTGGTAAGAAGAAAGACATTGGAGAAAGAAAGACATAAGAAGCCCCATTTGCAGTTTATGAGAAGCCATGTGGGGGACACAGCAAATATGTGGAGGAAGATGCTCTGGTCAGATGAGACCAAAATGTAACATTGTGGCCTAAAAGCAAAATGCTATGAGTGGCGGAAAACTGAAGCCTCGTACACACGACCGAGAAACTCGACGGGCGAAACACATCGTTTTGCTCGTCGAGTTCCTTGTTAGGCTTTCGAGGATCTCGGCGAGCCAAATTTCCCCATTCCCGTCGAGGAAAAAGAAGACATGCTCTCTTTTTGGCTCGACGAGATCCTCAACAGTTTCCTCGTCGAAAAGTGTACATGTGTGTACGAGGCCTGACACTGCACATCACCCTGAACACATCATCCCCACCGTGAAACATGGTGGTAACAGCATCATGTGGTGAGGTTGCTTTTCTTCAGCAGGGACAGGGAAGCTGGTCAGAGTTGATAGGAAGATGGATGGAGCCAAATACAGGGCAATCTTAGAAGAAAACCTGTCAGGCCCTGTACACACGACTGAGAAACTCGACGAGCAAAACACATCGTTCCTTGTTCAGCTGTCAAAAAACTCATCGAGCCAAATTTTCCCATTTCCCAACGAGGAAATAGAGAACATGCTCTCTATTTGGCTCGACGAGTTTCCCGACGGGTTTCTCGGCGAAAAGTGTACACACGACCGGTTTTCTCGGCAGAATACGTCTCCCATCGAGTTTCTTGCTGGATTCTGCCGAGAAAACCGGTCATGTGTACGGGGCCTTAGTCTGCAAAAGACTTGAGATCACCTTCCAGAAGGACAACGACCCTAAACATACAGCCACAGCTAGTATGTAATGTTTTGGATCAAAGCACATTCATGTGTTAGAATGGCCCAGTCAAAGTCCTGACCTAAATCCTATTGAGAATCTGTGGCAAGACTTGAAAATTGTTGTTCACAAACGCTCTCCATCCAATCTGACAGAGCTTGATCTATTTTGCAAAGAAGAATGGACAAAATTGTCCCTCTGTAGATGTGCAAAGCTGGTAGAGACATCCCCAAAAAGACTTGCAGCTGTAATTGCAGTGAAAGGCGGTTCTACAAAGTATTGACTCTGGGGGGGGCTAAATACAAATGTACCCCACACTTTTCACATATTTATTTGTAAAAAAAATTTGAAAACCATTTATCATTTTCCTTCCACTTCACAATTATGTGCCACTTAGTGTTGGTCCATCACTTAAAATCCTAATAAAATACATTTACGTTTTTGGTTGTAAGATGACAAAATGTGCAAAATTTCAAGAGGTATGAATAGTTTTTCAAGGCACTGTGTATACATTTATATATATATATATATATATATATGTATGTATAGCCGGATTCAGGTATGAGAGCCTAACGTTAGGCAGGCGTAGCATATACGCTACGCCGCCGTAAGTTAGTGAGGCAAGTGCTGTATTCACAAAGCACTTGCGTCCTAAGTTACGGCGGCGAAGCGTAAATGTGCCGGCATAAGCGCGCCTAATTCAAATTGCGAAGAGGTGGGCGTGTTTTATGCTAATGAATCGTGACCCGACGTGAATGACGTTTTTTACGAACGGCGCATGCGCCGTCCGTGGACATATCCCAGTGCGCATGCTCCAAATTACGCCGCAAAGACTTATTGGTTTCGACGTGAACGTAAATGACGCCCAGCCCCATTCACGGACGACTTACGCAAACGACGTAAAAATTTCAAAATTCGACGCGGGAACGACGTCCATACTTAACATTGGCTAGGCCAGCTTTTTGTTGGACTAACTTTACGCCTGAAAACGCCTTACGTAAACGGCGTATCTTTACTGCGACGGGCAAGCGTACGTTCGTGAATAGGTGTATCTCGCTGATTTACGCATTCTAGGCGTAAATCAGCGTACACGCCCCTAGCGGCAGGCCTAAATAGACAGCTAAGATAAGAAGGCGCCCGCAGTCGTATCTTAGCTAGATTTAAGTGTATGTCAATTTGAGAATACACTTAAATTTAGGACGGCACAAATTCAGAGTTACGACGGCGTATCTACCGATAGGCTGGCGTAAACCTCTCTAAATGTGGCTAATAGTTTATAGTATATACCTATATAGATATACCTATATAGATATATCTCTATATAGATATATCTATATAGAGATATCTATCTCTATATAGATATATAGGGCCAGATCCACAACGAGCGGCCGTAACTTAACTTTTCCTATTTAAGTTACACGCCGCAAAATCTCTACCTAAGTGCCCGATCCACAAAGCACTTGCCTAGAAATTTTCAGCGGTGTAACTTAAAATCGTCCGGCGCAAGGCGGGCCCAATCTAATGGGGCGAGTCCCATTTAAATTAGGCGCGCTCCCGCGCCGGACGTACTGCGCATGCTCCCGACACGATTTTCCCGACGTGCTTTGCGCGAAGTTACGTTACGCCAAGTTTTGTGAATCGCGCCGGGTAAAAAAAGTTGCGTCGGGAAAAAAAAGATGCGGCGGGAAAAAAAAAAATGTAAAAAAAATTTGACAGCGTTGCGGGAAAGAAGGGTCTACTTTTACATGGTGTACTAACTTTACACTTTGTAAAAGTAGCCCTAATTTTGCGTTTGCAAACTAACAACTTACGGAGACTTCACGAAGGGAAACCGCTTCCTGGATCTCCGCAAGTGCTAATTTGCATACCCGACGCGGAATTTCAACGAGAAATGCCCCCAGCGGCGGCCATGGTACTGCATCCTAAGATCCGACAGTGTAAAACTATTACACCTGCCGGATCTTAGGAATATCTATGCGTAACTGATTCTGTGAATCAGCCGCATAGATAGAAACAGGGGCCCAGATTCAAGAAGCTATTGCGCCCGCGCAACCATAGGTTGCGCGGCGCAATAGCTGTTTTGCTCCCGCGTAGCGAATGCCCCGATTCAGGAACATCGCTACGCGGACTGCAGCCTAGGATATGACAGGCATAAGCCTCCTTATGCCTTCATATCTTAGGCTGCATTCTTGCGTTGGCCGCTAGGGGGCGCGGCCATTGTGATCGGCGTATAGTATGCAAATAGCATACTATCACCGATTCACAAAACTTGCCCGGGCCCAGCGCACACCAGGTACGGAGTTTCCGTACTGCGGCTTTAGCGTAAGGCTGCCCCTTCTCATAGTAGGGGCAGCCAATGCTAAAGTATAGCCGCCCTTCCCGCTCGTGAAATTTGAATTTCACGTCGTTTACGTAAGTGATTCGTGAATGGCGCTGGACGCCATTCACGTTCACTTAGAAGCAAATGACGTCCTTGCGACGTCATTTGCCGCAATGCACGTCGGGAAAGTTTCCCGACGGAGCATGCACTGTTCGCTCGGCGCGGGAGCGCGCCAAATTTAAATGATTCCCGCCCCCGGCGGGATCATTTACATTAGGCGCCCTTACGCAGGGCAAATTAGCATAGCGCCCGCGCATTTTACGGAGCTACTGCTCCGTGAATCGCGGGCAAATCGAAATATTTGCGTGGGCGCAGAGCAAAAATCGTTGCCCTTTGCCCACGCAAATATTGCGCGGCTCTACCTTAATCTGGGCCAGGGATACGCCGGCGTATCCCTTTTGTGGATCTGGCCCAAAGATAGCAATATCTATAGATATCTATATCTATATATATATAGATAAATAGATAGATAGATAGATAGATAGATAGATAGATAGATAGATAGATAGATAGATAGATAGATAGATAGATAGATAGATAGATAGATAGATAGATAGATGTATATAGATAGATGTATATATATATCTTCCCTTTTATTCTCCTGTAATTTAATCTCGTGAAACATGCCCAGTTAAGGAACTCTACCCCAATCATCCTGGAATGTAAAGTTCTATTTGTGAACATTCTACCAACCAATATTTAATCTACTACTGCAATATGATAAGATGAGCTGGCTATAAACTATTTAAATATTTCAAAACTCCACAGCTGCTAAACAGCACAGAACCCTATAAACGATCTATCTAGCCTCGGAACACTAATGTATTTTCTTTAGATAAAGCTGTAATTGTGTCACGTTGTGTTTCCTTCCTGGAAAAAAACAGAACTTCATAAAATGGAAATTCATTTTGTAAATTGTCCATTATTGCTTTCACTTGAAGACTGGATACAAGTTCTCATAACTCTGAACTAATATTATTTATAGGTATTTTTACAGCACCAACAAACAGTGCTTTCACATATTGTACATTCCCATTAACCACTTCAGCCCTGGAAGAATTTACCCCCTTCATGACCAGAACAGGTTTTGTGATTCGGCACTGCGTCGCTTTAACTGACAATTGCGCAGGCGTGCGATGTTATACCCAAACAAAATTTGCATTCTTTTTTTCCCCCACAAATAGAGCTTTCTTTTGGTGGTATTCGATCGCCTCTGCGGTTTTTATTTTTTGCGCTATAAACACAAGAACAGCAACAATTTTGAAAAAAACTCAATCAGGGTTATTTACTAAGACCCCTTTCACACTGGATCGCATTGCAGGCACTATAATGCTAAAAATAGCGCCTGCAAAGCGACCTGAAACATCCACTGCTGTCTCTTCAGTGTGAAAACCCCCGAGGGCTTTCACACTGGAGCGGTGCGCTAGCAGGACGGTAAAAAAAGTCCTACTAGCAGCATCTTTGGAGCGGTGAAGGAGCAGTGTGTGTATACCGCTCCTCCACCGCTCCTGCCCATTGAAATCAATGGGGCATCACAGCTATACCCCCGGCATCTCGGCTGCTAGCGTGAGGGGGGGGGGTAATCTGCTGCCTGACTCTGGTACACATCAAGAGACCACCTTAGAGAGGCAGGCAAGTGACAATCGACGTGGCAAGTGACAATCCGCAACGTGAGGTAGGCAGTGTGGCAAGCGACAATCCGCATCTGGTCACATGTAAAAAGGCAAGTGACAATCCGCAACGTGTGGCAGGTGATGTGGCAAGCGACAATCCTCAACTTGTGGCAGGTGACGTGGCAAGTGACAATCCGCAACGTGTGGCAGGCGTTGTGGCAAGTGACAATCCGCAATGTGTGGCAGGCGACGTGGTATGTGACAATCCACAACGTGTGGCAGACGACGTGGCAAGTGACAATCCGCAACGTGTGGAAGGCGATGGGGCAAGTGACAATCCGCATCTGGTGACAGGCGTCGTGGCAAGTGACAATCCGCAATTTGTGGCATGTGACGTGGCAAGCGACAATCCACAACGTGTGGCAGGTGACGTAGCAAGCGACAATCCACAACTTGTGGCAGGTGACGTGGCAATTGACAATCCGCAACGTGTGCCAGGCGACGTGGCTAGTGACACACTCAGGGCTCCCACTGATTCTGCATTATGGTGAGTTCAACTATTTTATTTTACATAACGACGGGGAAAGTGACAATCCGCATCTGGTGACAGGCGTCGTGGCAAGTGATAATCCGCAATGTGTGGCAGGTGATGTGGCAAGGGCCAATCCGCAATTTGTGGCAGGTGACGTGGCAAGCGACAATCCACAACGTGTGGCCAGTGATGTGGCAAGTGACAATCCGCAACGTGTGGCAGGCGACAAGGCAAGTGACAATCCACATCTGGTGACAGGCGTTGTGGCAAGCGACAATCCGCAATGTGTGGCAGGCGACGTGGCAAGTGACAACCCGCAACGTGTGCCAGGCGACGTGGCAAGTGACACACTCAGGGCTCCCACTGATTCTGCATTATGGTGAGTTCAACTATTTCATTTTATATAACAATGTAATAATAGAAGTAATGCGCTTCAATCATCCTGACACCATAACAACCATGGTGCCGTGATGACTGAAGCGCCAACACCAGCCCTTTCCCCAATAAATTGCCCCCCAAAAAAATATTTTCTGGCAGTGCCCCTCCCGAGACTAGACTCTGGATCCGCCCCTTATACACAACTTCCCGGATTTGCTGCATGCTGTTTTGTTTAAGGACTACATATCCCATGGTACCTTGCTGCCTGCAAGCTGTGGTTTCTATACTGACTACAGCTTCTGAAACCCCCCTTCCCAGAACCTGTAGTTTAGAAGGCAGGGTCTGTGAAATGTGTGACAGAGCAATGTCTATCAACAGGACACGGGGGTTTATGTACGAAAGGAAAATCCACTTTGCACTGCAAGTGCAAACTACAGGTTCAAAGTGCACTTGGAAGTGCAGTCGCTGTAGATCTGAGGGGGACATGCAAGGAAAAGAAAAAAACAGCATTTTAGCTTGCACATGATTGGATGATAAAATCAGCAGAGCTTCCCCTCATTTCAGATCTTCCCCTCAGATTTACAGCGACTGCACTTCCAAGTGCACTTTCAGTGCAATTTCAAGTGCACTTTGCACTTGTAGTGCAAAGTGGATTTACCTTTAGTAAATAACCCCCGTAGTGTATACGTGTCGGAGCATTCAAGAAAGTAAATGTGCGGGGATCTTCACAAAGTAAGTTTATGAACTTCAAGATCCTTCAGATTAGTAGGATTAGGCTGTAAAAAAATTGAAATATAATGTTTTAAATTTTGACCTTAGATACACTTTAACCACTTGCTTACTGGGCACATAAACCCCCTTCGTTCCCAGGCGAAATTTCAGCTTCCGGCACTGCATCGCTTTAACTGACATTTGCGCGGTCGTACGACGTGGCTCCCAAACAAAATTGACGTCCCTTTTTCCCCACAAATAGAGCTTTATTTTGGTGGTATTTGATCACCTCTGCGGTTTTTATTTTTTGCGCTATAAACAAAAAAAGAGCGACAATTTAAAAA
Source organism: Rana temporaria (assembly GCF_905171775.1). NCBI lineage: Eukaryota > Metazoa > Chordata > Amphibia > Anura > Ranidae > Rana > Rana temporaria. The sequence continues at coordinate 29,119,354 of NC_053491.1, forward strand.
ATATATATATTTTTTTTACTTGTTGCTATAATAAATATCCCAATTTTTTTTAAAAAAAAATATTTTTTTTCTCAGTTAAGGCCGATACGTATTTTTCAACGTATTTTTGTAAAAAAAAAAAATCGCCTACAGAATAGGGGACAGAATTATGATTTTTTTTTATTATTTTTTTTTTTTACTAGTAATGGCGGCGATCTGCGATTTTTATTGGGACTGCAATATTGCGACGGACGTATCGGACACTTTTGACACAAATTTGGGACCATTCACATTTATACAGCGATCAGTGCTATAAAAATGCACTAATTACTGTATAAATGTGACTGGCAGTGAAGGGGTTAACACTAGGGGGCGAGGAAGGGGTTAAATGTGTATCCTGGGTGTGTTCTAACTGTGTGGGGGAAGGGGGGTGACTGGGGGAGGTGACCGATGCTGTGTCCCTCTGTACAAGAGACACAGATCGGTCTCCTCTCCTCTGACAGCACGTGAAGCTCTGTGTTTACACACAGAGCTCCACGTCCCTGCTGTTACCGGCTGTGTTCCCGACGATCGCGTGTACCCGGCGGACATCGCGGCCGCCAGGTACACGCATCGGCTTCCCAGCGATGCGCCGGGACAGTGTTTACCCGCTGCGTGCCCCCCAGAGGCGCGCAGGTAATGCACTTTAAATGACGTCCAAAGTCGTCCAGTTGGCACCTGAGAGCCGCGCTGTTGACGTCTTTTGTCTATAGCGCGGGTCTCAAGTGGTTAAAAGGTTTACAGTCACAGTTACAGACAAAAAAATAACTATATGGCTTCCCGTATTATTATGAAAAGAATAAAGGAAATCGTCTCAGGTCTTTATGCACTTTCTTTGTTATGTATTAAAAACCAAAGAAACTATCTATTTTAACACGTAGGAAAATAAAACTGCGGCACAACCCTGCTGGAATCCAGGATCTTGTGTAAGAATAAGCTGGATCCTGAGGGTCTGGTTTATTAGGAGCCTGTTCATACGTTCCCCATTTATCTCTGGCAATCCTGCAGGGGAAACGTATGTACATTCACTAAACGTCCCTGCTATTCCCGGCGGGGGACTACACAATGTCAATTTACTAAAGTCACGCGCACTTCCCTATCAGCATATTGGCCTACTTCCAAATAAAGGACTTACAGTTCACTGAATAATGCTTAACCACTTGAGATCCGCGCTATAGACGAAATACGTCCGCAGCGCGGCTCTCAAGTGCCAAGTGGCCGTTTAAAAACGGCCTTTATGTGCATTACCCGCGCGCGCCACTGGGTGGCGCGCGGCGGGTAAAAACTGTCCCGACGCATCGCCGAAGACCCGATGCGTGTACCTGGCGGCCGCGATGTCCGCCGGGTACACGCGATCGTCGGTGACACGGCCGGTAACAGCAGGGACGTGGAGCTCTGTGTGTAAACACAGAGCTCCACGTGCTGTCAGAGGAGAGGAGACCGATCTGTGTCTCTTGTACATAGGGACACAGCATCGGTCCCCTCCCCCAGTCACCCCCCTCCCCCCACACAGTTATAACACACCCAGGCTACACAGTTAAACCCTTCCTCACCCCCTAGTGTTAACCCCTTCACTGCCAGTCACATTTATACAGTAATTCGTGCATTTTTATAGCACCGATCGCCGTATAAATGTGAATGGCGCCAAATTTGTGTCAAAAGTGTCCGATACGTCCGCCGCAATATCCCAGTCCCAATAAAAATCGCAGATCGCCGCCATTACTAGTAAAAAAAAAAAATAATAAAAAAAATCATAATTCTGTTCCCCATTTTGTAGGCGCTATAACTTTTGCGCAAACCAGTCGCTTATTGCGATTTTTTTTTTTTTTTTACAAAAATACGTCGAAAAATACGTATCGGCCTTAACTGAGAAAAAAAATAGTTTTTTTTAAAAAAATTGGGATATTTATTATAGCAACAAGTAAAAAAAATATATATTTTTTTTAAATTGTTGCTCTTTTTTTGTTTATAGCGCAAAAAATAAAAACCGCAGCGGTGATCAAATACCACCAAAAGAAAGCTCTATTTGTGGGGAAAAAAGGACGCCAATTTTGTTTGGGAGCCACGTCGCACGACCGCGCAATTGTCAGTTAAAGCGACGCAGTGCCGGACGCTGAGATTTCGCCTGGGAACGAAGGGGGTTTATGTGCCCAGTAAGCAAGTGGTTAAAGGAGTTGTAAAGGAAATTTTTTTTTTAGCTGAAATGACTGTTTACAGGGTATAGAGACATAATAGTTAACTGATTCCTTTTAAAAATGATTAAAAATAGATAAAAATCAATCATATAATGTACCTGCAGTTTCTAGTTTCGTTTTTGCATGTTGTTTCCTGCTTCTGTGATGTACAGAGCCACAGAGCCAATACAGGGCAGTGATGGTTTGGAAAACAAAACTGATTGGTGCTGAGGGGTTTTAGACACACAGGTCCGGATTCACGTAGGAGATACGACAGCGTATCTCCAGACACGCCGTCGTATCTCTGAGTCTGAGGCGTCGCATCTTGGCGCCTGATTCAAAGAATCAGATACGCCAGAATTAGTATAAGATACGACCAGCGTAAGTCTCCTACGCCGTCGTATCTTAACTGCATATTTACGCTGGCCTCTAGGGGCGTGTACGCTGATTTACGCCTAGAAATATGTAAATCAGCTAGATACGCCAATTCACGAACGTACGCCCGGCCATCGCATTACAGATACGCCGTTTACGTTAGGCTTTTTTCCGGCGTAAAGTTACCCCTGCTATATGAGGCGTATATGAGGCGTACCAATGTTAAGTATGGACGTCGGGCCAGCGTCAAATCTTCCGTCGATTACGCCGTTTGCGTAAATCGTTCGTGAATAGGGCTGTGCGTAATTTACGTTCACGTCAAAAGCATTGGCTTCTTGTGAGTTAATTTGGAGCATGCACACTGGGATACTTTCACGGACGGCGCATGCGCCGTTCGTAAAAAGCGTCATTTACATGGGGTCACAATAAATTTACATAACACACGCCCACATCTTCCACATTTGAATTAGGCGGGTTTACGCCGGCCTATTTACGCTACGCCGCTGCAACTTTGGTTTGTGAATACTGCACTTGCCTGTCAAAGTTGCGGAGGCGTAACGTAATTAGGATACGTTACGCCCGCACAAAGATGCGCTCTTCTACGTGAATCCGGGCCACATTAATCACACCTCCTTGATTAGTGACCACAGAGAGAAAGCTCCCAGTACTGTGGTTATCAGGAAACAGACAACCAGGAAGTGTGGAGATCAGAGAAGAATTACAGCAACTTGAGAGCAAAAACGAACAATGAGGACATTAAAACAGCACTGCACTAAGGTAAAGGAAGCTATTAAGATAAAAAAAAAAATTCTTTTACAAACCCTTTAAGAAATGTTTTTCTTCCAAGAAGGAATATTTTCTATATTTATTATTTTCTATGGTTATAAATGTCATTACAAATTAGAAAACAATCTGCCTATCCTTTCCTTTATTCATTTTGTTTTTTGTGAATTTGACTAATCTTCTTGTATCTCTCCACATGATGTAGAACAGCCTTCCTCAACCTTATGTAGCACTACCCCCGAAGGAGCTGCTGGTTTAGATTTCGGCCTGCCGTTACCTTACTGTTCCATACGCTCGTTTCAGGGGTACTCCTTGAAGAGTTGTCCATAAGAATGTACGCACCAAACACAAATAGCCAGATTCACAAATAGTTACGCCGGCGTATCAGTAGATACACCGACATAACTCGGAATCTGCGCTGTCGTAAGTTTAAGTGTATTCTCAAACTGAGATACACTTAAACCTAGCTAAGATACGACAGCCTGCGCCGTCGTATCTTAGGGTGAAATATTTAGGCTGGCCGCTAGGTGGCGCTTCCGTTGAGTTCGGCGTAGAATATGTAAATGCCTAGATATGCCGATTCACGAACGTACGTGCGCCCATCGCAGTAAAGATACGCCGTTTATGTAAGGCGTTTTCCGGCATAAAGTTATTCCATCAAATAGCTGGCCTAGTCAATGTTAAGTATGGCCGTCGTTCTCGTGTCGAAATTTGAAAATTTTACGTCGTTTGCGTAAGTCGTCCGTGAATAGGGCTGGACGTAATTTACGTTCACGTCGAAACCAATACGTCTTTACGGCGTACTTTGGAGCAATGCACCTCTGGGATATGTACACGGACGGCGCATGCGCCGTTCGTAAAAAACGTCAATCACGTCGGGTCACCCTCCATTAACATAAAACACGCCCCCTCATCCTCATTTGAATTAGGCGCGCTTACGCCGGCCCCATTTACGCTACTCCGCCGTAAGTTAGGAGGCAAGTACTTTGTGAATACAGTACTTGCCTCTCTGACTTAAGGCAGCGTAGCGTAAATACGGTACGCTACGCCGCCTTAAAGATACGCGCCCCTACCTGAATCTAGCTAAAAGTCTCTTTCAAGGGTTTTATTAAACTAAATTCTCTAACAGAGGGGTAGAGGGATAAGGAAAGACTCAGGTACCTTTGCTTTGTGGATCACGGGTACAACTTAGATCCAGAGGATTAAGAGCCGGTTCACACTGGGGCGACCTGGGATCCGACTTCAAGTGGCCCTAAGTTGCCCCAAGTCGCAAGGTCGAGAAAATGAATGGAAGTGAATGGAGCCGTCTTAATGTACACTACTGAAGTTGCTCCGACTTCAGAAAAGGTTCCTGTACTACTTCAATCCGACTTCTAGGCAACTTGTACCCATTGATTTCAATGGAAGTCGCCTCCAAGTCGGATCCCCGTTCACAGTGAGGCAACTTTACAGGAAGTCACCCCAGTTTGAACCTGTTCTAAGGCAAGCACCTCCCTCCCACAGGGGAACTCCACGCCAAATTTAAAATAAAAAATGGCATGGGATTCCCTCCAGGAGCATACCAGGCACTTAGGTCTGTTATGGATTTCAAGGGAAACCCCTACGCCGAAAAAAACGGCGTGGGGATTACCACCAAATCTATACCAGAGCCTTATCCGAGCATGCAGACCGGCCGGTCAGGAAAGGGGGTGGTGATGGGTGAGCGCCCCCTCCTGAACCATACCAGGCTGCATGCCCTCAACATGGGGGGGGGGTGCTTTGGGGTAGGGGGGCCTCTTCCCGACAACCCTGGCCATTGGTTGTCGGGGTCTGCTTAATAAGGGGGCCCCCAGATCACAGCACCCGATTCTATGTGAATGAGTATGGGGCAGCTCCGGGGGTCTTCTTCCGACTTTGGGGATTTCCGACTCCTCCCTTCTGCCAGGCACCACCGCTGTCTTCTTTCAGCTCTTTTACCAGCGTGGGCCCAGGTCTTCTCCCTTCTTCCGACTTCGGGGGGTCTTCTGACTTCTCCGCTCTCTTCTCCCGCTCTCCGTTTTTTTTTCTCTTATGCTGGGCACCACCGCTGTCTTTCAGCTTTTTCACCAGCGAGGGCCCGGTCTTCTGCGTCACCTTCTTCTCTTCTTCTTTTCTTCTCTTCTTCGATGTTTACTCAACGCTCTCTCCCGCTGTAATGCCCGGTGTGCGGTGTGCCGCGATTTATATAGGTCTCTTATGACATCACAGTCCCAGCATGCTCCGGGTGGTGACGACATAATTAACCCGCCCCTTATGATGTCACCACCCGGAGCATGCTGGGACTGTGATGTCATAATAGGCCTATATAAATCGCTGCTTACCGCACACCTGGCATTACAGCGGGAGGGAGCATCGAGTCAACATCGAAGAGGAGAAGAAAAGAAGAAGGCGATGCAGAAGACCGGGCCCCCGCTGGTGAAAGAGCTGAAAGAAGACAGCGGTGGTGCCCGGCAGAAGAGAAAAAGAACCGGAGATCGGGAGAAGAGAGCGGAGAAGTCGAAAGACCCCCGGAATTCAGAAGAAGACCCCCCAAAGTCGGAAGAAGGGAGAAGACCAGGACCACGCTGGTAAAAGAGCTGATAGAAGACAGCGGTGGTGCCCGGCAGAAGGGAGAAGTCGGAAGACCCCTGAAGTCGGAAGAAGACCCCCGGAGCTGCCTAATAAACTACTTTAAAAACCTGTGTAGTGTTTTTTTATTGACATTTTTCTTTTACCAGGTGAATGAAAGTTGGCCTGGGCAGGAAGGAGGTGAAAGTGTCCGCCGGCATTGAAGCGGTTAATATCTGACATCCCCGTCTATGTTGAGCGCTTTTCATAATCTCGGTAACAGTTGGGCTTGTGTGCTTTGAGATTGCAGTAACAGTTATTCAGATTAGTGTTCTGCTTCACACGCCTCAGTAGCAATGTCTAAAATCGTGTCTGAGTCTGCTGCTGCATCCTTTCCCTCTGGGCGCTCTTTTCCTGACTTCAAGAACAGGAACCCAGACAGCAAATGCCTGAAAATAGTCATGCCATAGATTGGGTATAACGTGCAAAGTTATCCGCAGTCATGAAATACTTCACACCTCCTGCGAATCCTTCTTCACTTCACATGGTTATGACTAAACTTGGCATGTTATGATTTATATGTCACTGAATGGATAAGAAGAAAATACCTTTTCTATAATATAATACTATTAAAGGCTAAGGCCCAGATTCTCGTATCTGGGCGTAAAACTGTGCGGGCGTAACGTATCTGCTTTACGTTACGCCACTGCAAGTTATACAGGCAAGTGCTTTATTCACAAAGAACTTGCCTGTAAAGTTGCGGCCGCGTAGCCTAATTCAAATGAGCCAGGTAGGGGGCGTGGAGCATTTAAATTAGGCGCGTTCCCGCGCCGAACGTAATGCGCATGCGCCGTCCCTATAATTTCCAGACGTGCATTGCGCTAAATGACGTCGCAAGGACGTCATTGGTTTCGACGTGAACGTAAATGGCGTCCAGCCCCATTCGCGGACGACTTACGCAAACGACGTAAATTTTTAAATTTCGACGCGGGAACGGCGGCCGTACTTAATATTAGTTGCCCCTCATATAGCAGGGGCAATTTTACGCCGCGCAAATCTAACGTAAACGTCGTAACTTCACTGCGTCGACCACGCGTACGTTCGGGAATTTGCGTATTTTGCTAATTTGCATACACGACGGTGAAAACGACGGAGGCGACACCTAGCGGCAAAAAAAATAAATTGCATTAAAGATCCGACAGCGTAAGAGCCTTACGCCTGTCGCATCTAATGGATATCTATGCGTAACTGATTCTAAGAATCAGTCGCATAGATACGACGGCCCAGATTAGGATTTACGACGGTGTACATTGCGTTGCGCCGTCGTAAGCCCTTCGAGAATCTGGGCCTAAGTTCACCTTTTCAATAAAATACTATTAGCCAGATTCACGTAGACGTGCCTAACGTTAGGCAGGCGTACCGTATCTCATATACGCTACGCCGCCGTAAGTTAGAGAGGCAGGTGCTGTATTCACAAAGCAATTGTTTCTTAAGTTACGGCGGCGTAGCGTAAATGTGCCGGCGTAAGCGCGCCTAATTCAAATTAGGAACTGGTGGGCGTGTTTTATGTCGATAAGGCATGACCCCACGTAATTGACGTTTTGAACGTACAGCGTCCGTGGACATAACCCAGTGCGCATGCTCCAAATTACACCGCAAAGACTCATTGGTTTCGACGTGAACGTAAATTACGGCCAACTCCATTCACGGGCGACTTACGCAAACGACGTAAACATTTTAAAATTTGACGCGGGTCCGACGTCCATACTTAACATTGGCTGCGCCATCTTTTTGGTGGTTTATCTTTACGCCTGAAAACGCCTTACGTAAACGGCGTATCTTTACTGCGACGGGCAAGCGTACATTCGTGAATAGGTGTATCTCGCTTATTTACGCATTCTAGGCGTAAATCGGCGTACACGCCCCTAGCGGCCAGCGTAAATAGTCAGCTAAGATATGACGGCGCAGGCAGTCGCATCTTAGCAGCATTTAAGCGTATCTCAATTTGAGAATACGATGTCGCAGATTCGGAGTTACGACCGCGTATCTACTGATCGCGGTGATACCTCACATTTGTGGTTTGAACACCGTTTACATATGCGGGCGCTGCTCACGTATGTGTTCGCTTCTGCGCGCAAGCTCGACGGGACGCGTTTTCTGGTTCCTAACTTTTTTGGCTGGCTCCTAGATTCCAAGCAAATTTGTCAACCCCTGCGCCAGCGTAACTCTACCTGAATCTGGCTATATGCATGTACAGAATGCATGAAGGTTAAAAACCAAAACAAACAAAAAAACAGCCTTTTTAGAACCACTTTACTAAAATTTTGTTGAGAAAAAAACAAAACATCCCTCTCTGGGTGATCTATGTACATTGCAAAAATTTGAACAAACTTTTTTGCGATTCCTACCTTTTATTAATCTGAAGAAGTTTGTTTGTCTGTGTCCATATGCAAAAGTAAATGTGAATGGGAGTGATTACCGTATTTTCCGGCGTAGAAGACGACCTTTTGTACTTAAAAATATCCCCCAAAAGTCGGGGGGGTCGTCTTATACGCCGGTACCTGTAATGCAGAGTCAGTCAGATTGCGGGCGTCCATTGTTCTAAAGCCGAGCCTCCTCCTTGTCCTGTTCCGTGATAGGCGGAACCCTCCGTTTCCCAGAAGAGCCTGTGTTCAGTGTTCTGCCTATCATATCACGGAGGTCCTCTCATCCTCGGCCTCAGACGAGAGGATGTCCGTGATAGGCGGAACACCAAACACAGGCTCTGCTGAGAAACTGAGTGTTCCGCCTATCACAGAACAGGACGAGGAGGAGGCGCGGATTTTGAACAATGGATGCCCGAAGTTTGACTCTGCATTCAGGGATAAGGCATGGAGATCTGGAGATCAGCACAGTGAGGTATGCAATGAGCACAGTGAGGTATACAATGAGCACAGTGAGGTATTTAATGAGCACAGTGAGGTATTCAATGAGCACAGTAAGGTATGCAATGGGCACAGTGAGGTGTGCAATGGGCACAGTGAGGTATGCAATGGGCACAGTGAGGTATGCAATTGGCACAGTGAGGTATGCAATGGGCACAGTGAGGTATGCAGTGAGCACAGTGAGATATGCAATAGGCAAAGTTAGGTATGCAATGAGCACAGTAAGGTATGCAATGGGCACAGTGAGGTATGCAATGAGCCAGTGAGGTATTCAATGAGCACAGTGAGGTATTCAATGAGCACAGTGAGGTATTCAATGAGCACAGTGAGGTATGCATTGAGCACAGTGAGGTATTCAATGAGCACAGTGAGGTATTCAATGAGCACAGTGAGGTATGCAATGGGCACAGGGAGGTGTGCATGAGCACAGTGAGGTGTGTCGGAAGGGGGTCATCTTATACGACGAGTATATCTCAAAACCAAATTTTTAGCTTCCAAAATTAGGGGGTCGTCTTATACGCCCAGTTGCCTTATACACCGGCAAATACGGTATATCATTATCAATCACCCACTGCACTTGCAGGGTTCTAATCAGGAAAGTGGCAGGGTCTGCATCCTTTTTAGATGTGACTTCCCTTTTAGTAGGGTCTCACTAAAAATTCAATTTTTGTTGCAGGGGATGCTCAAAATCTAACTTTCACACTGGGGCGGGAGGTGCGGTGGGGGTAAAGCGGCGCTATTTTTAGCAGCGCTTTATCGTCGGATTTGCGGCAGTATTCGGCCACCAGCGGTGCGGTTTTATACCCCCCGCTAGCCGCCGAAAAAGGGTTAATACCGCTGGCAATGCAGTATTAACTGCAGAGGTGCATTGCCGGCGGTATAGCCGCACTATCCCATTGATTTCAATAGGCGGGAGCGGTGAAGAAGCGGTATACATACCGCTCCTTCAATGCGCCAAAAATGCGGCTAGCAGGACTTTTTTTCATGTCCTGCTAGCGCACCGCTCCAGTGTGAAAGCCCTCTGTCTTTCACACTGGAGAAACAGCAGCCACTGTTTCAGGTCGGTTTGCAGGCGCTATTTTTAGCGCAATAGCGGCTGCAAACCGCCACAGTGTGAAAGGGATATTGGTGCAAATAGTGAGCCAATCACACAAGGGAAAGCTCTGCTGATTTTATCATCCAATCATGTGCAAGCTAAAATGCATTTTTTTATTTTCCTTGCATGTCCCCCTCGGATCTACAGCGACTGCACTTCCAAGTGCCTTTCGTATATAACCCCCATAGTCTTATGTAGCAGTTGTATGCTCTATATTATTTTTTTGTTTACTATTTTTTATCGGTGGACTGAATGGAAATTTTGGTGGCGAAAATGAAAATTTAGGATGCACTTGGCCAAAAAACAAAACCGAAAAAAATTGGTTTACTTCTTCTTTAACCGCTTACCAATCCTTGCATGACTATTTACATTGACAGGACGGCACGGGCAGGCAGATTGGCGTGATCGGGAACGGTCATCAGTGATGTGTCAAGTGTAGCCACGCCCCATAACAGTAAGAATCACAGTGTCATTTTTACAGTAATCAGTGCATTTTTATAGCACTGATCGCTGTAAAAATGACAATGGTCCCAAAAATGTGTCAAAAGTGTCCGATGTGTCCGCCATAATGTCGCAGTTCCGATAAAAATCGCTGATCGCTGCCATAACTATTAAAAAAAATATATATTAATAAAAATGCCATAAAACGCGTCTGCAGCATGGCACGGGCAGGCAAAAGGACCTACCTGTACATCCCCTTTAAGAAGCAGTTGTTGTGGGCGCGATCTCCGTGAGCGTGTCCGCGGGTCCCGTGGATTTGATCACCGCGGGCATACCCACGATCGTCTCACGGAGAGATAGAACGGGGGGAGATGTTAGTGTAAACACAACATCTCCCCGTTCTGCCTAGTGACACTGTCACTGATCGTGGTGCCTGTCATCGAGAACACAATCAGTGACATGTCAGAGCAAGCCACGCCCCCCTACAGTAAGAATCACTCCTTAGGGAACACTTAACCCCTACAGCGCCACCTAGTGGTTAACCTCTTGACTGCCAGTGTCATTTCACAGTAACCAGTGCATTTTTATACCACTGATCGCTGTAAAATGACAATGGTCCCAAAAATGTGTCAAAAGTGTCTAATGTGTCCGCCATAATGTCACAATCACAAAGAAAAATCGCAGATCGCTGCCATTACTAGTAAAAAAAAATGAAAATGAATAAAAATGCTATAAAACTATCCCCTGTTTTGTAGACACTATGGGGCAGATCCTCAAAGATCTGCACCGGCGCAGCGTATCTGAGATACGCTACACCGCCGTAACTTACCTGGCTTTGGTTTGAATCCAGAAAGAATTTGCGCTGTAAGTTACGGGGGCGTAGAGTTTTTCTCGCAGCGCAAGGGCGCGGAATTCAAATGCGGCGAGTAGGGGGAGTGTTTCATTTAAATGAAGCGCGTCCCCGCGCCGAACGAACTGCGCATGCCCCGTCCGTCAAAACTCCCAGGGTGCATTGCTCCAAATGACGTCGCAAGGACGTCATTGTATTCGTTGTGAACGTAAATGGATTCCAGCCCCATTCACGGACGACTTACACAAACAACGTAAAATTTTCAAAATTATACGCGGGAACGACGGCCATACTTAACATTGAGTATGCCACCAGATAGCAGCTTTAACTATACGCCGGAAAAAAACTAACGGAAACAACGTAAAAGAATGCGACAGCCGCTCGTATGTTCGTGGATCGTCGGAAATAGCTAATTTGCATACTCGACACGGATTACGACGTGAACGCCACCCAGAGGCCGCCGGAAAATTGCATCTTAGATCCAATGGCGTACTAAGGCGTACGCCTGTCGGATCTAACACCGATGCCGTCGTATCTTGTTTGGTGGATACCAAAACAAAGATACGACGCGCAAAATTTGAAATTACGCGGCGTATCAACAGATACGCCGACGTAATTTCTTTGAGGATCTGCCCCTATAACTTTTGCACAAACCAATCAATAAACGCTTATTGCGATTTCTTTACCAAAAATATGTAGAAGAATACGTATCGGCCTAAACTGAGGGAAAAAAAATAGTTTTGATCTTTTTTGGGGATATTTATTATAGCAAAAAGTAAAAAATATTGAATTTTTTTCAAAATTATCGCTTTATTTTTGTTTATAGCGCAAAAAATAAAAACCGCAGAGGTAATCAAATACCACCAAAAGAAAGTTCTATTTGTGGTGAAAAAAGGACGTCAGTTTTGTTTGGGAGCCATGTCGCACGACCGCGCAATTGTCAGTTAAAGCGACGCAGTGTCGAATCGCAAAAAGTGACCAGGTCCTTTAGCTACAAAATGGTCCAGGGCTTAAGTGGTTAATGCTGTACTTTTCCTAGGTGGAAACGAAGATATCTAAGTAAAAAAAAGAAGGTTTAATGCCTCCTTAATGAAATCTCTCCAATCTTAATTTGTTTTACTTCAGGTTCAGAAATCATACTCTCTCTTAAATGCTGACAACATAACCTTTTCTATCAGCCTTGCCTCCTCTAATCGAGGCACGGGGTCAGAGGAAATGGCATTCTTGCACAGAAAGGTTTAACAATTGTCAGAAGAACAAATCACCAAACTAAAGTGCATTAATTATGAGTTCCATTCCAAAAAGTTGACCTATTTACTTTTCTTCCATTGATTCCAACTTCCTACATTTCCATTTCAAAAGGAAAGATCATTAAGCCAAAGAGACATGCATTGATTTCCAAATGCTCCCTGAAGTTCCTGAGCTGACTGAGCTTTATATTCCATTTAACCCTTCTTCTGTTCCTCGGAATCCCCGACGGCTCCAAGTCCTACCAGCTGTATTAGGCTTGTCTAGCGTCACAGGTCGGTTGACTTCTGCCAAAATCTCTCAATAACGCCGATGTCAGATTCCTGCCAAAGGAAGCCGGCAAAGTCGCTTGAGCTTTTTAACAAATTAACCTGACTGACAGGCCTGATCTCCTTAAGCCACTGATTTATTAGTGGGCCGTGTTACAATATGCAGGCACTCAACATGGATCTACTTGTCTCATGGCTTCCATCAGCCTCCCACTTGTAGATGCATCATGCATAGGCTTTATCTGACAAGCTACAAATACGTTTTGCACTCAGAAATCTTATAGACATTCCCTTTCACAGCATTGTATTATAAATAAGGTATGCAAGAGGTTTTCTTATCATAAGATACTTATAGGCAGGGGCGGACTGACCATTCGGGCTCTCGGGCACTGCCCGAGGGCCCCATGCCACTAGGGGGCCCCATCAGGGTTGTCAGCCTCAGTAAAACCAGGGACAGTATGTAACAATCTGTGTTTTTTTTTAAATCCCAAGATTATAGCTACCCCGCCTCTCCAGTACCTTTTCAGTGTGTGTATGTGTGTGTATACTGTGTGTGTATACTGTGTGTGTATATGTATGTTGTGTGTATGTCAGGGGCGGACTGACAACTCATGGGGCCCCCGGGCAATAGAAGATTATGGGGCCCCTCTGGCTTACAGATGGCCACCACGCCAGGAGGTAGTGCAGAGGCGGGCAGCTAAAATCTTGGGATATTCACATTAAAAGCATGTCATTTTCGGACATATCAGGGACAGATCTAAAATAAACACAGATTTTTACATACTGTCCCTGGTTTTACTGAGCCTGGCAACCCGGATGGGGCCCCCTAGTGGCATGGGGCCCTCGGGCAGTGCCCGAGTGACTCAATGGTCAGTCCGCCCCTGGTGTATGTGTGTGTATGTATACTGTGTGTGTATACTGTATGTGTGTGTATATTGTGTGTATGTGTGTGTATACTGTGTGTGTATACTGTGTGTGTATACTGTGTATGTATACGTATATTGTGTGTATACTGTGTGTGTATACTGTGTGTGTATGTATACTGTATGTGTGTGTGTGTATATTGTGTGTATGTGTGTGTATAGATAGAGAAGGCAAATGTATTAAATGCTTTCTTTAGCTCTGTGTATACAAAGGAGCATGGGGGAGGGGCTCATGTCCAAAATGGGGGTGGGAGTGACACAGCCCCAAATCCACAATGGCTCAAAAGTGATATGGTCCAGAAATATTTAGACAGAATAAAGGTGGATAAAGCACCTGGACCAGATGGCATCCACCCACGGATCCTAAAAGAATTGAGCTCTGTAATTTCAAAGCCACTGTATCTAGTCTTTAGGGACTCATTAATGACAGGAATAGTACCACTGGATTGGCGCAGGGCCAATGTGGTGCCTATATTTAAAAAGGGAACATAGGGCCAGATTCACGTAGCCCGGGCGCAACGTAACTTAACCGATTTAAGTTACACCGCCGGCTAAGTGCCCTATCCACAAAGCTCTTACCTGGAAATTTGCAGCGGTGTATCCTAAATCCGTCCGGCGCAAGGCGGGCCCAATCGAATGGGGCGAGTCCCATTCGATTGGATACGCCGTTGTATCCCTTTTGTGAATCTGGCCCAAAGTCTTTGCCAAGTAACTATAGATCTGTTTAACTTCTATAGTTGGGAAGATACTGGAACGTTTCATAAAAGACCACATGGATGAGTTCTTGCTGGAAAAAAACTATTTAAGCAGCAGACAACATGGATTCATGAAAGACAGAAGTTGTCAGACAAACCTGATTTCCTTTTATGAAGAGGTAAGTAAAACCCTGGACAGAGGCGTGGCTGTGGACGTGGTATACTTGGATTTTGCAAAAGCGTTCGATACAGTTCCGCACACACGGCTCATGTGTAAGGTAAGGTCTACAGGATTGGATATATCAGTTTGTAAATGGATAGAAAACTGGCTGAAAGACAGAATTCAGAGAGTCGTGGTTAATGATTCTTACTCTGAATGGTCCAAGGTTATCAGTGGTGTACCCCAAGGTTCAGTGCTGGGACCCTTACTTTTTAATATATTAATAAATGATATTGGGTCTGAGATCAAAAATAACATTTCTGTCTTTGCAGATGACACCAAGCTATGCATGGAATAACGTCCTTGCAGGATGTCTCCAATTTACAAGCCGACCTCAATGCTCTGTCTGATTGGGCGACTAAGTGGCAGATGAGGTTTAATGTAGATAAATGTAAAGTTATGCACTTGGGGGCTAAGAATATGCATGCATCATACATACTAGGGGGAGTACAACTGGGGGGATCCGTAGTGGAGAAGGATCTGGGGGTTTTAGTTGATCATAAGCTCAATAATGGAATGCAATGCCAAGCTGCGGTTTCCAAAGTGAGCAAAGTCCTTTCTTGTATAAGAGAGGTATGGACTCCAGAGACAGAGATATAATTTTGCCCCCCTGTACAAATCATTAGTAAGACCTCATCTGGAATATGCAGTTCAGTTTTGGGCCCCAGTTCTCAAAAAGGATATCAGAGAACAGGAGAAAGTGCAGAGAAGGGCAACCAAACTGATAAGAGGCATGGAGGAGCTCAACTATGAGGAACGATTAGAGGAACTGAATTTATTCACTCTTGAGAAGATGAGAATAAGGGGGGGGGGATATGATCAACATGTACAAATATATAAGAGGTCCATACAGTGAACTTGGTGTTGAGTTATTCACTTTACGGTCATCACTGAGGACAAGGGGGCACTCTTTATGTCTAGAGGAAAAGAGATTTCACCTCCAAATACGGAAAGGTTTCTTCACAGTAAGAGCTGTGAACATGTGGAATAGACTCCCTCCAGAGGTGGTTCTGGCCAGCTCAGTAGACTGCTTTAAGAAAGGCCTGGATTCTTTCCTAAATGTACAGAATATAACTGAGTACTAACATTTATAGGTATAGTTGATCCAGGGTAAATCCGATTGCCTCTCGGGGGATCAGGAAGGAATTTTTTCCCCTGCTGCAGCAAATTGGATCATGCTCTGCTGGGGTTTTTTGCCTTCCTCTGGATCAACTGTGGGTATGGAGTTGAGTGTATGGGATTGTACTGTGTTTTTTATTTTGTTTGTTTATTTATTTTATTTTTTTTATTTTTTTTTGTGGTTGAACTGGATGGACTTGTGTCTTTTTTCAACCTGACTAACTATGTAACTATGTATACTGTGTGTGTATATTGTGTGTCTGTACACTGTATGTATACTGTATGTGTGTGTGTGTGTGTATATTGTGTGTCTGTGTGTGTACACTGTGTATGTATACTGTATGTGAGTGTGTGTGTGTATACAGTGTGGTCCCATAATCTATTGCCTGGGGGCCCCATAATCTCCCATTGCCCGGGGGCCCCATAATCTCCTATTGCCCAGGAGGCCCATAATCTAGGGTGACCAGACATCCCCGGGGGGCTGGGGCAATTTCAAAGACAGTCAGTACAGAATTATAAAACAATATTGAATTACAGCCGCCCCAGCCCCCCCCCCCCCCGCTTCACCACACCTACTAGCTTTGGGGCGCGTATTTTTTCCATTATATGTGCCCCTCTCTGATGATCATGTGCTGGTCGGAGCGGAGGGAATATTTCTTCACTTTTGGGTGCATGCCCATGTTCTTCTGCCTTGGCTCAAGTCCCGGCCAGCTGCCTGCCTGCTTATCTCCTTGTCTTCCCTGGCAGAGTGATCTTCCTCCGCTCCCCACCCAGTAGTAGAGTAAGACTTGACAGGCTGTGAGGTTGGCGGAGGTGGCGACCGGCGGAGAGTCGTTGATTGCCGCCATTACTAATAAAAAAAAAAATATGTCCCCGAAATTAATTTTAAAAATCTGGTCACCTTACCATAATCTCCTATTGCGCGGGGGCCCCATGAGTTGTCAGTCAGCCCCTGCTTATAGGCCAGCATTTAAGGCATGGTCCAAGAGCTGACATTACCAAACACAACATATGCAATTTAGTGACCTTCTTGATTTATTTCTGCTTTGTTCAACTTTAACCACTTCAGCCCCGGACCATTTGGCTGGCCAAAGACCAGAGCACTTTTTACGATTCGGCACTGCGTCGCTTTAACTGACAATTGCGCGGTCGTGCGACGTGGCTCCCAAACAAAATTGATGTCCTTTTTTTTCCCACAAATAGAGCTTTCTTTTGGTGGTATTTGATCACCTAGTTTTCCTCAACCTCGGTTTTTATATTTTGCGTTATAAACAAAAATAGAGCGACAATTTTGAGAAAAAAAACAATGGGCCAGATCCACATACATTTAGATCCGCGCAGCGTATCAGCGTACCTTACCTGGCGGAATTTCGAATCCTCAACGATTTTGCGCCGTAAGATACGGCGGCGTAGTGTATTAGGGGACGGGTTTCATTTAAATGAAGAGTGTCCCCGCGCCGATTGAACTGCGCATGCGTCGTCCCGAAATTTCCCGCCGTGCATTGCGCTAAATGACGCCGCTAGGACGTCATTTTTTTAACTTAGACGTGAGTTACGTCCATCCCGATTCACGGACAACTTACGCAAAAATAAAAAAATGAAACATTTTGACGCAGGAACGACGGCCATACTTAACATGGCAAATCTAACTATACGCCGCAAAATACCAGCTTTAACTATACGCCGGAAAAAGCCGACTAGAGACGACGTAAGAGAATGCGTCGGCCGCGCGTACGTTCGTGGATCGTCGGAAATAGCTAATTTGCATACCCAACGTGGAAAACGACGAGAACGTCACCCAGCGGACGCCGAAGTATTGCATCTTAGATCCGAAGCCGTACGCCTGTCGGATCGAACCCAGATGCCGTCGTATCTTGGTTTGAGGATTCAAACTAAAGATACAATGCGGGTAATTTGAAAGTACGCCGGCGTATCAGTAGATACGCCGGCGTACTCTCTCTGTGGATCTGCCCCAATATTTTTTACTTTTGGCTATAATAAATATCCCCAAAAAATCTATAAAAAATAAATGTTTTCCTCAGTTTAGGCCGATACATATTCTTCTACATATTTTTGGTAAAGAAAAATCGCAATAACTGTTTATTGATTGGTTTGCACAAAAGTTATAGCATTTTTATTAATCATAAACTTTATTGATGAATATACAAAAAGATCAAAATGATTGCCCTTTGTGCAGGCGTGTGCTGACTGTAGAACTACAGAGAGCTGCCATCAGTTATACTTCATTCTCGACCTACAGCACTGGGCAATTGCAGAATGGGCGTTTGGGTCAGAAGTCAAGGTATGCTCTAGATCACATGTGTCAAACACAAGGTCCGTTGGCCGAATACGGCCCACCAGGCCATTTCATGTGGCCCTCACACCCAGGGCTTTTTTTTCACACAGGATGTGGCGGAACTTAGTTCCTCCACCTCCGGCTCTCTTCCTCCACTCCCCACTCAAGATTGTATCTTGTAAACGCAGGAGCCTTCTGTGTTTACAAGGCTATCATGGAGTGGACAAGGGAGATGCAGATGTGGGTGCAGCATGGGATGGGGCATCACATGATAAGGTGCACTGTGATCCCCATCTGTGCCCTGGTGCACAGATGCTGACTAATAATCTCCCTGCAAGTGATAGAAGTGAAACCGTCTACACTGCTGGGAGGTACTAGAGCCAGACTGGGTAGGTGTAATGTGAGGATGCTCTTTTTGCTGAACCCTGCACTCTGTACATAGCGGACCCCTGAAGTCTGCACTCTGTACATGGCGCACCCCTGAACCCTGCATCCTGTTCATAGCGCTCCCCTGAACCCTGCACTTGATATATAGTTTACCCCTGAACTCTGCACTCTGTATGTAGTGCACCCCTGAACTCTGCACTCTGTACAGACAGCACCCCTGAACCCTGCACTCGATACGTAGTGCACCCCTGAACTCTGTACTCTGTACTTAGTGCACCCCTGAACCCTGCACGCGATACGTACTGCACCCCTGAACTCTGCACTTGATATTTAGCACACACTTCAACTCTGCACTTTGCATAGAACATCCCTGAACTCCACACATAACACACTCCTAGTTTGAACCTAGTTAGAGGTGGAACCATCTACACTGCTGGGAGGTACTAGAGTCAGGCTGGGTAGGTGTAATGTGAGGATGCTCTTTTTGCTGAAGCCTGCACTGTTTACATAGCGCACCCCTGAACTCTGTACATGGCGCACCCCTGAACCCTGCACCCTGTACATAGCGCACCCCTGAACCCTGCCTTTGATACATAGTGCATCCCTGAACTCTGCACTCTGTATGTAGTGCACCCCTGAACTCTGCACTCTGTACTCAGTGCACCCCTGAACTCTGCACTCTGTATGTAGTGCACCCCTGAACTCTGCACTCTGTATGTAGTGCACCCCTGAAATCTGCACTCTGTATGTAGTGCATCCCTGAACTCTGCACTCTGTACTTAATGCACCCCTGAACTCTGTACTCTGTATGTAGTGCACCCCTGAACTCTGCACTCTGTATGTAGTGCATCCCTGAACTCTGCACTCTGTATGTAGTGCACCCCTGAACTCTGCACTCTGAATGTAGTGCATCCCTGAACTCTGCACTCTGTATGTAGTGCATCCTTGAACTCTGCACCCTGTACGTAGTGCACCCCTGAACCCTGCATGTGATACGTAGTGCACCCCTGAACTCTGCACTCTGTACTTAGTGCACCCCTGAACCCTGCATGTGATACGTAGTGCACCCCTGAACCCTGCACTTGATATGTAGCACAGACCTCAACTCTGCTCTTTGCATAGCACATCCCTGAACTCCACACATAACACAATCCTAGTTTTTAGTGCCCTCTTAGGCCCTGCCCACTGTTGCAATTTTTGCCACATCCACGGTGCAATTTGGACACACCCACCGGTCAGTGCGGTTTTGTAGTGGTGTATGGTTGAGTTCCTGCACCTATTCTTTGAAGAAAAAAAGCCCTGGATACATTGATATACAGGTCATTCTCAAAAAATTAGCATATTGTGATAAAGTTCATTATTTTTCTGTAATGTACTGATAAACATTAGACTTTCATATATTTTAGATTCATTACACACAGCTGAAGTAGTTCAAGCCTTTTTATTGTTTTAATATTGATGATTTTGGCATACAGCTCATGAAAACCCAAAATTCCTATCTCAAAAAATTAGCATATTTCATCCGACCAATAAAAGAAAAGTGTTTTTAATAAAAAAAAAAGTCAACCTTCAAATAGTTATGTTCAGTTATGCACTCAATACTTGGTCGGGAATCCTTTTGCAGAAATGACTGCTTCAATGCGGCGTGGCATGGAGGCAATCAGCCTGTGGCACTGCTGAGGTGTTATGGAGGCCCAGGATGCTTCGGTAGCGGCCTTAAGCTCATCCAGAGTGCTGGGTCTTGCGTCTCTCAACTTTCTCTTCCCAATATCCCACAGATTCTCTATGGGGTTCAGATCAGGAGAGTTGGCAGGCCAATTGAGCACAGTAATACCATGGTCAGTAAACCATTTACCAGTGGTTTTGGCACTGTGAGCAGGTGCCAGGTCGTGCTGAAAATGAAATCTTCATCTCCATATAGCTTTTCAGCAGATGGAAGCATGAAGTGCTCCAACATTTCCTGATAGCTAGCTGCATTCACCCTGCCCTTGATAAAACACAGTGGACCAACACCAGCAGCTGACATGGCACCCCAGACCATCACTGACTGTGGGTACTTGACACTGGACTTCAGGCATTTTGGCATTTCCCTCTCCCCAGTCTTCCACCTCAATTACCGAATGACATGCAAAATTTGCTTTCATCCGAAAAAAGTACTTTGGACCACTGAGCAACAGTCCAGTGTTGCTTCTCTGTAGCCCAGGTCAGGCGCTTCTGCCGCTGTTTCTGGTTCAAAAGTGGCTTGACCTGGGGAATGCGGCACCTGTAGCCCATTTCCTGCACACGCCTGTACACGGTGGCTCTGGATGTTTCTACTCCAGACTCAGTCCACTGCTTCCGCAGGTCCCCCAAGGTCTGGAATCGGTCCTTCTCCACAATCTTCCTCAGGGTCCGGTCACCTCTTCTCGTTGTGCAGCGTTTTCTGCCACACTTTTTCCTTCCCACAGACTTCCCACTGAGGTGCCTTGATACAGCACTCTGGGAACAGCCTATTCGTTTAGAAATTTCTTTCTGTGTCTTACCCTCTTGCTTGAGGGTGTCAATGATGGCCTTCTGGACAGCAGTCAGGTCGGCAGTCTTACCCATGATTGCGGTTTGGAGTAATGAACCAGGCTGGGAGTTTTTAAAAGCCTCAGGAATCTTTTGCAGGTGTTTAGAGTTAATTAGTTGATTCAGATGATTAGGTTAAGAGCTTGTTTAGAGAACCTTTTCATGATATGCTAATTTTTTGAGATAGGAATTTTGGGTTTTCATGAGCTGTATGCCAAAATCATCAATATTAAAACAATAAAAAGGCTTGAACTAATTCAGTTGTGTGTAATGAATCTAAAATATATGAAAGTCTAATGTTTATCAGTACATTACAGAAAATAATGAACTTTATCACAATATGCTAATTTTATGAGAATGACCTGTAGTCTTGCAGATATAAAAAGGGTTAAAACAAGTAAACAAATTATACCTTCCTATCTATTGATGAATGTTAGCAGCATAAGGTTTCGAAATAGTTAATGTTGATTGAGAGAGTTTAGTTCTGTTTTATCTAAAACAATATTGATTTATTGTTGCTGTGCTTTGCACTTACAGAGGTAAAAACATGCTTTGCCATTTTATACTGTTACTTTTAATTTGCACTAACAATTTGTTTTTCAGGATAGGGATTCTTCTAAGTCCAACAGTACTGATACTCAGATCAAAATGCTAATAAAATAGAAAAAATATGAGAAACTGGAATTCAGAGTTTACCTGACCATGTCAGATAATACTTTCACGATAGCTGCTTAATAGCAAAGCCAAATTCATTTTTCTAGTTCTATGTTTGGCATGGAGTAAAGATCAGGAATGAACAAACCTTCGGTTTCTCTAATACCCCATGACGCTCAGTCAACGATTGGATGAGTCTCATGAGACTCGCAGTTCAGCAGCGGATGAGAAAATCGCTCTGCCTAATAGCAAAGTAAATCTACCATAGTTCATATGGAAATCCTTTTTGTTCTAAATTCAACACCCTTTCGACCTACAAATCTTAAAATAATGAATCTATGGGGGGAGATTCAGATAGAGATACGCCGTCGTATCTCTGAGATCCGACGGTCGGATCTATGCGCCTGATTCATAGAATCAGGTTCCGCATAGATCTCCCTAAGATCCGACAGGTGTAAGTGACTTACACCGTCGGATCTTAGGCTGCAATCTCCCGCCGGCCGCTAGGTGGCGCTTCCATTTGTATACGCAACGAATATGCAAATGAGGAGATCCGCCGATTCAGAAACGAACGCTATATGCGACGTATCCTATGTTAAGTATGGCCGTCGTTCCCGCACCGAGTTTAGAATTTTTACATCGTTTGCGTAAGTCGGTCGCGAATACGGATGGACGTAATTTACGTTCACGCCGAAACCAATGACGTCCTAGCGACGTCATTTGGAGCAATGCACGCTGGGAAATTTAGCCGGCGCTTTAAGACGCTGCTCGACACTATGAGGCCTCGTACACACAAGCTTTTTTGCTGAGGAAAACAGCCGTGTGTATGCTTTTCATCGAGGAAACTGTTGAGGAACTCGATGAGGAAAAAAGAGAACAAGTTCTCTTTTTCCTCAATGGGAGTCTCAATTTCCTCGTCGTGTTCCTCGTCGGGCTGGTTGTCGCCGAGAAACTTGATCGTGCGCATGCTCAGAATAAAGTATGAGACGGGAGCGCACCTTCGGTAAAAGTAGCGTTTGTAATGGAGATACCACATTTTTCAAGCTGTAACAGACTGAAAAGTGCAAATCGCCCCAAGGGTTGTGCCAGTGGAATCGAACTTCCCCTGCCGTCGTATGTGTTGTACGTCACCGCGTTTCAGAACGAGGAGATTTGGTCTTGACAGTGTGTACGCAAAGCAAGCTTGTCGAGTTCCAAGACAAATCTAACAAGGAACTCGTCGAGGAAAATGATGTGTTTTTTCCGACGAGTTCCTCAGTCGTGTGTATGAGGCCTTACTTGTAAAAAAATAAGAATAAAAAATAAATTCCATAGCTAAATCCCATAGTTTGTAGACACTATGGGCCAGATTCACAGAATAAGTACGCCGGAGTATCTGCTGATACTCCGGCGTACTTTCAAATTTGCCGCGTCGTATCTTAATTTGTAATTCACAAACAAGATACAACGGCATTTGGCTAAGATCCGACAGGCGTACGGCTTCGTACGCCTTCGGATCTTAGGATGCAATACTTCTGCTGCTGGTGGGTGGAGATCGCGTCGTTTTCCGCCATCGGGTATGCAAATTAGCGGATTACGGCGATCCACGAAGGTACGCGCGTTCATCACATTCTCTTACGTCGGTTTTTCCCGTCGTAAAGTTAAGTGTGCTATTTAGATGGTGTAAAATTACACCATCCATGTTAAAGTATGGCCGTCGTTCCCGCGTCAAATAATTTTTTATTTTTTTTGCGTATGACGTCCGGGAATACGTTACGCACGTCGCCTTTCAATAAACACGTCGGGGCACCGTAATTTCGCGAAAATAACGGCGGGAAATTTCCAAATGGAGCATGCGCAGAACGTTCGGCGCGGGAACGCGCCTAATTTAAATGGTACACGCCCCATTTGAATTAGGCGGGCTTGCGCCAGACGGCTTTACGCTACGCCACCGAAAGTTTACACGCAAGTGCTTTGTGAATCAAGCACTTACGCTGGAAACTTGCGGCGGTAACGTAAACGGGATACGATACGTCGCTGCAAATCTACATGAATCTGGCCCTATAAGTTTTGCGCAAACTAATCAATATAAGCTTATTGAGATTTTCTTTACCAAAAATATGTAGCAGAAAACATATTGGCCTAAATTGATGAAGAAATTAGATTTTTTTAATTTTCTTTATTGGATATGTTTTATAGCAGAAAGTAAAAAATATATATATATATTTTTTTTAATTGTCAGTCTTTTATTTTTATTTATAACACAAAAATAAATAAATGCAGAGGTGATCAAATACCCCCAAATGTACAAATAAAATATAGATTTTTTATAGAAATTGTGTGGTCCAAATCTGCCTCTAAAGTCCGGACCAAGGGGGATTTTCTTTGTGTTACGGAACAAGTAAATCAACCCCAATGTGTAAAGCCTCGTACACACGACCGAGTTTTTCGGCAAAAACCAGCAAGAAACTTGATGGGATTTTTTTTTTTGTTGAGGAAACCGGTCGTGTGTACATTTTTCGACGAGGAAACTGTCGAGGATCCCGTCGAGCCAAAAAGAGAGCATGTCTTCTTTTTCCTCGACGGGAATGGAGAAACTTGCCTTGTCGAGTTCCTCGACAGCCTAACAAGGAACTCGACGAGCAAAACGATGTGTTTCGCCCGTCGAGTTCCTTGGTTGTGTGTATGAGGCTTTACTTGCTGGATCACCAGGTAAAATTAAGGGAAACAATGAAAATGAATGCAGCCACTACATTTAGGGGTCAGTAAGCATCAACATATTGCTTTTAACAGCATACTTTAGCAGGTCTTGTCAACCCAGCTAGAGAGACGTGGACAAGAAAAGTACTTAAATGTATCTCCAAACAAATCTTCTATGCATTTCGCATGGAAATGTCCTTGGCATTGAAAGGTCTGTACTAATGCAGGTTGTTAAGGTTTGAGGACGTATCCAGAACCTTGACACTTCCATTAGAGGTAAGATCTGGCCAGACTTAAATGTTTTTTATAATGAATTTTATTTCTACAATTTAAATCTCTTGCTTGAACAACTTCTGAGCCGATACTCAAGGCTAATGCTTAGTTTGCCCACTTTCCACTTTTTTTTTTTAAATACTACATTTTTCATCAAGTAATACTTCTATTATTTAGAGTATAGCACATCTCTGCCTTCAATTGATGATAGAAGTGGACTGGTATAACCCTGCTGTCTGTATCAGTAGCAGTGCCGGGCAGGTCTAACTAACAAGTGAACTCACTGTACATGAAAGAGCGCAAAGGAGTAAAAGCCTGCGCTTCATGCCCACCTCTTTCAAGAAGCGTACTGATGTCTGCCATGGCTGATCAAGTACATACAAGGCCAGAAGAATTGTTGAAGTTTTTATAGATTCTGATTCATCTAACTGCAACAAAAGAAATACACTGATTTTATTTCCCGACTGCAGAACTTATATAGTGGAATGGTAATAGCTCCACAGGTGTGCCTACATACCGGGCTAGATACCACCAATACGTCCCTACGCCAACGCCAACTTAAATCATGACCGTAGTTTAGGAAGTTTCATATACCGTATTTATCAGCGTATACCGCGCACTTTTTTGCAAAATTGTGGGTGCGCGATATACGCCGATACCCGCTTTCCCGCGCCGAGTTTGAATACTGCGCCGACATATACCGAGCGCAGTACACTCGTGTATTGTCGGGCAGTCTCGGCTCCTCTCGCGCTGATGTCCTGGATGTACAGGACGTCAGCGCGAGAGTAGCCGAGCCTGCCCGACAATACACGAGTGTACTGCGCTCTGTATATGTCGGCGCAGTATTCAAACTCGGCGCGGGAAACGAGCGGGAGGACGCGAGGACGCCGCAGAAGGACACCGGACCCGACGAAGAGGACACCCGAAGCCGCAGACGGACGCCGGACCCAACGAGGCCGCCGATGGACGCCGCGCAAGACACCAAAACTGTAAGTACAAAACATATTTTTTCCACAGGAATTCGGGGCAACTTTAGGGGTGCGCGATATACGCGGGAGCGCGCTATACCCCAATAAATACGGTACCTTGAATAAAATAACAACATAATTTATTTAATACAAAAATATTAATTGCAGATTGCTAAAGCAGAGCTCCACCCAAAAGGGTGTGGGTTACCTGGTTTTGACAGTGGCATGGCGAACTAAGCCGGAACTAGGCATGTGCAATTCTTTTAGTTTCTAATTCGTTTTTTTAACGAAAATTGAAAAATTAGAAAATTCTGAATTTTGAAAATTGAAAAATTAGAAAATTAAAAAAATCGAAAATTAGAAAATTATAAAAACCTGAAATTTAGAATTTAAGAAATTCGAAAATTAAAAAATTTGACATTTCGAAATTGTAACATTCAAAAATCTAAAGTTCGAAAATCTAAAATTCGAAAATGGGAAATTTCCGAATTTTTTGAATTTCCGAATTTCCGAAAATATGTTTTTTTCATTTTCGTTTCATTCGTTTTTTTTTTCTCCAAAATTTCGTTTTTTGCGTTTTATTAGTTTTTTGCTTTTTCGGAATTCTGAAAATTCGGAATTCCAAATATTCGAATTTCCGAATTCCGAATTTTCGAATTTGCCGAATTTACGAATTTACGAAAAAAAAAAAAAAACGAATAAAACAGAAAAAAAATATTTTTTTGATTTTCCCGAATTTACGAGAAAAAAAAACGAATGAAACAAAAACAGATTTTTTTTTTTTTTTTATTTCCGAATTTCCGAAAAAATAAATAAAAAAAATATCATAAACGAAAAAAAAGATTTTTTTGGCAGTGCACATGTCTAGCTGGAACGCTTTACAGGTCCCAGAAGACTTTGACCCAATCACAAAGCACAGCGCGCTTCGCACATGCGCAGTAGGAGGCTAGTTTTGAAGCCGCAAGACTTAACTGCTGGTTTCCTTTAGTCCAGATGGCGGTGGCAGCACCCAATAGCCGATTGAAAACTCAGCTTGGGAAAAGAAAGTGCTGGATGCCTGGACAGGTAAATGTCCTACCCTACCAAGGATTTGTAGCTGCTGTATTAACCACTTAAAGACCTCAGGTGTTTTTCAGATTTGGTGTTTGCAAGACTAAAACATTTTTTTCTGCTAGAAAATTACTTAAAACCCCCAAACATTATATATTTTTTTTTTTCTAACACCCTAGAGAATAAAATGGCGGTCATTGCAATACTTTTTGTCACACCGTATTTGCGCAGCAGTCTTACAAGCGCACTTTTTTTGGAAAAAATTCACTTTTTTGAATTAAAAAATAAGACAACAATAAATTTGGCCCAATTTTTTTATATATTGTGAAAGATAATGTTACGCCGAGTAAAATGATACCCAACATGTCACGCTTTAAAATTGCGCCCGCTCGTGGCATGGCGTCAAACTTTTACCCTTAAAAATCTAGATAGGCGACGTTTAAAAAATTCTATAAGTTGCATTTTTTGAGCTACAGAGTAGCTCTAGGGCTATAATTATTGCTCTCGCTCTAACGATCGCGGCGATACCTCACTTGTGTGATTTGAACACCGTTTTCATATGCGGGCGCTACTTGCGTATGCGTTCGCTTCTGCGCGCGAGCTCGTCAGGACGGGGCGCTTTAAAAAAATTTTTTTTTTGTTTTCTTATTTAATTTTATTGATTTTATTATTTTTTACACTAAAATATAAAAAAAAAAAAAATGATCACTTTTATTCCTATTACAAGGAATGTAAACATCCCTTGTAATAGAAAAAAGCATGACAGGTCCTCTTAAATATGAGATCTGGGGTCAAAAAGACCTCAGATCTCATATTTAGGCTTAAATGCAAAAAAAAAAAAAAAAAAGGAAAATTTGTCATTTAAAAAAATGACAGAAAAAAAATTGTCTCTTTAAGAGGCTGGGCGGGACTGACGTTTTGACGTCACTTCCGCCCAGCAGAGCTATGAGGACGGGTGGGGGCCATCTTGCCCTCACTCAAGTCCTCACTCTCCAGGCGGCAGCATCGGATCTCCTCCGCCGCTACCGACGGCTCCGGTAAGCGGCGGAGGGCGCAGAAAAGCGGCGGGAGGGGGGGGGGGGCCCTCTCCCGCCACCGATAACGGCGATCTCGCGGCGGAGACCGCCGTTATCGTTTACACGGCCGCCAGCTGAAAACATGGATATCTCAGTTGTGGCAGCAGCTGCTGCCGTTATTGAGATATCCATGTTTAAAAAGAGGACGTATATATACAGTGGGGGGTCCGTAAGTGGTTAAAATTTTGGGAGGGGGGAACCTGGAGCTCTGTTTAAACCACTTGCCGACTGCTGCACGCCGATATACGTTGGCAGAATGGCAGAGGTAGGCAAATGGGCGTACTTGTACGTCCCCTTTAAGAATCTGTGCGGCGGGAGTGCGCCACCCGCCGGGGGCGGGCATGCCTGCCGCACTCCCTGTGACCATGCCCGCGGGACCCGCAGACTCGATGTCCACCAGTGTCCGCCGATCGGTTCACAGACAGGCAGAACAGAGGGATGCCTGTGTAAACAAGGCATTTCTCTGTTCTGCCTGGTGACAGGACACTAATCATCTGCTCTTTCTCATCGGGAGCAGTGATCAGTGTCATGTCACAGGTAGCCCAGTCCGCCCACAGTTAGAATCACTCCCTAGGACACATTTAACCCCTTCCTTGTCCCCTAGTGGTTAACAAAGGAAAGGAAATTGAGACTCCCGTTGAGGAAAAAGAGAACTCGTTCTCTTTTTTCCTCGTCGAGTTCCTCGACGGTTTCCTCGATGAATAACGTACACACGACCGTTTTCCTCGGCACAAAAGCTCTCCCACCAAGTTTCTTGATGGATTCTGTCGAGTTTCTCGGTCGTGTGTACGAGGCCTCATGGGGCTCTCTCAGGGCCGAGCCCTGTGGAACGTCTGCGCACATGCAAGGAGCTAGGGGAACTTCTCATCTAGACGAGAAAGCAGCACAAACAAAAGTACTTTGCTTAACTAAAGAAACGTCCATTTGGAAGGAGGCAAGGTGGAACCTTTATGCCGCGTACACACGGTCGTTTTTTGTCTTGTAAAAAAATGACCTTTTTTCTCATGAAAAAAAAGATGTTTTTCATACTTCATTTTAAAAAATTACGTTGCCTACACACCATCGTTTTTTCAAAATGCTCTAGCAAAGCGCGGTTACGTTCAGCACGTACGGCGGCACTCTGTTCCATTCAAGCTTGCGTCATAACTTGCTTCTGAGCATGAGCGGGTTTAAAAACGTTGTTTTAAACATCGTTTTAGCCCACACGATCATTTGTGATGACACAAAAAACGACGTTTTGAAAAACGACATAAAAAATTGAAGCATGTTCGAATTTTTTTTCTGTCGTTTTTCAGAAGACACACACAGTCATTTTAAATGACGTTTTTAACCACTTAAGGACTGGACCAATATGCTGCCTAAAGACCCAAGGTGTTTTTACAGTTTGGGACTGCGTCGCTTGAACAGACAATTGTGCGGTCGTGCGACGTGGCTCCCAAACAAAATTGGCATCCTTTTTTCCCCACAAATAGAGCTTTCATTTGGTGGTATTTGATCACATCTGCGGTTTTTCGTTTTTGCGCTATAAACAAAAATAGAGCGACAATTTTGAAAAAAATGCAATATTTTTTACTTTTTGCTATAATAAATATCCCCCAAAAACATATATAAAAAAAAAATTTCCTCAGTTTAGGCCGATACGTATTCTTCTACCTATTTTTGGTATAAAAAAAAATCGCAATAATCGTTTATCGGTTGGTTTGCGCAAAATTTATAGCGTTTACAAAATAGGGGATAGTTTTATTGCATTTTTATTTTTTTTATTTTTTTTACTACTAATGGCGGCGATCAGCGATTTTTTTCGTGACTGCGACATTATGGCGGACACTTCGGACAATTTTGACACATTTTTGGGACCATTGTCATTTTCACAGAAAAAAATGCATTTAAATTGCATTCTTTATTGTGAAAATTACAGTTGCAGTTTTGGAGTTAACCACAGGGGGCGCTGTAACATTTAGGGTTCACCTAGTGTGTGTTTACAACTGTAGGGGGGTGTGGCTGTAGGACTGACATCATCGATCGAGTCTCCCTAATAAAAAGGATCACTCGATCGATGCGCCGCCATAGTGAAGCACGGGGAAGCCGTGTTTACATACGGCTCTCCCCGTTCTTCAGCTCCGGGGAGCGATCGCGACGGGCGGCTATAAACGAATAGCCGCGCCATCGTCCCGGATCGCTCCCCGAGGGAACCTGACTGCCGCATGTACCAGGGGGGGTCCCGATCGGACCCCTGACCCACGTCAAGCAGAGCACGTACAGGTACGTACATGTGCCTGTCCGTGCCATTCTGCTGACGTATATGTACATGAGGAGGTTTGCAAGTGGTTAAAAATGTCGTTTTTTTTTCATCACAAAAAACGACCGTGTGTACGCGGCATTCAGGTAAATGTTCACTTTAGAAAAAGATTTTGCAAGATCTTAGAATTAAGTCAATGCTATCCTCCAATATGTTCTCCAATACCTCTGTTTCCCATAATTGTGCTACGGAGGTTTGCCATAAAAATCTGTAAACTTGGCAAAATAGTCCTAAGGTGACATAATTCAAGTGTTAATGTACTTCAACACTAATAAAGGAAGAGCAAAGACCAATCAGTTGGATTAAAATTCTACAGCAGAATCATACACTTATGTTTTTTGAATTGATCAATTATTGATATAGACTGACCTACAACCGTTCTAACATGCTGGAGAAAGATAAAACCATAGTCATCTGTTAACCTATTAATGTTTGTGAACTATAAATATTAAACATAGATGAAAAATGGTTCTCATGAATACTTTATTATTTTATAATACAACAAATAATTGGGACTCCCTGTATAACTGATCTATGAACTGCAGAAAGTTTGTAGAGAATTTAAAGCTGAAATTAGGGATGTTGTTTATATTTTTGAATAGTTACATTGGCCCAGCTTGGACCAGTGTAAGGGCCCTTTCACACGGGCGGACAAACGGTCCGTTTTTTACAAGTCTATTGACTTGTAATGCTTCCCTATGGGATTGCAGACGTTAGCGGATTGAGCATCCGCTAACGTCCGTAACGATCCACCTCCGCAAAGATCCGCTTTTTCAGACGGAAGAAAACCCTATTTTTCTTCCGTCTGGCGGAAGGCATCTCCCCGTTCTGCCGCTCCGTGACCCGACACCAGCGGACATAGAATCCGCGGGTCCCATGGGCACTGTCATGAAGACCGCGGCGGGCACAGGCAGATTCAAAGCAATGTATATATGTTGCTTTGCCTGCCCGTCCCTTTCTGCCAACGTATAAGTGCGTGAGGCAGTCAGCAAGCGGTTAACTGAAAGTTTGAGTAAAATTTACTTCATGCCGACATCTGTCTTTTCAAGCTGAAAATAAACATTTTGTCAAATTTTTATACGACTGAACATGATGCGGTTATTAAATCTGAATGGAAGGTGTTTTCACATTGAGTTGCTTGTAAAAATACTGAACTGAAAGAGCCTGAGGAACATGAAAAGGCTTTATTATATCTGAGGCACAAGATAAAAGATTTGTTTTCCCTAACTTTGCCATTCTCTTCTGAAAAAAGGAAAATATTACTTTTTAGAATCTGTTGTCTTATGACACTGGCACCACCACAGCTAAAATAAAATAGGTCCCATCCCTGCTCACATAGAGTTTGCTTAATACTTTAACCACTTCCATACCAGGCACTTACGCACCTTCCTGCCCAAGCCAATTTTTAGCTTTCAGCGCTGTCGCAATTTGAATGACAATTGCGCGGTCATGCTACACTGTACCAAAATGAAATTTTTATAATTTTGTTCCCACAAATAGAGCTTTCTTTTGGTGGTATTTGATCACCTCTGCAATTTTTTTTTTTTTTTAAAAGACCGACATTTTGGAAAAAAAATATGTTTTTATTTTTTTCTGATAATTTTTTTGTAAATAACTAAGCTTTCTTCTTTATTATGGGCACTGATATGGCGGCACTGATGAGGTGGCACTGATGGGCACCGATGGGCGGCACTGATGGGCACTCATAGGCGGCACTGATGGGCACTCATATGCGGCACTGATGGGCACTCATAGGCAGCACTGGGCACTCTTTGGCAGCACTGATGGGCACTCATGGGTGGCACTGATGGGTACTTATGGGTGGCACAGATGGGCACTGATAGGTGGGCACTGGGCATAGATGGGCACTAAGAGGTGGCACTGATGGACACTGGGTGGCACTGATGGACACTGAGGGGTGGCACTGATGGCATTGCTGGGCATCATTTCAGTCAGTGCCCATGTTGCCAGTCAGTGCCCATTTGTGGGCACTGATTAGCATCGCTTGTGTTATAAAAAAAATGTATTGTTTTTTTTGCCTATTTTTGCTCTATTAAGCACCAAAGGGCACTCCCTGGTGGTCCAGTGTTGGCATCTGAGGGGGGGCTGCGCTGATAAACAATCAGAGTGAACCCCCCCTGTCAGGAGAGCCGCCGATCGGCTTTCCTCTACTCGCGTCTGTCAGACGCGAGTGAGGAAGAGCCGATCAACGGCTCTTCCTGTTTACATCGTGATTAGCCATGGTTGGTAAAAAAATATATATTGATTGGTTTGCGCAAAAGTTATAGCGTCTACAAAATAGGGGATAGATTTATGGCATTTTTATTTTTACTAGTAAGGCAGTGATCAGCGATTTTTAGCAGGACTGCGACATTGCGGCAGAGAGATCAGACACTTTTGAGGGACCAGTGACATTATTACAGTGATTAGAGCTAAAAATATCCATTGATCGCTGTATAAATGACACTGGCAGGGGAGGGGTTAACACTAGGGGCGATCAAGGGTTTAAGTGTGTCCAAGGAAGGTGTTTCTAACTGTGGGGGGAGGGGACTGACTGGGAGTAGAGAGAGATCACCGGTCCTGATCACTAGGAACAGACGATCTCACTGTACTCTCCGGCCAGAACAGTGATCTGCTTTGTTTACATTGGCATATCCCCGTTCTGCCTCTCGGAGGAGCGATCGCGGGTGGCCGGCGGACATTGCGGCCGTCAGACCCATGCACAAAACTACGTACAAGTAATAGGGCCGCCCGGCCGCAGTATATATGTGGTGGGTGGTCCTTAAGTGGTTTAAATAATATTTATTTTGATTACTATAAATAAACAATAAACAATGTAGTAATATATGGATTTTTATTGACCTATGGGTCTTCATTTTTTATGAGATATTTAACCTCTTGCCGACCGCTGCACAAGTATTTACTTTGACAGAATGGCACAGCTGCCCCAAAGGGGCGTATATATACTGTACGTCCCCTTTAATTTCCCGGCCGTGTGGTCACGCGCGTGCCACTGCCGGCACGCTGGCGACCCAGTCGCGAGCTCCGTGACCGCGGGACCCGTGGACTCAATGTCTGCCGGTGTCCCGCAATCGACCCAAAGAGCTGAAGAACGGGGAGATGTCAGTGTAAACACAACATCTCCCCGTTCTTCCTAGTGACATGTCACTGATCGTCTGTTTCCTGTCATCGAGAACAGCGATCAGTGACGTGTCACGGCAAGCCAGGCCCCCTAACAGTTAGAATCACTCCCTAGGTCACACTTAACTCCTTCAGCGCCCCCTACAGGTTAACCCCTTCACTGATCGCTGTAAAAATGACAATGGTCCCAAAATGGTGTCAAAAGTGTCCGATGTGTCCGCCATAATGTCGCAGTCCCGATAAAAATCGATGATCGCCGACATTACTAGTAAAAGAAATATTAATAAAAATGCCATAAAACTATCCCCTATTTTGTAGACGCTATAACTTTTCAATAAACGCAATTTTTTTGACCAATTTTTTATATTTTTTGTAGATATTTATTATAGCAAAAAGTAAAAAATATTGATATTTTTTTCAAAATTGTCGCTCTATTTTTATTTAGAGCGCAAAAAATAAAAACTGCAGAGGTGATCAAATACCACCAAAAGAAAGCTCTATTTCTGGGAAAAAAAGGACGTCAATTTTGTTTGGGAGCCACGTCGCACGACGCACGACCGCGCAATTGTCATTCAAAGTGTGACAGCGCTGAAAGCTGAAAATTGGCCTGGTCAAGAAAGGGGTAAAAGTGTCCGGTATTGAAGTGGTTAAAAAATGTAGTGATATTTGTTGAATGGATCTTTATTGACCTATGTCTCTTCATTTTTTATGAGATATTTATGGTATGGTTCACTTTTTATTATTCTCTGCACATTTAGCCCTTAAGAAAGTCGCCCCCCCGAATGTTTTGTCTGTATTTGATGCTCTCAACCAATAAATGTTTCAAAAAGACCTTTAAAGTGGATGTAAACTCAAAATTATAATTTTTTTAATGTCAAAATGTGTACAGTATAAGATTTCCTATCATCTGTGCCCAGTCTTGCCACACAGAGTTAATCCAGCTCTGAGCAATCCTCTTTTATTGTTCGGTGAAATAAAACAGATTTACAGAGAAAAACCTTAGTCCGTTCCGCCCCCTTGCTGTGAGTGA
Source organism: Rana temporaria (assembly GCF_905171775.1). Taxonomy (NCBI): domain Eukaryota; kingdom Metazoa; phylum Chordata; class Amphibia; order Anura; family Ranidae; genus Rana; species Rana temporaria. The sequence continues at coordinate 29,153,457 of NC_053491.1, forward strand.
CAGGTTATTTACATATCTCATGCACTAGCCTGGAGACAGGCATTATTTTTTAATTCCCACCCCCACTCCTTTTTCTGAAGTCATGTGGTTAATTTTCTGGATTTTGACTGTATGTTAGTGATCATAGCAGAATTTAGTGTAAGGAATACACAGGAAAAAATGCATGTTGACAAGGGGAGTGTAGAGGAGGACGGGGAGTCTACTGACATCATGACTCCACCCACAGAGCTCCAGACAACAGACCCACCCACAGAATCTGCAGTTTTTCAGTTCTTAGAACAGACAGAGGGGGGACATTTGACAGGTGAGGATACATGCAGGAGGCATCTATATCCTTATAGATCAGCACTATGGCAGTAGTTTAGGAAGGATGAGAGGGCTTTACATCCACTTTAAGTAATATGCATTTTGTACGAGTTACTCCTCAGTGACCATTCAAAGCCTCCCCCCTCTTCAGGGCTAAATCCATCCACCGAGAAAAAGCTTTGGCCATACTTTCCCTTTAACCCGTACACACATAAATATCTTATATAAACAATGAAGTGATATATGTTTATAAAATCCATAACATATACAGTACATCACTACATCGTTGATATGAGATTTTTATGGTATGTTTCACTTTTCATATCCAAGGCAGAGCCACACAATTGGCTGAGACCACCAGTTCGGTGGATAGTTCTTATGTCTCCCCAGGGCCGATCCTAGGATCAAAGGCGCCTGGGTGCAGAAATATTTCTGGCGCCCCCACATGGGCGTGGTCATTTTACTAGACATGATACAGACATGATACAGGAGATGGTCAGAGACTGCAGACATAGTACAGGAGATGGTCTGAGACTTCAGACATAGTACAGGAGATGATCAGAGACTGCATACATAGTACAGGAGATGATCAGAGACGGCAGACATAATACAGGAGATGATCAGAGACTGCAGACATAGGACAGGAGATGATCAGAGACTGCAGACATAGTACAGGAGATGATCAGAGACTGCAGACACAGTACAGGAGATGATCAGAGACTGCAGACATAGTACAGGAGATGGTCAGAGACTGCAGACATAGTAAAGGAGATGATCAGAGACTGCAGACATAGTACAGGAGATGATCAGAGACTGCATACATAGTACAGGAGATGATCAGAGACTGCAGACACAGTACAGGAGAAGATCAGAGACTGCAGACACAGTACAGGAGATGATCAGAGACTGCAGACACAGTACAGGAGATGATCAGAGACTGCAAACACAGTACAGGAGATGATCAGAGACTGCAGACATAGTACAGGAGATGATCAGAGACTGCAGACACAGTACAGGAGATGATCAGAGACTGCAGACACAGTACAGGAGATGATCAGAGACTGCAGACATAGTACAGGAGATGGTCAGAGACTGCAGACATAGTACAGGAGATGGTCAGAGACTGCAGACATAGTACAGGAGATGATCAGAGACTGCAGACATAGTAAAGGAGATGGTCAGAGACTACAGACATAGTACAGGAGATGGTCAGAGACCAGGGGTAGACTGACAACTCATGGGGCCCCCGGGCAATAGAAGATTATGGGGCCCCCGGGCTTACAGATGGCCACCACGCCAGGAGGCATTGCATAGGCAGGGCAGCTAAAATCTCAGGATTTTCACATCAAAAGCATGTCGGTTTTGGACCTATCAGGGACAGATGTAAAAAAAACACAGATTTTTACATACTGTCCCTGGTTTTATTGAGCCTGGCAACCCTGATGGGGCCCCCTAGTGGCATGGGGCCCTCGGGCAGTGCCCAAGAGTCCCAATGGTTAGTCCGCCCCTGTCAGAGACACATCAGTTCTGGACAGACACACACCTATGCTCAGAACACTAGTTCTGGACGGACACAAACAAGGAGAGAAGGAGGGAGGGGAGAACTCTGCCACTTCTGCGCTCCCACCTCTGCAGGCGCCTGGGTGCAAAGCACCCTGTGCACCCTGCCTAAGATCGGCCCTGTGTCTCTCCATCCTAATACTACCTGCACCAGTATGAAGAAAGATCTCTGCCTACTCAACTTTGACTGTACTAGTTGTAATAAAGTTCACTGAAATTCTCTTTCATATCTGGAGATATAAGACTATGGATTTCTTATTTGAACATTACATTAACTCGTACGGAATATAAATGTGCTCAAGCTTCTCTTTTCCAGCTCTTGTCCGAATCCCTCATCTCAGTTCCTTTCTGTTCACATTTCCTAGGGTCTTATCCTGCATGTCACTATCAGGGATCAGTTAATATTTAGCTTGTGATTGAATCGCTGGGCGAAATCCACAAAAGTGAAGGTTCAAGGATGAGGCTGTATTTCTCACATTTGCTTGTTTTGTAAAATTAGAAATAAAGGTAGACTAACAATATCGACTCGATTTCCCATCTGTTATGACTTTGCTACACATTTCATCAAGATGACATCAATCTTAATATCATGTGCAAACTCAGTACCCGTTTACATGAGTGATTGACACATGGAAACTGATATAGTGTCAGCTTATAAAAATTACTGTCGAGTAAAGTATTGGTGCAGTGAGTTTATTTTAAACAAGTCTTTAAAGCAAGAACTCCAGCTAAAAAGATTCAAATTAACCACTTAAAGCGGGAGTTCACCCGAATTTTTTTTTTTTTTAACATTAGATTGATGCTCATTTTGTCAAGGGGAATCGGGTAGTTTTTTTTAAATCGAAGCTGTACTTACCGTTTTAGAGAGCGATCTTCTCCGCCGCTTCCGGGTATGGTCTTCGGGGCTGGGCGTTCCTATTTGATTAACAGGCTTCCGACAGGCTTCCGACGGTCACATACATTGCGCCACGAGTAGCCGAAAGAAGCCGAACGTCGGTGCAGGTCTATACGACGCCTGCGCACCGACATTCGGCTACTTTCGGAAAATCGTGACGCGATGTATGCGACCGTCGGAAGCCTGTCGGAAGCCTGTCAATCAAATAGGAATGCCCAGTCCCGCAGCCCATACCCAGGAGCGGCGGAGAAGATCTCTCTCTAAAACGGTAAGTACTGCTTCGATTAAAAAAAAAAAAAAAGATTCCCCTTGACAAAACGAGCCTTAATCTAATGTTAAAAATTTACTTTTTGGGTGAACCTCCACTTTAAGGACCGCCTCCTGCACATATACGTCGGCAGAATGGCACGGCTGGGCACAAGCACGTACCTGTACGTCTTTTTTAAGTGCCCGGTCCGAAGCTCTGTGACCGCGGCCGCAGGACCCGCTGACCCGATCGCCGCCGGAGTCCCGCAATCGGTCCCCGAAGCTGAAGAACGGGGAGAGCTGTGTGTAAACACAGCTTCCCCATTCTTCACAATGGCAGCTTCATTGATCGTGTGTTTCCTAATATAGGGAAGCACGATCAATGACGTCACACGTCCAGCCCCGCCCCCCTACAGTTAGAAAAACATATGAGGTCACACATAACCCCTACAGCGCCCCCTAGTGGTTGACTCATAAACGGCACTGTCATTTTCACAGTAAACAATGCATTTTTATAGCACTTTTTGCTGTGAAAATGACAATGGTCCCAAAAATTTGTCAAAATTGTCCGATGTGTCCGCCATTATGTTGCAGTCACAAAAAAAATCGCTGATCGCCGCCATTAGTAGTAAAAAAAATAAAAATAATAAAAATGCAATAAAACAAAACTATCTCCTATTTTGTAAACGCTATAAATTTTGCGCAAACCAATCGATGAGCGCTTATTGCAATTTTTTTTTACCAAAAATATGTAGAAGAATACGTATCGGCCTAAACTGAGGGAAAAAAAAGTTTCTTTATATCTTTTTGGGGGATATTTATTACAGCAAAAAGTAAAAAATATTCATTTTTTTTCAAAATTGTCGCTATATTTTTGTTTATAGCGCAAAAACTAAAAACCGCAGAGGTGATCAAATACCACCAAAAGAAAGCTTTATTTGTGGGGAAAAAAGGACGCCAGTTTTGTTTAGGAGCCACGTCGCACGACCGCGCAATTGTCAGTTAAAGCGACGCTGTGCCGAATCGCAAAAAGTGCTCTGGTCTTTGACCAGCAATATGGTCCTTAAGTGGTTAAAAGTCCATGCCACCTCAGTGAATGAGGTATGTCCAGATTAGAGCTCCTGGCACTCTGAGTCACTTCACATTATAGGTGGCAGTTGATGAACGATCACATGACTCTTTTAGTTCTTTGGCCAGCATATGACAGTAGGAGGATGTTACAATGCAGCAATTAGACAGCAAAACTCCGGATTTGTTTCATTGCATAGATACTCAATTCTACACGATATTACATAAAAGATATGGCTTCATAAAAACTGCTATTTAATGGGTCAAAAAATTATTAAAAACTATTAAAACTAACAAGCCAGTCCCACATAGAATTCCCATTTGCCTAGCTAATCTCTGGTTTCACCAGCCACTCATAGCAACATTTCAAGCATATTCTAAAAATAACAAACCAATATTATTTTAAGGCTGAGTAGCAATTTAGAACTATGTGTAATGCAGACAAATTATACAGCGGAGCCCAGATCTATTCCTCATGGCACAGTGCGATGGAAGGGCAAGAAAAGAGATTGGCAGGTGTAATGCATTCATTATTACAAATGACAAAATCCATTATTAAGGAAAGTCAGTTTAATATATAGGTGAAGAAAAGTATGCATTATCCTCATTGACCTGGAGCATCAGGATTTGCTATAAGGTCCTTGGAAACGTGCTTAAAGCGGAGGTTCACCCTAATAGCATGTATATCTGACCAACTCCCTTATATTCGTAACAAGTACTGTCCGCAATTAGTTTTTTTTTTATGCTGTACGTACCTTGCAATCCATTTTTTCAATCTACTTCTCCCCACGAGAGTAGGCGTTTCTATACCTAGGGGGATTGTCATCTGGGAGGTCGCCCAGATGACTGACGTCTGTTCCCCCTGGCGGATAAGGCCCCGCCCCCGTATTGTGTAGGCGCGCACGAGTTACGGGGTCTCCGAAAAAAGCCGAACATGCAGAGATGTGAGACGGCTCTATACGGCGCCTGTGCTCTGAATGTTCGGCTTCTTTTGGAAACCCCGTAACTCGTGCAAACCTACGCAATACGGGGGGCGGGGCCTTATCCGCCAGGGGGAACAGACGTAAGTCATCTGGGCGACTTCCCAGATGACAATCCCCCTAGGCATAGAAACGCCTACTCCCGCGGGGAGAAGTAGATTGAAAAGATGGATTACAAGGTACGTACAGCATTAAAAAAATAACTAATTGCGGACAGTACTTGTTACGAATATAAGGGAGTTGGTCAGATATACATGTTATTAGGGTGAACCTCCGCTTTAATAAGTTTGGCAATTCGGACATATAATACATACAACAAGCTATAGTATAAAGAGGAAAAGAAGATCATCTATGTAGCGACAAAAAAACTTTATAGCCGGACAATGGGGACATCCCCCCGCCCAAAAAAAAAAATACGGGACCTTTCCCACCATCTTATGTAGAGATTGGCCAGGGAAGGTGAGAACTTGGTTCCCATAGATGCACCACTCTTCTGGCGATAGTAGTCCCTATCGAACATTAAAAGGTTATGAGTTGACAGATATTCTAAACTATGCAAAATAAATTCTTGATGGACATGAGAGTAGTTAATGGAAAATCTCAAGAAGTGAGCAACAGCCAGTAAACTTTATGTATGGGGGACGAGTACAAAGTCATCACATCACACGTAATGCACAAGTATTCACCCCCCCCCCCCCTGGCAGTCTTCGCGTTTTGTTGCAATTAACAAGGATTGTTGAGGATTTGCATCATTTAATTTACAGAACATGCCCATCATTTTGAAGATTTTTTTTATTATTGTGAAGCAAACAAACAGGACAAAATAACAAAAAAAGTCAATGTGCATAACTATACACCCCCTAAAGTCAATACTTTGTAGAGCCACCTTTTGCAGCTATCACAGCTCCAAGTTGCTTTGGATAAGTCTCTGAGATTGCCACATCTTACCACTGGAATTTTTTCCCATTGCTCCTTGCAGAACTGCTCCAGCTCCTTCAAGTTGCATGGTTTGCGCTTGTGAACAGCAATCTTTAAGTCTGACCACAGATTTTCTATTGGATTGAGGTCTGGGCTTTGACTAGGCCATTCCAACACATTTATATGTTTCCCCTTAAGCAACTCAAGTGTTGCTTTAGCAGTGTGTTTGGGGTCATTGTCCTGCTGGAAGGTGAACCTCCGTCCTAGCCTCAAATCACACACAGAGTGGTACAGGTTTTGCTCAAGAATATCCCTGTATTTAGCACCATCCATCTTTCCCTCAACTCTGATCAGTTTCCCAGTCCTGACTGCTGAAAAACATCCCCACAGCATGATGCTGCCACCACCATGTTTCACAGTGGGGATGGTGTTCTTTGAGTGATGTGATGTTTTAGGTTTGCGCCAGACATAGCATTTTCTTTGGCCAAAAAGTTCAATATTAGTCTCATCAGACCAGAGCACCTTCCTCCATACATTTTGGGAGTTTCCCACATGCCTTTTCACAAACTCAAAACAAGCCATTTAGTTTTTCACTGAAAGTAATGGTTTTCTTCTGGCCACTCTGCCATAAAGCCCAACTCTATGGAGCGTACAGCTTATTGTTGTCCTATGTACAGATACTGCCTCTCTGATTAATGCCCTCCTTGCCCGGTCCATGAGTTTTGGTGTGCGGCCATCTCTTGGCAGATTTGCTGTTGTGCCATGTTCTTTCCATTTGGTTATGATAGATTTGATGGTGCACCTAGGGATCATCAAAGATTTGTATATTTTTTTATAACCTAACCCTAAATTGTACTTCTCAAAAACATTGTCCCTTACTTGTTTGAAGCGTTCCTTGGTCTTCATGGCAGTGTTTGGTTAGTGGTGCCTCTTGCTTATGTGTTGTAGCCTCTGGGACCTTTCAAAAAGGTGTGTATATGTAATGACAGATCATGTGACACTTAGATTGCACACAGATGGACATCATTTCACGAATTATGTGACTTCTGAAGGTAATTGGTTGCACCAGAGCTTTTTATGGGCTTCATAACAAAGGGGGTGAATACATACACACATGCCAATTATCAGTTTTTTATTTCTGAAAAATAGTTTTATTAATACATTTTTCTAATTTTACTTCACCAACTTAGACTATTGTGTTCTGATCCATCACATATAATTCAGATTAAAAAAACATTGAACTAAAGTCTGTAATGTAACAAAATAGGTAAAAAGTCAAGGGGGGTGAATACTTTTGCAAGGCACTGTATTCCGAATTCCACTTAAATTCCTGTAGATCAACCAGCAACAGTATCCCTGACCCAGATGTTTATTAAGCGACCCAATACCCACCACTATAGGTCTACCTGTCAGCAGGTTTAACCTCTTATAAACCTTAGGCAAATGGTGGAATATTGGCATAATAGGGGTCTCTGGAATGAACATGTTTCTTTCATCTGATCTGAAAATCCCTGTCGCCATCGCTCTTTCCAAAAATATGGACAGATCCTTCCTAAATGAGGGCGTGGGATCACCCCTAAGCTTCAGATAAGTCGTTGTGTCAGACAATTGATATATAGCTTAAAGCGGAGTTCCGGCCACAATTTCACTTTTTAAATATAAATACCCCTGTAATACACAAGCTTAATGTATTCTAGTAAAGTTAGTCTGTAAACTAAGGTCCGTTTTGTTAGGTTGTTACAGCATTTAGACACTTTATAAAATATAAATTGACTTAGGCCATCTTAAGTGTGGGCATCATGAAGCCAGACTGTATGACTTCCTGGATTTCAGCCTTGCAGATCTCGCACATGCTTAGTGCTGCACAAGCAGTGTAATGGGTTTCAGATCAGGTTTCAGCACCTGTACTGTGCAAGTCACATGATTCTTCGAGACTGGGGAGTGCACAGACTCCTGGAAAGTTACACCCACTACATTGCCAGGAGTCTGTGTGGTGTAGGTTAGGAAGCTTAAGCACCTAGGTGCAGGAAGTGGGAAGATTAACTATTCTGCCTAGCAACAACACTTTGAAAGCATCTAAAAAATAAAAAAAAATCTCTTAAAGGACTAATGACATTTTTTTTAAACTACTGATGTAATGTTATATTTATGGGTGGAACTCCACTTTAAAGGGGTTGTAAAGGTAAATGTTTTTTCACCTTAATGCATTAAGGTGAAAAAACATCCGATGGTACCGCCCCCCCCCGAGCCCCTGTTTTACTTACCTGACCCTTCAAGAGTCCCGGGCACGTCCATGTGAAATTCTTTGGTTCCCAGCCTGGCCGTTGATTGGCTAGGCTGGGCGGATTGATAGGAGCGCAATCATTGGCTGACAATACTGTCAATCACAGCGGATGACGTGTTGCGCCGGGGGGCAGGGCCGAGTGATACAGTGATACAAAAGCTTTCTACCATGCGAGCTCGCTCGCATGAAGTTAGAAAGCTTTTGCGAGATGGAGCCGAGACAGCCGCCGAGGGACCCCAGAAGACAGGGTTAGGGGACATTCTGTGCAAAACGAGCTGCACAGTGGAGGTAAGTATAACATGTTTGTTATTTTATAAAAAATACAATTTTTGCCTTTAGTGACCCTTTAATTTTTATAAAACTCAGAATCAAAGACTACTACAGAGCCACCCTTATCAGCATTTCTAATAGCAATATTGCCATTCTCACTAAGAATCCTGAGAGCCATTTTCTCAGGAGTAGTGAGATTGTCAGTAACCAAACCACCAGAACAATTGTGTCAGAAAAATAAAAGTAAGATCCTTCTCCACAAGTTTCTAGAAAAGATCCATATCCATACTGTGGGAGATAATTGGGTAAAACTCAGACCTCAGTCTAAAAGGTATAACCGTTTGACCGCCCGATAAATCAACAGGATTAGGATCAGATTCAGAAACCAACTCGTCGAGATTGCGTATTTGTAGAAGCGATGAAGATTTTAAAAGAGAAGGTGAAGACATGAGGCAACATTTTGAGAGTAGGGGTTATCTCAAGTCTATTCTTAATGGAGCCATCAATATTGCCAGTAATACTACAAGGAGTAGTTTGTTACAAGACAAAGTAACTTTGCAATCTACAAACATTCCAGTATTCTTAACTCCCTTTAGTGTTGAATTTAGGAAAATTAAGATTACTATTCATAAATACTTACCAGTCTTATACAGTTGTGAATCCTTTGGAATGATATGGATTTCTACACAAATTGGTCATAAAATGTGATCCTATCTTCATCTAAGTCACAACAATAGACAGTCACAGTCTGCTTAAACTAATAACAGACACAGAATTAAATGTTACCATGTTTTTATTGAACAAACCATGTAAACATTCACAGTGCAGATGGAAAATGTATGTGAACCCCTAGACAAATGACATCTTCAAGAGCTAATTGGAGTGAGGTGTCAGCCAACTGGAGTCCAATCAATGAGATGAGATTGGAGGTGTTGGTTACAGCTGCACTGCCCTAAAAAAAAAACACACCAGTTCTGGGTTTGCTTTTCACAAGAAGCATTGCCTGATGTGAATGATGCCTCGCACAAAAGAGCTCTCAGAAGACCTACGATTAAGAATTGTTGACTTGCATAAAGCTGGACATACTTTTTCTTGCAACTGTATAATGATCCCATTTATGCACAAATTCTTTCCAAGGGTGTCAGAAAGGTCTCCCGTAGAACCCCCACTTTAGGTAGAACTCTATCTCCCAGTCTGTATGCCAGTAGAAAATCTCCCTCACATTGGCTACAATTTGAGGGTTCCTGTCGGTGTGGTATGAGTGGATGTTCAAGTTGCTCTCACAAAGAGGTGACATAATCCATTCTACCGCTACCAATAAGGATGTTAAGATCTTGTCCTTCATTAATTGTAACACCAAATGTTTAGTCTACATTATTACTTGTTCGATCCAATATGTGGGTCGGACAACTCGTAGATTGAGGGATCGGCTTCACGATCATTTGTATGATATTGAAAAGAACCATTCTGCTAATGTAGCAAAGTATTGCAATGAGTGCCATAATAAAGACGTAGCTTGTCTGTCTATACAAGGTGTTGAGAAAGTGGTGCTGCCAAAAAAAAGGTGGAGATAAATTCAGACTACTTTGTAAGAAAGAGGTCTTCTGGATCTTTAGATTGAATACTAGAAAGCCCAAGGGTCTCAACTTCGAGTTGGGATGTCTCCGACTCCGATATTTTATGAATGTGTCAAGCAATCTAAGATGTTGTATTTATGTCGTATTGTTCTGTATGGGCTGATATTTTTCCTTTTTTCTTTTAGTGACTTGTGTACATGTGTATTGGCTTATGCATATGTATATGTATTTGTTGATTTTCTTGACTATTGGTCAATGCCACCATAATAATTATAATGAGTACATTTTGGTATCTATTTTTTGTTTTGTTCATTAACTGTGCAGGTTTTATATCTGTTTTTCAAGTTGGTTAAATGGATAGTCCTGCTTTTCTAAGAGGGCTATGAACTACCTGCTTGTATTATATTACCTACACATGGGTGGTCTTGATTTCAAGATCAATTGCACTTAAAGCGGAGGTCCACCCACATTTTTCTTTTAAAAGCCAGCAGCTACAAATACTGCAGCTGCTTATAATAAATAGACAATTACCTGTCCTGCGCGCCAACGATGTCGGCAGCCGAAGCCGAGCAATCACTCGTCTTTTGGCTGCCCTTGCTGCCATCCTCGGTGAGGGAATCAGGAAGTGAAGCGTTGCATCTTCACTGCCCAGTTCCCTACTGCGCATCCGCAAGCAGCGTGGCCTGTCCTCACTGGTCCCCGCTGTCTCCTGGGACCAGTGGTTTCCCAGAAGACAGCGGGGGGGAAGTGGGAAAGGGGCATGACTCCCACGGAGTCTATCCCTGGAAGTGGGTGCAAATACCTGTATTATACAAGTATCTGCCCCCCCTCCCCCTGAAAGGTGACAAACGTGACTCCGGAGGGGGGAGGTTCACTTTTTGTGTGGACCTCCCCTTTAATTCAGTTGCATATGTCTATGTGTATATATATATATATATATATATATATATATATATATATATATATATATATATATATATATATATATATATATACCCATGTTTGAGTCTATCTTTTTAGCTATGATTAAGCACCAGGAGAGTTGTGCGTTAGCAGTGCTGTACTTCTTACCCCCATTTGCTGTATGGATTGTCGTTTTATTACATGGATCAATAAAGCTGATTTAACTGGAGTGCGGCCATCCAGAGTTTTTTCACCACATATTTCCAATGTATGCAGCGCCAGCACCCGCATTACATGCAGAGGCAGCAGAGTAGAAAGGGTTCTGGTACCTTGAGCACTATACAACTTTCATAAGAATAAGGGATGGTAGGTTAGGGGGGTGAATACAGAAGCATTTTTTTTTTACCTTAGAGCAGCAAAGTCATTAAAGTGGATGTAAACCCTCACATATACCCAGTGAAGGGAACAGCCTCAGATGATACACAGAAATTAAACAAATCACTCTACATTAGTTTTACATGTATATCTGCTGTCTTCTGCTTAATATCTTCTTTAGAAAGTGTACAGTGTGTTAGGATATTTTCTCTTCCTGTTTAGCACTGCAGTGAAGCCTGGGCATGCAGCCAAGGCAGCTGATTGGAGGAAAGGCACACCCCCCCTCCTCATAGGTAGAGACTTTCTGAGCCGTCCGTTAAATCGTTCAGCTTTTTGCTAATCTATTTATAGCATCTTCCCCAATTTTCTGGCTGCATTTATTTCAGTTGATGGAGAACTTGTCAGAAATGATCAGGCTGATAACAGAAGAACGGAGCAGGAGACATCCACGGGACATAGTGCTTTGAAGAGAGATAAGAAAACAGCAGATATATGTGCCCAGCTCAAATTTCATGAATTGGGTTAACCACTTGCCGACCGCTGTCAGTAAATATACGTCAGCAGAATGACTGGTGTGCTCAAAGCAACATACAGGTACATTGTTTTGAAATTCACGCCGCGTGGGCGCACGATTGTGTCAAAGAGCGGCAGAATGGGGAAATGCAGTTGTAAATAAGGCATCTCCCTGTTCTGCCTTGTGACAGGACACTGATCGTCTGCTCCCTGTCATCGGGATCAGTGATCAGTGTCGTGTCACAGTAAGCCCAGCCCCCACACAGTTAGAATCCCCCTTCCTCGCCCCCTAGTGGTTAACCCCTTCCCTGCCAGTGTCATTTACACAGTAATCAGTGCATTTTTATAGCACTGATAAATTACAATGGTCGCAAAATAGCATCAAAAGTGTCCGATGTTTCCGCCGTAATATCACAGTCACGATAAAAATCGCAGATCGCCTCCATTACTGGTAAAAACAAAGTTATAATAAAAATGCCATAAAACCAACCCCTTTTTTTGTAGACACTATGGCCCGGATTCACAGACAGCAGCGCATCCACCTGTGCGCTACGCCCACGCAGCGCAGAGAGGCAAGCACTGCATTCAGCAAGCTTTTGCTCCCAACGCTGCGTCGGCGTGGTGTCGATTTTGAAGGCGCAGGCCGGCGTAGGTGGAAGTGGGCTTGACCCATGCAAACCCATGCACCAGACAAGTGCATTTAATGAACTGCGCATGCGTCGTGCCGTGGACGCATCCCCCTGCGCATGCTCACAACCACGTCGGGACAACTGCCTAAGATACGCCGGATCACTGCCTACGCCATGAACGTATCCTACGCCCAGCCAGACTGACGTTCAACATAAACTACGTAAAATACGCCAGCTTGTATTCCTTGGTGCAGACCTTTGCATGTCTGCTGCTGGGTTACACCTCCTTTATGGGGCTTAACTTTACGCCGGACGTACAACTTACGCGCACCTCTCGTAGCCTGCGTCGAGTGCACGTACGTTCTTGAATCGCCGTATTTTCCTCATTTGCATATTTGAATGTCTGATCAATGGGAGCGCAACCATGCGGCCAGCCTAAATATGCACCCACGCTACGCCGGTGTAGGCAAATTACGTCGGCGGGATGAAGCCTATTTTTAAGCGTATCTTAGTTTGTGGGTCCGGCGCACAGATACGACGGCGCATATTTGCACTTACGCGGCGTATCTTGAGCTAGTGCTTTGTGAATCCGGGCCTATAACTTTTGTGCAAACCAATCAATATACGCTTACTTCGATTTTTTTTACCAAAAATATGTACAAGTACCGTATTTTCCGGCGTATAAGAAGACTTTTTACACCGGAATTACGCAGCCAAAATCCGGGGGTTGTCTTATACGCCGGGTATAGCAGCTGCTCGATCGATATCAGCTGCCGGGTGCTCTGTACGGGTGCATGTATTCTGTATATGCGCCGCTTAGCCAATCCCGATTCACTCTGTTGATGACAGAGCATGCTAAGCCTGCTCGGATTGGAGTAATAACCTCTGCCAATCTGAGCAGGCTACATTTATGTAGCCTGCTCGGATTGGCAGAGGTTGTTATTCAATCCGAGCAGGTTTAGCATGCTCTTTCATCAACACAGTGCATCGGGATTGGCTGAGCGGCGCATATACAAACTACATACAGCTGGCGGGCTGCGGCTTCTTCATTTAATTAAAACCCATTACTTCCACACAAGGGAGTCGTCTAATACGGTGAGTAGACCACAAAACCACTGTTTTTAGCAGCATATTAGGGGGTCGTCTTATATGCCGAATCGTCTTAGGCCCCGTACAGACGACCAAACATGTCTGCTGAAACTGGTCTGCGGGCCAGTTTCAGCAGACATGTTCGGTCGTGTGTAGACACGAGCGTGCAGGATTCCAGCAAACATTTGCCCGCCGGGCCTTTGCCCGCTCGGACATGTTCGGTCGTCTGTACAGACCTACCGTACATGTCCGAGCGCCCGCCATCCCTCGCATGCGTCGAATGACTTTGACGCATGCGTGGAAGCATTTAACTGGCAGGCCCGCCCACGTCGCCGCGTCATTGTCGCTGCGACACCGCGTCATCGACGCGGCGACACCGCGGACACGCCCCGCGTATTGTTTACGCGCGGCTTTCTGTACGATGGTTAGTACAGCCATTGTACAGAAAGCCCCGGGCAGACATGTACGGTGAAAACGGTCCGGCGGACCGGTTTCATCGTACATGTTTGCTGGTGTGTACATGGCCTTATACGCCGGCAAATACGGTATACGTATACGTATCGGCCTAAACTGAGGAAAAAAAATTATATATATTTTTGGGGGATATTTATTATATCAAAAAATAAAAAATAGTGTTTTTTTTTTTAATTGTCGCTATTTTTTTGTTTATAGCGCAAAAAATAAAAACCGAAGAGGTGATCAAATAGCACCAAAATAAAGCTATATTTGTAGGGAAAAAAATTACGTCAATTTTGTTTGGGAGCCACGTTGCACGACCGCGCAATTGTTAGTTAAAGCGATGCAGTTCTGAATCGCAAAAAAATGGCCAGGTCTTTGCCAGCGAAATGGTCCGGGGCTGAAATTGTTAAGGTAAAAAAAAAGCCTTTAGAGCCACTTTAGTTTAAAATTGTACAGTATACAGTATGCTGTGGCTCAAAACTACAAAAATATTAGTTGGAATTTTTCTGGTCTGGTTTCTATGGACACTTCCATTATCTTCTATGTTTTCAAAAACATCTTGTATAAATCTGCGGCAAAGAACAATAGTCATCTATTTTGTTTTGATTGACTCAGAGATCTGAAATTTATTTACACTGGAGAAATGCGAACTCCGACAAAACTCGGCAGAAATGCCTTTTTTTCTTTTTATTTTTTTTTTTAAAAAGTGGCTCGGAAATATCAAAATAGCTATGAAATGCTGGCTGATCAAAAGGTGATTTTCAGCACTAAAAATATAAATGTCAAGCATTGCATCCAATTCAGACACTTTAAGCCACCCTTTGAAATTATCAACAACAACTTTGTTGTTTTGAAAGAACGGGAGATTTTCAAAATGGTCCAAAAAAAATTACAGAGGCTCTATAAAATAATGCAATCCAGCACGCATCTGAGCATAAACAACAGAGCCACACTTGAGCCAACAATGAAAACAGTTCCAGAAGGGCTGTGAACATCTCTAGGCATCGTTCACATGGGTAAGAAAACACAAAACACCTGCGCTCGTGATGGAGTGCAATGTACAAAGAACTAAATAAACGAACAATAAAAAATAAATGCAGTTCTTATATATTAACCACTTAAGACCTGGACCTTTAGGCAGCTAAAGGACCCAGCCAGTTTTTGCGATTCGGCACTGCGTCGCTTTAACTGACAATTGCGCGGTCTTGCGACGTGTCTCCCAAACAAAATTGGCGTCCTTTTTTCCCCACAAATAGAGCTTTCTTTTGGTGGTATTTGATCACCTCTGCGGTTTTTATTTTTTGTGCTATAAACAAAAATAGAGCGACAATTTTGAAAAAAATTCAATATTTTTTACTTTTTTCTATAATGAATATCCCCCAAAAATATATAAAACGTTATTTTTTCCCCTTAGTTTAGGCCGATACATATTCTTCTACATATTTTTGGTAAAAAAAATCGCAATAAGGGTATATCGATTGGTTCGCGCAACATTTATAGCGTTTACAAAAAGGGGATAGTTTTATTGCACTTTTATTATTTATTATTTTTTTACTACTAATGGTGGCGATCAGTGATTTTTTTCGTGACTGCGACATTATGGCGAACACTTCGGACAATTTTGACACATTTTTGGGACCATTGTCATTTTCACAGCAAGAAATGCATTTAAAATGCATTGTTTACTGTGAAAATGACAGTTGCAGTTTGGGAGTTAACCACAAGGGGGAGCTGAAGGGGTTATGTGTGACCTCATTTGTGTTTCTAACTGTAGGGGGGTGTGGCTGTAGGTGTGATGTCATAGATTGTGTTTCCCTATAAAAGGGATCACACGATCGATGACAGCACCACAGTGAAGAACGGGAAGCTGTGTTTACACTCTCCCCGTTCTTCAGCTTCGGGGACCGATCGCGGGACTCCAGCGGCGATCGGGTCCACGAGTCCCGCGGCCACGGTCACGGAGCTTAGGATAGAGAAAGGGGAACTGCCGCTCTAGGTGAGTGCACTCAGCAATCAGTGTCCTCTCAGAAGCGTGGGTGCTGGCAATGCACAAAGCGAAGACCGGAGAAAAGACTGGACAGCCGCACTTCCACGAAATTCTTAAAAAGTTGCTTTTAATTGTAAAAAATGGAAACAGCACTACAAGTAACAGCAGACAGTGGGGTGGATCACTGTCTGCTGTGACCTGTAGTGCTGTTTCCATTTTTTACAATTAAAAGCATCTTTTTAAGAATTTCGTGGAAGTGCGGCTGTCCAGTCTTTTCTCCGGTCTTCACGGAGCTTCGGACTGGGTCGCGTGCCCGTGACGCGTGCGCGACTCCACGGCTGGGCTTAAAGAGACACGTACATGTACGTTGATGTGCCCAGCCGTGCCATTCTGCCGACGTATATCGGCGTGAAGGGGTCCTTAAGCGGTTAAACATGAGTCCATATTAGAGCTGTACGGTTCTGGATAAAATGAGAATCGTGATTTTTTTTGCTTAGAATAAAGATCACGATTCTCGGCACAACATCATCTTTCACATTCGACAAAAAAATTGGGCTAACTTTACTGTTTACCATTGTTTTTTTTTTTATTATTATTATTAATTGAATTATATTTTTTCCTGAAAAAAAAAATGCTTTTGAAAGACTGCTGTGCGAATACAGTGTGACATACAATATTGCAACAACCGCCATTTTATTCTCTAGGGTCTCTGCAAATTTATATATATATAAATATATAATATTTGGGGGTTATAAGTCATTTTCTAGCAAAAAATACAGATTTTAACTTGTAAGCAACAAGTGTCAAAAAAGGTTAAAGCAGAGCTCCACCCTAAAGTGGAACGTCCGCTCATCGGAACCCTCCCCCCTCCCGTGTCACATTTGACACCTTTTAGGGGGAAGGGTGGTGCAGATACCTGTCTAAGACAGGTATTTGCACCCACTTCCGGAAAACCTCTCTGCAGGGATTCTGCGGGTAGTTCGTCACTTCCTGCCTCTGCCCGTTGTGTTCTGGGAAACACACGGCTCCCAGAACACAGCGGGGACCAGTGAGGACGGCGCTATGTGACCCGCGCATGCGCCGTAGGAAATCAGGAAGTGAAGCCGGAACGCTTCACTTCCTGATTCCCTCACCGAGGATGGCAGTGGGGGCAGCAGAGTGACAAGCGATCGCTCGTCTTCTGCTGCCGACGTCGATGGACTCCAGGACAGGTAAGTGTCCTAGTATTAAAAGTCAGCAGCTGCAGTATTTGTAGCTGCTGGCTTTTAATATTTTTTTTAACGGCGGAGCTCCGCTTTAAGTCTTTAACCACCTCAATACTGGGCACTTTCACCCCGTTCCTGCTCAAGCCATTTTTCAGCTTTCAGCGCTGTCACACTTTAAATGACAATTGCACAGTCATAAAACACTTTACCCCAATGATTTTTCCCCACAAATAGAGCTTTATTTTGGTGGTATTTGATCCCCTCTGCGGTTTTTATTTTTTGCGCTATAGACAAAAGAAGAGTACAAGGAACATTTTTTACTTAATGCTATAATAAATATCCCCAAAAATATATAAAAAAATAAATGTTATCCTCAGCTTTGGCCGATACGTAATCCTCTACATATTTTTGGTAATAAAAAATTGCAATAAGCGTATATTGACTGGTTTGTGCAAAAGTTATAGCGGCTAAAAAATAGGGGATAGAATTCTGAAAATTTTTATTATTATTTTTTTTTTACTAGTAATGGCGGCGATCTGCGATTTTTGTCACGACTGCGATATTATGGCGGACACATCGGACACTTTTGACACATTTTTGGGACCATTGTCATTTATACAGCGAACAGTGCTGTAAATATGCACTGATTACTGTATAAATGTGACTGGCAGGGAAGGGGTTAACACTAGAGGGCGAGGAAGGGGTTAGATGTGTACACTGGGAGTGATTCTTACTGTGGGGGGAGGGGACTGACTGGGGGAGGTGACCGATCTGTGTCCCTATGTACAAGGGACACAGATCGGTCTCCTCTCTCCCCTGACAGGACGTGGAGCTCTGTGTTTACACACAGAGCTCCACGTCCCTGGCTCTGTCACTGTGGATCGCGGGTACCTGGGGGACATCGCGGCCACCAGGCAGGAGCATCAGCATCTCGGTGACGCGCCGGGCATGCCCCCCAGTGGCCGGAGGACCCGAGGCCATAAAAAGACGGCCTCCCACCATTGTAGAGCCACCTTGTGGCAGTCTTTTTACTATGGCCCGGGTCTGGAGTGAAAACAGGAAGAATTATATATACTCAGAGAAGTTGATTTACTAAAGGCAAACATGCTGTTCAGTTTGCAGGAGAGTTGCACTTTACAAGAGAATTTTCCCTTAGTTTATAAGTTGAAAATTTATTTTGCAAAAATACATAATCGTGTGCAAGGAAAATAACCAAGTCAACAAAGCTTTGCCTTATTCATTAAGCTAAGGGGAAAATCCCTTGCAAAGTGAACAGCCTATTTGCCTTTAGTAAA
Source organism: Rana temporaria (assembly GCF_905171775.1). NCBI lineage: Eukaryota > Metazoa > Chordata > Amphibia > Anura > Ranidae > Rana > Rana temporaria. The sequence goes on from NC_053491.1 coordinate 29,172,016, forward strand.
TCAACATATATAAAGAGTGTGTGTGAATATATGTTGCACTTTTGGAGTTTTTTTTTATATTGACCTTAAAAAAGAACTGCAGTCTGCTCACATAATTTGTAATGAAAACATCTTTGCCATTCTGAAGCTTCCCTCCAACCACTTTGCATATTATTTTATATATACTGTAATTCTGTACTTGCCAAATATGCTGCAGAAATCTCCCTCCACTAAGTCTGGCTGCAACCATTTTAACTGTGGGCAGCTGAAGCTGCTGCCTGTTCACTTCCTGGATTTACACAGAGGCACACCTCCAGCTCTGCATCTCTCATCGGCCCTCTTATGACTCATCCCCCTCCCTTTCTGGCAAACTCGCAGGAGAGAGAGAGAGAGCTGTGCATGATGTCATAGGCCTAGGCTAATGACCAGACAAAAAACAGGAAGTGGGCTGTATAAGGTATTTACTGGCAGACAAAAAAAAATACTATCCAAAGTTAAAAAAATGAGGGCAGAAGATTTAATAGATAGAAAGTTGAAAAAAATGACTGAAGGTCTGCTTTACTTGCTGCCTGGGGAGAACTTTTCCAGCGCTGACGGTTCCTGGGTTTACAATTTAGTAAATAGAATCCAATTGGATGCTGTCATATAGGGCCAGATTCACAGAAGAGATACGACGGCGTTTCTCTGAAACGCCGTCGTATCTCTCAGAGTATCTATGCGACTGATTCATAGAATCAGTTACGCATAGATAGCCCTTAGATCTGACAGGTATAATTGTCTTACACCGTCAGATCTTAGGATGCAGTACCTCGGCCGCCGCTGGGTGGAGTTTGCGTCGTATTCCAGCGTCGGGTATGCAAATGAGGTTTTACGGTGATCCACGACGGTTTTTCGCGTTCGTTACGTCGTTGCTTGTCTAGTTTCCCGTCGCAAAGTTAGTCGTCGTTTTACCTGCCCTAACTTTACACAGCCCATGTTAAAGTATGGCCGTCGTTCCCGCGTCGAATTTCAAATTATTTTTTTCTTGCGTAAGACGTCCGGGAATACGAAAGTACGCTACGCACGTCGCCGTTCAAAAAAATGACGTCACTTCGCGCAAAGCACGGCGGGAATTTCAAAACGGAGCATGCGCAGTAGGTCCGGCGCGGGAGCGCACCTAATTTAAATGGCACACGCCCCTTTGAATTACGCAGGGCTTACGTCGGAGGCCGCCGGCGTAAGTTTTCACGCAAGTGCTTGGTGAATCAGGCACTTGCGATGAAAACTTGCGGCGGTGTAACGTATATACGATACGTTACGCCACCGCGATTCTACATGAATCTGGCCCTTAGTTTCTAAGTTGCACTGCAAAAACCTCTGGAATCCAATAGGCGGCCAATGAGCTGCAATGACTCTTTGCCCCAGTTTTATAGATGACTAGCAAAAACAAGTCTATACTCAAACAGCAGCTAAACAAGCACAAGCTTTATGAATTGCTAGTACCAGTGTTATTCTGTTTTTCTATTGTTACTAAATATTATGAATAAATAGAAATAATGAATACTAAAATATCTCTTTGATACTTTGAACAGCAATTCGCCAGTTGCATAAAAGTAACACAACTCATCCTATTGTAACATGGACAGATAGCTAATTTTCTATTGTAACATAATGGTAAATAAGAACAAATAAAGGAAAGCTTTGATTAGCTGTTGACCCAAGTCTCTAATCTTGGAGGTGATTCACACCATTGAACTCCTAGTGGCTTTAGCATTCCTTAGTAAGTTCTGTACATGTGTTCAAAGCAGACAGGAGGGCGAAGGGACAATGAAGGGACAATGAAGGCTCTCAGCACACCCTGGAGATGCCATAAAAGCTTAGCTCATCCCCTCCTCTGTCTAATATTGATCCAGACACGTGTGAGGCCAGTGCCAGCAAAATAGGGGCAACTCACCACACCCAGAAATGCATCATAGCCAACTCAGAAGCCACATACACAATGCAACCATCACCCAAGACCCTTCAGATTCCTATATGTCCAGGTGACAGAGCAGCAAGCTAAGCATCACCCCAAGCCCCTTTAGATTCCTCTAGGTTACATAGTTACATAGTTAGGTCGAAAAAAGACACAAGTCCATCTAGTTCAACCATATAAAAATAATAAAAATAATACTAATATCATACAGTACAATCCCATATACCCAATTCTATACCCACAGTTGATCCAGGTTCATGTGACAGAGCAGCATGGCAAGCACCATCTCCAAGCCCCTTCAGATCCCTCTACCCCCAGGTGACAGAGCATCATCCCAAGCCCTATTCAGTTCCTTCAGATGCAGGTGACAGAGCAGCAAGCTAAGCATCATCCTCAATCCCCTTCAGAACCCTTTACCCCTATGGACAGAGTATCATACCCCAAGCCCCATTCTGATCCTTCAGATGTCCAGGTGACAGAGCAGCAAGCTAAGCATCATCCTCAAGCCCCTTCAGACCCCTCTACCCCTATGGACAGAGTATCATACCCCAAGCCCCATTCTGATCCTTCAGATGTCCAGGTGACAGAGCAGCAAGCTAAGCATCCTCCTCAAGCCCCTTCAGACCCCTCTACCACTATGGAGACTTGGACAGAGTATCATACCCCAAGCTCCATTCTGATCCTTCAGATGTCCAGGTGACAGAGCAGCAAGCTAAGATCATCCTTTAGCCCCCTTCAGATCTCTCTACCCCTAGGAACAGAATATCATCCCAAAGCCCCATTCAGATCCTTCAGATGCACAGGTGACAGAGCAGCAATATAAGCATCATCCTCAAGCCCCTTCAGATCCCTCTACCCCCAAGTCTCCCCCCCCCCCCCCCCCACCCACAGAGTATTATCCAAAAGCCCTATTCAGGTCCTTCAGATGTCCAGGTAGCAGATCAGCATGCTAAAAAATCATCTTCAAGCTCCTTCAGATCCCTCTATCCCCAGGAACAGAGTATCAACCCAAAGCCCCATTCAAATCCTACAGATGTCCGGGTAACAAATCAGCATGCTAAGCAAAATCCCCAAGCCCTATCCAGATCCTTCAGATGTCCAGGTGACAGAGCAGCATCCTAAGCATCATCCCCAAACCCCTTCCGATCCCTCCAGGTGACAAAGCATCATCCCTAAGCCCCATTCAGATCCTCCCGATGCCCAGGTGACAGATCAGCATTCTAAGCATCATCCCCAAGCCCCATCAGATCCATCTACCTCCAGGTGACAAAGCAGCAAGCTAAGCATCATCAGTCTACTGAAAGTTCAAATAATAGCCCTGCTCTTCACAGCCACTGACTTCTATCCAGGAGGCACTATAGAAAAAAAACTAATGAGGCTTCCTAAAGACAGTTTCTTCCTTGACAGTAGAATGGCTGTGGACTCCAGACCTACATGCATGTCTATAGCAGAGACAAGTCTCTAGCCCTCTTCTAATAGGGAAGGGTGTGAATTATTGGCAGGGTAGCCTGGCTGGTAGTGTATCCTTCCAGCCTTATGTTGTGATACGAGTATAGCTTTGCATCATCATCAGCAACACCATTCTTGTTTTCTTTTTTTTTTCCCTGTATACACAACTGCTTGCCTTGGGAGCTCTCTGCTCTCTTGCTTCTGCATTAAGCACGTTGCTTTCCGACAATAGGATCCGACAATAGGATCCGACAATAAGCAAACCTATTATTACCAGTCCTAGCCTAGCTCACCTCTACTTCCACTTTGTTGATGTGATCCCTGCTAATAGAAATAATCAAAGCTCCAGAAACAGCACAGATCAAGCTGTAGGCAACAAGAAGCATGCATTTCGCCATCAAAAGTATTGATTCATAGGATGCAAACAGTATTGCCTATCAATCCAAAGCCAATAAACACAATAAACACTGTGCAGTCTGATCACTGCTGTGTGTTTGCACTGGAATCAGAAAAAAGGCAGGATAGAGTTAAACAAGAAGCAAGCCGAAGTATGAAGACAAAGAAAACTAGATAATGAGCGACCTCTCTGTGCCCCTCCAGCCATTCCAATATGACAAGGGAAAAGATTATTTACCCCATCTCCTGCTCCAGCTCTGAGATGTCAGCCAGGATGAGGAAGACCACTAGCAGGGTGACAGTGGCAAGTACCCAGCTCCTGAAGTCCGGATTCATGGCTCTCTGCTGCTTCTCTCAAAGCCTGCCAGTGCAAATCAGCGAGGTGAAGGTGAGAGCTGGCAGTCCAGGCAGCAAGTCAATCCTGGCTTGCGCAAGGCAGGATTTCCCCCCCCCCTTAGTCCTCCTTGGCTGAGTGCAGGTGGGGAATGGGGGCAGATCGTTGTCACCTATCATCAGAGTGCATGCTGCTGTGTTCACACACACTGGCAAAGAGAGAGATCCATGCAGAGGCACTGACATCCACTGGCTGACACAGAGATCCTCCCTCTTCTCCCTCCTCTTCTTCTCTGCTCCTTAAACTTAGTGTAACAAAGGGAGAAGTGCTCACCTGGGAGCAGGCAACAGACAGCAGGCAGGAAGGGAAAGCCACCAGGGATAGACTGATGAGAGAAAGTAACAGTACACACTGCCTGAAGGAATTGGAGAAGGGATGGCTTACATAACAGTCACTGGGATTGGGAAGGTTGTGCCTGGCATCATTCTGATGTGATATAATAGTGCCATGCACTTTGTAATATTTCTTGTATGGAAATGTTGGATAATGGGAGAGAGAGAGAGCACAGGGATCATAAGCACACTTGGCAATACATAGAATGGAGCTCTGGGTTGGCTATATATTCTGCTATGACTCATGGTGGTGACAACACTCAGCATTATCACATCAACAAAGGAGTGCCCACTCCTTCCATGCTCAGTTCATTAGGGCTGGCAGGGTCACCTGACAACCAAGGTGTGTACCCCTTCATTTTAAGCGTTTTTTTTTTTTTTAGCTTTCTGTCTTTTATTTGTTGAACTAAATGGACTTGTTTCTTTTTTTCCAACCAGATTAAAGGGGTTGTAAGCGTTTTTTTTTCTCCTTAAAGCGGAGGTTCACCCATGGAGAACACATTTTCCCCGTTTTGTCTAGGGGAATCGGCTATTTGTTTTAAAATATGATCCGTACTTACTCGTTTACGAGATGCATCTTCTCCGTCGCTTCCGGGTATGGGTCTTCGGGAGCGGGCGTTCCTATTTGATTGACAGTCTTCCGACAGGCTTCCGACGGTCGCATACATCGTGTCACGAGTAGCCGAAAGAAGCCGAACGTCGGTGCGGCTCTATACGGCGCCTGCGCACCGACGTTCGGCTACTTTCGGAAAATCGTGACGCGACGGATGCGACCGTCGGAAGCCTGTCGGAAGACTGTCAATCAAATAGGAATGCCCAGTCCCCGCAGCCCATACCCGGAAGCGGCGGAGAAGATCGCTCTCTATAACGGTAAGTACAGCTTCGATTTTAAAAAAACTACCCGATTCCCCTTCACAAAATGAGCATCAATCTAAGGTTAAAAATTAACATTTCCGGGTGAACCTCCACTTTAAAGGGGTTGTAAGGGTTCGGTTTTTTTTCTCCTTAAAATGGAGGTTCACCCTAAAAACAATTTTTTAACATTAGAGCCAGCATAGTAAGGGCATATACTTTCAGCGTTTTTTTTTTTTTCTCCGTACATACCTTTAAATTCTGATTTGGTCCAGGGCTTCCGCGTTCTGATGACTCCGGGACTGGGCGTTCCTATCCCTGCCTCAGGGTTCCGATGACTGCGGGACTGGGCGCTCCTATCCTTCGGTTCGATGATTGACGGCTTGTGAAACAGGTGACCTGTCGCACAACGTGCGTCACCAGATTTCCGGAAATAGCCGAGCTGCGAGTCGGCACTATACGGCGCCTATGCCCGCCGTGTAGAGCTGACTGCGCAGGCGCCGTGTAGTGCCGACTCGCAGCTTGGCTATTTCCCGACATCTGGTGACGCGCGTTGTGCGACAGGTCACCTGTTTCACAAGCCGTCAATCATCGAACAGAAGAATAGGAATGCCCAGTCCCGCAGTCATCGGAACCCTGAAGCCCTGGACAAAAACAGAATAAAAAAGTTTTGTACGGAGAAAAAAAAAACGCCGAAAGTAAATGCCCTTACTATAATGGCTCTGCTAGATGTAATATTATTATTATTATTTTTTTGGGGTGAACCCCCCCTTTAATGCATCCTATGCATTAAAGCGGAGTTCCACCCAAAAGTGGAACTTCCGCTTAATCCACTCCTCGCCCCCTTTCATGGCACATTTGTCAACATGTCATTTTTTGGGGGGGGGGAGTGGGGGCCCACTTCCTCCTTCCGCCGAGGGGCTGCTAAGGAGATACCTCATATCGCCTTGTGGCAGCCCCTCCCTGTAGGCGATCGCCTGGGACACGTGACAGGTCCCAGGCGATCGCCTGTCCAATCAGATGGCGCATCGCCACTCGCGCATGCGCAGTGGGTGCCCGGCCGTGATGCCGAAAGCTGTCACGGCCAGGTGCCCACACTTAGAATGAAGACGCCGGCCGGAGAGGGGGGGGAGAGGAGCGGAGACCCCCGGCTGGTGCGTCGCTGGAACGTGGAGCAGGTGAGTGTATGTTTATTAAAAGCCAGCAGCTACACTTTTTGTAGCTGCTGACTTTTAATAAACATTAAAAATGCCTGGAACACCCCTTTGAGGTGAAAAAAATCTGGCAATGATTCCGCCAGGCCCCCGCGATTGCCAGTCACAGAGCCAGGGACGTGGATCTCTGTGTGTAAACACAGAGATCCACATCCTATAGGGAGAGGAGACGTGAACATAGGGACAACCATCGGTCACCTCACCCAGTCAGTCCCCTCCCCCCACAGTAAGAATCACCTAGCAGGGAACATATTTAACCCCTTGATCGCCCCCTAGTGTTAACCCCTTTTATACAGTAATCAGTGCATTTTTATAGCACTGCTCGCTGTATAAATGTGAATGGTTTCAAAAATGTGTCAAAAGTGTCCGATGTGTCCACCGTAATATCGCAGTCCTGACAAAAATCGCAGATCGCCACCATTACTAGTAAAAAAAATAATAATAAAAAAAGTAATAATTCTATCCCCTATTTTGTAGGCATTATAACGTTTGCGCAAACCAATCACTATACGCTTATTGCAATTTTTTTACCAAAAATATGCAGAAGAATATGTATCGGACTAAACTGAAAAATTTTTTTTTTTTTAATTGGGATATTTATAGTAGCAAAAAGTAAAAAATATTGTATTTTTTTCAAAATTGTTGCTCTATTTTTGTTTATAGCGCAAAAAATAAAAACAGCACAGGTGATCAAATACCACCGAAAGAAAGCTCTATTTGTGGGAAAAAAAGGACGCAAATTTTGTTTGGGAGCCACGTCGCACGACCGCGCAATTGTCATTCAAAGCGTGACAATGCCGAAAGCTGAAATTTCGCCTGGGCAGGAAGGGGGTATATGTGCCCAGTAAGCAAGTGGTTAAACTGGAACCTTTAGTGTCCCTTTAACTATGTAGTTAATAGCAGTAGCAATGTAAATAATAAGGCAAACAATATATTCCATGTATCTGTCATCGGGAGCAGTGATCACTGTCTTGTCACTGATAGCCCAGCCCCCACAGTTAGAATCAGTCCCTAGGACACACTTAACCCCTTCCTCGCCCCCTTGTGGTTAACTCCTTCCCTGCCAGTGTCATTTACACAGCAATCAGTGTATTTTTATAGCACTGATCGATATAATGTGTCCGCCATAATGTCGCAGTCACGATAAAATTTGCAAATCGCCGCCATTACTAGTAAAAAAAAAATATATATATTAATAAAAATGCCATAAAACTATCCCCTATTTTGTCGACACTATAACTTTTGCACAAAAACGCTTATTGAGATTTTTTTACCAAAAATATGTAGAAGAATACATATCGGCCTAAACTGAGAAAGACATTTGTTTTTTTGGGGATATTTATTATAGCAAAAAGTAAACAATATTGCTTTTTTTTTCCAAATTTACGCTCTTTTTTTGTTTACAGCCCAAACAAATAAAAAACGCAGAGGTGATCAAATACCACCAAAAGAAAGCTCTATTTATGCGAAAAAAAGGATGTCAATTTTGATTGGGTGACACGTCGCACGACCGCGCATTTGTCAGTTTAAACAACGCAGTGCCAAATCGCAAAAAGTGCTCTGGTCAGGAAGGAAGTAAATTCTTCTGCAGCTGAAGTGGTTAATGACCAGAGCGTTTTTTGTGATATGGCACTACGTCAATTTAACGGACAAGTGCGCTGTCGTGCGACACTGTACTCAAACAAAATTGACGTCCTTGTTTTCCAACAAATAGAGCTTTCTTTTGGTGGTATTTGATCACCTCTGTGATTTAAAATCTTTGCGCTATAAACAAAAAAAAGCGTCAATTTTGAAAAAATATATATTTATTCATCAGTTTAGGCCGATATATTCTTCCACATATTTTTGTTAAACAAAATCGCAATAGGCGTACATTTAAAATGGTTTGCACAAAAGTTATTGGCGTCTACAAATTATGGGATAAATTTAGGGACGTTTATTTTTATTGTTTTTACTAGTAATGGCGGCGATCTGTGATTTTTAGCGGCACTGTGACATTGTGGCAGATAAATCTAAACCCAAATTACACTTTTTGGGGACCGTTACATTATTACACTGATGCACTGATCAATGTAAAAATTACACTGGCTGGAAAGGAGTTAACGCTAGGGGGAAATCAATGGGTTAAAGCGGATGTTCCCTGGAAAAAAATATTAAAAGCCAGCAGCTACAAATACTTCAGCTGCTGACTTTTGATATTAGGACACTTACCTGTCCTGGAGTCCAGCTCCGTCCACAGCAGAGGACGAGCGATCGCTCGTCACGCTGATGCTCCCCCCGCCATCCTCGGTGAGGAAACCAGGAAACCAGGAAGTGAAGAGCTCCGGCTTCACTGCCCGGTTCCCTACGGCGCATTCGCGAGTCATGCTGTGCCTGCCGATTGGCTCCTGCTGTGTGATGGGAGCCGAGTGTTCCCAGCACACAACGGGACTGGACGGGAGGTGACCTAATGCCCACAGTCTGCCCGAGACTGTTGTGGCCAGAAGTGGGTGCAAATACCTGTCTTTAGACAGGTATCTGCACCCCCCTCCCCCTGAAAGGTGTCAAATGTGACACCGGAGGGGGGGAGGGTTCCGATCAGAGGGAGTTCCACTTTAGGGTGGAGCTCCACTTTAAGTGTGTTCCCTCAGTGTGTTCTAACTGTAGGGGGGGGGGCTTACTGAAACATGACAGAGATCACTGTTTCTGATCACTGGGAGCAGTAGATCCCTGTCATGTCACTAGACAGAATGGGGAAATGCCTTGTTTATATGGGAAGTTCCCTGTTCTGCCTCTCTTCGCCGCGATTGTAGGCCAACAGGCGGACATCGAGTCCACGGGGCCCGCGGGCATACACCCTCAGCGTGCGGCAGGTGCACTTGCCCGCTATCCAGATTTTATGGACTGACGTACAGGTAGGTCAGTTTGTGCAGATGTACATTGGCGTGAGACAGTCAGCAAGTGGTTAAAGTGTTACTAAACACAGGACTCTGCATTCACTATACCTGGTCTCCCACAGTACACAGATCATTGAGATGCAATTCTTTTAGTAACCATAACCCTTTCATGCCTAAGCCTATTTCTGACATTTGTTGCTTACAAGTTAAAATCCGTATTCTTTGCTAGAAAATTACGCCACCCCTCTATCCATGCATCCAACTCCCTGATCTACATTCGGGGCGCCGAATGCATGCATCCAATGGGGGGTGTTTTTTTTGCCTATCCATTTTAATGAATGTGCTTCCCCTGTGGAGGCTCTCAACATTAAGGCCCCGTACACACGACCGCATCTGTCCGCTGGGATTTATCCGCGGATCAGTTCCAGCAGACAAATCCGGTCATGTGTACGGCCTAGCGGACATTTTTCGGCGGACATTTGTCCAGCCGACCGTTTTCCAGCCGAAATTTTTTTCTTAGCATGCTAAGAAATCTATCCGCTGGAAACCTGTCCGGCGGACTTATCCGGTCGTCTGTACAGACTCACCGAATAAGTCCGACCGATCCCCATCCCTCGCATGCGTCGAAGTGATTCGACGCATGCGTGGAAGTATTTACCTTCCAGGGTCGCGCACGTCGCCGCGTCATCGTCGCCGCGCCCGTCACCGCGGATGTTTTCCGTGGGGATTTTGATCTGATGGTGTGTACAGCCATCAGATCAAAATCCGGAGGAGAAATGTCCGATGGAAACGGTCCGGTGGACCGATTTCAGTTGGCCAATTCCGTTGGTTAGCAGGCTAGTCCGTAAGTTAAACTGGGAATTTCTTTGGTTTGGTATTGCAAGTGTGAATCTATGCTTAGTCCCTGTAACTAGTCACACTGTACAGTGCCTTGAAAAAGTATTCATACACTGTGAAATCTTCCACATTGTGTCATGTTACAACCAAAAACGTAAATGGATTTTATTGGGATTTTATGTGATAGCCCAACACATAGTGGCACATAGATGTGAAGTGAAAGAAAAATTATAAATGTTTTTTAAGAATTAAAAATATATATATATTTATACACTTTATAGAACCTCCTTTCACTGCAATTACAGCTGCAAGTGTTTTTGATGATGTCTCTACCAGCTTTGCACATCTAGAGAGGGACATTATTGCCCATTCTTTCTTGCAAAATAGCTCAAGCTCTGTCAGATTGGATGGAGGGCGTCTGTGAACAGCAAATTTCAAGTCTTGCCACAGATTCTCAATTGGATTTAGGTCTGGACTTTAACTGGGTGATTCTAACACATGAATATGCTTTGCTCTAAACCATTCCATTGTAGCTCTGGCTGTATGTTTAGGGTCGTTGTCCTGCTGGAAGGTGAACCTTCACCCCAGGCTCAAGTCTTTTGCAGACTCTTACAGGTTTTCTTCTAAGATTGCCCTGTATTTGGCTCCATCCATCTGTCCATTAAGTCTGACCAGCTTCCCTGTCCCTGCTGAAGAAAGGCATCCCCACAACATGATGCTGCCACCACCATGTTTCATGGTGGGGATGGTGTGTTCAGGATGACATGCAGTGTAAGTTTTCCGACACACATAGCATTTTGCTTTAAGGCAAAAAAGTTAAATTTTGGTCTCATCTGACCAGAGCACCTTCTTCAACATTTTCTGTGTCCCCCCACATGGCTTCTCGCAAACTTCAAACTGAACTTCTTATGTCTTTCTTTCAACAATGACTTTCTTCTTGCCACTCTTCCATAAAGGGCAGATTTGTGGAGATCACGACTACTGTAATAGTTGTCCTGTTGACAGATTCCCCCACCTGAGCTGTGGATCTCTGCAGCTTCTCCAGAGTTAACATGGACCTCTTGGCTGCTTCTCTGATGAATGCTCTCCTTGCCCGGCCTGTCAGTTTAGGTGGACGGCCATGTCTTGGTAGGTTTGCAGTTGTGTTGTGCCATACTCTTTCCATTTTTGGATGATGAACTGAACAGTGCTTTGTGAGACGTTCAAAGCTTGGGATATTTTTTTTATAACCTAACCCTGCTTTAAACTTCTCCACAACTTTATCCCTGATCTGTCTGGTGTGTTCATTGGCCTTTGTGATGCTGTTTGTTCACTAAGGCTCTCAACTAATCTCTGATGGCTTCACAGAACAGCTGTACTAATGCGGGGCCTGAATACAAATGCACGTAATTTTTCTTCCACTTCACAACTATTTACCACTTTGTGTTGGTCTATCACATAAAATCCCAATAAAATACCTTTACGTTTTTGGTTGTAAGATGACAAAATGTGGAAAATGTCAAGGGGTATGAATACTTTTTCAAGGCACTGTATGTTAAATTGCGTTATTGCCTTTGTCAATCCATTTTCATGGTTGCCTCTTTACCCACCATGTCGGGTGACAATATATTATTCTTGCCTTTATTAACTGTTTCAGTGTCTGTTTTCTTGGACATGGTAGTATTAATGGTTAACAGATACCGTATTTATCGGCATATACCGCGCACTTTTTTGCCCTTAAAATCAGGGCAAAATCAAGGGTGCGCGATATACGCCGATCCTCGCTTCCCGCGCTGTGTTTGAACCACTGCGCCGACATATACCGAGCGCAGTACACTCGGGTATACTCGGGCAGGCTCGGCTCCGCTCGCGGTCACGTCCTGTACGTCCTTTACGCGAAAAGAGCTGAGCCTGTCCAAGTATACCCGAGTGTACTGTGCTCGGTATATGTCGGCGGAGTGGTTCAAAGACAGTGAGGGAAGCGGGGATTCGACTCGGAGACAGCGCGGGAGGACACCACGGACACCACGATGGCTGCAGAAGGACGCCGGACCAGACAAGGCCGCCAATGGACGCCCTTGCAAGACACCAAAACTGTAAGTATAAAACATTTTTTTTCCAGGAATTTCAGGGCTACATTAGGGGTGCGCACTATACGCCGGAGCACGTAATAGGGCGATAATCACGGTATTACTTTAATAATAATAATAATAATAATATTTACACGTATATAGCGCCAATTACAGCGATGCCGCTGTGTCTATGCGCTGATAATGGTTGTCATTATTACCCAACTCAATGGTACTCATTTTACCGACCTCGCCGGGATCAAACCTGCAACCCTTGGGACACAGGCAATCACAGACTGCTGCAAAGGAGCATTAGCCCCATGCGCTATCTTTCAGTGATGTTCTCTGGTATTGCACGCTTTTTACACTCTCAACCGTGTATGTCAGAGGGGCTGAAGTTCTCATGGAGGTTGAGGCACAGAACAGAGAACCCCTCTTACCCAGCGGCTCCCATGAGGGTAGCTCTAACAATACATACATATTTCTTCACATTATTTAAATAGAATTTTTAGTAGAAAAGATTAACAGTGTTGGGAAAGTTATATTTTATGACTGACTGAGAAATTGAAGCTGTTACATCACCTTTATCTGGTCTACAGAGGATAATGTAGACATTTATTAGAATGAAGGATTATAGGTAATTACACACAGCACCACTTTAAATGATGTTTGCGATGTTTCAGTAAAAATATGTGAGACGTTAAAGGAGATTTTTTTATATTTTTGTAAAAATCTTATTATGGTTACTAACTTGTTGCTAATACTATATATAGAGATTATTGTTCATAATCTAGCTACAGTAAAACCTTGGTTTGAGAGTAACTTGGTTTGAGAGTGTTTTGCAAGACAAGTATTTTTTTTTTATACATTTTGACTTCATATACAAGCGATGTCTTGATATAAGAGTAGCGTCATGTAACAACTGAGTAAAAAATAGAAGAGAGGCGCCTCTAAGTGTAGCAATATGGTTACATTTAATGAAGGTACAACATTTAGAAGCTCACATGGTTGATGAATAAAACAGGCACATCTAAGTATGCAGGCCTCCGGGGTAAAGCTGTCCACATAGACCGTCCTCCTCACCGCCATTGATGTCGTCTCTTCCATGAGCGGTTCAAGCCTTGCTTTCAGATCGCTCTACTGCAGGGTAGTCTTCCCGGTCACGATTGCAGACTGTTAGCGGTGAGAGCCGGTGGTGAGGATGACAGTCTATGTCAGGGATATGCAATTAGCGGACCTCCAGCTGTTGCAGAACTACAACTACCATGAAGCATAGCAAGACTCTGACAGCCACAAGCATGGCACCCCGAGGCAGAAGCATGATGGGACTTGTAGTTTTGAAACAGCTGGAGGTCCACTAATTGCATATCCCTGGTCTATGTGGACATCTTTACCCCGGATCCCTGCATACTTAGATGTGCCTCTTTTAATCATCAACCATGTGAGTTGCTAAATATTTTACCTTCATTAAATGTAACATTATTTCTACACTTAGAGGCGCCTCTCTTCTTTTTTATACTCTGTAGTTCCTGCTGGATTTTGCTTCTAATCCCCTTGGGGAGGCTTCCATTTGTGGAAGGACATTTTATGGTTACACAACCAATCACATCGCTATAATCTGTTGGACTATAAACTGAAGGATTTATAAATAAATGGTTGTGGAACAAATCATTTGCGTTTCCATTATTTCTTATGGGAACATTTGCTTTGATATACAAGTGCTTTGGATTACAAGCATGCTTCCGGAACGAATTATGCTCGCAATCCAAGGGTTTACTGTACTACAAATGACACAAGAAACCAAGTTTTAAGCATATCTGAGCACAAAATCAAAAATAGAATATATTGCACCTTACCAGTTCTTAAAAATGGGTGTTGCATTAATTTTCCTTTTCTGAAGCCTCGTACACACGACCGGTTTTCCCGGCAGGAAAACTGCCAGGAGAGCAGCTGGCCGGGAATTTCCGGCCATGTGTATGCTCCCTAGCAGTTTTCCCATCAGGAAAACAGCCAGGAATCCCGACGGGAAAATAGAGAACCCTGCTCTCTATTTTCTCGTCGAGATTCCTGGCTGAGTGTTTCCTGCCGAGAAAACCGGTCGTCTGTATGTTTAACTGTCCGAAGGTAAACCCGAGCATGCTCGATAAGCCTTTGACGCATTCGCGGTAGCATACAAGGCATAGTGTAGGGTGTAGCAAGATGGCGGCGAAGGCATCAAATGTGACAAGCGCAGGCTCGTCATAGTCAATGACGTCACCGCGCTCTTGCCATTCAAAAGAACGGCGGTTCTTTTGAATGGCCGTCTGTATGCACAGGTTGTGGGTATACTGCGCTGCTTAAAAGAAAGTGAAACCAGCTGCCAACACAGCTAATGTAGACAAATCAGCAGGACAAAAATAGTGGAAAATAGTGTAGCGCTATGGTCAATGGTATCTGTGAAATTCAAAACCACTAATTGCTCCTGTAAAGAGTATATAATAGCAATAAATTCACATGTAAATTCCTGCATGGAATCTACTATTAAAACGAAAAATAAATAAATAAAAGTCCAATATGTGTATTAAAGTCCATAAAGACGAATCACCACGTGAATAAAATTGAGGAGAAATCTTGATGATGTTCCAAATATGTATATTCAAATATAAGTGATCACCACCACCGATGAGGATAAATGGAGGCTTACCGGAGCTGGTGGACTTGAGCTGACATACGTCACTGCAAGTCAGATTAGGCTTATAGTACTAGTGTTAGTACACAGGATCTGGTGGTACGGACATCCAGGGCCCTGGTTCAGCTGTTAGTTCAGATATACCGGTATGATAAGGAAGCCTTAGATCCATATAGCTCCATATGAGCCGGGTAATTCAAAAGAAACAAGAGAAGAAAGATAGCCACATAGCGTAATCCAGTAAAAAACTATGTGTTTTAATTGAAATAAAAATCAAGTACACTCACATGTATCCTGACATAAAATCGCGTGGCATATATGTTTGAGGCGGCAGTGGAGACGACCCAACGTTTCGTGTTACATAGTTACATAGTTAGTCAGGTTGAAAAAAGACACAAGTCCATCCAGTTCAACCACAAAAAACAAAATAAAAAAACACAGTAAAATCCTATACACCCAACTTCATACCCACAGTTGATCCAGAGGAAGGCAAAAAACCCCAGCGGAGCATGATCCAATTTGCTACAGCAGGGGAAAAAATTCCTTCCTGATCCCCCGAGAGGCAATCGGATTTACCCTGGATCAACTTTACCTACAAATCTTAGTACTCAGTTATATTCTGTACATTTAGGAAAGAATCCAGACCTTTCTTAAAGCAATCTACTGATCTGGCCAGAACCACCTCTGGAGGGAGTCTGTTCCACATTTTCACAGCTCTTAAAAACACATCATCTGGGTGACCCCAGATGCAGGGCCGGTGCAAGGATTTCTGCCTACACAAGCGAAGCTCCATTTTGGCGCCCCCCCAACGGCCACCCACCTCCCTTGCAAAAATGTTTCTTTCAATAATTTATATTAATATATAAAAAAACACACTAATTTGTGCTTTTTTATTAACGATTTAAAGCGGTGGTTCACCCTGCTGAACAACATTTCAGCATACAATTCGGCATCGTAGCGCGAGCTACAGTATGCCGGTCTTACATTTTTTATCCCCGTACTCACTGTTTAATCGTACCTAGACGATTCCGTCTGCCGCGGGGATAAAAAATGTTTAATTTTATGCTAGAATAAAAAAAATTTTTTTTTTTTTTTTTAATAGGGTGAACCCCCGCTTTAACAAAATAAGTTATACAGCTATAAAACAAATTTTTTACCAATAAGTGCAGGAAATAGTGCAAACAGACTTGTAAAAGTGCAGGAAATAGTAGTGCACACAAACAGTACAACACTAAAACGGCCTATTCAAGGCAAAATATTACCATTAAATTAACATTACCATTTACCAATGAGCAAAAATGCAGGAAATAGTGCAAACAGACTTGTAGAAGTGCAGGAAATAGTACTGCACACAAACAGTACAACACTAAAACGGCCTATTCAAGGCAAAAAATTACCATTATTGGTTAAAAGAAGAGCAATAAGTGCATATAAACATATTTTCAAACTATAATATCAGAACATGAGTTTTTTGAGAACATGAGATTTTTCAGGGCACTGTATCATTGTACAGTACACACAGTGTACTAAAAAGTGTAAAATAGAGCTGCCCTCACCTGGAGCAGCTATCTCTGGCACAGGTAAATAGTAGTCGGTTTTAAGTGCGGTCTGATAACCGCATGCGGGGAAAAAAATGAGCCAACTAGAGTCAGCGTTCGGCTCATAGGTTTATATTATAAATGGGACCGCAAACGGTAGGGAATGCGGGAGTGTGCACGGTTAGGGCTCCCCCCAACGTATGCGATCCCATATTGCCGAAATTGTAGTGTGAACCCAGCCTAAGCCTTTTTGTACGCCCGAAGAGCACTTTACATCCACTTTACATATGGGGTATTTCTATACTCATAAGAAATTGCTTAACAAAATATATATATTTTTTTTCTTCTTTTACCTCTTGTGAAAATAAAAATTATGGGGCAACACCAGAATGTATGTGTAAAAATTTAAATTTTTCTTACACTAACATGCTGGTGTAGACCCCAACTTTACCTTTTCATAAGGGGTAAAAGGAGAAAATGCCCCCAAAGTTTGTAACACTTTCTCCTGTGTACGGAGATACCCCATATGTGGCCCTAAACTGTTACCTTGAAATATGACAGGGCTGACCACAGATAACACAGTGATAACTCTCTGAGTACAGATAATGAAGTAGATGTGACCTGCAGTCCTATGCAACACCACAGATAACACCGTAATAACTCTCCGAGTACAGATAATGTAGTAGATGTGACCTGCAGTCCTATGCAACACCACAGATAACACCGTAATAACTCTCCGAGTACAGATAATGTAGTAGATGTGACCTGCAGTCCTATGTAACACCACAGATAACACCGTAATAACTCTCCGAGTACAGATAATGTAGTAGATGTGACCTGCAGTCCTATGTAACACCACAGATAACACAGGTAGCATCTACTACATTATCTGTACTCTGAGGGTTATCACTGTTATCTGTGGTGTTACATAGGACTGCAGGCCACATCTACCGTATTTTCCGGCGTATAAGACGACCCGGCGTATAAGACGACCCCCTAATTTTCCAGGAAAATTTTTGGTTTTGGGATATACTCACTGTATAAGACTACCCCCTTTTTTTCAAGCCCCACTGTGCCATTACATGCCCCCACTGTGCCATCACATTAAATGCCCCCACAGTGCCATCACATTACTTTCCCCCACAGTGCCATCACATTACTTTCCCCCACAGTGCCATCACATTACTTTCCCCCACAGTGCCATCACATTGCATGCCCCCACAGTGCCATCACATTGCATTCCCCCACAGTGCCATCACATTGCATTCCCCCACAGTGCCATCACATTGCATTCCCCCACAGTGCCATCACATTGCATTCCCCCACAGTGCCATCACATTGCATTCCCCCACAGTGCCATCACATTGCATGCCCCCACAGTGCCATCACATTGCATGCCCCACAGTGCCATCACATTGCATGCCCCCACTTTCCCCCCCACTGTGCCATCACTCACGTTTTGCAGGCCGGTGACAGTCTCCGTCTGCTGCGAGCGTCCATGATTTCAAAGCCACGCGCCGTCTTCTCAGCGTGTCCTGTGATTGGCAGAACACAAATTTTCCCAGTAGCGCCTCTGTTCTATGTTCCGCCAATCACGGATGCCTTCTCATCTCGTCCGAGGATGAGAAGGCATCCTTGATTGGCGGAAAACAGAACAGAGGCGCTGCTGGGAAGATTTCTGTTCCGCCTATCACAGGACAGCGAGGACGTGCTGAGAAGACGGCGCGCAGCTTTGAAATTATGACGATCGCAGCTGCACGGAGACCGTACCCGGCGTATAAGATGACCCCCGACTTTGGATGCATTTTTTTGCATCCAAAAAGTCGTCTTATACGCCGGAAAATACGGTACTACATTATCTGTACTCAGAGGATTATCACTGTGTTATCTCTGATGTTACATAGGACTGCAGGTCACATCTACTACATTATATTTATTTGCGTGTGGGAGTTCTGGTGGCCGGTGGTGGAGTGTGGAAGTCGACTTATCCATCCCCCCCCCCCGCTTCTATTATCCATCCCCCCTGCTTCCATTATCCATCCCCCTGCTTCCATTATCCACCCCCCTGCTTCCATTATTTATCCTCCCTGCTTCCATTATCCACCCCCCTGCTTCCATTATCCATCCCCTGCTTCCATTATCCATCCCCCCTGCTTCCATTATCCATCCCCCCTGCATCCATTATCCACCCCCCCTGCTTCCATTATCCACCCCCGTTTCCATTACCCCCCTGCTTCCATTATCCATTCCCCCCCGCTCTTTCTTCCATTATCCCCCACTGCTTCCATTAACCCCCCCCCCACTCCTTCTTCCATTATGCCCTCCTGCTTTATTAATTATCCACCCGACCCCGTCTCCATTAATCCCCCTTGCTCCTTCTTCCATAATCCATCATCCATCCCCCCTGGGCCCTGCTCTGATTCCTCCCCCCCCCCCACTCCTTCTTCCAGTTCCATTATGCCCTCCTGCTTTATTAATTATCCACCCGACCCAGTCTCCATTAACCCCCCTTGCTCCTTCTTCCATCATCCATCCCCCCTGGGCCCTGCTCTGCTTCCGCCATTCCTCCCCCCCACTGTGGGGGGGGGAGGAATGGCGGAAGCAGAGCAGGGCCCAGGGAGGATGGATGATGGATCATGGAAGAAGGAGCAAGGGGGGTTAATGGAGACTGGGTCGGGTAGATAATTAATAAAGCAGGAGGGCATAATGGAACTGGAAGAAGGAGTGGGGGCCCCACTCCTTCTTCCAGTTCCATTAAGCCCTCCTGCTTTATTAATTATCCACCCGACCCCGTCTCCATTAACCCCCCTTGCTCCTTCTTCCATCATCCATCACCCCTGGGCCCTGCTCTGCTTCCGCCATTCCTCCCCCCCACTCCTTCTTCCAGTTCCATTATGCCCTCCTGCTTTATTAATTATCCACCCGACCCAGTCTCCATTGACCCCCCTTGCTCCTTCTTCCATCATCCATCCCCCCTGGGCCCTGCTCTGCTTCCGCCATTCCTCCCCCCCCCACTCCTTCTTCCAGTTCCATTATGCCCTCCTGCTTTATTAATTATCCACCCGACCCAGTCTCCATTGACCCCCCTTGCTCCTTCTTCCATCCCCCCTGGGCTCTGCTCTGCTTCCGCCATTCCTCCCCCCCCCCACTCCTTCTTCCAGTTCCATTATGCCCTCCTGCTTTATTAATTATCCACCCGACCCAGTCTCCATTAACCCCCCTTGCTCCTTCTTCCATGATCCATCATCCATCCCCCCCGGGCCCTGCTCTGCTTCCGCCATTCCTCCCCCCCCCACTCCTTCTTCCAGTTCCATTATGCCCTCCTGCTTTATTAATTATCCACCCGACCCAGTCTCCATTGACCCCCCTTGCTCCTTCTTCCATGATCCATCCCCCCTGGGCCCTGCTCTGCTTCCGCCATTCCCCCCCCCCACTGTGGGGGGGGGGGAGGAATGGCGGAAGCAGAGCAGGGCCCAGGGAGGATGGATGATGGATCATGGAAGAAGGAGCAAGGGGGGTTAATGGAGACTGGGTCGGGTAGATAATAAAGCAGGAGGGCATAATGGAACTGGAAGAAGGAGTGGAGGCCCCACTCCTTCTTCCAGTTCCATTAAGCCCTCCTGCTTTATTAATTATCCACCCGACCCCGTCTCCATTAACCCCCCTTGCTCCTTCTTCCTTCATCTATCCATTCTTCTTCCCCACGCCACAACCCCACCCTCACCTCCTGTGCGATTTTCTGCATTCTGAATCTTCCGGCACCGGCGGCGCGGGACTGGGCACTGTGTCACCCAGCAGCGGAGGTCCGCCCCTTCAGTGACGTCAGACGTCCTCCTGCGCGGAGGAGGACGTCGTCACTGAAGTGCCGTGCAGTTACAGGCCCGGACCCAGCGTCATCCATCACCAGATAGTAACTGGATTGGCTGCGCCCGGCCGGGCCACATTCAGTCAGCAGCTGACAGGCGCTGCGGCGCATTAGCACACCGGAGCGGGACACCGGGCGCCGGAGGGCGGCGGCAACTCCGGACAAAGTATAAAAAAAAAAATTAAAAAAAAAAAATATTTTAAAAAAAAAGTTAATTTTTTCGCCCCATCCCAGGCTGCGGACCTGCCCGCCCCAAGCGGCCGCTTG
This sequence comes from Rana temporaria, assembly GCF_905171775.1. Taxonomy (NCBI): domain Eukaryota; kingdom Metazoa; phylum Chordata; class Amphibia; order Anura; family Ranidae; genus Rana; species Rana temporaria. Next base: position 29,192,685 of record NC_053491.1, read on the forward strand.
GTCCGCCTGGTGGTTGCGCCGGCCCTGCCCAGATGATGTGTTTTTAACACGAAACGTTGGGTCGTCTCCACTGCCGCCTCAAACATATATGCCACGCGATTTTATGTCAGGATACATGTGAGTGTACTTGATTTTTATTTCAATTAAAACACATAGTTTTTTACTGGATTACGCTATGTGGCTATCTTTCTTCTCTTGTTTCTTTTGAATTACCCGGCTCATATGGAGCTATATGGATCTAAGGCTTCCTTATCATACCGGTATATCTGAACTAACAGCTGAACCAGGGCCCTGGATGTCCGTACCACCAGATCCTGTGTACTAACACTAGTACTATAAGCCTAATCTGACTTGCAGTGACGTATGTCAGCTCAAGTCCACCAGCTCCGGTAAGCCTCCATTTATCCTCATCGGTGGTGGTGATCACTTATATTTGAATATACATATTTGGAACATCATCAAGATTTCTCCTCAATTTTATTCACGTGGTGATTCGTCTTTATGGACTTTAATACACATATTGGACTTTTATTTATTTATTTTTCGTTTTAATAGTAGATTCCATGTGAATTTATTGCTATTATATACTCTTTACAGGAGCAATTAGTGGTTTTGAATTTCACAGATACCATTGACCATAGCGCTACACTATTTTCCACTACGTCTGTATGCACAGCTTGCCAAGAATCCCGGCCGTGTGTACAGGGCTTGAGGCTTTTTTTTTTATTATGTCATGGTAATCTGGCCAATAACACAATTCCTGTCTTTGGGTGTCTTCATTCTGGATAGAGAAGCAATGGACACCCTTGGGCAATAGAATTGTCAATCTGGGGAGAGGGAAGTGTTGGGCCGGACATACACGGTTCCAATTCCTGCTGAACCGGACAAAATTCAAACCGTTAATGGGCAGGCTGAATGTACCAAGTTAATCAATCACTGGGAGAAGACAATGGCCCAGCAAGAGGGATTATCTCGTCCCGACCAAATTTTGATCCTGCTACCCACGGTTGCAGGAAAGAAATTTGCTCCATGTATGACCGGCATTAGATCCACTAGCAGATTTAGGTGAACTAAGAAATAAAAGCCAAACTCCAGCTACATACAAAAACTTTTTTTTAATCCTTTTAGGAGAAAGGTTTTACATAAATGCAAGTACCTCTGTCAGTCATAATTGGTTTGACCCAACCCTCTAACTTCCACTTTTACTGAACAGCTTGGTCATCAAAGTGGTTGTAAACCCTTAAATCCACTTTTCACTACATGTAAGCCTATAATAGTGTCCCATTACCGGTGGCTCCTGCACGCATGCGTGGGAGTGACATCATCATGACTAGGGATGAGCCAAACACCCCCACGTTTGGTTCGCACCAGAACCTTTGAACGGACCAACTGTTCGCGCGAACATTTAGAACCCCATTGACGTCTATGGGACTCAAACGTTCGAATTCAAAAGTGCTAATTTTAAAGCCTAATATGCAAGTTATTGTCGTAAAACGTCTTTGAGAACCCGGGTCTTGCCCCAGGGAACATGTATCAATGGAAAAAAAGTTTTAAAAACTGTCGTTTTTTCTGGAGCAGTGATTTTAATGATGCTTAAATAATAAAAAAAAAATAATGAAAAATTCCTTTAAATATTGTACCTGCTGGGTGTCTATAGTATGCCTGTGAAGTGGCACGTGTTTAGAACTGTCCCTGCACAAAATGAGATTACTATAAGAAAAAAGTAATTTAAAACTGCTTGCGGCTTTAATGTAATGTCTGGTCCCTGCAATATGGATGAAAATCATTGAGAAAAATAGCAAAGACACAGACAGTACACACACCACGTAGCTTTAGGTGCACACTGCAGAGGACACAGGCAGTACACACCAAGTAGCTTTAGGTGCAAACTACAGAGGACAAAGGCAGTACACACACCACGTAGCTTTATGGTGCACACTGCAGAGGACACAGGCAATACACCACGTGAGAATACTGCAGCTAGCACAATCACCTGCCTGCCAGTAAATTAGGAAGAGCTGATCTAGCTAAACTATACAGTGTATACATATATGTACAACACCTGGGATGCATATATATCTTGCAGTGAATTTAATAATGTTAAAAGTGAAACAATAAAAGTGAAATGTTACTTTAAATTTCATACCTAGGGGGGGTGTAAAGTTAGCATGTGAAATAGCGCATGTTTCCCGTACTTAGAACTGTCCCTGCACAAAGTGTAATTTCTGAAAGGAAAAAAAGTCTTTTAAAACCGGCTTAATGAATTGTCGACTCTGGCAATTCAGAGCGAATCCATTCATAAAAAAGAAACAACGTGGGGGTACCCCCAAATTCCATTCCACTGGAAACATGCGCTATTTTACATGCTAACTTTACACCCCCCCTAGGTACGAAATTTAAAGTAATATTTCACTTTTATTGTTTCACTTTTAGCATTATTAAATTCACTGCTCCTGAAAAAACCCTATTCAACGGACACCAAAAGCCTTCAATGACAGATTTGACATAGAGAGAAAAGATTTGACATAGAGAGACATGAAGAGTCAACATTTTTTTTTTTTTTTTTTAAAGATTCTATCAAATCTTTTTTTTTTTTTTTTAGAACATTCGACAGACACCATAAGCCTTCAATGACAGATTCAACCTTAATTTGGATTTTCGGACGAATGCATTTTTTTAACAAAAAACAAAATAAATAAAAACGAATTTCGGGAGTAACTAAATAAATTTATTTTTTGGACGAAAACGAAATTACGAAAACAAAATATTTCAGTGTGCACATGTCTACCCCCTGAGCCATAATTGGCCAAAGTCACCCTGGCTTTGGCCAAATATGGCTCTCCGTTTTTTGCAAGCTGTGATTGGCCAAGCATGCGGGTCATAGTGCATGCTTGGCCAATCATCAGCCAGCAATGCACTGCGATGCCGCAGTAAATTATGGGCTGTGAAACGTAACTCGAAATTTGGCGCGAACGGCCCAAAACGTTCGTAATTCGACGAACGATCGAACATCCGATGTTCGAGTCGAACACGAGTTCGACTCGAATACGAAGCTCATCCCTAATCATGACTCCGGCCAATCACAGCGCTAGGGCCTGCAATACCCGGAAGTACTGTCTCTGGCCAGAGCTGTGTACTGGGACTGCTGTGGGGGCTTTGATCTAAGGTGAGCATTTCATAATGAGCTAGTATGCTATGCATACTAGCTCGTTATGCTTTTGTCTTGCATGTTTTTTTTTTTCTAGTGGGTTTACAACTACTTTAAAGGAAGCTAAATAGTAACAAGCTGGTTGGGTCACAAGGTGAAAATATAGGAAAAAACTTAAAGGGTAACTCCACTTTCGTGGGGGGAAAAAAATTGCAAATAAAGACAAAATTAATATAGCGCATACAATTGTGACACAAGTCATATTGTAATTGAATGTTATTAAAAATGACCTTTCCTTTTCAATCTGCAGCCACTGTAATTTTCTGAGAATGCATTGCAACATGGCCACCTGGAGTTGTTCTGCACACAGAGTGTGTACTGATCACTCCCCAGAAACATCATTTCCTGCTTGTGTGATTGGCTCACCAATTTTCCCAGAAGTAAGTAAGAAACTCCCAGTAGGAACACTTCTAAAGGGATGCAGGCCCAGCAGATTTCCTCATTAGAGCCCTGCAGGTGCACACCAGATAGATAATTCTGAAACCACTCCCATTAGACCAGGGGTCTCAAACTGGTGGCCCTCCAGCTGTTACAGAACTACAATTCCCATGAGGCATTGCAAGGCTGACAGTTACAATCATGACTCCCATAGGCAGAGGCATGATGGGACTTGTAGTTCCAAAACAGCTGGAGGGCCGCCAGTTTGAGACCTCTGCATTAGATCCACTCATCACTGAGGCTCAGAGGAACATACAGGGATTACTTTAGAATAAAAAAAGGTAGGAATCTGTAACCAAGATTGTTATAATACTTGCAATGTATATTGATCACCCAGAGGGGAGTGTTTTTTTTCAAAACAAAAGTGGAGTTACTCTTTAAAAAATAAATAAAAAGGAATGCAGTCACTACATTTAAGTATTGGTAAGTAGAGATGGGCCAAACGACCCCCTGTTTCAGTTTGCGGCAGAACTTTTGAACATCGCAAACGTTATAATAATAACAAACCCCAAAGTCTATGGGACCCAAACTGGAAAAATAAAAAGTGACTATTTTGAAGGTTTATATGCAATTAATTGGTCAAACAATAGTTATGGGGATCCAGGTACTGCCCTGGGGGGCATGTATCAATGAAAAAAAGTTTGTAAAAATCATAATTTTTAAATGAACAGTGATTTACTGATGCTTAAAGTGAAACCAATAAAATGAGAAATAACAATAAAAATGAAGAATTCCTTTAAATGTAGTGCCTGGGGGGTCCTCTTAGTTTACCTATAACGTGGCATTTCTGTATTGTGTATAGAGCCTGCTGCAGCAAAAATGACATTTATAAAGCCCAAAAAAAATTCTTCCAGATTAAATCAACACCCATAAATCTAGGCAGCCTAGACAGGCTTATCAGCGCTTAATCAGCGACATCGGCATCAGGAGCTTGATAGCTACTGCTAAACTAGGACTGATTCATTTTGATAAATGTTAGCTGGTCCATGGAGTCTGTGGACAGATGTGCTCTCTTATCTGTCACAAAACCACCGGCAGCATTGAATGCCTGTTCGGAAAGCACGCTGGATGCAGGGCAGCCCAACAGCTGTATTGCATACTGGGCAAGTTCTGGCTAGTGGTCTATTCTCATGACCCAGTAACCCAGTGCATCGTCAACTGGAAAGTAGGGATGAGCCGCGGGTGTTCGCCGAATAGCGAACAATTTGGGTGTTCACGGCAAATTCAAAAGCCGTGGAACACCCTTTAAATGTCTATGGGAGAAATCAAAAGTGCTCATTTTAAAGACTTATATGCATGGTATTTTCATAAAAAGTGTTTGGGGACCTGGGTCCTGCCCCAGGGGACATGCAAAAGTTTTAAAAACTGCCGTTTTGTCAGAAGCAGTGGTTTTTATAATCAACACTGAAGAAATGGCAGCACTCCAAGAACCATCCATTCTTGTTTAATAAACGAACATCCCAAGTGTTACAGACAGTTCAAATGGTAGACGCGTTTCACACACTGACAGGTGCGCTTATTCATGAATCAGTGGCAGTAGTGGTGGTGGTGGGATTAGTGGTGGTGGGGGATGGGATCAGTGGCAGTAGTGGTGATGGGGGGGTGGGATCAGTGGCAGTAGTGGTGGTGGTGGGATTAGTGGAGGTGGGGGGGTGCGATCAGTGGCAGTAGTGGTGGTGGGGGGGGTGGATCAGTGGTAGTAGTGGTGGTGGTGGGATTAGTGGAGGTGGGGGTGTGTAATCAGTGGCAGTAGTGGTGGTGGGTGGGTGGGATCAGTGGCAGTAGTGGTGGTGGGGGGGATCAGTGGCAGTAGTGGTGGTGGTGGGATTAGTGGTGGTGGGGGGGTGGGATCAGTGGCAGTAGTGGTGGTGGGGGGGGATCAGTGGCAGTAGTGGTGGTGGGAATCAGGAGCAGAGGGATGGATGGGGGATGAGATGGTGACACTGGCACTCACCTTCTCTCAGTGTCAGTTGATTCCCCCACCTTGCTTAGTGCTCTCAGTCTGGACTCACAGTGTCTGCAGTAATGCTTCTCCTGACATGGGGACACTGTCTGCACATCTGTTTACAAAGGGAGAGCTCCTCCTCCTTCACTCGACTGGCCCATCAGCTAACTTTCTCCCCCTCCCGACATGGATCTGCTTAAAGGAATGGACAGAGCTCTGTGCCATTAACAGTAAGTGGTCACTCACTGTGCCCCGAGTCCACTTCCTCCTCTCATTTGCTCCAAACCCGCCTTCAGCCTGCCCCTCAGTGTGTGATGCCGGGCAGGGAATATGAAGCACCTGTCAGGACTCAGAGGAGTATCTCCACTGACAGGGGAGTTAAGAAGTGAAGGGCTGGTCTATTCTAGGCTTGTGCCGGGTGCAAGAGTGCACTTGACACACAGTTGCGTGTGCGTGCAGCTATTAGCGGCTGGTGTGTTCAGACAGATTTTAGAAGCACACAGCCAGCACTTCACCTGCGCCCCCCTTCCTCCAGTATTTAGTACCTCCCAGGGAATTCCTCCCTTCCGCCCACCCCTTGTACCGGCCCAGCAACTCAGCAACCCTGCTTCCAGTTTTTTTTGTCAAAGCTTAACAGAACAAGCTGAAGTTAGAAGCTGATTGGCTACCATGCATATCTGCACCACATTTTTTACACTCCAGTTTTAGTAAATCAACCCCAATGTCTCACCCCTGGCAGCTCTACTGCCTTGGCGGGGGCCATTGTGGGTAATGCAGAAATCCAGCACTGACTGCAGAGCAGAAATGTCCCAGGAAGCCTCAACAAACACTGTTGGCTTTTGGGATCGCAGTATCTTTTGTTTCTGGGCAACATTGTCTCTGCCCCTGTGTTCTCTGGCATATTTAACTGTTTTCTTTCAGTTTTTGTGCCTCTGAAAAGGAATGAAGGGTATGTGGTCAGGGGAAGATCATGTGCAAGTCCTCCCTGTCATAGGTGTGCGCAGTCTATTGCATTAGGGTGTGCACACGTGTGTCTACAACCGTGATTCCCCGAAAGTAAGACCCACCCTGAAAATAAGACCTACCCTGATTTTCCAGGAGGGCTGCATTATAAGCCCTACCCCGAAAATAAGCCCTAGTGTGTGTTTCTGTAATCTAATCTGTAGTCAAATACCTTCGGTATACAGCGCCACTCGGCGCTCAGCTGATCTCTTCCTCTTCCCCTTCCTGTTAGAGGGGGATCTCGTCCCCCTCCCTCTGCAATGCTCGGATCGCTGCGGGCTATGAAAGCTCAGAGGCACACTCAGCTGATCTCCTCTTCTCCTTCCTGTCAGTGGGGGATCTCGGCCCCCCTCCCTCTGCAATGCTTGGATCGCTGCGGGCTATGAAAGAAAGCTCAGAGGCACACTCAGCTGATCTCCTCTTCTCCTGCCTGTCAGTCGGGGATCTCGGCCCCCCTCCCTCTGCAATTCTTTGACCGTGGGAGAGAGCTCCGGCGGTCTATGGAAGCGCCGAGCGGCGCTGTAAGAGGTATGTGACACAATTAAACAGAAACACACACCTTTTTCATTATATTCTACTGTAATAGAGAGGATTCTTGGAGTTTACAACCACTTTTACTTCACTTCACACTGGGGATTCCTGCCAGGCAGGGAGGGAGAGCGGGCAAAAAGACAGCACATTAAATGGCAAGCCCTACCTCGAAAATAAGCCCCACTGTGTTTTTGTTTGCCAAAATTAATATAAGACCCAGGCTTATTTTTGGGGAAACACGGTATATATGGCGCCGGCAGGGAGAGCAATCTCCCTGTCGGCACAGTAAAAGAGAAGTGCATAAGCACTTCTCTTATGGCAGCTACAGTAAGATCAAGACCATTCCCATCTTCCTGCAATAATGATAATGTGCATGGGGGTGATTAGGGTGTGCCCAGGCACACCCAGAACACCCTGTGTGCACCCCTATGCTCCCTGTGCTTGCACAGGTTTCGTGCAGGTTCTCTGGTTTCCTCCCACACACCAAAAACATGCTAGCAGGTTAATTGGCCCTGTCTAAACTGGCCTTGGTATGTATGAATGTAGGATAGGGATCTTCGATTGTAAGCTTCGTGAGGGCAGCGATGTAGAGCGATGTGTAAACGTACGGCGCTATACAGTAACAAATAGATTTGTAATATCGGTAATTATTTGCAGAAAATATAATTTTACAAGAAAAATAATAAAGGGAAAAACATTAGGCAATCCTAATATTGAAGGAACTCTTGGCACATTGATTTTGTTTCCTCAAAAGTAAAGTACTAAATCATTTTTAATTACTTTATTACAACAGGCCAAATTCGCTTTATTGTGGATTTCCTGTAACAATAACTACAATAAATCACAGTTTGTAGTACCGCAGTTAACATAAACCTTTATTACATGATAAAAGCTATTTAACTCTTTCGATTTTTTGAATGCAGTGTTTGGATTAAAGGAATACGGTTCCATCCAAGCTTATAACAGTAGCAAATGCCTCCCAGTGGCAGCCGCCCTCCTGTTGTAGACACAGCTAGCTACAGCAAACAATGTAATTCAATCCAACGTATCTTGCAAATCCCTAAACAGATGCTGGGAATTGATTTTTAACTTTTTAGGACAGAGTCTTATGAATCCTAATAAAAAAAGGGATTACCAATTGGCAGTGTCAGACTGGGATAGACAGCGCCTAACAATAAATCAAGCAGTAAGGACCATTGGAGCAAAAATAAGTTAAATAATTGTTTACAACATAGTCTAGGGGCTTTAGACCATGGATAGAAAATAATCTAAATCATAAATATATTTATTTCAATTGCTGAATTATTGTTTACACCAGGGGTCTCCAAACCTTGCAGTACAAGTGTCTTTAATAAAGGACTTGTCAAAAACCGTTGTGTTTTTATTTACTTTTTACACTTTTTTGGTCCCTTTTTTTAGGTCAAAAAATAAATAAATAGTGCGGCGTATTTGTGTTTGATACACTTTAGCGCCGCACTATTTATTTATTTTTTTACCTAAAAAAAGGGACCAAAAAAGTGTAAGGCCCCGTACACACGACAGAGTTTCTCGGCAGAATTCACCGAGAAACTCGGTCAAAACCCGGATTCTGCCGAGAAACTCTGTCGTCTGTACAGTTTTGGCTCGATGGAGCCACCGAGGAGCTCGACGAGAAAATAGAGAACATGTTCTCTATTTTCTCGTTGTTCTATGGGAGAAGGCGGCCCGCCGAGCTCCTCGGCGGCTTCATCCCAGAACTCGACGAGGAACTCGAAGTGCCAAGCACGTCGAGTTCCTCGGCCGTGTGTACGGGGGCCTAAAAGTAAATAAAAACACAACAACAGTTTTTGACAAGTCCTTTATTAAAAAAACAAAAGCTAAAAAAATGACATAAGATCAATATAAAGTGCAAACGAATCACAACTAAGTGATATAATGAGAGAGTCCTTGTGCGATGGCCGCACACCGCAAAATAATATGATAGTGAATTCATCAAATATACACTGAATCAATGTGTGCGTCTAATAAATAAAAAAAGTCCGGGGCAGATCCACATAGATCTGCCCCGGCGCAGCGTATCTAAGATACGCTACGCCGCCGTAACTTACTTGGCTTTGTTTCAAATCCACAACGAATTTGCGCCGTAAGTTATGGCGGCGTAGTGTATCTCTGGCGGCGGAATTCAAATCGGCGATCAGGGGGCGTGATTCATTTAAATGAAGCCCGTCCCCTCGCCAAATGAACTGCGCATGCTCCGTTTCTAAATTTCCCAACGTGCATTGCGCGAAATGACGTCGCAAGGACGTCATTTTTTAAACTTAGACGTGACTTACGTCCATCCCGATTCACGGACGACTTACGCAAAAATAAGAAAAAATTAAAATTTCGACGCGTGAACGACGGCCATACTTAACATGGCGAATCTAACTATACGCCGCAAAAAAGCAGCTTTAACTATACGCCGGAAAAAGCCGACTAGAGACGACGTAAGAGAATGCGACGGCCGCGCGTATGTTCGTGGATCGTCGGAAATAGCTAATTTGCATACCCGACGCAGAAAACGACGTGAACGCCACCCAGCGAACGCCAAAGTATTGCATCTTAGATCCGAAAGGCGTACGAGGACGTATACCTGTCGGATCTAACCCAGATGCCGTCGTATCTTGGTTTGAGGATTCAAACCAAAAATACGACGCGGGTAATTTGAAAGTACGCTGGCGTATCAGTAGATACGCCGGCGTACTCTGTCTGTGGATCTGGCCCTCCATGTGCAGTAATCACAGAAACAGTTCTTCCATGAGGAAACCTTAAATGATGAATGTCTAATTGTCTGATGAGATCACGAAGACATCAAAAATGGACAAAATAGGGTAATCTTACCATGAGATGTGGACTCAACTGTTTTGCAACAGTAATGCCGCGTACACACAATCGGTCAATCCGATGAGAATGGTCTGATGGACCGTTTTCATCAGACCAAACCGATCGTGTGTGGGCCCCATCGGTTATTTATCCATCGGTTAAAAAATGTGAAACTTGTTTTAAAATTAACCGATGAATACCTAACCGATAGAAAAAAAAACGATCGTCTGTGGGCACGTCCATCGGTTAAAAATCCACGCATGCTCAGAATCAAGTCGACGCATTCTTGGAAGCATTGAACTTCATTTTTTTCAGCACGTCGTTGTGTTTTACGTCACCGCGTTCTGACACGATCGTTTTTTTTAACTGATGATGTGTAGGCACGACTGATCATCAGTCAGCTTCATCGGTTAACTGATGGAAAAATCCATCAGACCGTTCTCATCGGATAGACCGATCGTGTGTACAGGGCATAAGTCTAATGCGCTTGATGGTCTCAAAGGAACTAGATTGCTGCGGCAAAGTCTTCCAGGTTGGCAATATGTTCTCGGTCCCTCTGGTGGGATGAATACCAAAAGGACAACAGGAATTGGACCAATGAACCTTTCAGCTGAAGGATGGATGTATGGATGTAGAGCAATTCTGAAAGGCTCCAAGAAGCAGAAAAAAAGACAAAAAAGAGTGCTCCAGATGGTGCAGGTCAAAAAAAAACGTAACAGGTTTTATTTATAAAAGGTCATATAAATGACAAACAAGGTAAGATAAAAGTGATCACATACGAAAAAAAGCAGTATGGGGTGCTGGTGTGCGGCCATCGCACAAGGACTCTCTCATTATATCACTTAGTTGTGATTCGTTTTCACTTTATATTGATCTTATGTCACTATAAGAATTTGTGTTTGATACCCTTTAGCGCCGCACTGTTTATTTATTTTTCTGATTTACTTTGTTTGAGTGCTGGCTGCTTTACATTTGTTGTTTGTGGTTTAGCGCAGTTTTTTCTTTTTTCACACATTCCTTTTTTTAGATCCCCTCGGCCTAAACTGTGGAAAAATTATGGGCTAGATTCACATAGCCCGCCCTAACTTTGCGGTGGCGTAGTGTATCGTGTTTACACTACGCCGCCATAAGTTAGCGAGGCAAGTACATGATTCTCAAGGTACTTGCCTGCTAAGTTACGGCGGCGTAGCCTAAAGCGAGCGGGCGTAAGGGCGCCTAATTCAAAAGAGGCTGAGGGGGCGTGTTCTATGTTAATTTGTGTTGACCTGACGTGATTGACGTTTTTTTTTTTTGGAACGGCGCATGCGCCGTCCGCCTACATATCCCAGTGTGCATTGCGGCAAAGTATGCCGCACGGGCCTATTGGTTTCGACGTGGACGTAAATGACGTAAATCACTATTCATGGACGACTTACGCAAACGTAAAATTTTCTAATTTCGACGCGGGAACGACGGTGAAACTTAACATTGGCCACGCGACCTAGGGGCCATGTTTATCTTTAGGCGGCCTATCTCTTACGGAAACGGCGTATCTTTACTGCGACGGGCGGACGTACGTTCGTGAATAGGCGTATGTAGTGATTTACATATTCTACGCCGACCGCAATGGAAGCACCACCTAGCGGCCAGCCTAATTATTGCACCCTAAGATAGGACGGCGCAAGCTGTCGTATCTTAGATAGGTTTAAGTGTATCTCTGTTTGAGAATACACTTAAACTTAGGTCGGTGCAGATTCCGAGTTAGGTCGGCGTATCTACTGATACGCCGGCCTAACTCTTACTGAATCTAACCCTATGTTTTTTTATAGATTTTTTGGGGATATTTATTATGGCAAAAAGTGAAAAGTATTGCATTTTTTCAAAATAGTCGCTCTATTTTTGTTTATAGCGCAAAAAATAAAAACCGCAGAGGTGATCAATTACCACCAAAAGAAAGCTCTATTTGTGGGAAAAAAAGGATGTCAATTTTGTTTGGGAGCCACGTCACACAACCGCACAATTGTCAGTTAAAGTGACACAGTGCCGAATCGCAAAAAGTCCTCTGGTCTTTGGCCAGCCAAATGGTCCGGGGCTGAAGTGGTTAAGTAAAATGGGGGTCTGGGGGGCCGGACACTGCAAGGTGTTTTTTCACCTTAATGTATAGGATGTATTAAGGTGAAAAAACACGAACCTTTGCAACCCCTTTAAAAAAAAAATCACTGTTTATATTTCTAGTAAAGGATGCACTTTGCGATATGTAATTATGTTTATTGATTGCGACGGTGTAAGATATTGGTTGTGCTGCACTGTATAGACATATTTAATGTCTATAGAAATCCTTTCTGGGTACATAAAAATGTCATTATATTTAGTTGTTTATGCTTTGTACATCACATGCTGGATGTGGTACCCTCTTTTAGCAGCCCATCTCCAGTTATCTTTAGCATTATCTTAGCAACTGAAAAATGGTCTTATTGCTCAAACTATTTTTTTTTTAATAGTACCAAAAAAAAAAAATAACATAACTATTCCAAAATAACAGACCTGCTGGATCTGCCTGACCGTAGAATGGAAAGTGCGCACCGGATGCTCTAAAAACACGCTAGTTCAGTAATTGGTTTTGGACAGAGGATGTATTTTGGCTGTGAATGTGTGGTGGGGGGAGGGGACATATATCAAGCATGTTTGGAAGATAAAAGGCAAGAGCGGGTTAGCAGAGGTCTCGCAAGCCTATTCCTCGGTAAACTCTCCCGTCTTGATGAGCTCAGATCTCTTACTGGGACCGGCTAAAAAATTATCGGGAAAGCGCTGCCAGTTTGGAGGGGAGGAGCGGCACAGTATATATCACAGCCAACGCGGAAGCACAGCTGCGCTTTTACAAGAACAGATAAAAGACAAATTATAATTGCGTACATGTTTAGAGACCATTCTTTAATGTAAGATTGGGACAAAGCTCTCATGCCTCAAAACAAAGAAGCTAAATACATTATTCTCAACAGAGGCCGTGCCAAATCGTTCTAGCGGCACCGCCACATTATCGCAAAAAAATAAATAAAGCTTTTATGAAAAGATATTTTGAATATAAGCCTGGATATTTCCGCCTATTGTTTGGATGTGTTGATGACCAGGAGGACCTGGTCTGTTGGCATTCTGTAACACTTGGTTCTCGGTATAGATAAAGAAGAATGTAGGATGGCAGTCAGTGTTCTCAAAGAGATCCAGAATTCTTCCTTGCTGAATAAACAAAGAACCCTGGTTGTCCTTGCCAAGCATTCTGGGTAATGCTGTGCAGCTGAACATTGTGACTGCTATATACCACAATACTGCTCTAATCACACGTTGAGTAATTGTACAAATTAATAGGGATAATTTGCTTTACAGAAATATACATTTCCGAAAAAATAGAACTATTCCGGTTGTCCTTCCTATGCATTGGCAACAAATAATAAGTATGCTGAGGATAAAGGATGTGTCAGGCCTCGTACACACAATTCCTCAACAGAATCCATGAAGAAACTTGGTGGCAGAGCTTTTTTGCCGAGGAAAAGTGTGTCGTGTTTATGTTTTTCATCGAGAAAACTGTTGTGGAACTCGACGAGAAAAAAAGAGAGCAAGTTCTCTTTTTCCTCATCGGGAGTCTCAATTTCCTCGTAGTGTTTCTCGTCAGGCTGGTTTACGATGAGAAACACGATCGTGTGTATGCTAAGAAACCCGCGCATGCTCAGAATAAAGTATGAGAAGGGAGCGCACCTTCGGTAAAAGTAGCGTTTGTAATGGAGATAGCAGATTCGTCACGCTGTAACAGACTGAAAATCGTCTCTCACCAAACTTTTACTTAACACGCAGTAACATGAGATTAGCAAAAGCAGCCCCAAGGGTTGTGCCAGTGGAATCGAACTTCCCCTGCCGTCGTATGTGTTGTACGTCATCGCATTTGAGAACGACGAGATTTGTTCTTGACAGTGTGTACGCAAAGAAAGCTTGTCAAGTTTCTCGACAAGCCTAACAAGGAACTCGTCGAGGAAAACGATGTTTCATTTACGATGAGTTCCTCGGTCGTGTGTACGAGGCCTAAGGACTATCTTTGGAACCACAGCTTTTGATATACCAAGCAGCAAGACAATACCAGTGTGAACACAAGAAGTTCAAAGCGTTTTTGTCCTTTCCAGTTGACATTGCAGTGGTCAACAGTAGGGATGAACCGAACACTCCCCGGTTCGGTTCGCAGCAGAACTTGCAAACAGGCAAATAATGTGTTCGAACACCGTTAAAGTCTATGGGACACAAACATGAAAAACCAAAAGTGCTAATTTTAAAGGTTTATATGCATGGTATTATCATAAAAAATGTTTGTGGACCTGGGTCCTGCCCAGGGGACATGTATCAATGCAAAAAAAGTTTTAAAATCTGCAGTTTTTTCGAGAGCAGTGATTTTTAATAATGCTTAAAGTGAAATAATAAAAGTTAAATATTCCTTTAAATTCCATGCCTGGGGGGTGTCTATAATATGCCTGTAAAGTGGCACATGTTTCCCGTGTTCAGAACAAAGAAGATAGCGGCGGCTAGCCCCGAAGAAGGCACCGGAGAGCCAGCGGGAGAAGAACCGGGGAGCGCCGAGACGAGAGCGGAGAGTGGAGAAGATGGAAGAAGACCCCCCAGAGAGTGGAGAAAATCCCCCGGAGAGCGGAGAAGACCCCCGGAGAGTGGAGAAGACCCCCGGAGCTGACTAATAAATTATTTTAAAACCCTGTGTTGTGTGTTCATTTTATTGACACTTTGCCTCCAGGTGAATGGGTAGGGGTAAGATGTACCCCCATGTTCATGGCACCAAAAACCACAACAGTGATAGCTGATAATAGCATGGCTGTTTTGTACAACGTCACTACAGAATTACCCTACCTCACTGCACACTCACTGCTGTGCTCCTCGTTTCCCAGGACAAGCTTGAGACACTGTCTGTGTCTCTGCACCGCCCATGCCCAGCGGCGCACAACGCTTCACGCATTGAACTGACGTCAGTTCCCGATATCCGCCATTTGCGTTCCATGCTGGTTACGTGGAACCGGCGACTACATATAAACATTGCGGGTCATCCCGCGTGGAGATCGCAGGGGGGGTGAATCGAGATTGCGATATTCTCGCAATTAATCGTGCAGCTCTAAAAGGCAGGGATCTTCTCATATTAATACCACAGGCAGGGGATCATTCTGCAAGCATTTTCACGTGGCGTGCTGTGTCCTCCACAGTGTACACCTAAAGCGTGAATACAATTGCTGTTGTTGTCCAATTAATATCACAGGCAGTGGCTGATCAGCAAGTATTTTCACTGCGCCCACCAAGTCCTACTTGCAAACGGAAGGAGACAACAGGAAGTGAGAGGAAATCTACCCCTAGGAAGGGAAATTCTCTTCTGTAAGAGGTGTCTCCTGTCCACTGATGCTTTATCACCAATCCTTGTTTCACTAAAAAAAAAACATTTTCAAAAAATCATTTGTCATTGGGATAGAAAGTGAGGTGCAATCTTCTGAACAGATACACACAGACAGCAAAACAAATGTTACAGGGGTAATAACCCTTCTCTATGTTTTCCAAAAATCTTAAAAATAGATTTTTTGGCTGGAGCTACACTTTAAAAAAGTACCAGTTCAAAATTACAAAATTACTGCTGTTAAAAGTATAGGGCCAAAGGGGCTGGTAATGACCTGGGGGAGGGGGGGAAACCCATGCTATTTTTCTCAATGATTTTCATCTACATTGCAGGGACCAGACATTACATTAACCACTTAAGACCCGGACCTTTAGGCAGCTAAAGGACCTGGCCAGTTTTTGCGATTTGGCACTGCGTCGTTTTAACTGACAATTGTGCGGTCATGCGACGTGGCTCCCAAACAAAATTGGCGTTCTTTTTTCCCCACAAATAGAGCTTTCTTTTGGTGGTATTTGATCACCTCTGCGGTTTTTATTTTTTGCGCTATAAACAAAAAAAGAGCGACAATTTTGAAATAAATGCAATATTTTTTACTTTTTGCTATAATAAATATCCCACAAAAATACCTAAAAAAAATGTTTTCCTCAGTTTAGGCCGATACGTATTCTTCTACCTATTTTTGGTAAAAAAAATCGCAATAAGCGTTTATCGATTGGTTTGCGCAAAATGTATAGCGTTTACAAAATAGGGGATAGTTTTATTGCAGTTTTATTAATTATTTTTTTTACTACTAATGGCGGCGATCAGCGATTTTTTTCGTGACTGCGACATTATGGCGGACAATTTTGACACATTTTTGGGACCATTGTCATTTTCACAGCAAAAAATGCATTAAAAATGCATTGTTTACTGTGAAGATGACAATTGCAGTTTGGGAGTTAACCACAAGGGGGTGCTGAAGGGGTTAAGTGTGACCTCATTTGTGTTTCTAACTGTAGGGGGGTGTGGCTGTAGGTGTGACGTCATTGATTGTGTTTCCCTATAAAAGGGAACACACGATCAATGACGGCACCACAGTGAAGAGCGGGAAAGCTGTGTTTACACACAGCTCTCCCCGTTCTTCAGCTCCGGGGACCAATCGCGGGACTCCAGTGGCGATCGGGTCCGCGGGTCCCGCGGTTACGGTCACGGAGCTTCGGACCGGGTCGCGGGCGCACTGGGAACTTAAAGAGGATGTACCTGTACGTGCTTGTGCCCAGCCGTGCCATTCTGCCGACGTATATTTGCAGGAGGCGGTCCTTAAGTGGTTAAACCCGCAAGCAGGTGCGATATTTAAAGGAATTTTTTTATTTTTTTTATTCACTTTAAGCATCATTAAAATCACTGCTCCAGAAAAAAAGACCGTTTTTAAAACTTTTTTTTTCCATTGATACATGTTCCCTGGGGCAAGACCCGGGTTCTTAAACCCGTTTTGCGACAATAACTTGCATATTAGCCTTTAAAATGATCACTTTTGAATTTGAACGTTCGAGTCCCATAGACTTCAATGGGGTTCTAAAAGTTTGCGCGAACGTTCGGTCCGTTCGAATGTTCTGGTGCAAACCGAACGGGGGGGTGTTCGGCTCATCACTACTGATATTGTTTTGTGCAGAAGTTATAGCGTTTACGAACTATGAGATATATACTGGAATTTACGCAGCTTTTACTTTCTGACTGCCTATCTAATTTCTTGAGGTCCATTTCTTGCAGGGCAGTTCAGCCTATGGAGTATTTTATATTTTGCCACAAGTTTCTGGAAAATGACAAAAAAAACTTTTACAAAAAGTTGTCACTTAAATTATATATTGCTTACACATGCCATGGGTATATGTGGAATTACACCTCAAAATACATTTTGCTGCTTCTCCTGAGTATGGGGATACCACATTTGTGAGACTTTTTGGATGCCTAACCACTAACAGGTGCCAAAAACCAATCACTGCCTTCAGGATTTCAAAGGGCATAAATTGCTAATTTCAATCCTCACTATCACAGTGTCGGGGGCCCTGAAATGCAGATAGCAAACCCCCATCCCTCCCCTAAAAATTACCCATTTTTGGAAAGTAGACACCCCAAGCTATTTACTGATTGTCATGTTAAGTCCATAGATTATATATTTTTTCACATTAAGGTGGATGTAAACCCGATTTTTTTTTAAATTAAGGCTTGCAACTTGTACAGTATAGGATTTCATGTCAACTGTGCCCAGTCGTGCCACGAAGAGTTAATCCAGCTCCGAGCAATCCTTTTTTTTCCAGCGAGGTAAAAACAGACAGACAGAGAAATAGGAGTCAACTTCTCCCCCTTGCTGTGAGTGACAGGTGATTTACATATCTTATGCACGTGCCTGAGAGAGGCATTCTGTGTACTTCAGATCCCCCCTCATTTCTTCTCCAGCTCTCCCAGGATTGCTTTCTCCACACCTCACCATGATTGGGCATGCTGAAGCCATGTGGTTACTTTTCTGGGTTTTGACTGGATGTTAATGATCATAACAGAAGTTCAGTATAAGAAATACACAGGAGAAAATGCATGGTGACAAGGGGAGTGTAGAGGAGGGTGGAGAGTCTACTGACATCACAACTCCACCCACCGAGCTCTGGACAACAGATTCACATGCAGAATCTGAAGTTTTTTGAGTCTCATAACAGACAGAGGGGATACATTTGACAGGTAAGGATATATGCATGAGGCATGTATATCCTTATAGATCAGCACTATGGCAGTAGTTTAGAAAGGATGAGAGTGCGTTTACATCCACTTTAAAGTTTATTCCAGAACACTGAAAGAGTGTACATTGTATTCCAAGGTTTTCACAGAAATTCAATATACAGATGTATTAAAAGTTGCATATGGAGAGAAATCAAAGCAACAGCTTCGATAAACATCAGGTAAAGTATGCCAAAGAGAATGACATCATATAGTAAAATTAAAACCAATAACATGTTTAGCTGTAATTATCGCAATTAAGCAAGGTAAAGAGTTCCAAAAATGATTCATAGAATGCGTTATTAAGTGGAACGATTTTGTACACATTACTATATATTGTTGAAAATGGTAGAGAGAGGAAAAAGAATAGAGAAGCTATTTATAATTACTGAAAGTGAGATTCTACATATGGTGCAGAGACATTTGAATATAGAGAAAACTGTCAGGCAGTCACCTTTATAAAGTCATCAGTTAGGACCTAAGTGAAAAGTGGACTGGGCTGGCGTACAGGGCTGGACTGGGACAGAAATTTGGCCCTGGACTTCATCCAGACTGGCCCATTTTGACAGGTCTCTCCCATGGCGGCCGGACAACTCCTGCACCCCCCCCCCCGGCCACCCAAGCCCCCTCTCCCCCTTCACTAGCCACTAGCCGTTCTACTTTATTACAGTAGAACGGCTGGTACTGGTACTCTTTTAGGTAGTACCAGTGGGGAAGCTAGTAATTATTTCATCCAAGGGAAAGAATCAGTTCGGTGCCATAGCTGTAGAGTCAGCTGTCTGTCCCCTCCCCCGATGCTCCCCTGTCGTCGTCCCTGCTCCTCTGGTCCTCCCCCTGTTTCTTTGTTCCCCCAGGTGAGCGCTGCGGGGAGGGAGAGACAGAGGAGCGGAGGGGGCGGCAGTCCGCTGTCACTGAAGCCAGCCCACTGAGCCATCGGCCCACCAGGAAACTCCCTGTAGTCCCAATGGCCAGTCCATCCCTGCTGGCGTATATTCAACCTACATCTTTGTGCTCATTTGACAGCTTAAAAATATATCAGGTGTAACGACGCCCCAAGTACGAAAGGGGTTAAATTCGTTTAGGACATTCCATTACCGAACACAAAGGCAGCTACCGAACACTCCAATCAGCCGAACAAGAAACCCATACAAATAATTCTCCCCCAAGTACGAGACGAGGCGCTGTGTTGAGGGTCAAGCAGGAATCAGACTTTATTAGAAGCAGACTACAAGTCTTAAATACAGTAGAAGAGGAGGTGTATACCTCCTGCTCATATTACTTTGAAAATACACCTGTGACCAGAAACCTAATTAACATAAGCTAATTAACTAATCCCTTTAAGCAGCCTGGTCATTGTTATGATAAATCAGGATTTCACTACAGGTCAGACTTGTTGTCACCAAGCTTCACACAGTAGATGATAAATTATCACAATAGCAGGGGCTCCACTAGGAGTCGGCCCATCTCCTACATTGTACAGAGGCCAATGTGATCACCTCTTTCAATTAACATGTTGAGTTCAGAATCAAACAAACCAAGAATAATCTTTACATATATCCTGGGAGATATTGTGGATAAGTTTTACTGTCCCATTTTTAAGTAATCCAAGATATATTTTCTCAGTCACCCTGGGTCCAAAAGTGACTCCCGTCACACCAGGCATTTCATGTTTTGCAAAAAACTATTTAGGCTATCTGTAGCAACAGTTGCTGATTGCTTCATTTTGTACAAAGGGTTCACCTTAAACAGTCAGTCTTTTATTGTTGGGATATGGCTAGATTTCCCATCAGGACCTTTGCCTCATTGAGTAAGGCCGCGTACACACGATCGGTTAAACCGATGAGAACGGTCTGATGGACCGTTTTCATGGGTCCAAACCGATCGTGTATGGGCGCCATCGGTTATTTATCCATTGGTTAAAAAAAAGCCAACTTGTTTTAAATTTAACCGATAGATTCCTAACCGATAGTTAAAAAACAATCGTTAGTAGGCACAACCATCGGTTAAAAATCTCAGAATCAAGTCGACGCATGCTTGGAAGCATTGAACTTTTTTCAGCACGTCGTTCTGTTTTACGTCACCGCGTTCTGACACGATCGTTTTTTTAACCGATGGTGTGTAGGCACGACTGACCATCAGTCAGCTTCATCGGTTAACCGATGAAAGCGGTCCATCAGACCGTTCTCATCGGATGGACCGATCGTGTGTACAGGGCTTAAATGTTTTACTAAGGATTTTTTGAATATCCTCATTGAAATCGAAGTGACGTTTAAGAGGCAGCACTCAGGTGTCAGTGGAATCACTCAGTGGTCTTGCATGTTAGGTCACAGATTTGGGACCAGAGAGTACACAGGGGTTTTGCCACCATATGTGGAAAAGGTTACCAGGCTCTTTGTTGCACCTCCAGCACAGATCTGAGGTAGGGGGGGGGGCACTTTTTCACTGTGATATGTGTCACATTCCGATGAGTAAGTAGTTTGTAAGCAATTTCTTGTGTTCTAGTACTGATAGAGCATTTATGAGCTAAGACACATGCCTTTCGCCATTCATGGTCATTGATGTCTTGGTGTAAAGCAGATTGGCACCTTCCCTTGAGATGGCCTTGATCTGGAGAAAGGGAACTTTGCAACCTAGAGTAAGAAAGCGATGTAGGCCTTTTACGTTCCTCCCCATTTTCAGACATATTTACTCTAGTTCCGTAGGTTCTCTAAATAAGAGAAGCCTTCTTTTACCGTTAGTAAGGAAAACATTAGACTGTAAATAGGACCAGAAGAAAATGTTGGGGAGATGTTGGTCTGCCTCTATTTCAGTAATAGTTTTAATTTTCCCTCTCTTAAAAACGAGCAAAGCTGGCAAAGGTTTGTTATTAGGTAATCTGAAATGAGGGTTGTTAAGTCCTGGTAAGAATTCTGGGTTGTCAGATAAGGGAGACAGTGGACCTGGTATAGTACATAGTTTGTGGGAAATGGCTAAGCCTTGGAATATCTTCAGAGTGTTCCCTATTAATGGGTGAGATTTCAATGTAGGGGGCTATTCTATCCATGGGGCCCACGGTAAGAAGTGTAGGGAAGTGTCAGTCATATCAAATTCCAATTGTACCCAAGCTTTATAAGCACTGTTACACTGCCAGTTGATGACTTTAGTCAAGTGAGTAGCAAACTATTACATTTTGAAATTTGGCAGACCCATACCTCCCTTGGCTTTGAGTTTAGTGATTAGTTGAAATTTGACACATGGTCTCTTATGTGCCCATACAAAGCGCAATTGCAGTGTACGTAGTTTATGAATAAAGCCATTGGGGATTGAAATGGGTAAATCATACATCACATATAATAGTCTTAGCAAGATTGACATTTTCAAAATGGCGGCCCTGCCGAACCATGAGAAATAGCCTGTATTTCATGCTTTTAATTCATCCCCCATGGCTCTTAGTAAAGGTGTAAAATTGCATTTAAAAAGGAGGACAGATGAAGAGTCAGCTAAATTCCCAAATACTTAGCCTTTGTTTCCCATATAAAAGGGCAATTATCTTGTAACCGCTTGGGTGAGACGTGTGTGTTTGTAGTGTATCATACATACAGTATATTCTAGCTAACGTTTGGAGCACAGAAAAGTTGTGCATGATAAAATGTTACCATTTTCATGTCTGATTTCAAAGAATTCTGAAAAAGAGCAAGATATTCCAGAAACTGATTAACAGGAAAAAAAACTTATGTTACATTTCCCAGTGCCTTTGAAGTTTGTTTTTCTGAAAACTTTGTAGAACCCCAAAAAAAATGAATTACAGAGACAATTATGTACTTCTAATTGTTTTAAAACAGATCTAATTGTTGTATCAGTGTTCTAGAGTTTACAATTTGTTGTATATGGTAAGGTCCCAGAGAAATCATAAAATATTGAGGGGTAATTAGGATACTAAGGGCTAGATTCAGCAAGAATTTACTCCGGCGTATCTATAGATACGCCGCGTAAATTCAAAGCTGCGCCGGCATATCTTCTTTCTGCATTCAGAAAGCAAGATACGCCGAAATTAGGCTAAGATCTGACTGGCGTAAATCTCTTACGCCGTCGTATCTTAGGGTGCATATTTACGCTGGCCGCTAGGTGGCGCTTCCGTCGTTTTCGGCGTAGAATATGCAAATTACCTAGATTCTATGAGGCGTACGCAGTGTTAAGTATGGACATCGTTCCCGCGTTGAATTTCTAATTTTTTACGTCTTTTGCGTAAGTCGTTTGCGAATAGGGCTGGACGTAATTTACGTTTACGTCGAAAGCAATGACGATTTGCGGCGGAATTTCGAGCATGCGCACTGGGATTCTTTCACGAACGGCGCAAAAACTTAAAATACGCGGGGTCAACAATAATTTAAATAAAACACGCCCACATCATCCCCATTTGAATTAGGCGCGCTTACGCCGGCCCACATAAGTTACGCCGCCGTAACTTAGGTCGCAAGTTCTTTATGAATACGGAACTTGCGCCCTAATTTACGGCGGCGTAACGTATCGTAGATACGTTACGCCCGCACTAAATTACGCAGGGCTATCTGAATCTAGCCCTAAATGTGTAAAATGTCATATGATCAATGGACTTTCAGAGGAAATGTGTGCAATAAATCTTAAAAAGTATTACTATGTTGAAAGGAATTGGCAATGTAACACATGACGTTTCATATAGTAAAATGTGTATGAAAGAAACAGAATATTGACCACAAGTCAAAAAGAAATGGCCAAATTCATATATCAAATAACAACTATTTACACCGATTTTTTTTTAAGGCTAGATCTGGGTGGAGGGGAGATTTTGGTGTGGGGTTGTTTTTCAGGGGTTGGGATTGACCCCTTAGTTCCAGTGAAGGGAACCCTTAAGGTGTCAGCATACCAAGACATTTTGAACAATTTCATGCTCCCAAATTTGTGAGAACAGTTCCTGTTCCAACATGACTGCGCACCAGTGCACAAAGCAAGGTCCATAAAAACATGGATGAGCGAGTCTGTGTTGGAGGAACTTGACTGGCCTGCACAAAGTCCTGATCTCAACCCAATAGAACACCACTGGGATGAATTAGAGCAGAGACTGCGAGCAAGACTGCATTAGTCAGAGTTATATATAGATGTAGCACCCTCCTAGAGGTTTCTAGTTAGGTTAGCTACTCTTAGTTCTGGTAGCTCTTCTGTAATCAGTGTAGCAGTTTGATTGCTTTGGGCTGTTCTGGGCTCTGCAGGCTGCAGGTTTGATTGTTTCCCCCTGTTTTCTGGAGGCTTCCAGGATGTAGCGGGTTGGGAGAGTCAAGCAGCCTGGATTTTCATGTTTCAGCCAATCCCTGGGAAAGGATGCCCAGAAGGTGGCTGGGAGAGTGCATAAATAGGGTTGAGCCTAAGGCAGCAGGGTTCTTGTCCAGGAGAGAATGATCCCAGCCTGAAGGGCTGCTGCCCATCTAGGCAGTACAGCTGAAGATTCTACTTGTGCTGACCGAGGGTCCACCTGTGGCAGAGGTGAGGGGGGGGTCTATGCTGCTACTATTCTCTGGAGCTAAGAGAGGGGTTTCACTGGGGATCCACTGAGGAATTTCCTGCTTGCGGTCGGAGAGAGGCATCCAAGTCCCAGGGACACAATAAAAACATTTAACATTTTTTTTTACAAATTAAAAGGCGCCTCCATAATTATAACTAGCATTTTAAATCCTGTTAATCCTTTAAAAACCACACATATTTCAACATCATCTCTCAAAATCGTTGGCTCATCCACTCTGCAGAGTATTTGAGCATCATGGGAAATGTAATTCCAAAACATTTGGGTTGCCAAGGTTCACCATCACTGCCTTATGCCCTGTACACACGATCGGTCCATCCGATGAAAACGGTCTGATGGACCGTTTTCATCGGTTAACCTGACTGATTGTCAGTCGTGCCTACACACGTGTCAGAACGCAGTGACGTAAAACACAACGACGTGCTGAAAAAAACTAAGTTCAATGCTTCCAAGCATGCGTCGACTTGATTCTGAGCATGCGTGGGTTTTTAACCGATGGACGTGCCTACAAACAATCTTTTTTTTTCTATCGGTTAGGTATCCATCGGTTAAATTTAAAACAAGATTGCTTTTTTTTAACCGATGGATAAATAACCGATGGGGCCCACACACGATCGGTTTGGTCCGATGAAAACAGTCCATCAGACCGTTCTCATCGGTTTGACCGATCGTGTGTACGCGGCATGAGGCTATTCAATGTGATATTCAACTTTAACATCCAATAACAAGGTGTCAAGGAAATCGTATGCATAGTCCTGCACAAAGACCTGCACGAAGATGTGCAATTGCTAATAAGAATTCTTGAGTGACAACTAGAGGTTCCGTAACTTGCGTGAAATTTGCGTGAACATGCGTGAATACTTGCCGCCCTCTTGCCTATTTAAACTGGCTCTATAAACCAGAAGATTGCTGAGTGGTCGTCAGCTTCTCCCATCTGTGACCAGATCCTGTGCTTGTTCCTGTGTTTACCTGGCCTGTTTGACTCTGTTTTTCCTGATACCTTATTGCTGACCCGGCTTGTGACCCGACTTTGCCTTTTGCCTACCGTTCCGGTGCCTTTTCTGCTCGCCTGATACCGACCCTGGCTTAGCCCTGACTCTTCTCTAGATCCGATTCTGTACTTCTGCTGCCTGACCCTTATTGACTTCAGCCTGCTTGACCACTCAAGACCCTGCATCCGCCTGCTCACCAGCTTGGTTGCTGTCTGCTGTCCTGCACATGTTGCTACTGTGTATCTGCACCTGCCAGTCCACCAGTCTGCCTGCTGTTCTGCACCTGTTTGCGTGTATCTGTATCTGCATCTGCCAGTCCACAAATCTGCCCACTGCTTGGAACCTGCTGCAAGTACCTTCTGTCCAGGATCTCCAACCAGGCACCCGCGCCACTCTGTGCCCTGTTACTGTTTATCCGGTCACCACCTTCAGAAGAAACAGGACAGGAGTAAAGGAAAGTCCTCCCATCAGCTCGACCTCAACCAGGTACGTGACACAAGGCTTAGGATACAGAAGGGATTGGAGGCCAAAACCAATTTCAGGAGACAAAGTCAAAATTTGCTGAGCAGCCATTTGCTTCCAAGTGAATTATGGTAATGAATATACACAAGGGGCCGGATTCAGGTAGGAGATACGACGCCGTCGTATCTCTGATTTGCGGCGTCGTATCTATGCGCCTGATTCATAGAATCAGTTACGCATAGATTTCCCTAAGATCCGACTGGCGTAAGTGTCTTACACCGTCGTATCTTAGGCTGCATATTTACGCTGGCCGCTAGGTGGCGCTTCCGTCGATTTACGCAAGGAATATGCTAATTAGGTAGATATGGTAGATATGGCGCTATTTCTTTATGTCGTTTACGTTAGGCTTTTTCGGCGTAAGGTTGCTTCTGCTATTATGAGGCGTACGCAATGTTAAGTATGGACGTCGTTCCCGCGTAGAATTTTGAAATTTTTACGTCGTTTGTGTAAGTCGTTCGCGAATAGGGCTGTACGTAAGTTACGTTCACGTCTAAAGCATTGACGATTTGAGGCGGAATTTCGAGCATGCGCACTGGGATTTTTTTTACGAACGGCCCATGTGCCATTCGTAAAAAAACGTCAAATACGTGGGGTCGCACTAAATTTAAATAAAACACGCCCACATCACCCAAATTTGAATAAGGCGGGCTTACGCCGGAGCACATACGTTACGCCGCCATAACTTAGGGCGCTAGTACTTTCTGAATACGGAACCTGCGCCCTAATTTACGGTGGATACGTTACGCCCGCACATCATTACACTGGGCTACCTGAATCCGGCCCAAGATGTATGTGTGAAACGCATCTATATGACTGTATGCTGGTGTCCCTGGTGTTATTGCGGTGATTCAAGAAAAGGCTTTGGAACCTCTGGATGTGCAGCCATTTTTTCTTATTCCAGGTGAACTATGGTGACCTATGGTGACCCAATCACCTTTTGTTTTACCAATGTCAGTTTGTTGAAAAATCAATTCTAACTGATTTTTGCACATTCCACATTATAACAAATGTATAAAGCGGATTTAGCAACAGAACTAAAGCAATTATAATGATCCGCTAATGGATTGTAAGTACAGTAGAACCTTGGCTTACAAGTAACGTGGTTAACGAGCGTTTTGAATAACAAGCACATTTTTTTCCTGGCTCGGTTTGCGAGTGTTGTCTCGCAAAACTAGCAGAATTCAAGCTAATGGGGTGTGCAGTACTGCAATTGGCAAGAAGTGCGGGGGCGCTGGTGACACTTGGAATGGTTTGGAGTCGTTCCGTGCCATTCGTAAATACTCAGAATCACTCGTAAATACTCAGCGCCCCCCACCTCTGGGCACATGCGGTATTGCATGCCATAGAAGTCAATGCGGAACAAATTATCTTTGTTTCTATTGACTTCTATGGGGAAACTCCTTTGATATGCGAGTGATTTGGATTGCAAGCATTCTCCTGGAACGGATTATGCGCGTAATCCGAGGTTCCACTGTACTGGCTTCAAGGTTTCTCCAAGCGATGCAATAGCAAGATCCAAGGACCTGCAGCTCATATATTCATTCTGTTTAGATACAGTAGCAAATATATCTGTTCATACTGTAGTTTAGCTATCAAGTCAAAGTAATGACTTGCAAAGTGACAATCCTTAAAAATCTGAAACATCTGACTTGTGATTGCAAGGTTTCATTTGATCTCTGCGATTCTTTAGGCATGTCTAATAATCTATTGGCACATTGTCAACATGTATACTCCTTTCTGCAGAGTGCTATCCCTTTACTATAAGGCTCTGGATTGACAAGTGGATATAGAGAAAAAAATAAAATATGTATTCTTAACTCGAAAAATACTTCTATTGTTCTTAGCCTCCTTCAACTATACTTTTTTTTTATCTGACCCTCCTGTTAGAGACAATGGGCCAGATTCTGGTAGAATCCGCGGCGGCGTAGCGTAAGCCATTTATACTACGCCGCCGCAAATTACTGGAGCAAGTGCCGTATTCTCCAAGCACTTGCTCCGTAATTTGCGGCGGCGTAGTGTAAATGGCCCGGCGTAAGGCCGCGTAATTCAAAGGGGGCGGCTAGTATTTAAATTAAGCGCGCCCCCGCGCCGATCGAACTGCGCATGCCCTGGGCATAAAAATAGCCCAGTGCGCATGCTCCAGCTCATGACGGAAAACGTCAATGACGCCAACGTGAGCGTCATTGACGTAAAGTCCTATTCGCGAACGACTTATGAAAACGATGTAAACGACGGAAAAAGACGACGCTGACCCGACGCCATACTTAACATGGAATACGACGGACCTTCGTAAACTTGCCCCTCATATAGCAGGGGCAAGTTTACGCTTACGGAAACGTCGTAATTTCACTGCGTCGTCCGCGCGTACGTTCGGGAATCTCGCGTAAATAGCTAATTTGCATAGACGACGGGGAAAACGACGAGGCGACACCTAGCGGCGGGAAAAAAAATTGCATTTAAGATCTGACAGCGTAAGAGCTTTACGCCTGTCTGATCTAATGGATATCTATGCGTAACTGATTCTAAGAATCAGTTGCATAGATACGACGGCCCAGATTAGGACTTACGACGGCGCAAATGGCGTTGCGCCATCGTAAGCCCTTTGAGAATCTGGGCCTAAGTTCATTCTCTATGGTCCGACTATATGTAGGAATGTAGCCACCCTCTCTTGCTTGCTCCCAAAATGGACTAGAGGAAGAGTGCACATTACTGCAACTAACGTTCACTGTTCACAAATGTAAATGAAGAGGAAGAGGAGAGGTTTGGTTGCTTACAGAAGACGTTGTAAGAAGGCAGCAAAACAAAGTAGGAAACAATTTAAAGTGTTATACGAAAGAAATATTTTTGAGGGACTTTTAAGGTGCAAGAAATACAAGAATCTAGGAAAATATATAGGAAAATATATACATTTAATAGATTAAACATGTATTTTATATGAATACATAGAATACATTCAAAAATGTATTTTGATATATAAACAGAAGGTGCAAACTGATTAGATCTCTACATGTTTCGCCATTGCAATGGCCTCTTCAGGAGAATTTTAAAATCAGGCACTGCATATAAGATCACTATAATGAAAAATAAAGATTTTAAGAAAAATATAAACACACAGAGAATTTTTTTATTAAACAAATACAAATTAATTTCAACCTCCCAGATTTGACAGAAGACATACAGCAACACTACAATGGTTCCAGTTCAAACCTGTGTATATCCCTCTCTATGGTACTACCGGTTCATCCAATGTTATCCATTCATATTGTGGTGTTCATTTACTGTATCTACTGAATACACAGGTTTGTAGTGTGCTGTATGTCTTCTGTCAAATCTGGGAGATAATTATTATTATTATACAAGTTTTATATAGCGCCAACAGTTTGCGCAGCGCTTAACAAAATAAAGGCAGACATTACAGTTACATTACAATTTGGTACACGAGGAATCAGAGGGCCCTGCTCATTAGAGCTTACAATCTAAAAAAAAAATTTTTTTTATAAATCTCTTTATTTAAATTTTTTCTTTTTTTACAATATAAATTTTTTTCATTAATTTGTGTTATAAAAAAAGAAATCTGTGTGTTTATATTTTTCTACAAATCTTTATTTTTCATTATAGTGATCTTATATTCAGTGCCTGATATTAAAATTCTCCTGAAGAAGCCATTTAAATGGCGAAAACATGTAGAGATCTAATCAGTCTGCACCTTCTGTTTATATATCAAGATCAAATGTTTTATGTATTCTGTGTATTCATATACAATTAATTTTTAATCTATTACATTTATATATTTTTGTATTTTTTGCACCTTCAAAGTCCCACCAAAAATCTTTCTTTATATGCTACTATGTATCTAGGGATGTGGTGCTAGTTTGATTTTCAGTTGCCCAGCTAAAATCTTCTCTCCAATTTAAAGTGTTACTAAACCCACTACAGTAAAATCAGTCTGTATATGCAGTAAAGCATGCTCCTCTGCATTGTGTGAAAAGGCTGTTGGATCCTGTCTTCTCTGAACCTCCCCTTCTTCCAGAGTCACCAAACTATCTCGGGATAATACAAAGGCTAAGGGACAAGCTGCACATGCTCAGTTTAGTGTTTATTGCTAGAGAGGTTTTTTTTTTTATTATTGAGAGGATGCATGTGATCAGCACAGGGCCAATCAGCACTGTCCAGACAAAGGGTCAGGGATCCTGCAGTCTCACAGGACAGTCAGAAAGCTCCTCCCACAAACTGTAACCAGTGCTTGGCTGGACACTGAGAGAAGTCACAAGGCTGCTATATAATGCTAATGAGAAAAGGTATTTAGCAGTTTATATTTACTAAAATAATTGCATTTCCATGTTCTGTGTACTGTTGGAGACCAGATATAGTGAAGGCAGAGTTCTGGGTTTAGTAACACGTAATGAAAAAAAAACTGATTACAAGGCCTTTAAAGATAAATTCCAGAAAATCACTAAAGTTGGCACAGGTGACATTTAGAGGATGCTTTTCTGAATAAATGCAAAATGTTTTTTCATTGGATGAGGTAGAGAGTGTGATGTCATCACCCTGTGTCCCCTCCTTGTCCAATTAGATTACACTTCGCATTCATTCAGAAAATGCAAAGGTGCCAACTCACCTACTTCCTGTTTTTAGAATGCAGCAGGACCGCCATTTGGCACAGGACCCGGAAGCAAGTAGAGATCACTGGAGTAGCGGTACCTACTTCAGCCATTTCCAGCTTCCAGGGTCATCAACCAGGTATATTCATAGTTACATCAGTCAAAGCTGGATCAATTTACCAATGTAAAAAAAAAAACATGCCTGGATTTCTTCTTTAACCACTTCCTTACTGGGCACTTAAACCCCCTTCCTGCCCAGAGGACTTTTTGCGATTCGACACTGCGTCGCTTTAACTGACAATTGCGCGATCGTGCGACGTGGCTCCCAAACAAAATTGACGTCCTTTTTTTCCCACAAATAGAGCTTTCTTTTGGTGGTATTTGATCACCTCTGCGGTTTTTATTTTTTGCGCTATAAACAAAAATAGAGCGACAATTTTGAAAAAAAAAAATTTTTACTTGTTGCTATAATAAATAGCTCAATTTTTTTTTTTTTTTTTATCCTCAGTCTAGGCCGATACGTATTCTACATATTATTAGTAAAAAAAAAAATGTATTTTTTTTTTACTAATAATATGTAGAATACGTATCGGCCTAGACTGAGGATTAAAAAAAAAAAAAAAAAAAAAAAAAATTGAGCTATTTATTATAGCAACAAGTAAAAAATATTTTTTTTTTCAAAATTGTCGCTCTATTTTTGTTAATAGCAAAAAAAAAATGTATTTTTTTTTTTACTAGTAATGGCGGCGATCTGCGATTTTTTATTGTGACTGCGACATTATGGCGGACACATCGGACACTTTTGACACTTTTTGGGACCATTCACATTTATACTGCGATCAGTGCTATAAATATGCACTAATTACTGTATAAATGTGACTGGCAGGGAAGGGGTTAACACTAGGGGGTGAGGAAGGGGTTAAATGTGTACCCTATATAGTGTTCTAACTGTGGGGGAAGGGGGGTGACTGGGGGAGGTGACCGATCTGTGTCTCTATGTACAAGTGCTGTCTGTGAGAGCCGGCAATGAGAAATGATCTCATATGTAAACATATGAGATCATCTCTCATTGCCCGCACAGATCGCCTAGCAAACAGCCACTCCGATTGGCTGTTCACGACGATTTGTGATTGGCTGTGTCCAAGGGACATGGCCAGCACAGAAGTTCGGGAGCGCGCGAGGGGAACGCGGAAAGGGGCGGCCGTAAAAACACGGCGCCCCAGAGAAGTAGAACCACCCTGCGGCCGTATATAGTCGTACGGCCGCCGGGAATTGGTTAAATAGTGGATGTGTATGGATTAATATTTATTTTTGAAGAATAAGAATATTGTTAAGTGTCACTTGAAAGTGTCAATAAACCCAGACTTTGAAAAACTCTCATCACATGCTATATTACAGAGTGTTCATACTTACAAAGCAATTAAACCATTAATTTTGTGTAGAGTGAAATATGCCTGGTTGATCCTGCCTTCAGCTGTCCCTCCCATCTTCTCTGTGTCCCCACTGCAGGCTGAGATTGGGTAGGTCAGCTGGTGTTCTCTACGGAGCATGCTCAAATTTCAGTTCCCTTCTACGCTCTTCATTTCCTCCTTTTTCTGATCTGTGCATCCCATGTGACTATAGAGTCACACATGTGGGCGTATACAGAGTAGTAAATTACACCCTCCCTCCTCCTCCATGTTCCCCTATTGCTAAATACTATGGGGGCGGAATATAGTATGCTGATTGAATATATTCACTAAGAATTTAATATAAATCAGAATTAAATCTAATCTAATGTAATTGCTAATACCTGTAAAGTAAAATAAGAGCATTGAATGTAAATACTGTCTGAACAAAATGAAAGCTAGTCTCAAATCATATTTGACTCCGCCTACACCATATTAATGCACAAAAAATACTCATCTTTATTAGGAGCTGTAAAACAGATATTAATAATCTAATTTGAATTTCTCTTCTGAAACAGTTTTTTTTTTTAGTCATGAGACTGACACGCAGGGCTGCTGTTAGAAATCACGGGGCCCCATACAGCCTAGCTGACGGCCACCCCCCGTCGAAATATATCAAAACAATATTTTCACAAACAAATACACTAAAATCATTATTAGCGGACACAAACATAACAGCCCTTTTTAAATAGATTTTTAAAATCTTTAAACTTTTTTTTATATATCATTTTTTAAAGAATGTTAAAATGTATTAAAATGTATTTTAAGACAGGTAAGCCAGCAGTGCCTTGGGGGGGCAACACAGTGACAGGTGGAACAGAGGGGGGATCAGAAGCAGGCAAAACAGGGAGGGGGATCGGTGCAGGGGAAGTAATTCTGTAATTGCCCCCTCCATCCAACCACAGGGATTCCCTCTGCTGTGCGGGCCCCCTGTTTG
Organism: Rana temporaria; assembly: GCF_905171775.1. Taxonomy (NCBI): domain Eukaryota; kingdom Metazoa; phylum Chordata; class Amphibia; order Anura; family Ranidae; genus Rana; species Rana temporaria. Next base: position 29,224,838 of record NC_053491.1, read on the forward strand.
CCCGGGCCCCCTACAGGAGGGCTGGTGGTCCCCCCCTATCAGCGGCCCTGCTGACACGGCACCAATCAGGACTGGCCAGACACAGACTCAGACTGTTGGGCACCTTTCACACATGCTGATCCATTTATAGGCATCTGCTTGCTGGGTGTGTTCTAACTGTGGGTGGAGGGGACTGACTATATTAGGAGAGAGATTAGTGTTCATACTTAGTATGAATGCACAATCTGACTCCTCTCCCCTGAGAGAACCTCTGTCACGATCGATTGTGGGTGCCTGGCGGTCATCACGCCCGCTGGGCACTCATCAGCTCCGGCGTTTCCGCGAGCACCCCTAATGGTCAAAAGATGAACTGCCATACAGTTACGTTAGTTCGCCCAAGGGAGCCAACCTGCCGCAATACAACTGCGGCGGCTGGTTGGGAAGTGGTTAAGATAAAAAACCTGTGTGCAGCAGCCGCCTTCAGTCCCCCCTTATACCTACCTGAGCCCATCTCGATCCACGAGGGCCTCAGCCATCCGGGACTCTCCCTCCTGATTGGCTGAGACAGCAGGGCAGCACCATTGGTTCCCGCTGCTGTCAATCAAAGTCAGTTAGCCAATCAGGAGAGAGAGGAATGGACACACAGAGCTGCAGCTTGGCTCGGGTGCCCCAATAGCAAGCTGCTTGCTGTGGGGGCACTCGGCAGGAGGGAGGTGCCAGGAGCCTTTGCAAAGGACCCAAGAAGAGGAGGATCTGGGCTGCTCTGTGCAAAACCACTGCATAGAGCAGGTAAGTGTAACATGTTTGTTTGTTTTTTCATTTTTTTAAATCAAGACTTCCGTTTAATCACTTTAAGTAAAAAATAAATATTTTTTTTAATTGTAAAAAAGTTAAGTTACACCCAAGCCCATAAATTCTCCACCCCCAAAAAAATGTTTTGCCTCCTCATCCCCACATATACGCATGTACAAACATAAAGGCACATGTCGTGGGCGCCTATTAGACATGTGCAATTTGTTTTGTTCCAAATTTGTTTTCCAAATTAACCCCTTCCATACAGGGCATTTTCACCCCCTTCCTGCCCAGACCAATTTTTAGTTTTCAGCGCTGTTGCACTTTGAATGACAATTGCGTGGTCATGCAACACTGTACCCAAACTAAATCTTTATGTTTTTTTCCCCCCACAAATAGAGCTTTCGTTTGGTGGTATTTGATCATCTCTGCGGTTTTTATTTTTTGCGCTATAAACAAAAGAAGAGCGACAATTTTAAAAAAAAAAACACAATATTTTTAACTTTTTTATTTAATAAATATCACAATTAAAAAAAAAAAAAAAAAAATGTCCTCAGTTTAGGCCGATTTATACGTATTCTTCTACATATTTTTGGTGAAAAAAATCGCAATAATCGTATATTTGATTGGTTTGCGCAAAAGTTATAGCGTCTACAAAATAGGTGATAGATTTTTGGCATTTTTATTTTATTAATTTTTTTATTAGTATTGGCGACGATTTGCGATTTTTTTACTGTGACCGTGACATTGCGGCGAACACATCGGACATCCTTGACACGTTTTTGGGACCATTCACATTTATACAGCGATTAATGCTATAAATATGCATTGATTACTGTGTAAATGTGACTGGCAGGGAAGGGGTTAACCATGTTCTCTAAGGTGTGTTCTAACTGTAGGGGGGAGGGGACTCTCAAGGGGAGGAGACCGATGTGTGTTCCTCTGTACTGGGAACACACATTGGTCTCCTCACCACTGACAGAAGGTGGATCTATGTGTTTACACACACAGATTCACACTCCTGCCGTGATTACCGGCAATCGCAGATGCACGGCAGCAATCGCGGCCGCCGGGCACCCGCGCCGGGTCATGAGCGCCCTAGATCGCCGGGAACACAGGACGTCATATGACGTCCACCCGGATCGGCGAGGGGTTCCTGCCGCCGTCATTTCCCTATGGTGCGGTATGGAAGGGGTTAACAAATTTGTCGAAATTTGTTAAAAAAAAAATAGTTTAACAAATGTTTCCAAATGTTCGTAAATTTAAAAATTTAAAAATTCCAAAAATTTGAAATTCAGAATTTAAAAATGTGAAAACCCAAAAATTTGAAAATCTGAAATAATAACTAACTAATAATAACTTATAAACTATTAAATTATAGGTATTTGAATTTCCTTTCAAATTTGGATGTTAGTGAACGTAAAAATAAGAATTTATCCAAAGTTAAGAATTATTCTAAATAATGAATGCCGCATATAAGCAAATGGAATGTAACTAATTAATAATAATAAATAACAAAAATAATAATAATAAACTTGTTATTATTATTATTATTATTAATTATTATTATTAATAATAATTATTATTGTTCCATTCCATTTGGCATTCGTTATTTCATATAATTCGTAATCTCAGATACATTTGTATTCGCTATGTTAACCACTTAAGCCCCGGACCAATATGCAGCCTAAAGACCCAAGGTGTTTTTACAGTTCGGGACTGCGTCGCTTTAACAGACAATTGCGCGGTCGTGCGACGTGGCTCCCAAACAAAATTGGCGTCCTTTTTTCCCCACAAATAGAGCTTTCTTTTGGTGGTATTTGATCACATCTGCGGTTTTTAGTTTTTGCGCTATAAACAAAAATAGAGCGACAATTTTGAAAAAAAAGCAATATTTTTTACTTTTTGCTGTAATAAATATCCCCCAAAAACATATATAAAAACATTTTTTTTCCTCAGTTTAGGCCGATACGTATTCTTCTACCTATTTTTAGTAAAAAAAAAATCGCAATAAGCGTTTATCGATTGGTTTGCGCAAAATTTATAGTGTTTACAAAATAGGGGATAGTTTTATTGCATTTTTATTATTTTTTTTTTTTTTACTACTAATGGCGGCGATCAGCAATTTTTTTCGTGACTGCGACATTATGGCGGACACTTCGGACAATTTTGACACATTTTTGGGACCATTGTCATTTTCACAGCAAAAAATGCATTTAAATTGCATTCTTTATTGTGAAAATGACAGTTGCAGTTTGGGAGTTAACCACAGGTGGCGCTGTAGGAGTTAGGGTGCACCTAGTATGTGTTTACAACTGTAGGGGGGTGTGGCTGTAGGAATGACGTCATCGATCGTGTCTTCCCTATAAAGGGAATGTTTACACACGGCTCACCCCGTTCTTCAGCTCCGGGGAGCGATCGCGACGGAGCGGCTATAAACAAATAGCCGCGCCGTGGTCCCGGATCGCTCCCCGAGCGGACCCGACCTCCGCATGTAGCGGGGGGGGTCCCGATCGGACCCCCCACCCGCTAATAGGCGAGGACGTACGTGTACGCCCATGTGCCTGTACGTGCCATATTGTGGACGTACATGTACATGCGGGGGTCGGGAACTGGTTAACTAACAGACAAATTTGAAAGGAAATTCCAATACCTATAATTTAATAGTTATTACTAGTTAGTTAGTTATTCTTTTGAATTCTTGGATTTTCTTTCTTATTTTTGGATTTTCTAATTTACAAATTGTGTTGCCTATAGAAAATATAGTATATTGAAGTTTGTCGCCATTTAACAGGCACACACAAATATAATGTAGAAGTTCACCCCAAAACTAAAATCTCTTAAACTACTATCATCCACAATCTAAAACTAAGCTATCTAGCCCTGTAAAGAAGAAATTGCTATACAGGTGCTCCTCACTTAACGACCAGGTTCCGTTCCACTTCCAGCAACCAAGTTGTTAAATGAGGAGCCACAAGTAATCAATATTTTAACCTTCCTAACTACTGTACTGTACTAATGTAGACAAAAACTCACCCAAGCTCTACCGCACAATTGTAAAGTAATGAGCTGAATATCAGTGCTCAGGCTTGTTGTGTCCCATGAACATTAAAATAACAAGAAATTCGAGCAACACGATTGATTCTTCTTACAAATCTTTATTTGGCACTAACAGCAGTGCTTCATCTATAGTGCTAACGTGTTTCGGCCAGAGTCTTCCTCATAGCATGTGCTATGAGGAAGGCTCTGGCCGAAACTCGTTAGTACTATAGATGTACCGTTTTCATACTATATATACAGGTGGTTCTCAAAAAATTAGCATATTGTGATAAAGTTCATCATTTTCTGTAATGTACTGATAAACATTAGACTTTCATATATTTTTGATTCATTACACACAACTGAAGTAGTTCAAGCCTTTTTATTGTTTTAATATTGATGATTTTGGCATGCAGCTCATGAAAACCCAAAATTCCTATCTAAAAAAATTAGGCCTAATTTTCAGGCCTAAAATTATATTTTGTGTGCAAAAAAAAAAAAATATGCAAGAATGGCTCAGGCAGCGAAAGGGTTAAGGATACATTCCATATATTTGTTGGAAAATTATAGAGGTGTATAAATAAATTCCTGTTGCTCGCTATTTAAAAAAGTGTTTCTGGGCATTAGCCTAAAATCTGTTTTGCTGGCTCCAGACTCTGTATCTATAGCGAGTGGCAGATGTCAGACAGACTCTAAGGTCATTGCCTTTAATAAGTGTCTACATGGTCAAGCAGATGCTAATGCGGCTTCGCCGAGCTCCTGTAACTTTCCAACGTGAAGTGCTATTTCCTGCCTGCACACTTCATTGGCCGCTCTGCTGTTAATCTGCTATTTAATTGAATGCAGTCTTAAGTGTCAGGATGTTGCAAATGCGACACGCATAAGGTTAGGGAGTTGCTCTTTATAATCGCCCCACCTCTCCGAAAAGGAAAATAGATATATATATATATATTAGCCATCGTACCATCTTTAACTGGTAATACCATTGATCTACAATTTGAGTGGATGCACATTTCTTTTTATATGATGATAGATTCCCCGGAGCACTTGCATTATGGCCCAACTTCCCAGAAATGCCCCTAATTTGTCTCTTGCAAGGTGGCATTTTTCGCCGGCGAAATGTGCCGCCTGCCAGCAATGCAAATTTATGGATAATTGAAAAAGTGGACAGAACAGCATGAATCTTAACCACAAGTCTCATACAAATCCTCCCGTCTCCTTGCTGCAAATTGGTGCCAAATACGCTGCGCAGAAAAAAAATAAAAAAAAGTCCTTTCCTCCCACACGCTCTACAAACAAATAATATTGAACTTGTTTCTGTCACCAAAATGTCATTATTGACGAAGTAGGGAGGCTGAAGAGAGAATGGGATTAGGCTCTGGTGTACGTGTAAACAACGGGGGGACAACCTATGTAGAGAATTGTATCCGTGCCGGAGTGTATACGTGCTAATTAGCGGCAAGAAAAGAGAGACAGGTGGCGGTTTCGGAGATTTTCTTAAAAAAATGCTAACTTCACAGCAATACATGCAGAAAAAATAACTTATATTTTGAACAAGATTTTCTGCATTGGATTAACCACTTCCTTTCTCATATGACGTCCACAGGGGGGATTGCCCATCCTGGGCGGGAGCGTCATATGACGTCCTCTGCTTCCCAGCCATCTAGGGGCCGTCACGTCACTGGGGAGCTGATGCACGTGCCCAGCGGCCGCGATGTCCACCGGGCACCCGCAATTGCCTGTAACAGAGCAGGAATGTGGATCTGCGTGTGTAAATACACGGATCCACATCCTGTCAGGGGAGAAGTGACAGATCGCGTGTTTCCTGTACAGAGGGACACTGTTTGGTCACCTCCCCCAGTCAGTCCCCTGCCCCTACAGTTAGAATTACTCCCTAGCTAGCACAGTGTTGTGGGATGCAGTAGAACTGCCAGGACTACATACCTAAGATGAGCATGACTCCCACTTATATCTTGTAAGTGTTTTTAATCTTGCGCAATAAATGTTATTGTTTTAATACTACACTTAGGCCTCGTACACACGATAAGTTAACCTGAGGACAACGGTCTGATGGACCGTTTTCATCGGTCCAAACCGATCGTGTGTAGGCCCCATAGGTTATTTAACCTTAGGTTAAAAAAAAGCCAACTTGCTTTAAAATTAACCTATGGCTTCCTAACCGATGGGAAAAAAACGATCGTTAGTAGGCACGTCCATCGGTTAAAAATCCACGCATGCTCAGAATCAAGTCGACGCATGCTTAAAAGCATTGAACTTCGTTTTTTCAGCACGTCGTTGTGTTTTACGTCACTGCGTTCTGACACAATCGTTTTTTTAACTGATGGTGTGTAGGCACGACGGACCATCAGTCAGCTTCATAGGTTAACCTAGGACAACGGTCCTTCAGACCGTTGTCCTCTGGTTAACCTATCGTGTGTACGAGGCCTTAGAGAGGCGCCCCCCCTTGTTTCTTTTATATGTTTTGCAGAGTTGCTGGACACACTTTGAGGATGGCTGCCTCTTTTTTAAATCTCCCCCTTACCGTGGTTCAACTTAGTTTTTACCTTAAGACTGACTATTCAAATGTACATTATTACAAACTAGGGGCATCACCTCCTGGAGCACCACATACCCAATTTACCTCCACTATAACGTAATAGTTAGTTATTATTAGTTAGCTAGTCATTCTTTCGAATTTTCGGATTTTCCTTTCTTATTTTCGGATATTCATATTTTGAGATTTCATGATTTTTGAATTTCCGAATTCTCAAATTCCTGAATTCCGAATTTTTTAATTTATGAATTTTCGAATTTACGAATTCTGAATCCCCCCCCCCAAAAAAAACGAATGAAACTAAAATTAACACATTTTTCGGCAGTGCACATGTCTAATCCTTTTTTTCCTTTTCCAACCTCCTCTTCCGTCGTTCTTCCATCCTTGGTGACCTCCGGCAATAACCTGCTGTATTTCATGACCTATGTAAGTTTGTTTATGTTCTGATTTTCCACATGTCCTTTTGAGTATGTTTGCAGTTGTATTTGTATTATATTCATTATATTTGTTTACTTTAAAAAACCTCTGACGTGCTATACAAGGGCAATCCTCTGAGGAAGACAATTCTGGTTGAAACGTGTTGGAGAGGCTTGGAAAACCCACCACTCATTATACCTGTTCTGGGTGTACTACTTTTGTTTTCTACATTTTTATGCTATGCACTTTTCAATGTTTAGCCATTTCCCTGAATCATGTGTAGAGGGGAATATTTTAGCATTTGTTTTTATGCTAGTTTTGTGTTTAAACTTACCTTTTTGGTATCACGAAGCCCTGGTGCTCCTTATCCACTTCCCGACCGCCGCATGTAGATATACGTCGGCATAATGGCACGGACATGCCTGCCTAGACGTGGGTCGGGGATCCGATCAGGACCCCCCCCCCCCCCGCTGCATGCCGCGGTCGGGTTCCCTCGGGGAGCGATCCGGGACGACGGCGCGGCTATTTGTTTATTTGTTTAGCCGCTCCGTCGCGATCGCTCCCCGGAGCTGAAGAACGGGGAGAGCCGTATGTAAACACGGCTTCCCCGTGCTTCACTATGTCGCTGCATCGATCGAGTGATCTCTTATATAGGGAGACTCGATCGATGACATCAGTCCTACAGCCACACCCCCCTACAGTTGTAAACACACACTAGGTGAACACTAAATCCTACAGCGCCCCCTGTGGTTAACTCCCAAACTGCAACTGTCATTTTCACAATAAAGAATGCAATTTAAATGCATTTTTTGCTGTGAAAATGACAATGGTCCCAAAAATGTGTCAAAATTGTCCGAAGTGTCCGCCATAATGTCGCAGTCACGAACAAAAATCGCTGATCGCCGCCATTAGTAGTAAAAAAAAAAAATTAATAAAAATGCAATAAAACTATCCCCTATTTTGTAAACGCTATACATTTTGCGCAAACCAACCGATAAATGCTTATTGCGATTTTTTTTTACCAAAAATAGGTAGAAGAATACGTATCGGCCTAAACTGAGGAAAATAATTTTTTATATATGTTTTTGGGGGATATTTATTATAGCAAAAAGTAAAAAATATTGCATTTTTTTTAAAATTGTCGCTCTATTTTTTGTTTATAGCGCAAAAAATAAAAACCGCACAGGTGATCAAATACCATCAAAAGAAAGCTCTATTTGTGGGGAAAAAAGGACGCCAATTTTGTTTGGGAGCCACGTTGCACGACCGCGCAATTGTCTGTTAAAGCGACGCAGTGCCGAATTGTAAAAACCCCTTGGATCATGTAGCAGCATATTGGTCCGGTCCTTAAGTGGTTAATATTCCCAATTTTCCTTGTTTGTGCTTAGTACAACATTTGGGGCTGTTACCTATCATTGGTACTTTTTGGCTGTACTTGGTAAGAATACATATTGGCTTCAACTGATGAAAAAATGTGTTTGTTTTTTTTTCCAATTTTTTTATTGGATATGTTTTATAACAGAAAGGTACATTTTTTTACATTTTTTAATGCAAAAAAATTAAAAATGCAGAGGTGAGAAAATACCACCAAAAGAAATATCTTTTTGTGGGAAAAAATGGACATACATTTTATTTGGATACAGTGTCGCACGACCGTGCAATTGTCAGTTAAATTAATGCAGTGCCGTATCACAAAAAATGACCTGGTCATAAAGGGGGGGGGGGTAAATCTTCCGGAGGTCAATTGGTTAGCAACCAACTACAGGAAATACTTTTTGAAATGACTGCAGATGGTAATTGTAGTCTTTTAATCACTTTTACCTCTTTACTACTTTTTCCAGGATATATCACCGTGGAAACCCTGCACTGAGGATAATGGTAGCATTCCCCAACCACTTCCAGTTCCATTATTTGAACTGAAGCAGTTGGCACAATCGAAAGCTTAGTTGCCAGTTAATTAAATTCAGGTAATATGCAGGGACTGGAAGTGATCAAGTAACTGCACCCCGGCTCTCACAGTGGGGGTTTCAGAGCACAGTATATTGGAAAGGACACCCTGATGCAAATGTAATTAACGCAGAACACTTACTTCCCTCAATCCTTTCCAAAAAAAATTGCTGGAGCGATTGTTGAATTTTTACTTTAGTGAAACTTCATCTGATCCAGATAATACGTTGTGGAGTTATACTTCTTTGGAAAGAACCATTTTTAATATCTGCAAATAGTTTACTAGCGCTAGTGATGGTATAATTTTGTGGAATGTAGTTATGGTTACCTTTCAATTTTATATTTTCCCATTCAGTTGAATTGGAGATGTTTAGCTAATACAGGTGAAACTCGAAACATTTGAATATAGTGCAAAAGTTAATTTATTTCACTAATGCAACTTAAAAGTGAAACTAATATATGAAATAGACTCAGTACATGCAAAGCAAGATAGTTCAAGCCGTGATTTGTCATAATTGTGATGATTATGGCTTTCAGCACATGAAAACCCCAAATCCACAATCTCAGAAAATTAGAATATTGTGAAAAGGTGCAATATTCTAGGCTCAGATAGGTAGATTCACAAAGAGTTAGGCCGGCTTATCTACAGATAAGCCGACCTAACTCTGAATCTAAGCCGACCTATGTTTAAGTGTATTCTCTAACAGAGATACACTTAAACATATCTAAGATAGGACGACTTGCGCCGTCCTATCTTAGATTGCAATGTTTTAGCTTACCGCTAGGTGGCGCTGACATTGCGGCCTAGATTATGTAAATGAGGGGATACGCCAATTCACGACGATTCAGGAGCGGACGCCGGGCCTACACCATCGCATTATTTCGTTTCCGTACGCGATAGGCCGCCTAGAGTTATTCCACCTATGAGGTGGAATAACAATGTTAAGTATGGCCGCGGTTCCCGCCGCGAGGTTCGAATTTTTTACGTCGTAAGTCGTCCGCGAATCGGGATTTACATCGTTTACGTACGCGTCGAAATCAATAGGCCCGTACGGCCTACTTAGCCGCAATGCGCACTGGGAAATGTAGGCGCATGCGCAGTGTAAAAAACGTCAAAAAACGTGAGGTCAAGCCTCATTTCCATACTATATGCCCCCCTCCCAGTCATTTGAATTAGGCACGCTTACGCCCGCTCGTTTTAGGCTACGCCGCCGAAAATTTGAAGGTAAGTGGTTTGAGAATCACTAATAGCCTAAATAATTTACGGTGGTGTAGCCTAAAAAGACTAGGCTAGGCTGTCCTAATTTTAGGCAGTTGTATGTGAATCTACCCCAAAGTGTCCCATTCTAATCAGCTAATTAGGCCATAACACCTGCAAAGGGTTCCTGAGCCTTTAAATGGTCTCTCAGTCTGGTTCAGTAGGAATCACAATCATGGGAAAGACTGCTGACCTCACTGTTGTGCAGAAAACCATCATTGACACCCTCCATAAGGAGGGAAAGCCTCAAAAGGTAATTGCAAAAGAAGTTGGATGTTCCCAAAGTGCTGTATCAAAGCACATTAATAGAAAGTTATGTGGAAGGGGAAAGTGTGGAAGAAAAAAAGACGCACAAGCAGCAGGGATGACCGCAGCCTGGAGAGGATTGTCAGGAAAAGGCCATTCAAAAGTGTTGGGGACTTTCACAAGGAGTGGACTGAGGCTGGAGTCAGTGCATCAAGAGCCACCACACACAGACGGATCCTGGACATGGGCTTCAAATGTCGTATTCCTCTTGTCAAGCCTCCTGAACAACAAACAACATCAGAAGCGTCTTACCTGGTCTAAAGAAAAACGCACCTGGTCTGTTGCTCAGTGGTACACATTCCTCTTTTCTGATGAGACCGAATTCTGCATCTTATTTGGAAACCAAGGAGCCAGAGTATGGAGGAAGAATGGAGAGGCACACACTGCAAGATGCTTGGAGTCCAGTGTGACGTTTCCACAGTCTGTGGTGATTTGGGGAGCCATGTCATCTGCTGGTGTTGGTCCACTGTGCTTCATTAAAGCGGGGGTTCACCCGTACAGAACACTTTTTCCCCTTAGATGGATGCTCGTTTTGTCTAGCGGAATCGGCTAGTTGTTTTAAAATATGAGCTGTACTTACCGTTTACGAGATGCATCTTCTCCGCCGCTTCCGGGTATGGGCTGCGGGACTGGGCGTTCCTATTTTGATTGACAGTCTTCCGAGAGGCTTCCGACGGTCGCATCCATCGCGTCACGATTTTCCGAAAGAAGCCGAACGTCGGTGCGCAGGCGCAGTATAGAGCCGCACCGACGTTCAGCTTCTTTCGGCTACTAGTGACGCGATGGATGCGACCGTCGGAAGCCTCTCGGAAGACTGTCAATCAAGAAGGAACGCCCGCTCCCGAAGACCCATACCCGGAAGCGACGGAGAAGATGCATCTCGAAAACGGTAAGTACTGCTCATATTTTAAAACAACTAGCCGATTCTCCTAGACAAAACGAGCATCCATCTAAGGGGAAAAGAGAAAAAAAAAACATCATTGGGTGAACTCCCGCTTTAAGTCCGGGGTCACCTCAGCCGTCTACCAGGAAAATTTTGGAGCACTTCGTGCTTCCTTCCGCAGACAAGCTCTGTGGGGATGCTGACTTAATTTTCCAGCAGGACTTGGCACCTCCCCCACTGCCAAAAGCACCAAAACCTGGTTCAATGACCGTGGGATTACTGTGCTTGATTGGCCAGAAAACTCGCCTGACCTGAACCCCATAGAGAATCTTTGGGACATTGCCAAGAGAAAGATGAGAGACATGAGACCCAACAATGCAGAAGAGCTGAAGGCCGCTATTGAAGCTTCCTGGTCTTCCATAACACCTCAGCAGTGCCACAGGCTGATCGCTTCCATGCCACGCCGCATTGAGGCAGTAATTGCTGCAAAAGGGGCCCAAACCAAGTACTGAGTACATATGCATGCTTATACTTTTCAGAGGTCCGATATTGTTCTATGTATAATCCTTGTTTTATTGATTGCATGTAATATTAACATTTTCTGAGATTGTGGATTTGGGTTTTTCATGAGCTGTAAGCCATAATCATCACAATTATGACAAATCACGGCTCAAACTATCTTGCTTTGCATGTAATGAGTCGCTCTCATATATTACTTTCACATTTTAAGTTGCATTAGCAAAATAAATGAACTTTTGCACGATATTCACATTTTTCGAGTTTCACCTGTAGTAGTACCAATGTAAATAAATGATCAGAAAAACAATACATTCCATTTATCATTTAAGTGAAATCCTTCAAATACAATTTATTGTTTTCATTAAGGATAAAGTAAAAATGGTTAAAGCATCTGACAGGTATTTAAAGAATATTTTCCTCAACGACGGTACCCTCCCTGGGGGAATGGGCAATTGAATTGGATTATATTAGAGATCTAGAAGGTCTGTTAGCACTGGAAATGGGAAGAGAAGTTTTCTCATACTTGGTCCGTTTGGTCTAAGTTTCAACATTCATCTGAGTTTCTAAATTGGGTTATAGGAAATTCTACCACTTTTTAGCTATGTTGGAGTGAGTATAATTGTTTTTGTTTTCATAAATTATCCCCCCCCCCCTTTTTTTTTTCCTTTCCTGGAATGTTGGATTGTTTATACCAGTGGTCATCAACCCTGTCCCCAGTGCCCACTAAGGCCTCGTACACACGATAGGTTAAACAGAGGACAAAGGTCTGATGGACTGTTTTCATCGGTCAAAACCGATCGTGTGTGGGCTCCATAGGTTATTTAACCATTGGTTAAAAATAAGCCAACTTGCTTTAAATTTAACCGATGGATTCCTAACCGATGGGAAAAAAATGATCATTAGTAGGCAACAACCATCGGTTAAAAATCCACACATGCTCAGAATCAAGTCGACGCATGCTTGGAAGCATTGAACTTCATTTTTTTCAGCACGTAGTTGTGTTTTATGTTTTTGTAACCGATGGTGTGTAGGCGCGACAGACCATCAGTCAGCTTCATTGGTTAACCGATGAAAACAGTCCATCGGTCCGTTCTCATCGGATGGACTGATCGTGTGTACGCGGCATAACAGGCCAAGTTTGCAAGATAACTGAAATACATCACAGGTGATATCATTTGCTGCTCAGTGATTGCAGTATTCTAGTCTGCATCTCCCCAAGGTAATACATAAAACCTGGCCTGTTAGTGGTCCCTGAGGACAGGGTTGATGACCACTGATTCAGAGGCGTTGCCGGGGGGGGGGGGGGGGCAGAGGGTGCGGTCCCAGGTGACACCCACTAGAGGGGTGACACCCTCCCTACTCTCCTGAGGGTGAGGAAAGTCAAAACCCTGGTAATTTTTTTTTTACACTCCGCAGCCTGCTGAAACAACACCTCCTGCGCTGGCCTGGTGTGTGTCCTCCTTCTCTTCTTCCTCCTCCCTACCCTACTGAGCCAGCCTGTCACATCTCACGCTGACACTGCAGACATGATGTGACGTCACTCACTACACTCCACACACGGCGCGGCTGCACGCTGTGTTTGACGCTGCCCTCCTCTCCTCTCCAGTCTCCAGCTACCACCCGTGCCCAGATTCGGAACAGCCGACAGGTGTGTGAGTACAGACAGTACAGGCGGGAGGGAAGGGTGACATTGAGCTTACAAGGGGGGGGGGGGGTTGGTTTCCATGGTACCGACACGCCACCTAAGAGCTGTGTGGGATGACTCTCAGTGTCTGGCGCCCTGACCCTGTGCCGTGCAAGTATGATAAGGAAAGGGGGGAGGGTGCAAGGTGGACACAGCTATAGATAATATTTATATGTCCAGCCGCCCCCTCCCCCCACCAGACCAGCTCACTCAGCTACTGAACTCTGCACCCGGCACTCACCTTCACTCTGCACCCATCTGCACCCTGTGCCCACCTACACTCTGCACCCTGTACCCACCTGCACTCTGCACCCATATGCACCCTGTACCCACCTGCACTCTACACCCACCTGCACTCTGCACCCTGTATCCACCTGAACTCTGCACCCTGTACCCACATGCACTCTGCACCCACCTGCACCCTGTATCCACCTGGACTCTGCACCCTGTACCCACCTGCACTCTGCACCAACCTGCACCCTGTACCCACCTGAACTCTGCACCCTGTACCCACCTGCACTCTGCACCCTGTACCCACCTGCACTCTGCACCCACCTGCACTCTGCACCCACCTGAACTCTGCACCCTGTACCCACCTGCACTCTGCACCCTGAACCCACCTGCACCCTGTACCCACCTGCACTCTGTACCCACCTGAACTCTGCACCCTGTACCCACCTGAACTCTGCACCCTGTACCCACCTGAACTCTGCACCCTGTACCCACCTGCACTCTGCACCCTGTACCCACCTGCACTCTGCACCCACCTGCACCCTGTACCCACCTGAACTCTGCACCCTGTACTCACTTGCACTCTGCACCCTGTACTCACCTGAACTCTGCACCCTGTACCCACCTGCACTCTGCACCCTGTACCCACCTGCACTCTGCACCCTGTACCCACCTGCACTCTGCACCCTGTACCCCCCTGCGCTCTGCACCCTGTGCCCATCTGAGCTCTGCACCCTGCACCCACCTTAACTCTGCACACACCCAGTTGCTGTGGCACGCTTAACCCCCCCACCCCCTACTTTGGGGAAAGATGTGGAGCGTGGTTGATTTCCTGCACCTTTTCCCTGAGAAGAATGCCCTGGGTGACACTATCAATTAGCACTGCGGCAGGCTGGGGTAAGGGAGACGTGAGAGGCGCGTAATGCCCTACTGCCTGTCCTGCTGGGGGGGGTGACGCAATTTTTTACCACACCGGGTGACACCAACCCTAGTGACGCCACTGCACTGATTTATACTATAATCACAATATCTGATCTGCTGTATAAGCTAATATGGAGCACCTTTTATTTTTTAGATAGGAAAGATATGGGATTAAAGGAAGGTATACATTGTACCCTGAAAGTCTATGTAGATATTTCCATATATACACCTGTTTTGTATAGGGTCAATTCTTGTAATACTTATATATAAACAAATAAAATAATATTGAAACAAAGAACATTTTCCCTTGGGATTAATAAAGTATTCTGAATCTGAATTCCAGGTATGGATACTTTATACGTTTACATTGGTCCTGTTTTGAGCAATGTAGCTATGCATGTACGATATCTGGCCGATTCCCCTGGAAGTTAAAAATCACTGATGTAAACACCAATACTACTCAATATACAGACCCTATCTCACGCTCACAGAACAAGTCTGGGTGCTCCTCTTACGTTAGAGAAGATCCAACTTCTTTCCCAACTCCAAAGCACCTGGGGATGATGGGCTGCCAATGGAGGTATTCCAACAATACACTAAT
This sequence comes from Rana temporaria, assembly GCF_905171775.1. Taxonomy (NCBI): domain Eukaryota; kingdom Metazoa; phylum Chordata; class Amphibia; order Anura; family Ranidae; genus Rana; species Rana temporaria. Next base: position 29,239,969 of record NC_053491.1, read on the forward strand.
ATCCTTTTACATAAGCTGTTAAAAGTATTCAATGAGGCCTATGAGCATGGACGGTTATTGCCTTCCATGAACAGGGCTAGTATTATTTTGCTTTTGAAGCCTGATAAGCCAGATACAGAGACTAATTCCAATAGACTTATTTCCTTGTTACAGGCTGACATAAAAATTTGGGCTCGGAGGCTTAACAACGTAATTGCTGATATCGTTCATGCAGACCAAGCTGGCTTCATTCCTAACAAATCCACTGCTGACAACCTCAGATGACTTTATATAAATATGCAAACGCCAGCTGATGGAGGGGCGAGAGCGCTTTTGTTGCTGGACGCGAACAAAGTGTTTGATAGCATGGAGTGGCGCCATTTGTGGGCAGTGCTGGAAAGATTTGGCTTTGGAGAAAAATTCATTGCATGGGTCTGTTTATTGTATCATAACCACCAGGCTGCTATCCAGGAGGATGACAGGACCTCACAGGTATTTTCACAGAGTATGGGTACTGGGCAGGGGTTCCCTTACCGATTTGCCCTTGAAAAAGAACCCCCTGGCAGCTAAAATTAGGGCCAGCTCTCTGGTTGAGGGTTTTAAATATGGTGCACTCCAAGAAAAGATCATGCTGTATGCAGATGACATGCTGCTTTTGATGGGAAACACAGGTCCCTCTTTGTAGGTGGTAATGGGCATAATCACTGAATTTGACACTTATTCAGGCTTGACTAATAACTGGACCAAGTCAGCCCTGTTGCCGCTGGATGGAGCTCTTGACCCCCAATTATCTTCTTTCTGCCTACAGTGGGACAGTTCAGATATTTGGGGATCATACAGTAGTCTTGGCTGAGATTTTGGACTATTGCTGTTTGAACATATTTCCCCTGCTTTCACGGTTTAGGGCTAAGACTGGCGCTGCACTAAAAGCTGCACTCTTACCCCCTACAAAGTGTTGCACTAGGCCTGGGCCTTGTTGGCCTAGGCCAAGATACAGCATTGACCCCAGTATCTGTGCTGTAAAAATTGCCACCTGTATCATATAAAACACCAGGCTGATCCTACCTGGTTCTGCCTTCCCCCCTGTAAACTGACCATGGTTTATTATGACACTGTGGTCAGCTTACGTGCCTCCATAATCGTCTGTCTCTCCTCTGTCCTTTTCCCCCCTGCCTGTCTTCTTGTGACAGTGCCTGCCCCTTCCTCTCCTGCTGCTTTCATAATTGTGATACGTTTATACAGTCCCCTGTGCTTAATAACAATATGTACCCCAGCATCTTTTCTCTATGACAAAACGCAGAGTTCTACCTTATTTTACAGTGCTTCCCGATGCTCACGTGACAGCACGGCTCTCTCCTCTCTTGACATATACAGTGGGAGGGGCCAAGAACTCTTGCTAAAGTCAGCCAGGAAGGAGTGGAGGAGAGGAGGAAAGAGCCGAGATGACAGCCTAGGAGGAGGGGCGGAGAGGAGGAGAGAGCCGAAGAGTCACGTGAGTGCCGGGAGGCGCTGTAAAATAAAGTAGAGATCTGATTTTTTTTTCATATAGCCCAGACACTGGGGTACATATTATTAACCATTTCATACCCTGCCCATAGACATATGACGTCCACAGGAGGGATCTCCCATCCTGGGCGGGTGTCATATGACATCCTGGGCTTCCCGGCAGCCTAGGGGGCACACGTGTATGCCCGCCGCGTCACTAGGGATTACCCATAATAGAGCAGGGACGTGGATCTGTGTGTGTAAACATACAGATCCACGTCATGTCAGGTGGTAGGAGAACGATGGTGTGTTCCCAGTACAGAAGAACACTGATCGGTCTCCTCCCCTTTTGAGTCCCCGTCCCCCTACAGTTAGAATCACTCCCTAGGCAACACATTTAACCCCTTGATCGCCCCCAAGTGTTAACCGCTTTCCCTGCCAGTGACATTTACACAGTAATCAGTGCATTTTTATAGCACTGATCGCTGTATAAATGTGAATGGTCCCAAAATAGTGTCAAATAAGTCTGATATGTCTGCCGCAATGTCACAGTCATGATAAAAATCGCAGATCGCCGCCATTACTAGTAAAAAAATAATAATTATAAAAATGCCATAAATGTATCTTCTATTTTGTAGAAGCTATAACTTTTGTGCAAACCAATCAATATACATTTATTGTAGATTTTTTTACAAAAAATATGTAGAAGAATACATATCGGCTTAAACTGAGTAAAAAATGTGTTTTTTGTTTTTTTAAATTGCGATATTTATTATAGCAAAAAGTTAAAAATATTGGGCCGGATTCAGAAAGAGATACGACAGCGTATCTCTGAGTCCGGCCGGTCGTATCTATGCGACTGATTCAGAGAATCAGTTACGCATAGATATCCCTAAGATCCGACAGGTGTAAGTGTCTTACACCGTCGGATCTTAGGCTGCAATTTCAGGCTGGCCGCTAGGTGTCGCTTCCGTATTTTTACGTGAGGAATATGCAAATGAGTATTTACGCCGATTCAGAAACGAACGACCGCCCGGCGCTTTTATTTTACGTCGTTTGCGTTCGGCTTTTTCCGGAGTATAGTTACCCCTGCTATATGAGGGGTAGCTAATGTTAAGTATGGCCGTCGTTCCCGTGCCGAGTTTTGAATTTTTTACGTCGTTTGCGTAAGTCGTTCGCGAATACGGCAGGACGTAATTTACGTTCACGTTGAAACCAATGACATCCTTGCGACGTCATTTAGAGCAATGCACACGGGGATATTTTACGGACGGCGCATGCGCCGTTCAAATAAAACGTAAAAAACGCGGGGTCAACATAAATTTAAATAAAACACGCCCCCTACATCCCCATTTGAATTACGCGGGCTTACGCCGCAACACATACCCACATACGTTACGCCGCCGTAACTAAGGGTGCAAGTTCTTTCTGAATAAAGAACTCGCGCCCAAAGTTAGAGCGGCGTAACGTATCGGAGATACGTTACGCGGGCCGGACAGGTATCTGAATCCGGCCCATTGTGTTTTTTTCAAACTTATCACTCTTCTTTTGTTTATAGCGTAAAAAACGCAGAGGTGATCAAATACCACCACATGAAAGCTCTATTTGTGGGGAAAAAAAATAATTTTATCAAAATCATTTGGGTACAGTGTTGCATGACCGCATAATTGTCATTCAAAATGCGACAGCTCTGAAAACGAAAAATTGGCCTGGGCAGAAAGGGGGTGAAAATGCCCAGTATTGAAGTGGTTAAACAGAGGGGATTGTATAAACATATCACAATTATGATAGCAGCAGGAGGGGGAAGAGGCAGGCACTATCAGGAGCAGGGGGGGGGGGTTGAAGGACAGAGGAGAGACAGTGGATGATGGAGGCAAGTAAGCTGACCACAATGTCAGGGCTTAGCAGCCATGATAAACCGTGGTCAGTTTACAGGGGGGAGGGGCAGAACCAGGCAGGATCAGCCAGTTATTTTATATGATATATCAAAATACACTGCAAAAGCACTGTGCTGCATAACATGCTTTAAGGAAACAAGATCTTTTTTTTTTTTTTTTTAGGGTAGCAAACGCTTTAAGTTATTGACCTTAGTTCTACTTTAAAGCTTTAAAAAAATCAATCACAGCTCCCCATACTCTAATCACCTGTAGAGATGATTGTCATTACAATGTAAAATACAAACCTAAATGTAGAACTGTCTAGATTATAAACTTCTTTGAAAAGCAGATACCAGGCTACAGCGGGCAGGAACAAGAAGAGAGGAAGAAAAGCCGGCTGTGACAACTTCTGAAAAAAAAAAAGGATTCATGTTGTGAAAATTGATCTAAATAGCACTCATACAGGTACTAAAAAGTGCTTCGCCTGCATTGTATCTTCTGTGTATACTCCTGGACCAAGCGAAAACATCATATTGGGTACCGGGGGTCACAGAAAAAGAAACATTCCAAGAGTGCCATGTACTACAGACAATTACAAGACAGTTTTTTTTTTTTTTTTTGTTAGACAGTTTTATATTTCACCCATCAAAATGTTCTTACCGTAACAGACATAATAGGAAAATCAAGACGGCGTTCGGGCACTTTGGGGTTTGCAATTGTAGCGGTCATGGAAAAAATGCAGACGATTGGATGATGCTGCTGCGGCGGCACTAGTTAAGTACAGTTCCATTAAGAGCCAAGATCTCAGCTCCACAGCAAAAAAAAACAAAAAGAAGAAGAAGCATTAGTCATAGCTCAGTACGATGTGTCAAGTTCACCTTTATAGTTCGGAGCGCCGAGCGGCACCTGAACTTGTCCTGGAGCATTGTGCTCCGCTGATGAATACATCCTTTCAGGTAATGCCTTCATTCGGGAAAGCCAGACAGTAATGGAAGCACAAATAACATAGGTATTGTCTAGTGTTTTCTATTATGTTTTGCCGTAATGAGAAAACATATCCGAGCAAATCTCCCGGTAATTCAAGAGGATTACTCAAAGTCGACTTTGCTAAAAGTTCCCCTTTTGTGCTGTTTGATGAGCGCCTGATTTCCGTAATGCAGGCGGTGATTGGCGGCTTTCTGCAGAATGAACCTTTCTTCGATATTGAGAAGGTCAGGAGCGTATTGTTGTGCATTATTGGCACCTTTTGTAATGGGAGGCTCACCGCTGACTCCGAATTGTGCAATAAAAAAGCCATTATAATCACTTCAACACAAGTGTGGTTGTATTCATCCAGAGTCTCGACTGTCATTTGATGAACTTATTTGTCTCGAAAGTCCTTGGTGATGTTACACAACTATGTGCACAAATATATCAATGTCTAATATTTATATTTACATTAAAGCAGGTTGTAAACCTCAGACATGAATAATGAACAAAGCATATCCCTCTATAGTGTGTACTTGTCTTAATCCAGAGCACTAATAGCTAGATTCAGGTAGAGTTAGGTCGGTGTATTAGTAGATACGCCGACCTAACTCAGAATCTGCGCCGACCTATGTTTAAGTGTATTCTCAAACAGAGATACGCTTAAACATATCTAAGATACGACGGCTTGCGCCGTCCTATCTTAGGTTGCAATATTGAGGCTGGCCGCTAGGTGGAGCTTCCATTGCGGTCGGCGTAGAATATGTAAATCAGTAGATACGCCTATTCACGAACGTACGCCCGGCTGCCGCAGTACATTTACGCCGTTTACGTAAGAGATAGGCCGCCTAAAGTTAAAGCTGCCCCCTAGGTGGCGTAGCCAATGTTAAAGTATGGCCACCGTTCCCGCTTCGAAATTCGAAAATTTGTACGTCGTTTGCGTAAGTCGTCCGTGAATAGGGATTTACGTAGTTTACGTCCACGTCGAAATCAATAGGCCCGTGCGGCGGACTTAACCACAATGCACACTGGGAAATGTAGGCACCCAGCGCATGTGCAGTTAAAAAAAAAACGTCGGGTCAAGCCTCATTACCATAAAACACGCCCCCTGAGACAAATTTGAATTAGGCGCCCTTACGCCCGCCCGCTTTAGGCTACGTCGCCGTAACTTAGCAGGTAAGTACTTTGAGAATCAAGTACTTGCCTCGCTAACTTACGGCGGCGTAGCCTAAACACGCTAAGCTACGCCACCGCAAAGTTGAGGCCATCTCTCTGAATCTGGCTATAAGTGTAATTTCTCTCTGCTACCTCATTCCTGTGCTATCTGCATGAGTAACTTCTGACAGATTTTCCTGACACCAAGATACATAAGGTGATGTGGAGGGAGCTCCAGCACACAGCCTGTGAATGACAGCCTCAGCTCTGTTCCTGTGGGTTGTCCCTTCCCTCCAATCAGCTCTTACAGAGATCTGCACAGTATAACTTAAAGTGGTTTTAAAAAGGCAGAAGGTTTCTTACCTTACCTTACCATAGAATGCAGTAAGGCACGGGTGTCAAACACAAGGCCCGCAGGCCGAATCTGGTCCTCCAGGCCATTTCATGTGGCCCTGCAGCTGCAGGAGAGCTCCAGCCCTCCTCTGGTCCTCCTCCAGACTCTTACTTTCTGCTTTCAAGCAATGCATCCAGTGTCTTCCCAGAAGCAGCATAAGGAAAGGGGGGGTACACTGTGATGTAATGTAGGGTGACCAGACATCCCCAGTTTCAGGGCACAGTCCCCTGATTGAGGACACTGTCCCCGGACCAAGTCTGTCCCTGGTTTTGTCCCCAGATTGGATTTAATAGGGGGCAGGGACAATTTCAAATACAGTCAGTGTAGAATTAAAATTAAAAAAATTGAATTAAACACCCCCGGTCCGCCGTGCCTACTAGCTTAGGGGGGTTGTATTTTTTTCATTATCTGTGCCCCTTTCTGATGATCATGTGCTGGTCAGAGTGGAGGAAATATTTCTTCAGTTTCGGGTGCATGTCCATTCAGCTCCGCTCGTATGTTCTTCTGCCTTGGCTCAAATCCTGGCCAGCCACCTGCTTATCTCTTTGGCTTCCCTGGCGGAGTGATCTTCCTCCGCTCCCCATCCAGTAGTAGCCGGGGACCGGAGAGTGAGGCCCTGTACACACGTCCGAGAAACTCGACGGGCAAAACACATCGATTTGCTCGTCGAGTTCCTTGTGAAGCCGCCGAGGATCTCGGCGAGCCAAGTTTCCTCATTGACTAACGAGGAAATAGAGAACATGTTCTCTATTTGGCCCGACGAGATCCTCGTCGGTTTCCTTGGCCGAAAGTGTACAGACGACCGGGTTTCTCGGCAGAATACGGCTCCGATCGAGTTTCTGGCTGAATTCTGCCGAGAAACTCGGTTGTGTGTACGGGGCCTAAGACTTGACAGGTTGTGAGGTGGCGGCGGCATGCAGAGAGTCGCAGATTGTTGCCATTACTAGTAAAAAAAAAAATATGTCCGCTGATTTTATTTAAAAAATCTGGTCACCTTAATGTAGGGGAGAGTGGGGGACTTAACTTCTGATGGTGGGGTGGCTCTTGACATATAATGTAAGGCCAGGGGACGCGCTGGTCATCTAATCTTACAGATACAACCGACCCTTTTGAGGGCAATCATGATGCTGCCCACGATGAAACTGAGTTTGACACCCGTGCAGTAAGGTTAAAAACTTGCATGCAGCCCCCCCCCCCAAATACACACCTGAGCACGAACTCGATCCAGAAGCGACATGGATGCCTGCTCATTGGCTCAGATACAGCAGTGGGAGCCATTGGTTAGTGTTGGGGGGGGGGACACTTTTGGCTGAGCCTAAAGTTGTTGGCGTGCTACTGGGACTGAAAATCGGGTGGGAAGCCTCTGGACAGGTAAGGGAGACCCAGTTTCCTTCCAACAGACCCTCTGAGGGGGTAGCGTTACAACAATGATCCTCAACAGGGGTCAAGTTCTGGGGAAAAAAGTGTGGGAACTCCCACCCAAGATCCACTCCCCCACCAAAAAAAAAAAATGATACGCTCATATGCATAATTACTAAACCGCATGTTCTTTCTAAATCCCGCGATAACTCGAGACAGACCTTCCGCAATGTCTCCTGGGAACAATGACAAAAGCTCCCAGGAGACATTGCGGCATCGAGGAAGTGACGGAATACCCACACACTACCCGATGAATCCATATACAGGAAGCAGCCAGTAACATAAAGGATTACTAAGGTTCACCTGCCCCTGACAGTGACTCGAGCTGGGCATCGCCGCTTAGTGAAGGATTGGCTTGGGCGGCTTGGCTGCTCTAGTCCTGCAAAGGGAACTGAGTTCCTGCTGTGAAAAAAGTGCAGGAACTCCGTTCCCACGCGTTCCCGCAGGACTTGAGCCCTGATCCTCAACCAATGCTTATTTGAGTGAAGCTCGCTTGTCCTAATTTAAAGTTGATCTCCAGGGGTGCAAAAATATATTCCTCAATAACTACAAGGTCTATAAATCCACCTGGTGTGCACCAAATTACTTTGCAAACCTAATTGTCACCTTGTAAAAGTAGCAATGACATCATCACTGTGCTGTACATAGCCTGACCAGAGAGCAAAGCTGTGGGAGGGGCACTGCAGACCCACCCACTACAGGCTGCCTGCAGAAAACTACAGGAGGAGAGCGGAGACACGACCAGTCACCCTGCACAAAAAGAGAGAGCAACTGGGAGCGGTCTTTATTACAGGAAGCTCCTACACAGAGGCAAATTTTACACTACATTACTGCATATATCTGGAAGAAAATTAATTTAAATGCTGTTCTCCATCCAAACTTTAAATATAAGTCCTATCACTGATGCTAAGGTTTGATTTACTAAAGGCAAAAAAAATGTTCACTTGCAAAGGGAGGTTGCGCTTTGCAAAGAAATTTGCCCCAGAACGAAGTGATTGAGTTGAAGCTCTGCTGAATTCCATCATCCAATCATGTGCACGCACAAATACTGTTATTTTTATTTCCCTTGCATGTTATTGGGTATTGTTTTCAAAATTAAACTTAATCTCTGGGGAGAAATCCCCTGGCAAAATGCAATTTTCCTTGCAAAGTGAACAGCCTATTTGCCTACGGTAAATCAACCCCTAAATCTTTATTCTTCCATATAGACATTCCTCTTAATGGGGAGAACACTGGTAAGATAGGGGTTGATTTACTAAAAGGCAAATAGGCTGTTCACTTTGTAAGGGAAGTTGCACCTTGCAGGGTCATTTTCGAATATATTTTTCATTGTGTATCAAAATAAAAGAACATAGCAGAAGGTCCATATATTCATCTCAATAAATTGCACAGTACAAACCATGTATCAAAAATAGATTGTAACATAAACCAAAATAATGTACCATTATAAGCAAGTACTTCACGTAATTGAAAAACAGGGACCCATAATAAAGTTTAATGTGTGCTAAATCCTGAGGTTGGCACATTCGGATATGGAAAGCGGGAAACAGAAAAAGAAAGAGAGAAAGAGAAGAGAAGAGGGAGAAGAGCTGGAGAATAGGGTGGATCGAGGGAAGAAATTAGGAGAGGGTTTGAGCGAACCTTGGAGGACTAACCTGTGAAATTCGGTCAAGGAACGCTCTCATATTAGTAAACGGGCGATAATATATTTTTCAGTGAGTCTGAAGTGGAAAAATCTATCCAGATAAGCCATAGAATCTTAGATTGTTTATATGTGTCGTTGTCTAAGGCCAGCATCTCCTCCATACGCATGATCTCATTGACAGCAACAGCGGATCCAGGGGGGGGGGGGCAACAGGGCAATTGCCCCCCCTAGACAATCATGTCACATTGGCTTTTAAAAAAAAAAAATGTTATAATTTTTTTTTTAAGTGCCTGCAGCTGCCGCTGCCGAGTCTCTCTCTCTCTCTCATCACCGGGGCCGGACTGGCCCAGCCCGGTAGGCTGCCTGTTCTGAGGCTGCTTTGAGCTGTAGCTGACTGCAGCGCTCCCCCTCTCTCCTGCGTGTATGACACCGGGCATCTCTCGCTGTGTGTGAGAGCTGGGTCTGTGTTCGGCTGTGCTGCCTGTGCTAGACCTGCTTGTGTGATAGTAGATGGAGATGGAACACTGATTGAATCAGTGTTTTGTCTATCACACAAGCCTGTCTAGGGGGGGACCTTGCTAGAGCACACTGCCCTGCCAAACACAGACCTACAGCTCCTGTTTGTTCCATGACACACGTTGGGTGAGGAGATACCTGCTGTGTGTGATCGAGACAGTGCCATGCACAGTGGGGCTTCATTCATATACAAAAGTGGGGATGCATTAATATACAAAGTGGGGCTGCATTCATATACAAAGTGGGGCTGCATTCATATACAAAGTGGGGCTGAATTCATATACAAAGTGGGGCTGCCATCATATACAAAGTGGGGCTGCCATCATATACAAAGTGGGGCTGCATTAATATACACATTGGGGCTGAATTCATATACAAAGTGGGGCTGCATTAATATACAAAAGTGGGACTGCATTCGTAGACAAAAGTGGGACTGCATTCATAGACAAAGTGGGACTGCATTCATAGACAAAAGTGGGGCTGCATTAATATACAAAAGTGGGGCTGCATTAACCTCCCTGGCGGTATGATTCTGTCTGGAATTACGTACCAAAAGCGGTACAATTATTTTGCAAGGAAATTTGGCGTTTTATACTGTAGGCCTGTAATTTTTAGAAATAACTCACTTAAATCTGACCAAACAAGAGTCTTGTAGGCATCCCGGGTATGATTTTTTTTTTAAAACAAAATGATAAATTATAATATAATAAATAATTATAAATAATTATAACAAATAATAATATAATTATAATAAAAAATATTCAATAATGTAATCAACTCAAAATCACTGAAATTTGCTCAGTTGCAGAATTGTCGCTGTCATTATTTTTTTTTATGACGAATTTCCCCACAAATCGCTATCGCACATTTCTGCAAGTGATTATAATTTATTATCGCTGTTTTCTAGCTGATCTAAAACCATTTTTGACATAAAGGGACACTTTTGGACAATCTACAGTTTTTAGGCAGAAATGACATTTTTTATTATATAAAAGTACATGTAGGGCACTGGGCAGACCACTAGGGACAAGGGGTGTGTTTATTTTTTACATACAGTACTGTAATCTATAAGAATACAGTATACTGTATGTAAAGTGTTTGTTTACTTTTTTGAATTTGGCGCCGTTCTCCGCTCCTGTGCGTCGTAACGTCGCAGGGAACGGAGATCGGCGGCACACGGGGAGACTGTGAATCGAGCGAAGGAGGTCCCGCTCGCTCACACAGCGGGGTGGCATCGCTGGATCCAGGGACAAGGTGAGTAACTTGCCTGTGGATCCAGCGAAAGGTAAGCCGCGCCGCTGCACGTCCACCCCGAGCGTGACTCGGGAATACCGATCTTAGCATTGAAAACCAACCCCGAGTCACGCTCGGGTTTACCGCCAGGGAGGTTAATATACAAGTGGGGCTGCATTAATATACAAAAGTGGGACTGCATTCATAGACAAAAGTGGGACTGCATTCATATACAAAAGTAGGACTGCATTCATAGACAAAAGTGGGACTGCATTCATAGACAAAGTGGGACTGCATTCATAGACAAAAGTGGGACTGCATTCATATACAAAAGTGGGGCTGCATTCATATACAATTGGGGCTGCATTCATATACAAAGTGGGGCTGCATTCATATTCAAAGTGGGGCTGCATTAAAATACAAAAGTAGGACTGCATTCATAGACAAAAGTGGGACTGCATTCATAGACAAAAGTGGGGCTGCATTCATAGACAAAAGTGGGACTGCGTTCATATACAAAAGTGGGGCTGCATTTATATACAAAAGTGGGGCAGCATTTATATACAAATGTGGGGCTGCATTTATATACAAAAGTAGGACTGCATTCATATACAAAAGTGGGGCTGCATTTATATACAAAAGTGGGGCTGCATTTATATACAAAAGAAGGACTGCATTCATATACAAAAGTGGGGCTGCATTCATATACAAAAGTGGGGCTGCATTAATATACAAAGTGGGGCTGCATTCATATACAAAAGTGGGGCTGCATTCATATACAAAAGTGGGGCTGCATTTATATACAAAAGAGGGACTGCATTTATATACAAAAGTGGGGCTGCATTTATATACAAAAGTGGGACTGCATTAATATACAAAAGTGGGGCTGCGTTCATATATACAGTGGGGCTGCATTCATATGTACAGTGGGGCTGCATTCATATGTACAGTGAGGCTGCAATGATGGGCACTGATGAGGCTGCATTGACCTCTTGTACCATGTCTTCAGTCTCTGACCATCTCTTGTACCATGTCTTCAGTCTCTGACCATCCCTTGTACCATGACCATCCCTTGTACCACGATGGTCATGGTACGATATGTTTCGCCCGTCGAGTTCCTCGGTCGTGTGTACGAGGCTTTATGGTGTTCTAAGAAGATTCGACGAAGCAGCTAAACTGTATGACGACGCAATCGTACATTTCCAGTCGAATGCTCCGTCCACAAGCTATAGTAGAATTTGTATGACACTAGTAATAATTATATTTATTAATTATTATTACTAGTCAGTCTACATTAGAATTCTTCTATAGCCATTTGACCATAAATGTCCGCTAGTGGCGATTGTATGTTTTTAGCTGCTTTGTCGAATCTTCATGTCTCTATAATGTCGAATATTTTCTCTCTATGTCTACTCATTTCTCTCTATGTCGAATATTCATGTCTCTATAATGTCGAATCTTTTCTCTCTTAGTCGAATAATCTTGGACTAATAGAGTTAGGTTAGGCACATTCAACCGCATATTCGATAGACACATATCACTATTGTCACCTTCATGTCGAATCTCCTATCTATATCGAACTGTTGTAGCAACAAAATGAAAATAAAGCATTTTTTATATGTCGGATCTTTCGGATTTCGGAGTCTGCACATTCGTTATTGTTTGTTAAAACAAACGCGAAAATCCCAGAAATTCGGATGAAAACTAATGCACATGGCTAATGGAGAATGGAAGCATATATAATTAGGGACATCTCCGGAGTAGGCGTCAGGAGCCGATCATAGAGGCTGTCATGTATGGAAAAAAACTGTGACCAAAAGGGCTCAATTCCAGTGCATTCCCACCATATGTGAAGATATGTCCCCTCAGTAGACACGTGCATTAGTTTTCATCTTAATGCATTTTTCGTCCGAATTTCGGGTATTTACGTTATCGTTGTAACAAACTAAAACGAACGCGCAGAATCTGAAATCCGAAAGATCCGACATAAAAAAAATGCTTTATTTTCGTTTTCATTGCTACAACAGTTCGATATAGATAGGAGATTCAACATGACGCTGACAATAGCAATGTGTCTATCGAACCTGTGGTCGAATATGCCTGACCTTAACTCTATAAGTCCAAGATTATTCTACATAGAGAGGAAAGATTCAACATTATAGAGACAGTGTTGGGGTAGACCATTCGACATGATGACGAAGATTCGACGAAGCAGCGAAAAACATACAAACGTTGAATCTGTCATTGAAGGCTTATGGTGTCTGTCGAAAGGTCGAAGAAGATTCGACAAGCAGCTAAACTGTACGACGCCGCAATCGTACATTTTCAGTCAAATGCTCGGCCCATAGGCTATAGAAGAATTCGAATGTTGGTTGGCTAGTAATATTAATTCATAAATATAATTATTTCATACAACATTAGAATTCTTCTATAGCTTGTGGGCGGAACATTCGACCGGAAATGTATGATTGCGGCATCGTACAGTTTAGCTGCTTCGTCAAATCTTCTTAGAACATTCAACAGACACCGTAAGCCTTCAATTGACAGATTCGACCTTAATTCATTCGGATTTTCGGACTAATGCAATTTATAACGAAACAAAATAAATAAAAACGAATTTCGGGAGTAACGAAATAAATGTATCTTTCGGACGAAAACGAAATTCCGAAACAAAATATTTCAGTGTCTACCCCTTAGCCGATCCACACCTCCAACAGGTAGGGGGAACCAACGGAAATGTTTTATGTAAGGTCTGGGGATCCCTGTACCATCTGGAGAGGAGTTTAAAAAAAAAATCCTTTTGTGTTTTCTTCATACTTTAATGTGGTGCATTCATTTGCAAAGAATACCCAATTAAGTGCAAATAAATAAAAGCATTTCTGTTTGCACGCGATTGGAAGATTGAAATTAGCAGAGCCTTTATTAAACTCTGGGGAAAATTCGCTTGCAATGTGCAACTTCCAATGTAAAGTGAACAGTCAATTTGTGTTTAGTAAATCAACCACATAGTGAAGAAAAGCAGGTCCTGTTCATTTTGCAAGGGAAATGTCCCCAGAGCTTACTGAGTGAGGTGAGACTCTTCTGACTTCAATCATGTGCAAGGAAAATGAATATTATTTTTCTTTATCATTTTACTTGCACATATTTAGGTATTCTTTGCAAAGTGAATTTTCACCACATTCAGTAACAAAGGAAAAACTCCTTTGAAAAATCTTTCTGCCTTTAGTAAATTAACTCCACTATCTCACATTTTGGTCTAAAGGCTATCTCCTAAGATAAAATTATTAATTTCCCTAACCACTTCAGCCCCGGACCATTTGGCTTGCCAAAGACCAGGCCACTTTTTGCGATTTGGCACTGTGTCGCTTTAACTGACAATTGCGCGGTCGTGCGACGTGGCTCCTAAACAAAATTGACGTCCTTTTTTTCCCACAAATAGAGGTTTCTTTTGGTGGTATTTGATCATCTCTGCGGTTTTTATTTTTTGCGCTATAAACAAAAATAGAGCGACAATTTTGAAAAAAAATACAATATTTTATTCTTTTTGCTATAATAAATATCCCCCAAAAAATATATAAAAAAAACATGTTCCTCAGTTTAGGCCGATACGTATTCTTCTACATATTTTTCGTAAAACAAATCACAATAAACATTTATTGATTGGTTTGCGCAAAAGTCATAGCGTCTACAAAATAGGGGATCGTTTTATGGCATTTTTATTAATAATTTTTTTTTTACTATGGATCAGCGATTTTTATCATGACTGCGATATTGCGGCGGACACATAGGACACTTTTAACACCATTTTGGGACCATTGTCATTTATACAGCAATCAGTGCTATAAAAATGCACTGATTACTGTAAAAATGATACTGGCAGGGAAGGGGTTAACCTCTAGGGGGTGCTGAAGGGGTTAAAGGGGTTGTAAAGGTTTGTCTTTTATGTTCTAAATAGGTTCCTTTAAGCTAGTGCATTGTTGGTTCACTTACCTTTTCCTTCAATTTCCCTTCTAAATGTTTTTTTTTCTTTGTTTGAATTTCTCACTTCCTGTTTCTCCTCAGTAAGCTTTCCACCATCATCCGAGCGGTGGAAAGTCATTTAGAACAGCTTACTGAACACCTTACTGAGGAGACACAGGAAGTGAGAAATTCAGACAAAGAAAACAAAGAAAAAAAAACATTTAGAAGGGAAATGGAAGGAAAAGGTAAGTGAACCAACAATGCACAAGCTTAAAGGAACCTATTTAGAAAATAAAACACAAACCTTTACAACCTCTTTAAGTGTCTCCTAGGGAGTGATTCTAACTGTTAGGGGGTGTGGCTTGCCGTGACACGTCACTGATCGC
The DNA here is from genome assembly GCF_905171775.1 of Rana temporaria. Classification (NCBI taxonomy): domain Eukaryota; kingdom Metazoa; phylum Chordata; class Amphibia; order Anura; family Ranidae; genus Rana; species Rana temporaria. The sequence goes on from NC_053491.1 coordinate 29,254,984, forward strand.
TGTTCCCAATGACAGGGAACAGACGATCAGTGACATGACACTAGGAAGAACAGGGAGATGTTGTGTTTACACTGACATCTCCCCGTTCTTGAGCTCCGTGACCCGATCGCAGGACACCGGCGGACATCGAGACCACACGGTCGTCAAATTAAAGGGGACATATATATACGCCGATTTGACCATCCATGCCATTCTGTCGACGTATATGTGCGTGCAGTGGTCAGCAAGCGATTAAAAACAAAAGAATCCTTTAACTACTTGCCGACCTGCCGCCGGCGGCAGGTTGGTTCCCCTGCGCGAGAGCCCGTAGCTCTACGTCGGCTCTCGCGCAGGCCACGACTCCTGTGCGTGTGTCTGGCGGGCCACCCCCCTACAGTTAGAACACACCCAGGGAACATACTTAACCCCTTCCCCGCCCCCTAGTGTTAACCCCTTCACTGCCAGTGGTATTTTTAGATAATCCAATGCATTTTTATAGCACTGATCGTTATAAAAATGCCAATGGTCCCAAAAATGGGTCAAAAGTGTCCGAAGTGTCCACCATAATGTCGCAGTACCGAAAAAAAAATCGCTGATTGCTGCCATTACTAGTAATAAAAAATATTAATAAAAATGCCCTAAAAATACCCCCTATTTTGTAAACACCTTTAACTTTTGCGCAAACACTTATTGCGATTTTTTGTAACGAAAAATATGTAGAAGAATACTTATCGGCCTAAACTGAGGAAAATTATTTTTTTTATATATTTTTGGGGGATATTTATTATAGCAAAAAGTAAAAAATATTATTTTTTTTCAAAATTGTCGCTCTATTTTTGTTTATAGCGCAAAAACTAAAAACTGCAGAGGGGATCAAATACCACCAAAATAAAGCTCTTTGTGGGGAAAAAAGGACGCCAATTTTGTTTGGGAGCCACGTCGCACGACCGCGCAATTGTCAGTTAAAGCGACGCAGTGCCGAATCGCAAAAAGTGCTCTGGTCTTTGACCAGCAATATGGTCCGGGGGTTAGGTGGTTAAGTAAAGTTGTTCCACTTTAATAATTCTAATACTGTAGTTCTAGTGCCTGTATGAGACAAAGATTGCTTGAGGCTACAGATGAAGACCACCTCTGAGTAAGGGATTAGTACTCTACATGCCTGTCACAACAACTGCTGACTTATGCTCTTCCTACAAGTATACAGCCGAGCAAAGGTTATCTTATCTTATTTGTAACATTTCATCAACATATCAGCCTTGTTATGAACAAAGGTCTTTAATTTTTATTTTTTTATTTGGTTCACCAATTCTTTTGATATTTGAACAAGACAGCAACAATTGATATTCAAAGTATTTTAAAGTAATAAAATAGTAGTATAATGAAATAAGCAGGCGATAAGTCATTAGGAAGCACGCAAAGCGGTAAAATAAAATTGGTACAGTGGAACCTCGGATTGCGAGTTAACAAGCGTTTCGCAATACGAGCACTGTTTTAAAAAAAAAACTTGATTTGCGAGTGTTGTCTCGCAAAACGAGCAGGATTCAAGTCAATGCGATGTGCAGTACCGAGTTTGGCCTGAGGTGGGGGGGGGGCGCCGGAGCCGATCGGAAATGCTTGGAAAGACTCGGAAATACTTAGTTCCTGCGCCTTTCCGAGGTTTGCAGAGGTCAACCAAGCTGTCCTCAGTCCTTTCTGTGCGTTTCTGAGGCTCTCTTGCGCCCCCCCCCCACCTCTGGCCACATGTGATATTGCATGCCATTGAAGTCAATGCGGAACAAATTATTTTTGTTTCCATTGACTTCAATGGAGAAACTTGCTTTGATATGCGAATACTTTGGATTACGAGCATTCTCCTGGAACAGATTATGCTCGTAATCCGAGGTTCCACTGTATATAACAGAAATAGTTTCATAGTCATGTGGTAAAAACTACATACACTATATTGCAAAAGTATTGGGACATCTGCCTTTACACGCAGATGAACTTTAATGGCATCCCAGTCTTAATCCATAGGGTTCAATATTGAGTTGGCCCACCCTTTCAGCTATAACAGCTTCAACTCTTCCGGGAAGGATGTCCACAAGGAGTGTGTCTATTGGAATGTTTGACCATTCTTCCAGAAGTGCAATTGTGAGGTCAGGCACTAATGTGGGGGGGAAGGCCTGGCTCACAGTCTCCTCTCTAATTCATCCCAAAGGTGTTCTATTGGGTTGAGGTCAGGACTCTGTGCAGGCCAGTCAAGTTCCCCCACCCCTATCTCACTTACCCATGTCTTTATAGACCTTGCTTTGTGCACTGGTCCAAATCATTTGGTGGAGGGGGGATTATGGTGTGGGGTTGTTTTTCAGGGGTTGGGCTTGGCCCCTTAGTTCCAGTGAAGGGAACTCTTAAACTGGTACAGGATAAGATGAACTCTTAAACTGGTTGTAAACCCTTTCAGACCATTTTTACCTTCAGGTAAGCCTAAAGTAAGGCTCATCTGTAGGTACAAGAAATATCTCCTAAACCTACACGGTTTAGGAGATATTTGCAATAGATAGGCACCAATGTCTACGGTGCATGTGCCGTAGGCAACAGTGTGCAGGCGCACTGAGCGTGCCACTACTAACAGCGATCATGACGTTAGTGGCGGCTCCCACGCGCAATCAAAGCGCCGATACCCGTAAGTCACTCCGGGAGACATGGCGGTGACAGAGGAGGGGAACGAGGACTGCTGCGGGGGCTTCGATCTCAGGTAAGTAATTCATAATGAGCTACTATGCTATCTTTTATCTTTCAGGTTGTATTTCTTTTTTTTTTACGGCTTTACTTCCTCTTTTAGGCATCAGCATACCAAGACATTTTGGACAATTTCAAGCTCTCAACTTTGTGGGAACAGTTTGGTATTGGCCCTTCCTGTTCCAACATGACTGTGCACAAATCAAGGTCCACAAAGACATGGATGAGCACATTTGGGGTGGAGGAGCTTGACTGGCCTGTACAGAGTCCTGATCTCAAACCGATAGAACACCTTTGGGATGAATTAGAGTGGAGACTGGAAGCCAGGTCTTTGTCTTCCAACATCAGTGCCTGACCTCACAAATGTACTTCTGGAAGAATGTTCAAACATTCCCATCGACTCACTCCTAAACCTTGTGGACAGCCTTCCCAGAAGAGTTGAAGCTGTAATAGCTGCAAAGTGTGAGCCAACTCAATATTGAACACTACAGACTAAGACTGAGATGCCATTAACCACTTAAGGACCCATTCACGCCGATATACGTCGGCAGAATGGCACAGCTGGGCACATCCACGTACATGTAAGTGGCTCTTTAAGCCCAGCCGTGGGGTCGTGGGCGTTTGCACGCGACCAGGTCCGAAGCTCCGTGACCGTGGCCGTGGGACTCGCGGACCCGATCGCCGCTGGAGTTCCGTGATCGGTCCCTGGAGCTGAAGAACGGGAAGAGCTGTGTGTAAACACAGCTTCCCCGTTCTTCACTGTGGCGCTGTCATCGATCGTGTGTTACCTTTTATAGGGAACCACAATCGATGACGTCACACCTACAGCCACACCCCCCTACAGTTAGAAACACAAATGAGGTCACACATAACCCCCTTCAGAGCCCCCTGTGGTTAACTCCCAAACTGCAATTGTCATTTTCACAGTAAACAATGCATTTTAAATGCATTTTTTGCTGTGAAAATGAAAATGGTCCCAAAAATGTGTCAAAGTTGTCCGAAGTGTCCACCATAATGTCGCAGTCACGAAAAAAATCGCTGATCGCCGCCATTAGTAGTAAAAAAAAAAAAAATAATAAAAAAATGCAATAAAACTATCCCCTTTTTTGTAAACGCTATAATTTTTGCGCAAACCAATCGATAAACGCTTTTTGAATTTTTTTTTTTACCAAAAATAGGTAGAAGAATAAGTATCGGCCTAAACTGAGGAAAAAAATTATGTTTTATATCTTTTTGGGGGATATTTATTATAGAAAAAAGTTAAAAATATTGAATTTTTTTCAAAATTGTCGATCTTTTTTTGGTTATAGCGCAAAAAATAAAAACCGCAGAGGTGATCAAATGCCACCAAAAGAAAGCTCTATTTGTGGGGAAAAAAGGACGCCAATTTTGTTTGGGAGCCACTTTGCACGACCGCGCAATTGTCAGTTAACCCCCCTGGCGGTATTCCCGAGTCTGACTCGGGGTTACATTTCTGTGCTGCGATCGGTAACCCCGAGTCATACTCGGGCTCGCCTCGATGAATCCACAACTAGAAAACAGCGATAATAAATTATAATCACTTGCAGAATTGTGCGATAGCGATTTGTGAGGAAATTCGTCATAAAAAAAATAAGTAAGTAATGACAGCGACAATTCTGCAACTGAGAACATTTCAGTGATTTTGAGTTGATTAGATTATTGAATAATTTTTATTATAATTATATTATTATTTGTTATAATTATTTATAATTATTTATTATATTATAATTTATAATTTTGTTTTTTAAAAAATGTCATACCCGGGATGCCTTCAACACTCTTGTTTGGTCAGATTTAAGTGAGTTATTCCTAAGAATTACAGGCCTACAGTATAAAACGCCAAATTTCCTTGCAAATAATGGTACCGCTTTCAGCACCTTTTTTTCTGAAATAATCATACCGCCAGGGAGGTTAAAGCGACGCAGTGCCGAATTGCAAAAACTGGCCGGGTCCTTTAGCTGCCTAAAGGTCTGGGTCTTAAGTGGTTAAAGTGTTGAAAGAACAGCATGTAATATAAAAACTGTGGGCCAAATCCACAAAGATCGTGCCTAACGTAAATTTTTCCATTTAAGTTACACTGCCTAAAAATTTCTACCTAAGTGCCCGATCCACAAAGCACTTACCTAGAAATTTTGGGCTGTGTAACTTAAATTCCGCCGTCGCAAGGCGTTCCTCTTCAAATGGGGGCGATTCCCATTTAAATGAGGCGCGCTCCCGCGCCGGCCGTAATGCGCATGCTCGTGACGTCATTTTCCCGACGTGCATAGCGCGAAATTACGTTACGCCAAGCTTTGTGGATTGCGAAAAATACGGCGAAAAAAAAAAAATACGGCGAAAAAAAAAAAATCTAAATTAAAAAGAAATCGCGTCGCTGGACAGAAAGGTCTGCTTTTACATGGTGTACTAACTTTACACCTTTTAAAAGCAGCCCTAATTTTGCGTATGCAAACTATAACTTCCGGAGAAAAAACGAAGCTGAAAAGCTTCGTGGATCTCCGTAAGTGCTAATTTGCATACCCGAGGCGGCATTTCGACACAAAATGCCCCCAGCGGCGGATGCGGTACTGCATCCTAAGATCCGGCAGTGTAAGTCCCTTACACATGCCGGATCTTCTCCCTAACTATGGAAAACTGATTCTGTGGATCAGTTCCATAGTTAGGAACAGGGATACGACGGCGTAACAGCAGTTACGCCGTCGTATCCCTTTTGTGGATTTGGCCCTGTGACTTTATACTGTATGCATTATACCTATCTATGCAGCAGGTGGCACTGCAGTATTATAGTGCATATTCTATGTTAATGTAATCAGAGGAAGTATTATCTTTCTCAGTGTATGCAGTTGTATGCTCCTTGTTCCTGTTTCATGTTTCTCATGCTATAAGACATGTTCTGTAATCCTCCATAAAAGCAAAGCTTTTGCTGCAAACAAGAAGCTTCCAGCACATGATTACATCAATACTCTGCTAACATAAAGTTCATGTGTGTGTGTAAAGGCAGGTGTCCCAATACTTTTGGTAATATAGTGGATTTTCAGAGATATCTTTGGCGCACAGTTCCAGATGACACAATGGTATTAGGAATAGACAAGTATTCTTACAACGTGTGAAACTTGAGCTGTTAGGAGAGGGGTGTCATCAATTTGAAGGTCTGACAGATGGATACCAGAGTGACACTTTCAAGAACATCAGAGAATGACAATTGCTATTCTCTTAACAAGAAAACCCAGACCTGTCCAAAGATATAGAAATGACTTTGCCAAATATCACAGCAAAAATGACTTTCAAGTGTAACTAAAGACAAAACTTTCCTTTTCATTTCATTTTTAGTTATTTTTTGCCATCTGTGTCCCATTGGGAAGATTTCTCTACTATTAGGCCTCGTACACACGGCCGAGGAACTCGACGTGCCAAACACGTCGAGTTCCTCGGCCAGTTCAGCCCTGAAGCCGCCGAGGACCTCGGCGGGAGGAGAGCTCCCATAGAACAACGAGGAAATAGAGAACATGTTCTCTATTTCCTCGCCGAGGTCCTCGTCGGCTTCCTCGGCCGAAAGTGTACACACGGCCAGTTTCCTCGGCAGAATTCAGCCAGAAACTCGGTCGGAAGCTGAATTCTGCCGAGGAAACTGGTCGTGTGTACGGGGCCTCAGTATTCAATGTCAACCCAAAATGTGGGGATTTTTATTCCTTTCACTTTCAGTGATAAGGGCAAACAGTAATGCCCGTACACACAATCTGAATTTCCGATGGCCTAAAATCTGATGGAATTTTTCGTAGGAATTCTATTCAAGCTGTCACTGTCAGACCAAATTCTAACCGTCCAAAACGCAGTGACGTAAAGCACTACGACGAGCCGAGAAAAATTAAGTTCAATGCTTCCGAGCATGCGTCGACTTGATTCTGAGCATGCGTGTTTTTTTTTCCTCTGTCGGAGTTGCACACAGATGGTAGGAATTTCCTATAGTTTTTTTTCCATCGGAAAAAAATACAACATGTTCTATTTCTAAACACAGACGGAAAAAAGTCCGATGGGGCCCCCACACGATCGGAATTTCCGATGAAAAAAAATCAGACTTTTTTCATCGGAAATTCCGATCGTGTGTACGCGGCATAAATATATATTGTGTGAATCTCCCAATTGGGGGGCACAGACAACAGTAAAAACTGACAGAGATTCTTCTAATCCCTCTGCATTCTATCCATCCCACTGGATATAACATCATGAGATAAAATACAGAACGGTTTTATGAGTGTAGCGGACGGTTGCTACTAGTTACTATGATCCACACATATTCACCTTGCTGCCAGACTTGCATTTATCCCTCTGTGGTAGGCAACAAACAGTCATTTGCGTTGTTTTGATTTTGTTTATTTGGGGGATATAACTTGGTTGGGGAAAGGGTATGGGATGCCCATAGAACAGGTTACATTTGCCATATTAACTTTAACAATTTGCTATAGCAGTTTCACTTTGCATAATCTGGATATAGCATTTGAAGAAAAATGATGGACTCTAACCTTGGCAGCCTTTACTTTACACCTCTACTCTGCACAACTCTTGCAGACTGTTACTCCCAGGACTCCTCTCCTCCTGTACAAACTTCACTGCCACAGCGTTAGTCTTTCCACCCCATCATCTTGAACTGCACCAGGGATCACTCTGAATAATCCCTGGCTGTTGCTGAATTTGCTGAATTTTGATAGGCCATGGGCCTGCAGTACCCCTTCTTGATGGCCTAGATACTTAGTGGCATTAAATGGTTGATGGACTACTGATCCCAGCCAGTCTGACTTGCAAACCTTGTGCCCTCAGACTACAGTGATTTGACACAGAACCCCACAGTCTCTCCTCTGGCCTTGCACCCTGCTCCCCTGGCAAGCCTCCTCCAGATATCCACTGTGCCTCACTCACCGAACTTCTCCTGCCCTGAGTCCTTTATGAAGAATTTACCGGACCGTGCGTACCGACTACTTCTCCAGCTCCTCTGTTCCAGGACATCTCTACATTACCGTGTAAGGAGAGGCTCCCTCCCATTTTCTGAACTCCTCTGCCGAGGCGTGCACCAGATGGGGATGGGCCTCCTGCTGCAGTCTAACACTCCATTCTTCACTTCACCCAGTCAACAACTCCCCTCCAGTGGGCTGGACCTGAGTTTACGAAGGAGGCCTGACCCCTTCCAATTCCAGTAGGGGATTGGTCAGGACTCCTCACATGAACTCCCTGTCACTCCAATTCCCAGCCCTGCCCCTCTTTCAGAACATTCTCCCTGGAAGCAGGGGAGGCGCCCAAGAACTGAAAGACAGGTGGTCACACCCACTGCTCTCTAACCACTCCCTGACCCCTAGATCAAAAGAAGCAGGCCTGGCATGCAACATAGGCTCCCTAAATTTACCTCTGGCAGCTATCACCCAAAACCTTACCTCTAACACCTACCTATAGTAAAGGGCGCTACATGAGATAAATACAGCAAATTTTGCTGAAATAGCACATGCTTAATTTTAGTAGTGTTTTTAGTGAATTGCAATTTTTTTTTAAGAAAAATGCTATGAGCTATTTTACCTCTGATCTTAAAGCGAAATTACTTTTGTGAATTGAGCCCACTGTCTCTTGTACATTAATGAGCAGATCATATAAAAAACAATTCTGCGCCCAAAAAAATATTTATATATATTATTAAACAATAATTTGGGGGCCCATGTAAAGGTCCCAAACACACAATGTTTGCTAAGCTGCTCCCCTAGAAAGTGATAAAGTGTATGTGACTTCTATCTGATGCGTGATAAAAAGTGTACTGGGGGCGCTATGGAGTAATATGTAATTACTGGGGTTGTCCCGATACCGATACTAGTATCAGTACTTGTACTCGCGCAAATGCTCCCGATGCCTGATCCGATACCTGGGAGAGAGAGAAGCAGCGTAAAATGCCTGTGTCCCTGTATAATCCTCAGACGGCAGCCATCCAGTGTATAAAAGCCGCGCCTCCTTCTCTTCCTCCTCGTCTGTGATAGGGGAACACTCCCAGAAAGTGAGTCAGTGTTCTGCCTATCACGGACACCCTCTCATCCTCATTCCATGGACGAGGATGAGAGGATGTCCGTGATAGACGGAACACTAACTCACTGCTGGGAAACTGAGTTCACCTATCACGGACGAGGAGAAGGAGAAGGAGGCACAGCTTTTATACACTGGATGGCTGCCGTCTAAGGATTATACAGGGACACAGGCATTACATGCTGCTTCTCTCTCTCCCAGGTATCGGATCAGGCTATCGCCTTATTAATGTAATTTAGTTTAACAAGGTATTCTGTAACATATTATATTATCCTATTGACACTTTAACTAAGGAAAAGCTTGCCAGTCTTAATATCTTTAACTTCTAATAATCACACTCTAATGTGCTCAGTTCTTGCTGCACTTTACCTAAATACCATGGTATTTTAGGTTCTGTCTCTCTTACAAATACACTGTAAATTTGAGAGGTATAGTGTTACATTCCCTCTAATTCACTACAGTATATAATCTCTCCATAGGAAATACGTTATCCCCTGAATGTAATGGTTGTGGTAATGACATTACAAATTGCTGAATTTGTTTATATCTCCATTTGTTTAAAGGTGCCACACCCCACTTCTCGCACACATCTTGGAGTAAACATAAATTATTCCCCCTACACAGGCATTACACTCTGCCTCTCTCTCCCAGGTATAGGATCAGGCAATCGCCTTATTCATGTAGACACAACAGGTTTCAATGCATCACTGTCACATGACATTTAAAAAAAGTATTGGTAATCGGTATCGGTGAGTACTTGAAAAAAAGTATCGGTACTTGTACTCAGTCTTAAAAAAATGGTATCGGGACAACCTTAGTAATTACACAACTTATCCTATAATATGCAACAACAAGTAAATTAATAAAAATGTGTCCTGTTGTACGTGATAAATCAATCAATAAATCAATAGTAAATAATAAAGTCCCATTGGTGCAAACACAGATACAACATCAATGCTCGAATATCCTCTAGATATATTTCTTGCTGTGATACAAAAACATATTAATCTTCCACCACCTGGATAATTAGTACGACACACAATGTGCACAAGTAGTGAATTGTGCTTACCAGACCTGGTTGACCTCTTTAGTGAAAAAGACGGTCAGATGCACTTGAGCAGGATAATGCCTGCAGACATATAAACGGACTGGAGCATGTACGATACCTCACCCTCGGAATGTTGAAATTTTAGAACATGGAATACAAACAGAGAGCTTCCATAGTGCAACGCTATTTTATTAAAATGGAATAAAAACACCAGCCAATTGGCTATTCACATAAAAATTGCCCTTCTCCTGGCACTGGGGCTGCAAGCTTTGATAAAAAACACTGGCTCTCCGACCTCCGTGGCAGCGTGCGTTCCTCCAGCTGCTGACACTATCTAGACGATCCAGAAGTGACGTAGGACATAGTACACGTGACCAGGTTTCCGCCACCGACGTACGTTTCGTATAGTTACGTTTCCAAGGGGCTTCAGTCATGCTCAGGTATCCCTGATGTAAACAATCAATAAATGGTGTTGCGCTACTCCTGTGACTGAAATAACAACTGCACATAGGTTGGACTTGATGGACTTGTGTCTTTTTTCAAACTCACCCACTTTGTAACTTCATGCTGTTACCTCCATGTATGCGCATATAACAACAGTATTGTGAATAAATAAGGTGATACCAAACATACTAATATATTATAAATTATAAAAATGTGAAAAACATAAAATAATAGACAAAATGCCACAACATAGTAAAGATGTGCTGTAATAAAATTCTCAATAGCATGTGCAGTCTATAAATGTATCACGTAGTGACAATTTATGCCAAATGAAAAAGCATATCCAGGTGCATATAACTCTTGAACCTTATAAACCCAAAAAATAGTGAAGCTCAGGGCTGTGCAAAAAGTGTCATTCCTCCTGTGTCACCACAGTGTTTCCAGTGTTTACAAAGCTCTCACCTTCTCAGTGGAACTATAGGCAAAAGTTTTTTTTTTCATTCTGGATAGAGCAAGAGAGGGTTAAAACCCTTGTCAGTTTATTTTTTCCCATCTGTGTCCCATTTGTGAGAGTTTCCTTCACTTCCTATCTCAAAGCCAAAACAGCGAGAGGAAATCCCTGCAAATTAAGGAAATCCCTTAGGAACCCAAAGTCACCAGACCTAGTGTCCCCATTGATATATTTCACCTCTATTACTGTTTCTGGGGACAATCCAAAATTTGGGATTTTCTTTTACTTTCAATGATATTTCTAAACAGGACAAATATCATTGAAAGAGCGTGGATCTCCTAAACGGAGGCACAGACAGCAATAAAAACTGACTGGTGTTCTAACCTATCTCTACTCTATCCAAAACAATAAAAAAAAATTGCATTTGGTTGCACTGCCGACCAGCCGCTGTCATTATACTGTAGTAGGTCGGCTCGTTCCCACAAATCGCGTACTGGTACAGTGGTCCCTTTAAAAGCTATAGCAGGTGATCAAATACCACCAAAAGAAAGCTCTATTTGTTGGAAAAAAAGGATGTCAATTTTGTTTGGGTACAACGTCACAATGCCTTTTCCAGTATGATGGAGCACCTTGCCATAAGGCAAAAGTTATATAACTAAGTGGCTTGGGGAACAAAACCTCAACATTTTGGGTCCATAGCCAGACCTTAATCCCAGTAAGAACTTGTAGTCAAACCTCAAGGTAAACAAAAAGAGCCAACAAATTCTGACAAACTCCAATTATTGATTATGCAAGAATGGGCTGCCATCAGTCAGGATGTGGCCCAGAAGTTGATTGACAGCATGCCAGGGGGAATTGTAGAGGTCTTGAAAAATAAGGGTCAACGCTACAAATATTGATTTGCATAAAATTAATGTAATTGTCAATAAAAGCTTTTGACACCTTTAAAAAGATTTAAATTATTCTTCAGTATCTCCAGTCCCAATCAATGCTTTTTACAGGGAAACGCGTTGGTAGGAGAGTTGTCTGCGACGTCACCACACACCAGCAGGCAATGTGATTTTTTTGCAGCTGAGTGTTTTTTTATATTATCCTTTTAAAAGTGCTTGGAAAAGCTTTTATCTTTGGAATAAACTCCTAAAGAATTTACCGCACATGAGTTCCCCTATGCTTTTTCTTCTTTTATAAAACCTGAATGGAATCTCTGAGCTGAAAAAATAAAGAACCACTTTATTTCTGGCTAAAACACTCCATGGAAATAGTTGTGTAACAAGACTGTGATAGACCTGTGGCTCACTACCCAGGAAACAGCCCCGTGATCGAGGAGAAACACAGGCAGGTGTGCATGTATATTACTGGAGAGCTGGAGACCAGAAGCTGATTCCTTCAGTCAATCTTGCGAGAACGACTCCCGTAATTTGGAGTCCATCAGATTCGGTAAGAGGCCAACTGGCTGCTTGTTTTGTCCCCCACAAGGCTCGATGTGCAATATCTGATCTACCTGTGTAGGATGAATATGATACGGCTACAGAGTCTATAGGATTACTCAAGCTATTATTAATTCTCCGCTTTGCATTCCATCTATCTATCTATCTATCTATCTATCTATATATATATATATATATATATATATATATATATATATATATATATGAATATATATATCAAAAGACAGGTGTATAATAGGGCCTCCAATACACCACTCGGCGCCAAGGATATAATGCTGTCCCAAAGTGAGATCTAAAAAAGATCATCCAAAAAATTAAAGATAGTTTTCACAAACACAAAGGAATCCTATCTGAGCAGCTGTTTAAAACATAGCAAAATATATAAAAACAATGTATAAAAAACAACATAATATCAATTGAAATCTATGTCAGTCATATACTAAAAACAGCGCTGATGTTGAGTGGTAATACAATGTGGTCAACTCCACAAAAAAGTCTTTAGACAGATGATGAGCCAAGCGGTGATTCAGAAAGTGTCCATAGGTCATCCTATAAGTATAAGTAATTACAGTGCTGGACCTTAATTTTATTAATGTAGAATGTTTACCATTTACATTGATGTTTTATGTGTCTGATGAAGTATTTATATATTTATGCAGTTGTTTATTTTAGATTATATTTATTGCATTTTCTTATTATGATATAACTCTTTTTTATGATCAAATGTCAGTGTGTTAGTGATTGAGTCACTAATACACTGTTTTGCCCCGATTTTAGAGTACCTGTGATGTTTAATCCGTGGTGTAACTCGTTTAGTGCAATATGGCTTTTTGTCCCCATTCTCTGCCTGTAGGAAGCAGCCAGTGTTTACTTCCGCTATGGCGATGTGAACCTATCGCTGTGACGGAAAAGCACTGATTGGCTAAAGTGGAGGAGGAAGGGACAATATAAGCCTGCGTGTGAGTCGTGTGGGCACGTCCTCTGTTGAAGTCAAGATATGACAAAACGCGTCAGTGCGTGACTCACACGACACGCCGGAAGTGACCTATGCGCTCCACTGCAGCTGAACCCGAAACAAGGAAGTAATCGGATTACAGTCTGTGTTACAGCGATATACGCCGGACGGCGGAGACGGTGAAGTGCCTGTGTTTTCTTTCAATGCTCATTTGACTCACGTTTGATGTACATGCAATTTATAAAGGGGGTGTGTGATGTAAGGGGCATATTTTTCATTTAATAAACGGGATTACGCTATTGCGCTTTCTTCTGTTTATATACCTATTTGGAGTCTTTATCATCCATGTGTCTCCTTGACTGATGCTGACTGCGTCCATGTCCACATAGTATTACCACTCAACATCATTGCTGTTTTTAGTATATGACTGACACAGATTTCAATTGATCTTATGTTGTTTTTTATAATATATATATATAGATATAGATATATATCTATATATATATTATTATTTTTCATGTGTTTTTGGACTTTTTTTAGTTTTTTTTCATACATATATATTTTTATATGCACTTGTGTGTTGAATTGCTGATCATCCATTTTGCTTGTAGGCCGTTGTGTTTTAGATGCTTTTTTCACTGTCATCATTTCACATGCAGTATATATATGATTTACCTTTATACATTTATTTTTTTATTTTTCACATAACTTTTTCATTTTTTTTATTTTTATATAGACTCTTTAAAATATTTATTCATAAAACAATTTTCATCACAATTTTTTATAGATTTATATCAATATTTTTTAAGTGTGTTTTCACACATATATGTTCACAATTTGTATTTGCGCAACTTTTTGTGTTTATTAATATTGTTTGGATTAAGTATTTAATATTATAAGTTTGCTGCATTTATGTATATATTCACCTTCTAGAGATGAGCGCAGAATTTATTTACTTTTATTTATTCATTTATTTATACTTCAGTAAACCATAGTAACATCTGACAAAAAGATCTAAAAACACTGAAGCAGCAGACTTTGTGAAAATTAATATTTGTGTCATTCTCAAAACTTTTGTCCACAGCTGTACAGTACATTGTATGTAAGAAGAATATGTATTTAGATACATGTGCATTTACGCATACATTTCTCTGTAAAAGCAGTAATTGACAACATACAGGAGTCAGGCAGTGTACTGTTTGCCAAGGTCCCATCTGATTGTGCGTGCATGACTGTAAAGTTGTACCACTTTCTATAGATAAAGTTGGAAGAGTTTCCAGATTTATAAGTTGTAAGCAAGAATCGTGAATCATTACAAAACAGAGAGACAAGTGATCTTGCCTACAGCACTTCAACGATTGTCGTTTATCCATGGATACTAAATGCTCTAAAGTGGTGAAAAGAAAACTAAAATTCGTTGTTTTGGGGAAAAATGTGTCCCCCCCCACATTCATAGCTGTATAAATATAATGTTTATATATCTAGGCAAAGTAAGGTGGTAACAGCACTCCATTCATGATAAATGCTTCGGTGCTCCACACAAAATAAATAATGTATATATCTAGTCTGGTTGTTCAGTGCTCCACATGAAACTCACACATGGTTTAAAAAGAACAAAATGGCGAATACCATGGTGCAGTATTTAAAAAAGATGTTGAATTTGTTTTAAAAATGCCTCTCACATAAAGAGATTACACCAGAGAGTGCGGGCCTGCTGCCCATAGTGTTCGTGCTCACACCACCAGAGAGCCGATGAGAATCTGAATGCTGGGGTCAGAGCTGGTGTCCCTACAGTGTGCCTACAATCAAAGAGTGCCAGTAAGGACCTGATTGTATGGACTTGATCATGAGGACTAAGCCTTCTGGGACAACTGCCAAACCTATTGGACCATATCCATTGCATAACAGGACTGGTGAGTGGAACTACCAAGCTTAATTCTTTACTGCCCACAGTTAATGGCAATAGAGACTGCTCAATACTTAGCAGCTCATTAACCATCCTCTATGTACAGTCTTAAAGGGACAGCTTCATGTGCACCACCTTACAGATGGGCCCCAACAAAATCTGTCTTTGTACTGCTAAATAGGCGCTAAGTACTTTATAGCCACCTCGAGGGGTACCCCTTGTCAGGAATGCCTACATCCACCCACCATTAATGTTGCATGTGCAGTGTGCACTCGAGGACAATGGTTAGGTAATGCAGTTATAATTTGAGGGTTTATACAAGTTAAAATTTGGTTAGCCTTGTCGCAGTAAAGGTCAGAGCCATATAATAGGTCAGAGTTCCCCCTATTTAGTACAGCATCGGTAAATGTGTTAAATTACTTGTGTACTGGTTGATACATTGTGGTTACCTTGACTTGAGATAATGGCCGCGATTCAGATACATTGTCGTATCTTTGAGCGGGCGTAGCACATCTCATATGCGCTACACCGACATCACATTGAGAGGCAAGTACAGTATTCACAAAGCACTTGCTCCCAAAGTTACATCGGCGTAGTGTAAATGGGCCGGCGTAAGCCCGCCTAATTCAAATAAGCAAGGCCGTGGGCGTGTTGTATTTAAATTAACCGTGACCCCATGTAAATGCATGGCCGATCGAATGGCGCATGCGCGGGCATGCTCAGAATCACGTCGCAAATACTCCCTAAGATATGTCGGCTCAATGCTTTAGACGTGAACGTAACTTACGCCCAGCCCCATTCACATACGACTTAACATACAACGCTGTTCCGACGTTTCCGACGTCCATACCTTAACATGACTTACCCCTGCTTTATGAGGGGTAAACTTACGCCGGACATAAGCCTTAAGTAAACGGCGTAGCTAAATTCGACGGGCGCAAGTACATTCGTGAATCGGCGTATCTAGGTCATTTGCATATTTAACACGTAAATCTACGGAAGCGCCCCTTGCGGCCAGCGTAAATATGCACCCACGATACGACGGCGTAAGAGACTTACGTTGGTCATATCTTGGCCAAATTCAGGCGTAACTGCCTTTCTGAATAAGCGCATAGATACGACGGCGCTCATTTGGACTTACGGCGGCGTATCTGGAGATACGCCGTCGTGAGTCCTTTCTGAATCCGGGCCAATGTGTCTACTTTATCTACCATCCAGTTGTTTGTGGCCTATTTTCTGTGTAATATTATAGAGTGTAGCATTCTAACGCTTAAAGTGGTTTGTAAAAGTAAAAGTTTTATTTCACCTTAATGCATAGTGGACATAGGACCCCTGTTGGACATAGGGGTGGTAGAATTAAACACTGCCCACTGCTGCTCCAAAGTGAAATGAAAAAGGACTCCAGCCTAAAGACACTGAAAAGGGAATGTAAAAAAAAGTTACAAGTGTGCAACTATAAATTTATAGGACTCTTTGTGTATCAGTTTCTCTACATGGAGACATTTTCACAATAAATTCCCTAGTGGTTCTTCAGAGCAATGATGAAAAGCAGTAAAAGACCTGTTGAGGCACTCATGAGTAGAATAGGAACTAGGCGGCAGAGGATGGGTTTGTGTACCCTTGTAGTCTTGAGGCTGTGTACCCTTGTAACCTTAGGCTTGTGTATCTTTGGAAACCTTGGGCTTGCGTATCCTTGTAGCCTTGGGCTTGTGTACTCTTGTAGCCTTGGGCTTGTGTACTCTTGTAGCCTTGGGCTTGTGTACTCTTGTAGCCTTGGGTTTGTGTACCTTTGTAGCCTTGGGCTTGTGTACTCTTGTAGTCTTGGGTTTGTGTACTCTTGTAGCCTTGGGTTTGTGTACTCTTGTAGCCTTGGGTTTGTGTACCTTTGTAGCCTTGAGCATGTGTACTTTTGTAGTCTTGGGTATGTGCACCTTTGTAGTCTTAGGCTTGTGTACCTTTGTAGTCTTGGGCATATTTACCTTTGTAGACTTCGGTTTGTTTACCTTCGTAGCCTTGGTCTTGTGCACCTTTGTAGCCTTGGGCTTGTGAAACTTTTTAGCCAAGGACTTGTGTACCCTTGAAGCCTTGGGCTTGTGTACCTCAGAGTTTATATGACCAATAATATTCTGCATATACTGTATGCTTAGTTATCTGTACGTTCTATAGCAAGACAACAAGGGGAGAGGCACAATTTATTCTAGACATATATAAAAGCCACTCACATTTTAGTGGTGTATAGCAGGCATGTAAACAATCCCAAATTAGGGAGAAGAGGGTGTCATCCAGTCTGTCGTATCACTGGTCCTTGCAGAGGCACTGTGGAGTGGTAGGAGATCGGAGTCTTCTCACCGCTGGTTAGATGGAGCCGACTGCGGTGGAGGGATCTCGGATGGAACTCGATGTGCGGGTGGACTGGCGGGCGAGGGGTGATGACGTCACCGTGGATGCGACACGTTTCTGAGTGTACTGTACAGGCAGCGTATGACGCGGCTGCCGCACTCCTTTCTCAAGCTCTTGTTCCACGCTCTGTATGTTTATTATGCTTACCTGATACTTGATGCACTGTTTTTTTGCCCATATTTTACTTGTACGTTCTATAGCAAGGACTAGGCTAATGTATGTTTACAACACACATTGAAGCCTTTAGAGTTTTCTGCAAGACATTACTTTAATCAATTTATAAAGCAAAGAAGACGGGCCTGTTTTGAGATATAATTGCAGGTGTCATTTAACTTGTAAATCAGCTCTTACCCAAGTTTTAAA
Organism: Rana temporaria; assembly: GCF_905171775.1. Classification (NCBI taxonomy): domain Eukaryota; kingdom Metazoa; phylum Chordata; class Amphibia; order Anura; family Ranidae; genus Rana; species Rana temporaria. The sequence goes on from NC_053491.1 coordinate 29,272,768, forward strand.
TTTACAAAGTGATTTGCAATTTTTTAGTAGCCTACCAACAACATTCCCCAACAACATCATTATGGATCATTATGATTGCATTGCCTTCGCTTCTGTTTGGAACTTGTGGTACTTGTTTGCTAGATGTATTTGCAATATTAGTAAAGGATACAAGAGGATTTGTATTTGTCATTCGGTAAGGAAAAATGTAGACATTCTTTGTGAGTCAGCTTATGAAAACATACTGGGCTAGATTCAGAAAGAATTTACGCCGGCGTATCTATTGATACGCCGCGTAAATTCAAATCTGCGCCGGCGTATCTTCTTTCTGTATTCAGAAAGCAAGATACGCCGAAATTAGGCTAAGATCCGTCTGGCGTAAGTTTCTTACGCCGTTGTATCTTAGGGTTCATATTTACGCAGGCCGCTAGGTGGCGCTGCCGTCGATTTCAGCGTAGAATATGCAAATGAGCTGGATATGTCGTTTCTGAAACGTACATGCGCCCGGCGGATTTTTTTATGTCGTTTGCGGAAGGCTTTTTCCAGCGTAACGTTACTAATGCTATATGAGGCACAGCCAATGTTAAATATGGATGTCGTTCCCGCGTCGAATTTTAAAAATTTTACGTCGTTTGCGTAAGTCGTTCGCGAATAGGGCTTTGCGTAAATTACGTTCACGTAGAAAGCATTGACTATTTGCGACGTGATTAGGAGCATGCGCACTGGGATACGTTCACGGCCGGCGAATGCGCCGTTTGTGAGAAACGTCATTTACGTGGGGTCATGTTTTATTTACATAAAACACGCCCACCTCCTGACAATTTGAATTTGGTGCGCTTACGCCGGCAGATTTACGCTACGCCACCGCAACTTACGGAGCAAGTGCTTTGTGCATAATGCACTTGCCCGTCTAAGTTGCGGAGGCGTAGCGTAAATAGGATACGCTACGTCCGCATAACCTTACGTCCCCCTACCTGAATCTAGCCTGTAATGTGTAAAAAAAACTACAAAAAGAGCAGCCGATACTGTAACCATACAATTTATCTCAAGCACAGAAATAGCAAAGAAATATGCTATCTGATAAAAAGTTGACAGGTTCGGGTTAAAGTGTTGCTGAATGTAAAATTTAGGTTTCCTTATATAACGAGACTGACAAATATATATTCTGAAGCTTCCTTTAACTAACTATACTTTGCTAGAACTTGTGATTTTACATCTGATCTGACTTTTATTACATCTTATCTGATTGATGGTCTTCAGCCACCTCTAGTATCCAACATGTATTTTGAAGACCTGCTTCTCTGTCACACTGTGGTTCTTCCCAAAGCTATAAAGAAACAAAGGAAAACCCTCTAGCGGCTCCTACCAATTGAGTATGCAAAACAGTAATTAATCAAAAAATATTTAATTACAAATTCAAAAAAGCATCAATGTGGAAAGTTCCTGAAAAAGGAACGGATATTCCAATGCATGAAACAGAATTTAAAAAACATAAATCAACCACTGATTATATCACACAAGTATAATATACATGGTGATGCTCTATGCATTTTGAGGCGTGTATGTCCTCTTCAACAGGAGCGAGTGGTTAAATGGTTAGACATCTAAAATTAGTAAAGATAAGTATAAGTACATAACATATTCATACACAGAAATAAATAAATGAAATATATTCATAGACGGTAGGGATGAGCTTCGTATTCAAGTCGAACTCATGTTCGACTCGAACATCATATGTTCGATCGTTCGTCGAAATACGAACAAAACGGGACGTTCGCGCAATATTCGAGTTACGTTTCACAGACCATAATTCACTGCGGCATCGCTGGCTGATGATTGGCCAAGCATGCACTATGACCCGCATGCTTGGCCGATCACAACTTGCAAAAAACGGAGAGCCATAATTGGCCAAAGCCAGGGTGGCTTTGGCCAATTATGGCTCAGGGGGTTTAGTACACGCCCCACACTATAAAAGGCCGCCTGCAGGTCGGCCTTGTGTAGTGTGTTGCGGTGGTTAAGAGAGGACAGAGATAGAGAGAGAGAGAGAGAGAGAGAGAGAGAGAGAGTGTCATTTTTTGCAGGAAGATAGAGCAGGCAGGCTAGTCAGTTAATGTTACAGTGTGTAGAGGATATATATACATCCCAGGTGTTGTACATATATTTATACACTGTATAGTTTAGCTAGATCAGTTCTTTCTAATTTACTGGCAGGCAGGTGATTGTGCTAGCTGCAGTATTCTAACGTGGTTTATTGCCTGTATCCTCTGTAGTTTGCACCTAAAGCTACTTGGTGTGTACTGGCCGTGTGCTCTGTAGTTTGCACCTAAAGATTCAGGAGCAGTGATTTTTATGATGCTTAAATTAAAGACGTTTTCACAGGCATACTATAGACACCCAGCAGGTACAATATTAAAGGAATTTTTCATTTTTTTTTTAAATTTAAGCATCATTAAAATCACTGCTCCTGAAAAAATGACCGTTTTTAAAACCTTTTTTCCATTGATACATGTTCCCTGGGGCAAGACCCGGGTTCTCAAAGACGTTTTACGACAATAACTTGCATATTAGGCTTTAAAATGAGCACTTTTGAATTCAAACGTTCGAGTCCCATAGACTTCAATGAGGTTCTAACTGTTCGCGCGAACGTTCGGTTCGTTCGAAGGTTCTGGTGCGAACCGAACAGGGGGGTGTTAGGCTCATCCCTAATAGACGGACAGTAAGATATAAATATATACATTTTCTGTTGACTGACACAGCAGAAAGCAGACATTTCAATAAGATATTCCAAAACTATAAAAAGGTAAAAAATGCAATATGGAAAAAGAGGGATAAATACCAGTGGGGTGGAGAAGAGACAGAAAGAAAAAGAAACGGCTAAATCTGTGGCGGCCGCAGTCACACCAGGATGCACCAAACAGTCAAAAGGCAACAGGGTACCAAGAGGGGGAGCTGGAAAAGGAGCATGCATGGGACCCAGGCTCAATACATTAGTATGTATTGATTTGTATTATGCTGTTTCTTTTTATTTCTCTTCTCCACCCTACTGGTATTTATCCCTCTTTTTCCATATTGCATTTTTTTTATAATTTTGGAATATCTTATTGAAATGTCTGCTTTCTGCTCTGTCAGTCAACAGACAATGTATATATTTATATCTTACTGTCTGTCTATAAATATATTTTAATTTATTTATATCTGTGTATGCCAGGGCTCGACAAATCCCGGTCGCCAGGTTTTTTTTGTGAGCTGGCGCCATCTGGTGGTGAGCCGTTGGTATTACAAGTTATTGCCACCAGATGTGTGAGCTGGCACCATCTAGTGGTGGCCGTTGGTATTACAAGTTAAGCATTACAAGTTAAACAGCAATTCTAATGTCATTTTTCACTATTTTCACTGCCATCTTCTTCCCTCTAATTAGAACCCCAAAACATTATATATATTTTTTATCCTAACACACTAGTGAATAAAATATTGGTCGTTGCAATACTTTCTGTCACGCCGTATTTGCGCAGCGGTCTTACAAGCGCACTTTTTTGGGAAAAAATTACACTTTTTTTTATTAAAAAATAAGACAACAGTAAAGTTATCCCCATTTTTTTTAATATTATGAAAGATAATGTTATGCCGAGTAAATTCATACCCAACATGTCACGCTTCAAAATTGCGTCCGTCTCCAGTGCTAAAAAGCCCATTGTCAGGGGAAACAGATTTAGGGTCGCTAGGAAGGACCAGTTTCTCACCTATCCAAATTGTTAGAATTGCCCCTGCCCCTCCCTTCCCCCTCTCTTCAGTCCCAGGCAAGCCCCCTCTATGGTCATTCCCCTTCCTTGCATTCCCCACCTACCTCTTGTTTCTTCTCTTTTTCCTCTTTCTCATCCATACTAGCAATCCTGCAATATTTGGGGGGCTGTAGGGAAGCTGAATGGGAGACAACGGAACTGAAAATAATCCCCATTCACTGCAACTATGGCACTTAGGACAGCCCTTTGCAATGAATTGGCTGCCCTAAAGATGCTGCACCTACACACGCAAAAATATTGGTACACTGTTGCACTTGCACAGATGTGAATGGAGCATTAGAATCTCTGTTGTGATCTTTGAGGGTTTTCAAGAAATTAATTACTTCTCAATACAAGCAACTAGATGGTAGGTTAGCAATGGCTTTAAACTGGTGATTTATTTTAAAGTACTCTCAGTTTTAGTAAAAACAGAAAGGTTGATCTGTGTTACGACCCAACTGCCATCTGCAAATTAACATGGTGGCCAAGGGAAGTGAGTTCATATTGCTGCAGCTTCGATATGCGGCAATTTTAAAGGGGTTGTAAAGGTTCGTGTTTTTTCACCTTAATGCATCCTATGCATTAAGTTAAAAAAACACCTGGCAATCACCGGCCCCCCAGCCCCCCGCTTTACTTAACTGAGCCAGTTCACCTGCTTGGCGCGTCCCCGCCATCCTCCTCTTCACAGGGTCCCGGTTTTGATCGGATAGATTGATAGCAGAGCAGCCATTGGCTCCCGCTGCTGTCAATTAAATCCAATGATGTGGGCATGGCCGAATGTATGACACAGAGAGAGCTTCCCAGAGTGGGTTATCTAATGCTGGGAGGAGCCGCAAGAGCCGCCAAGGGACCCCAGAAGAGGATGTTCGGGGCCACTCTGTGCAAAATGAGCTGCACAGTGGAGGTAACACTGACATGTTTGTTATTATTATTTTTTTTTAAAGGGAACCTTTGGTATCACTTTAACATCACCTGTCAAACCTGTCTTTTGAAGTCAATGGTAACGCACCCCAACTCTTGACTAAACAAAGCTATGTTGGTACTGTAGTTTAGTTGGAATAGAAAACAAATCTTTTTTTTTTTTTTACAATTTCTTTATTTTTCAAAAGGAAAATTTTTCTTCCCCCTTCATTTATACAAAACATGGGAGATGACATTCATCTTAACACAATCGATCGATATACAGTCAAAAATATAATCTCTCTTTTCATTCATCTCAACAAAAAAAAAAAAAGAAAACCATTGAGATCCATACTTCCCCCCCATTGGCTCCCGTCCTCCACTCCCTCCCTTCCGAGCCGAGGACAGGGGCATGGGCCATTGGATCTCAGCATTGACTCATGGCGAACGGAGAGAACCCCATGTAGGAGGCTTTTAGTCCTACTCAGAGGGACATCATATTTCCTAATGTCCGGCCATGGGGGGACGCTCTCCCATGGCCTTCCATATTATCTTGACCCTCTCCCCATTCTCCCTTCTGCCTCCGTGACTATAATTCCTAATCCACATGTTTCTTTCCCATATTTTCTAAAATCTAGCTTGAGATCAAATGAAAAAAAAACTATCTTTCAGTCATTTTGCCTCCTGAACACCAGTATACCAGTTTTCAACCATGGTCTGAAAACCAATCCCCCATGGATTGCTTTGCATTGGGTGGTAAGGTCTGCTGACTATTTGTAAAAAGTTTTACTGCTTGAGAATTCAAAAAAAACTTTACTGCCCATAGTCTGGATACAGGTGCACTTTATTCTAAAATCTCTGGACTGTTAGGCCTTGTACACACAAGAGGATTATCCGCTGGAAACGGTCCTCCGGACCGTTCCCGCGGATAAATCCTCTGGCGGATTTTGATCTGATGGTTGTACTAACCATCAGATCAAAATCCGCGCGGAATTCATCCGCGGTGACGTGTCGCGCCGTCGCCGCGATGATGACGCGGCGACATGCGCGACGCTGGAAGGTAAAGACTTCCCACGCATGCGTCGAATCATTACGACGCATGCGAGGGAGGGGATCGGACGGATTGATCCGGTGAGTCTGTACAGACCACCGGATCAATCCGCTGGACAGGATTCCAGCGGATAGATTTCTTAGCATGCTAAGAAATTTTTATCCGTTGTAAATCCATCGGCCCGAAAAATATCCGCTGGGCCGTACACACCACAGGATCTATCCGCTGGAACTGATCCGTGGATAAATACCAGCGGATAGATCCTCTCGTGTGTATGGGGCCATATTGGTTAGGATTTGATGTCTTTTACTATCCAACAGATGAATAATTAAAACAAAATGCGTTCTTACACATCAACACATCAACAGCAATAAAGCAGGGATAAAAAAATAACACATTACCATATCAAGTGATGGATAAAAAAAACAGAGATTAAACATTAACTTGGTCTTTCTCTTTAAGTTTCAAAGGTTTTAATATTGATGGGCGAGTTATCAAGAGAGAGGTCACATAGTTACGCCTCATCTACAGTTCTTTACTTCATTTGATCAATTTCATGCATTTTTGCTCAGAATTTTAATGTGTTTCTGACCTAAAACCTGGCTAGGAACAAAAACAAATCTGGTAAATAGCTTTGATTTTAATAATATATGCTTTTTTATTGAAGTATACAGAAAGCCTTTAAATCAAAATATAAATCACTTTCCCTGCAAGTTGAAAGAAAACTGTCCTTTTAACTTAAAGTGACAAGGTGCTTAGAAACCCAAAGATGACTTAAAGGAATTGCCACGGCATGCATTTTAATGATAAGATTAGCTATTAATATGTGACAGACGCTCCCCTAAGATAAAAACATTGTTAAGAAATTCTGATCTTTCAAACCGATTTAATATAGCAGAAACCTGGAGCGCTGGAGGCCAAGTCTTAAAAGAAATAAGAAAAATGTAAAAACCCCCTAGGAATATCCAGACCGATAAGGATTAAGCAGCTTAAAGTGAGACCATGCTGATAAAAGTCAATTAGTAAAAATAAAACCTGTGGTTTGCCTGTATTTACCTCTTCCATTGCCTGAAAATGACATCTGCTTACATTCCGTGCACTAATCTTTCTTCCCAAGACACAAATGCAAAGGTATTTCTTGCCCACCTGGAATTTCACATGTAGGAATAAATATAAAAGGGGTTCACCAAAAAACGTCACAAGCATTTCAAAGGCTAATTTTTGACTTAAAGGGTCACTAAAGCCAGATTTTTTTTTTTTTAAATAACAAACATGCTATACTTACCTCCACTGTGCAGCTCGTTTTGCACAAAGTGTCCCCTAACCCTGTCTTCTGGGGTCCCTCCGCGGCTGTCTCGGCTCCTCCTCGCAAAAGCTTTCTACCTTCATGCGAGCGAGCATGGTGGAAAGCTTTTGCGAGCGTGCTCTCGTGATACAGCGGCGGGCATAGCCGTCGACTGTATCACTCGGCCCCGCCCCCCGGCACGCCGCATCATCCGCTGTGATTGACAGCAGCGCCAGCCAATGGTAGCGCTGCTATCAATCCGTCCAGCCTAGCCAATCAACGGCCAGGCTGGGAACCGAAGACGATCACATGGATGCGCGCGGGACTTTCGAGGGGTCAGGTGAGTAAAACGGGGGTTCGGTACCGTCGGATGTTTTTTCACCTTAATGCATAGGACATTGCTTGAACAGTCAGATGGATACATGACTATGGTAAAACAGATGCAACCGCCTATTGCCATATTACCAAAACTCTCCACTTAACCTACGAATAACCAGGCGACACCCATTTTGGTGTAAAATTGCGCGCATCTGCCATTTTATTAACATATTAACCATAACATTTTTATTTACACAAAACAATCCTTCACAGATACATTGTCACCCTGTTGAGGATCCTTGAAGGCATTGACCAAATTTCCTTCGTATCAGCGTGGCCATCCAAGGTCCCAGACGCAGTGCGCCGACTCAAGGACCATACCACTCTGCACCTTCCCCACGCTGATACCCATCTCCGATGCCAGTTAAACCATGGTTAACTGGCACCAACCGAGGATCCCATATCTTGATGGTTCCCCACTTATGCCAAATTAGTCAAAATTTCTACTGTCTCCAAAGAACCCCTTATTTCCAGTGAAGGGAACTCTTAAAGTGTCGGTATGACAAGACATTTTGGACAATTTCATGCTCCCAACTTTGTGGGAACAGTTTGGGGACGGCCCCTTCCTGTTCCAACATGAATGCGCATCATTACACAAATCAAGGTCCATAAAGACATGGATGAGTGAGATATAAGATATAAAGCAAAGAAAAATTGCGCATACCATATGTGAAAAAATATTAAAGAAAAGCTGCGACTCAAAAATGCTACACAACATCAAAAATACATAAGAAAAGAAGAGGAGTCGCGCTATGTGAAACAGGACAAAAAATGCTTATTATCCAATAAAGTGACATGGACACAATACAAAGTGAATATCCAATCAGCATAAATTAATATCAAAGATATACACAGAATGTATGTCAATTGAAAAATGAAAAATAATAAAACAAAGTCCAATAATAGACGAAGGTAAGGATAATGGGCCAAATCCTCAGCCAGGCGGCATACCATTTAAGTAATGCCGCGTACACACCATCACTTTATGTGATGAAAAAAAATGACGTTTTTAAAAATGTCACTTTAATTGACTGTGTGTGGGGGAAAACGTCGTTTTATGTCTTGTAAAAAACGACCAAAAAAAATTGAAGCATGCTTCAATTTTATGTGTCGTTTTTCAAAAGTGCACTTTTTACTTCACAGAAATTGACCGTGTGTAGCAAAAAACGTCGTTTTCTAAGACGTTTTTTCATCCACGCATGCCCAGAAGCTACTTATGAAGCGAGCTTCAATGGTAAAACGTGGTGGAACGTAACCTCACTTTGCTAGAACATTGTGAGAAAACGATGGTGTGTAGGCAACTTCGTCTTTGAAAATTGAAGTTTCAAAAACGTAATTTTTTACTTCACAGAAAGTGTCGTTTTTTTTCATCACATAAAGTGATGGTGTGTACGCGGCATTACACTGGCGGAAAATTTCTACCTAAGTGCCCGATCCACAAAGCACTTACCTAGAAATTTTCGGCCGTGTAACTTAAATGTCTCCGGCGCAAGGCGGTCCTCTTCTGCAGGGGGCGATGACAATTTAAATGAGGCGCGCTCCCACGCCGGCCGTACTGCGCATGCTCGTGACGTCATTTTCCCGACGGGCAGCGCGCAAAATTACGTTACGCCGGGCTTTGTGGATTGCCACGGGACAATAAAGTTGCGTCGGGTAAAAAAAAAGTTACGCGCCGAAAAATAAAATTCAAAATTTAAAAAAAATCGCGGCGATCGAAAAAAAGGTCTGTTTTTACAAGGTGTAAACAGTTTACACCTTGTAAAAGCAGCCCTAATTTTACGCATGCAAACGTAAACTTACGCAGAAACAACAAAGCTGAAAAGCTTTGTGGATCTCCGTAAGTCCTCATTTGCATACGCAAAGCGGCATTTCAATGCAAAATGCCCCCAGCGGCGGATGCGGTACTGCATCCTAAGATCTGACAGTGTAAGTGTCTTACAGATGTCAGATCTTCTGCCTATCTTTGGAAAACTGCTTCTGAGGATCAGTTCCAAAGATAGGCACAGGGATACGCAGGCTGAACAGCAGTTCCGCCTGCGTATCCCTTTTGAGGATTTGGCCCAGTAAGCCCACAAGTGCAAAATGGATCCACACACGGTGCAGTTGATGACGAACAAGAGCCTCCACCACCATCAAACACTGACCCTTACCAGAGCCAAAGATCTCAAGGAGATCAAACACAGCAGAAATACAGAAGTGACATCCAGCATCCACAGTAGAGGTGTAGTTTAAAACATCCGTTTGGTATGATCAGCCAGGTATTCGCCAGTATCCCAATCAAACACAGGGTAACGGTACTCCAGGATATAGAAAGGAACCAAAGGAAACTCACATAGTGTAAAATCACTTGGGTTTAATAGATAAAAAAGATTGTGCACACTTACATCAATCATGTAGGTAAACAGCATTAAAAATATCAGCCGGCCGGCTCTCAGAAGCGTGTACCCGTCTCTTCCCGGTCCTCACACGTGATGCGGTGACGTCAGAACGCTGCCTCCCGACGTTTCGTCTCTAATGGGACTTGATCACGGGATGAGATATAAGATATGGAACCAGAAATACAGCTGTTTTTCTTTCCTTTTTTTTGTATTTGTTGGTTTGTAATAGTTGGTTGTTTGTCTTGTCCTAATGCTAGGATGTCGTTTACAAAACATTACAGTAATGATTATTTACGTGTTTTGTTATAAAAATAACCATGAAAGGGAAATAAAAATTTGTATGCTAATAAAAATAAAAAAGAATAAAAACTTCAACCAAAACTTAGTTTTGGATACAGCGGGGAGGAGCTGGAACAATGTTAGGGGACATCAGAAAAAGTTGGGAAATTATATGTTTTGCTAAAGATTGAATGATAATATTAAGTACTTATATGCTAACGTTAGTTTTTTTTTTTTTTTTTTTTAAATAATAATAGGTTGGCTTGCTAGAAGGACTTTGCAGAAAAATTTTGTTAGAACAAATTTGTTCTTCCCATCTCCTTGGAATGTTTTGTTGTGCAATGTGTAGAAATACTGTATCTTCATGTAATCTACAGTGAAACATTTCCGAGCATAGTTTGCAAGCTGATAAGGTTTTTATAAAAAAAGAGACTAAAGCGGAGGTCCGACTTTAAAAAAAAGCCTCAGCTACAAACACTGAGGCTGCTGACTTTTAATAAGCACACTTACCTGTCCAGATTGCCAGCGATGTCGGCCACCCGAGGCAGATGTGTCCCTCAGACCGGCGAGGCCATCCTCACTAGGGGAAACAGGCAGTGAAGACTTACGTGGAGTCACTCGGCTTGCGCATGCGTGAGTCACTCGGCTCGCACATGCGCGAGTCACGCGGCTATTTGTGAATGGGAACACCATCCTGTGTGTCCCAGAAGGCAGCACACCTCCATTTCTCAGGAGGCTTTGCGAGAAGGAGAACACAGAACCTCACTGCAGAAGAGGAAGAGGCAGATTAAGACGATCTGCCTGGTAACAGCAAATTCTGGTAAGTATAAAAAAAAAAAGATTTTTTATTTTTTTTTGCCTTTTTAGCCATTTTCTTTTTTTAGGCTGGACCTCCACTTTGTGTCTCATGTAATTAATGATATGTGGCTTGTGCAAATCTTATTACATAAGGTGTTTATGCTTAGGAGGTCCGACATGGCCACTGTCCAGGGCCGGAAGCCTCAAGAGATCAGATCTTAGCTTGATCCTAGGGGGGTTGATTTACTAAAACTGGAGTGTGCATAATCTGCTGCAGCTTCTGCATAGAAACCAATCAGCTTACAGGTTTTATTGTCAAAACTCGATTGAACAAGCTGAAGTTAGAAGCTAATTGGCTACCATGGAGAGCTGTACCAGATTTTGCATTTTCCAGTTTTAGTAAATCATAGATTTGTTTAACCACTTCCCATTCCGCCCATATACATATGACATCCGCAGGAGGGATCTCCCATCCTGGGAAGATGTCATATGACGTCCTGGGATTTCCGGCCATCTAGGGGGCGCGCATGTGCACCCGCCGCGTCACTTGGGACCCGGTGCACGTGCCTGGGCACCCACGATTGCCCCTCCCCCTACAGTTAGAATCACTCCCTAGGACACAAAATGAACCCCTTGATCGCCCTTCCCTGCCAGTCGCATTTTTATAGCACTGAACGCTGTAAATGGTCCCAAAAATGTGTCAAAAAAACGCGCCGCAATACTTATGTGAGAAAATAAAACACTACACCCCAAATCGGGCACTCCGATCAACTAATCGGAACCTCCTCCACATCCCCAAATCTCGCTACAAAACAGAAGGAGAACGAAGATTCACTGTCCAAAGACCACGGTTTTGGAACGCTCTACCTTCAGATAATCGTATGGAGGAAAACCATCGGGCCTTCAGAAAAAATCTTAAGACCCACCTCTTCTGAAGCATGGCTGGACAACCACATTGGATACAGCCTCCGCCTGTGAGAGTCATGCTTGTAACTGTCAGCCTTGCAATGCCTCATGGGACTTGTAGTTTTGCAACAGCTGGAGGGCCGCCAGTTTGAGACCCCTGAGTTAGAGGATTGGAACTCACAGTAATGCTGCGTACACACGATAATTTTTCAGCATGAAAAAAAACGTCATTTTTTAGCATGTCCAAAAAACAAAGTTTTCCCAACTTCATCATTAAAAACGAAGTTGCCCACACACCATCATTTTAAAAAAATGATCTAGCAAAGCGTGGTGACGTACAACACGTATGCTGATTCCGTGTTAGTAAAAGACGATTCACGATTTTCTGTCTGTTATGCCGCGTACAGACGGTCATTTTTTGTGATGAAATAAAATGACATTTTTAAAAATGTCAATTAAAATGATCGTGTGTGGGCAAAATGTCATTTTATGTCTTCTGAAAAATGACAAAAAAAAAATTCGAACATTCTCGAATTTTTTGTGTCGTTTTTCAAAATGTCATTTTTTGTGTCAATGAAAATGATAGTGTGTGGGCAAAACGACGTTTTTAAACCCGCACATGCCCAGAAGCAAGTTTTGAGACGGGAGGTAAAACTACCATTCATAATGGAGTAAGCACATTCATCACGCTGTAACAGACAAAAAAGCACGAATCATCTTTTACTAACAAGTAACCAGCTAAAAGCAGCCTCAAGGCGAATAGAACTTCCCCTTTAGAGTGCCGTCACTTTGTTCATCATTTTTCAAAATGATGGTGTGTATGCTACATCGTTTTTGAAAATGAAGTTTCAAAAATGTCGTTTTTTTTCATCACTTCAAACGTCATTTTTTTTTCATCACAAAAAATGACCGTCTGTATGGGGCATTACAACGTGATCAATGTGCTTACTCCATTACAAACGGTAGTTTTACCAGAACGAGCGCTCCCGTCTCATAACTTGCTTCTGAGCATGTGCAGGTTTTTTATGTCGTTTTAGCCCACACACGATAATTTTTTACAACCCGAAAAAATTCATAGTTTAAAACGACGTAAAAAAAATGCAGCATGTTCGAATATTTTTTTGTCGTTTTTCAGAACCTGAAAAATTATGTGTAGCCCACACACGATCATTTTAAATGAAGTTTTTTAAAAACAATGTTTTTTTCATGCTGAAAAATGATCGTGTGTACACGGCATTAGGCCTCGTACAAACGGGCAAGAATCTCGTCAGGAAAAAAACGTTTTTTTTTCTCGACAAGCTTCTTGGCAAGAATCTCTTGCCGCCCGAGTGTACACACAGACATTTCAAAAGAACCGCGGTTCTCTTGAAAGGCAAGAATGCAGTGACGTCATCACGTACGACGAGCATGTGCTCGTCACATTCGATGCCGTCGCCGTCATCTTGCTGCAACCTACCTATGCCTAGGAAGCTACCGCAAATGCGTCTAAAGTAATTTCGAGCATGCGCGGGTTTCCACGGTGACCAGGTAAGTATACACACTCTCTGGGTTTCTCGGCAGGAAAACTGCAGAGAATCTCACAACGAGAAAATAGAGAGCATGTTCTCTATTTTTCTCGTCTAGATTCTGGGCAGTTTTCTTGTACACACGCTCGGTATACTCGGCAAGAAAGCTCTGCCAGCAGTTTTTTTGCTGGTTCTTGCCGAGTAAACTGAGCGTGTGTACGAGGCTTTACACATGATTTTTTTCTGCCAATCACTGATCTAAGAATTGTCGACTTGAGGTCGACTGCCGACTCCACCTCTCCTCTCCATTAGTTTGTTTTACAATTTACATGTAGTCTTTCAATATGAACAATGTGGGGGAGCTGACATATGCCCCTGTTGAAGTCTACTTTTTGGCTTATTGCTCCCCATATTGCTCCTTTTCAATTTTGTGATCACAAATTTTTATTACTACGCCAATTATTTTGTATTCAATAAAACCTATCATTTTTGATCTATACCATGTGGAGCCCTTCTTTTTTTCTCTTTACATCTTCCTCGTTGAGAGATTTTTTTTTTTTTACCCTTCCATCTGGCTGTTTCAACTTGGTTTCTCAACCTTACGGTCACTTACAAGACCCCTGGAATCTGCCCCTGGAAACACCTGGGTTCCCATGATCATTGTGGAAGACTGCCTGTCTTGGCTCTCTGCTCGATTGACTTGATGTCAGTGCACTCAGCCAATGACGGAGAGCACTGACTGGAGTGTTCTGGCGGGGGGGGGGGGGGCGCCCCACTTTCAGAACACAAAAGCACAGCAGGGGAGATTGCTGTACTAACGTCAGATAATTGGTACAGCGGCTCCTCCTGAGCTGTCAGGTTTTTTTGTTCAGCTCCGCTGGGTTGAACGTAAAAAAAACTACCGGGCTGTACAAGCTCTAATGCCGCGTACACACAACCGTTTTTAACGGTCTAGAAAAAACAACGTTTTTTTCAACCCGATTATTGTTAAGCCTGCCTTGCCTACACACAATCATTAAAAAAAATCGAGAAAAGCGCGGTGACGTACGACGGCACTATAAAGGAGAAGTTCCATTCGGATGGCGCCACCCTTGGGGCTGCTTTTGATGATTTTGTGTTAGTAAAAGTTTGGTGAGAGACGATTCGCGCTTTTCAGTCTGTTACAGCGTGATGAATGTGCTATTTCCATTACGAATGCTAGTTTTACCAGAACGAGCGCTCCCATCTCACCATTTTTTACGATGTTAAAAAGGACAACGTGAAAAATGACGCGAAAATTTAGAGCATGTTCTAAATTTTTAATGGCCATTTTTAACGTCGCAAAAAATGCTCTGGTGCCCACACACGATCGTTTTTAATGACATAAAAAAAAATGTAATTTTTCACATCGCAAACAAAACGTCTGTGTGTACGTGGCATGAGTGCTGTTTCTCTCTGGTGCTTTGTTCCTCAGCATATATCCCCTCTGAGAAGTTTTCGTGAGATAAATTTATGACGGGGAGAGAGCCCAGAACTGAGCTTAGCTATTCACAACACAGTTCTTCTGCTGTGTGAAAGGGGGGTATTCTCCTTTCCTCCAATCAGCTCTCACACGCTGTAACTGCAGCCTCTCCGCCCCCTCCTCTGTGCTTTTGACAGATGAGGAAAATGTTTACAATTTTATACCCTTTTGTACAAATGAGGAGAAGAGAAGACTGCAGATAAAAAATAACATAGGATTTGTTTCATCTCTGTAAACATCTGAGGCAAGTCATGCCACTGGGTATATCTGGGTATATGGGAGGGTTTCCAACCACTTTGTACATTTCAATAGTATGCTGATGAGGTGGGAGGGAGGAACCAGAGAAAGCAAAATATAAACAGAATAAACTTTAGTTTTTATGCCCAAAATTGTTACATGTGGCCAAAGATCCTAATTTTAGCCATATGACTGTAATTTTCAAACTTTATTGGAGCTGGCAGTCCCTTTATTAAAATATCCAAATTTTGTGACTTGTATGGTAATGCTAAGCATGCAGCAGTAAATTTGGGAGCAGCTCATCCCTTTATAGAAATGGATTAGGAAATGTAATACTTAGGCCCCGTACACACGACCGAACATGTCTGCTGAAACTGGTCCGCAGACCAGTTTCAGCGGACATGTTCGGTCGTCTGTACGTCCGACCGGACAATTTTCCGGCGGATCGGACAGTTTTCCAGCGGACAAATGTTTCTTAGCATGCTAAGAAACATGTCCGCCGGAAGCCTGTCCGTCGGACATGTTCGGTCGTCTGTACGACTCACCGTACATGTCCGCTCGGCCGAAAGCCCTCGCATGCGTCGAAGTGATTCGACGCATGCGTAGAAGCATTGACCTTCCAGGGCCGCGCACGTCGCCGCGTCATCGTCGCGGCGACAGCGCGGCCACGTCACCGCGTATCGTGTCAGAGCGGATTTCTGTTTGATGGTGTGTTTTCAGCGGACAGTCCGTCCGTGTGTACGAGGCCTAAGGATTCCTCTACTAAATATAATTGGAATGCTTGCAAGATCATGCTATATTTACGTAAGCGCAAAATCCATGTACCTGTACGTGGCTCCTCTCATTGACTCTGGGGTACGCGCATTGCTGGAGACCCGCTCCCGCTGTGATTGGACACAGCGGGAGCCAATCAGTCGGCCCGGCGGCCATCGTGGCCGCAGGGACCAGCCGATCGTACACAGTTTAGGAGATATTTGCAAAAAAGACAGGCACCGATGTCTATTTTAATTTGTTAATCAGGTCCACCTAAATCTGCTAGTGCATCTAACATCACCCTCTCCCCAGATTGACAATGCTGCTGCCCAGCGGTGTCTCCATCACTCCTCCATCCCCAGTGGAGACAGGAAGTGTGTTAGTGGCCGAATCACCCGTGAAAATAAAGGGAAAAAAGCCTGAAAAAAGAAAATGAATGCAGACACCCCATCTAAGGATTGGAAAGCTGCAATATATTAAATTTTTGTTTCCTTGTTTTGATACGCTTTAACTCTACCCCTTATTCATGTTCCAAAGTTTTGCAAAACATTAGTAAAATTTAAATAGCATCTCTGTATAAAAAAAAATTCTTATGATCACAAGACAGTACTGGACAAACTCAAGCTGAAAATGTAGCTACTGTGTGCCAGTGCATCTATTATAAATGTAGGTTACCTTTGCTTATTATATCTCTACAGTGCTGATTTTGCACATCTCACCTTTGTAACAATTTTGTATGCATATTTCTACTGGATTTGGAGTTAAACATCCTCACTGCCGTATATACACCAATCATCCATAACATTGTGACCACTCACATATTATTAAGTAGGTTCTCCTTCTGATGGAAAAAACAGCCCTGACCCATCAAGACATGGGCTCTACTAGATGAAGCATCACACTGCCTCGGCCGTTTTGTCTTCTTCCCATAGTGCATTCTGGTGCCATCAGAGGCGGCTCTTTAATTAGGTGTCCCAGAGTGAAACAGCCAGTAGGAACAACAATATCAGATGGCATACATATACAAGGGATGATAAAGCATTCAGATCAAAAATTAGTCCAATCAAGGGAGGAAAGACAAAAGCTTAAGGTGAACACTGATAGATGTGTCTGCAGATGTAAAGTGAAACTGTCATCCACCACCACAGCGATACAATCTTCTCCCGTGCAATACAGAGTAGTAAAGGGGGGACCCTTACCAGAACTGTTGGACCTCAGATATAAGGTCTAAACTCACGTTTGCAGATATAAACCTCTGCAGGGGTTATGGTAGATCCTCCAGCCTCCAGGCTCCTCGGTATCTCCACACGAAACCCTCCTCTGCGACCACCCGTGGAATGATGGTTATTAGTCCACAGAACGCCAGTCCATGGATCATAGGGGATATGAAAAAATAATAGGCCACATGTGCATTACCTCCTTTCCAAGAATGGGTAATTTATTGTAAAGCTGTTGGCATTACAGCAGTAAAAAACGAGTAAGTTGTAAAACGAGCAAGTAAACAGATAAAAAAGCCGGCATAAATTTAAAATTCAAAATAAGCGAAACACCCGTGCTTCCGGGGTCACGTGGGAGCGTGATGATGTCACTGCGTAGCTCCGCCCTGACCAGTTTCCACACACCTGTCGTTTTCAAAGGGCACGGGCGACGCATCGACATCACCACTTGATATAGGAAGAGGCTAACCAAGCCTCATTATCACGTTCATGGACACTGAACGAGGTTCAAAACCATACCTCGCTCTGAGTGTCGATATGGGCGGCATCCAGTTCGTAGAGCCAGTCACGGCGCTTCGACCACGAGTCCCGCCCATCAACCTTAACTGTGTGCTTGCACTTAGATGTCTTATTGACATGATTAGTGGTAATATTTTCACTAGCAGATGCTTTGCAATATAGACTATCTGCTGTTAAGTTGTTATATACACATTTTTTCACTCATGTGGTATTAATGTTATTTGTCACTATTTTTGGTATCACTTAGCGCAACTATTTATTTCCGTTTTTTGTATGTTTCATGATTATCACATGTTTATGTTGCTGCTTAGACCTTTTATTTTCAATACTTGTTTAATCAATTTCACTTGATACTGATTAGCGCAGGAGCAACCCCCCTATTTTCCATTGGCTCTTTAATTAGGTCTGAGGCCTCGCACAGGGGCCTCGTAGGCGCCTAACTTACCCAATGCATTACCCCAGATTTGAGGGACAGGGGACCTTAATGCTGCTGTGCTCAGGCAGCGTTAAGAGCCCTGACTCAAGAGTGGGGCCGCCGGCGTCCCTAACAACCAGTGAATATCGGTGACACCACCCCGTGACGTGAAAAATTACGAGAAAAAATAGAGCAGGTTCTAAATTTTTAATGCCCATTTTTCTCATCGAGAAAAATGCTCTGGAGCCTACACACGATCGTTTTTAATGACCAATTGCATTTTTCTCGTCATGGAAAACGGTCGTGTGTACGCGGCATTAGAGGAAAGTCCATGCTTGGTGGTGATAGGATACTCCTCTATCCTATACCTCGATTCTTAGCTATCACCTTATTACTGTCTACATTACCTTACCTTATTTACTGGCATTCCTCTATGTGCATACATTCATAGCATTTCTCGCCTGTCAATGTTCAGACAGTTTTTATAACAGCTTTTATAACAATACACATGAAAATCACATCACTTTAACCCACATGCTAGTTTTCTGGTTAACACAAAATTAAAACAAGACTTCCTTTTTCTTGATAGAAACATCTCTCATACTTCTAACTTCAGAGCAATAATATATTTAAAGGAGTAATAACCCAAAGCAATAATATATTTAGTGGGGGGGCTCGTTACAATATTTTTCCAGGTGGTGTTCAGATAAGTCAATATCCCAGGGTTCTTCTGGCAAATTGCCGATCCAGAGCAGACCATATGTCCCAAGTCTTGAGTAGGTTCCCCCAAGGGTTTCCCGAAGCCCCCTTAGGATCCGGACCTCTTCCCTTTTATAGAACATGGGAGGGAGGCTGGACCCCAGTGAAAACCCACAAAAACGTCAGGGAAAGGCGGTAAAACATTAAGGGGCAGATCCACAGAGAGAGTACGCCGGCGTATCTACTGGCGTACTTTCAAATTTCCCGCATTGTATCATTGTTTTGAATCCTCAAAACAAGATACAACGGCATCTGGGTTAGATCCGACAGGCGTACGTCTTCGTACGCCTTTCGGATCTAAGATGCAATTCTTCGGCGTCCGCTGGGTGGCGTTCCTGTCGTTTTCCGCGTCGAGTATGCAAATTAGCTATTTCCGATGATCCACGAACGTACGAGCGGCCGTCGCATTTTTTTATGTCGGCTTTTTTCGGCGTATAGTTAAAGCTGCTATTTCGTGGCGTACTCAATGTTAAGTATGGCTGTCGTTCCTGCGTATATTTAAAAAAAAAAAAATTGTTTGCGTAAGTCGTCCGTGAATCGGGCTGGACGTAATTTACGTCCACGTCACAAAAAATGACGTCCTTGCGACGTCATTTAGCGCAATGCACGGCGGGAAATTTAGGAATGGAGCATCTTTGTGGATCTGCCCCTAACCCTTTCCCCCTGACCTGGGCAGACGGGTGCTAAGGACACACACACAGTAGGCTACTTGCCTACATGCAGGAGTCTGAAAATCCTAGACTAAAATCTGGTAAGGATAGAGAACAAAAAGGTGCGCCTACTAAGTGCAGTATGTTAAAAATAACAATTTATTGATATAATCAGCCAAATGGCTACTCACATGACAATGGTGAGAAAAGAGCATAAATATCTATTAGTGGGCTGTGTGGTCACTGTTGGGTCCGGGGACCCGTGTCAAGTGCTCTCCTGGTGTGCTGCAGCGGTCCGAACTGAGAAGACAGGTGTAGAGCAGAAGCCGGCCGGCCTGTGTTCTGCTCCGTAGCGGTAGGCGTCTCAGCGTGGAACGCACTCTGTGGCCCAGATTCAGATACGAGATACGATGGCGTATCTCCAGCTACGCCGTCATATCTCTGAGTGCGGGCCGTCGTATCTATGCGCCTGATCCAGAGAATGCATAGATTTCCCAAAGATCCGACCGGCGTAAGTGTCTTACACTGTCGTATCTTAGGCTGCATATTTATGCTGGCTGCTAGGTGGCGCTTCCATATAGTTACACAAGGAATATGCTAATTAGGTATTTACGCCGATTCAGAAACGTACGTCCCGCCGCCGCATTTTTTTACGCAGTTTACGTTAGGCTTTTTTCGGCGTATAGTTACCCCTGCTATATGAGGCGTAGCTAATGTTAAGTATGGACGTCGTTCCCGCGCCGAGTTTTGAAAATTTTATGTCGTTTGCGTTAGTCGCTTTCGCGAATAGGGCTGGACGTCATTTACGTTCACGTCTAATCCAATACGTCCTTGCGGCGTACTTTGGAGCAATGCACACTCGGATATGCGCCGTTCACAAAAAACTTAAAATACGCAGGGTCATCATAAATTCAAATAAAACACGCCCACAACATCCCCATTTGAATGAGGCGGGCTTACGCCGCCACACATACGTTACGCCGCCGTAACTAAGGTCGCAAATTCTTTCTGCATATGGAACTTGCGCCCAAAGTTACAGCGGCGTAATGTATCTGAGATACGTTACGCCCGCAGATAGATAGACAAATCTATCTGAATCCGGGCCAGTATGTTTGAAAATCGGAAGAGACGTCAGGGTGTTTGTCAGATGACGCGCTTCAAAGCTTCCACTTTTTCCTCAGATCTCTCTCTCTTATTATATATATTCCAAATCCTTGATGTTTTTTATTAACACTATGTTGCGTGTGTAACCACCTTAGTGCCATCTCTCTTTGTTTACAAAATCTGGTTAGGCATGGGCAAGTCCACCAAGGCTGACCACTAGCTGTTGCATTCTAGGAGTTGTAGTCCACGCTCAAGCTCACGGTGGGAGGAAAACAGAGAAGCGCAGAGGAAACTACAACTCCCTGGGACCGGATTCTTGGAAGCAGGCAGAGGCAGTGTGTGCCAGGGAGTCGGGACACAGGGCTGCAGGGCTGGGCACTGGCTGCAACTTGACCCCAGGACCAGGACCATTACCCCCCCCCAGGAGGCCGTGGCATGCAAGGACCAGCTGAGCTGAGATCACTGAGGTGAGAGACCCTGAAACGCCTAGCTGACTCCCCATTGCCCCCCCATACACCCCATGTAACCTGCCCCAGTGTTTAGGCTGCATTGATGGGCACTGGAGTTGGCGGCACTGATAGGCACTGGTGAGGCTGCATTAAAAAAACAGGTGGGTCATGGATGATGAGCTCATTCGGCGGTTCAATGGGCCACTTGACTGGACTTGCCCCCCAGGTCTAAGGCTGCCAGCCCTCCCCTGTTCCCCCCACAGCACTGACAGCTTCCCTCCTTTCCCACCGGTTGTTGCTGTGGATGTTTTAGGATGAGTGGGGGAAGGGGCCAGGAAATATACCATTTACCGGCCACTTCCCTTTCTGAATGAACATCGTGAGTGATTGGTAGAGTGGGTTTGAGCTTTGGGGTGCACACCCTAATGCCAAAGGCTGCACACACCTATGCATAGAACATCTATCACTATGTGAAGGATTTGCATGCGGGCTGGAACCCAGCACCATTTTAGTAAAAGTTCGAAGAATTTTCTTTCGATGACAATGTTTGTGTCTAGAGCTCGGCTTTTAAAGTTTAAAGTTCTAAATACGAGCACGTCATTTTTCGAACCTTTCATTTTCGATCATTTGGCATGCAAGGCAGTTCTCTATTCACTGATGTGTGACACCAAATAAACGGCTTAGTTGTTCACAGTGACAATCTTCAAACCAAATGTGCGTAGCGAAAGTGTTCTGTTTGCATATGTCAAGCTAACCCAGCTTCACAGGCGCACAGACGACTGAGAAGCACAGATACTTTTAACAAATTAATCTCGGGCTCCTTTCTATTACATCCCCCTGCAAGTTTATCTCCTGCAAGTGTCATTCCTGATGAGGAAGCCATTGAGTAGTCTCAAAAATAATAATAAACTCATTTGCATTTTAATGAATTTTTAATTGAAGGCAAAGCTGTTGTTTGGCTGTTAAGACACAGAGTTGACTTTCTAGTCTGTGTTGTTGAGAAGTGAGTGAGATCTAAATGTGATAAAACAGTGACAATATTAACCTTAATGAGGGATGAAAGCTTCACTCGTCACGGAAGGGAGGAACAAGGAATAAACAAGATACAGGCTAATAATTAAGAATAGAAAATGTGTCCAAGGATACATGTTGCAGAATCGACCCGTAGTTTGTGTTGCGTACTGTATTGATTTCCCTCTACTGTTTTACAGGGATGACAGAAATGAAATGTCAGAATGTAAGTTAGGGCACATGGGCGTCCGCTGAAATTTTTTCAGGGAGGGGCGCTTCGGCAGCGGTGATACACAGTCGCATTTAACCCTTTCTTCGAACGCTAGCGGGGGTTAAAAGTGCCCGCTAGCGGCCGAATAGCGCAGCTAAAATGATGGTAAAGCGCCACTTTACCGATAACGCGGCCAGCTGGCAGTGTGAAATAGCTCTTGAGATAATTCAGCTTCACTCCATGCCCATATAAATATAACCTAGAGAATGTACAGACCCCCCTTCAGCACAGATGGACCCCACCTTCAGCACAGACCCCTCCATTCAGCACAGATGGACCCCCCATTCTGCACAGAACACTCCATTTAGCACAAATGGACCCCCCTTCAGCACAGACCCCCCCATTACTAGTGTTGCTCACGAATATTCGCATTGCGAATATTCGACTCGAATATAGCATATTCGAGAAATCGCGCTATATTTCGAAATTCGCGGTGAATATTCGCAATTCCGAATATTCGATTTTTTACAATTTTTTTTTTGAATCAGATCACATCCTAGATATCTCCATCGACGTCTAAAAGCATTGCTGGTATCATTAGAGACCCTGGGCCGAGTAGCTGAAGCGTTCATTGAATTTTCCAGAAAGATCGCAATGCGATTATTCGGCAAACGCAATATCGCGCGATTATTTTCCTCGCCCCGATCTTCCGCATCAGAGCGATTTTTACAGTTTCATTTTTAAAACAGATCACATCCTAGTGATCTCCATAGACGTCTGAAAGCATTGCTGGTATGATTAGAGCCATTGGGCCGAGTAGCTGAAGCGATCATTTTATATTGCCGAATAATCGCAATGCGAATATTCGGCAATAGGAATATTGCGCGATTATTTGCTCCGCCCTTTTGCATCAGAGCCAATCAGAGTTCTCCTTCCACACTCGTCACAGGTTAGCAACCAATAGGAACCTGCCTGCATGGACATTATATAAGCTCACTCCCAGCACCATTTCATTGCAGATTCAGAAGCTTGCTATAGAGTGTGGAGGCTGTTTCTGTGTTCCTGGTTTCCTGGTTTCCTGTGTCTTTGTTCTTGATTGATTTAGATCATCACCAGCATTGCTATTTAGTGATTCCAGTGGATCTTTTCCAGTATATCAACTGCTTTTTTCAAAGCAATAGACCCAAGAGCTTTTTTCAAAGCTACGTTTTGTGCTGTTTTGTGCTGTTTTTTTCATTTGTGTTACTGTTTGATCCTGCAATCCTCCCTGTTCAGTTATATTTGCAAGAGATTTCAGAACACATATTGATCTGAGCTTTATAAAAGAGCTTTTCTAAAAGCTAAGTTTTGTTCATCTTGTGTTACTGTCAGATCTTGCAGGTTCACTGTTCAGTGATATTTGATAGGCATCTCAGTTCAAATTTTGTTTAGTTTTCCCTAAAGAGCTTTTATAAAAGCTAAGTTTTGTGTTCAGTTTAGTTAAATTTTGTGTAGTAAGTGTACACACTGTTAGTGTACATTTATTTCATCTAGCTTAGCTTAGTGTGTGTTTAGTGTCTGTGTTTTGTGTTTAAAAAAAAAAAAAAAAAAAAAGTTAGTGTTTGTTTAGTGCTTTTTTTTTTTTTCTTTAATTTTGTAGTCCTTGTCTGGTGTACTACTTTTCTTATAGTTTAGTAGCTGTCTGTGTACGTCTTTGTCTGCGTGCCTGTCTTGTAAAAAAAACACAAAAACACATTTTGTTCACATTTTCCCCCCCAATAAAGTTTAACCCCCCCACACACATATCAGCAATTATGAGCGGCATCCGTGGCCGTGGCAGTAGGGGTAGGGGAGTTACTCCCAGTGCTGGATCGCTGCCAGCACGGGGTACCTCTCGTGCCCCTACTAGTGGTAGAGGATCGGGTGCAAGGGGAGTACGCCTGATCCGGGAGTTCTTCCCATCGGGCAGCCGCCCGATATTGCCATCTCAGGCTCAAGTAGTGGTGGACTACATGGGGCACAGCAGTGCCACTGAGTCGTCGGTCCCGACTCACAGTAGTACCACCATTACACCGTTGCCTGTACTACCCCCCCCCAGCCCCCAAGAGTCCAGCATCTTACTGTTCGACAGCGACAGTGATAGGGATCTCTTGGGGGAGGCCATGCATCAGGCAGACCTCCAGCTCTGTCCTGATGGTCAGGACCTTTTTGAAGGGATGGATGAGGAGGATGGGATACCTGCTGGCAGTATCCCAGAGACATCCCTTCAAACTGGTGCTGCTGTTTTGGTGCAGGAAACAGCAGCACCTAGTCAGACCCAGGCGTGGGTGAGGGGACAGCGGAGCCAGGCTAGAGGCTCCATGTCACGTGGTTCCCTCAGACCAACACATCTCAGCCCTTGGTCTGACATCTCTGGGGGCGAAGAGGGTGACCCATCATGGTTGCCATCTGACGCGTCGGCTCACTACGTCAGTGACGACGGGGAAGGTAGGCACCCTGGTGAAACGGTGCGCCAGGTCACCACCAGGGAGACCATCGTCAGGGTCTCCACTGGTGATGGCAGCAGGAGGTGTCAGGAGGAGGAGCAGCAGCAGCAGCAGCAGCAGCAGGCAGCTCCACCTGTGCGCACCGAATCCCAGCAGGTGCAAGTAAGCGTCACCCCATCTGACAGGAGGGCGGTGCTGAAGTCACCTGTCTGGAATTTCTTTACCCTGGTGGCAGACAACCCTACCGTGGCCATCTGCCGGATTTGTAAAGTGAGGGTGAAGAGAGGGAAGTGTTTGGCTCGGGTGGGTACCACAGCCCTGAACCAGCACCTCAGGATAAACCACTGGGCGTTGTATGAGGAGATGAAGCGTGGTGGTGGTAGCAGCGCCACCACCACAAGTGAGCAGGGTACAGCAGCCCCTGCCACATCTTCATCTGTTTCCAGCAGGTCATGCCCCCCCGCTCCCTCTAGTAGAGGTACTGGTACCGGCAGCCAGACCTCTACTTCCACAGCACCCTCCACGTCTGTGTCCCGCACTGCCGTCCGGCGCCAGGCGTCGATTTCAGACGCCTTTGACCGCACCACTCCCTTCCCCCCTGGAGACCGACGTGTGCGTTCCCTCAATGGGCTCCTGGCAAGGGTTATTGCCCAACATCTGCTGCCCTTCAACATAGTTGACAGCAACCCCTTCAGGCAGATGTTGGAGCAGGCCCAACCCCAATGGCGTGTCCCCAGCCGCCATTTCTTTGCCAGGACTGGTGTCCCTGCCCTACACCAGCACATTGTTCAGAATGTAACCCTGTCGCTGGATCACGCTGTCAGCGACAGGGTTCATCTGACAATGGATGGCTGGACCAGCAGGCATGGGCAGGGACGCTACATCAGCTTCACGGCCCATTGGGTTTCCCTCCGAGGCGTCGGTGAGGGATCGTCGGCAACCGATCTTGTGGTGCCGCCCCGGGGTGTCCAGGGGAGAACTGCTGGTCTCCCTCAAGCCACTGTCTCCGCAGCTGCTGAGCCTCCCAGCAAGCGCCCCCGTAGCTACTCAAGTGTGGGGCACGTGCGCTGTCAGGCCGTGCTCCAGCTTGTTAGTTTAGGGGACCGGAGACACACTGCAGAAGAAGTGCTGAAAGCACTTCAAGCTCAGGTCCAGAAGTGGCTGACACCCCGAAGGCTCCAGCCAGGTATGGTTGTCTGCGATAACGGCAGCAACCTACTCGCCGCCCTCCATGCTGGCAGTCTGACGCACGTGCCCTGTCTGGCACATGTCCTCAACCTGGTGGTGCAGAAGTTCCTGCGCACTTATCCAGGGTTGAGTGACATTGTGGCAAAGGCGCGTAGGATTGCCAGCCACTTCAGGCGCTCCCCAACCGCTACCGCGTCCCTGTCCAAATTGCAGCGGAAGTACAATCTGCCCCTTCACAGGCTGATTGTGGACAGTGTGACGCGGTGGAACTCCACCCTCCACATGCTGAAGAGGTTGTGGGAGCAGCAAAGGGCGGTGAGGGAGTACCTGATGGAACTAGGCACTCAGAGGGCTTCACCACAACTCCCTTTCATCGCCTGTGCGCAGTGGGGGCAGATAAACCAGGTCTGCCAAGTGTTGTCCTCCTTCGAGCAGGCGACCAAGATGGTCAGCAGTGAGCAAATTGGCCTCAATAGCGTGCTGCCAATACTGTTCATGCTGGAGAGGACACTAGATCGCCTGCTCGAGGCTGGGGAGAGTGCCTTGGTGGAGCAGGAGGAGTCAGCAATGCTCCACCGAGACCAGGGCCAGGACCAGGAGGAGGAGGAGGAGGAGGAGGAGGATGATGATGAAGAGGAGGAGGAGGTGGTTGCTGGTGTCGTCCCGGAGTCAGGGCCTGGTCAGGAGGGAGAGCCGGTGTTGGGGGCACCGATAGTCCGGGGGTTGGGCATGTCTGAGTTTGACCAGCAGCGCCTCAGGGAAGAAGAGTCGCACCTCATTAACCTGGCCAGCATTGAGGAGTCACAGCGGGCTGTGCTCTTCCCCATGGCTGCCCACATGCTCAGATGCCTCAGGAGGGACCCCCGGGTTAAGACCATCAAGACGAGGGATGATTTCTGGATGGCCACCCTTTTGGATCCCAGGTGCAAGGGGAAACTGGAGCAGTTCATCCCAGCCAGCCGGAGGCAGCACCGGATGGAGGAACTGCAGGCAGCCATTGTCAGACGGTTGGAGCAGGCAACTCCCCGGCCTCCAGTTGTCCCCCCTCATCTCACCCAGCAGGTGGCTGCACCCAGCTGCAGCCGAGCAGGGGACCTAATGGAAGAGATGAGGATGTTCTTCCAAACCGAGCGACCCAGTACCACCACCAGCAGCAGCAGCAGCAGTCACCACCAGCGGCTGGCCCACATGGTGGCAGACTACATGGCGTCCGTCGGTGCTTCTGACAGTATGAGCACCGACGACCCCATGGAGTACTGGGTTGCCAGATTGGACACCTGCCGCGAGCTCGCTCAGTATGCGCTGGAGTTATTGTCTTGCCCCCCCTCCAGCGTACTATCTGAGCGGACATTCAGCGCGGCAGGTGGGGTGGTCACGGACAAGAGGACCCGTCTGTCCACAGAGTCCGTGGACAGACTCACATTCATAAAGATGAATGAGTCCTGGATCGGCGGTGACTTTCTGGCACCCGTCGTCGGTTCAGGGCGCTGAAGGGTCCCTTGCCATGCATTCCCTGATGAAGCCCCGGACCTGATGTATTTACAGTGCTGAATATAACTATTTCAACATCAGAGAAAATCAATGTTAATATTTGGTACAGTAGGCTTTCTTTGCAATTACAGCGGTCAAAAATTTCTTGTAGTTTTACACCAGCTTTGCACACACTGGAGGAGGGATTTTGGCCCACTCCTCCACACAGATCTTCTCTACATCAGTCATGTTTCTGGGCTATCGCTGAGAAACACGGAGTTTGAGCTCCCTCCAAAGATTCTCTATTGGGTTTAGGTCTGGAGACTGGCTAGGCCACGCCAGAACCTTGATATGCTCCTTACAGAGCCAATCCTTGGTTATCCTGGCTGTGTGCTTTGGGTCATTCTCATGTTGGAAGACCCAGCCTCGACCCATCTTCAAAGCTCTAACTCAGGGAAGGAGGTTGTTGCCCAAAATCTTGCAATACATGGCCCCGGTCATCCTCTCCTTAATACAGTGCAGTCACCCTGTCCCATGTGCAGAAAAACACCACCAAAGCATGATGCTACCACCCCCATGCTTCACATTAGGGATGGCGTTCTTGGCATGGTACTCATCATTATTCTTCCTCCGAACACGGTTAGTGAAATTATGATCAAAAAATTATATTATAGTCTCATCTGACCACATGATTTTCTCCCATGACTCCTTTGGATCAGTCAAGACAATTATGTCA
Source organism: Rana temporaria (assembly GCF_905171775.1). NCBI lineage: Eukaryota > Metazoa > Chordata > Amphibia > Anura > Ranidae > Rana > Rana temporaria. The sequence continues at coordinate 29,300,691 of NC_053491.1, forward strand.
GCAGTTATTTCACACCCTATATACTCTTATTAAGACTGCTGTACATCATGGCAACTCCTGCCCATGTGATATGACTCTGTATCAACTACTACTGTTAATACTACTACTGCTGCTTCTGCTGCTGCTGCTGCCCAGTCAAGACACCTATGTCAGCAGTTATTTGACACTCTATATACTCCTATTCCTACTGCTGTTCATCATGGCACCTCCTGCCCATGTGATATGACTCTGTATCAACTACTACTGTTAATACTACTGCTGCTTCTGCTGCTGCTGCCCAGTCAAGACACCTATGTCAGCAGTTATTTGACACTCTATATACTCCTATTCCTACTGCTGTTCATGATGGCACCTCCTGCCCATGTGATATGACTCTGTATCAACTACTACTGTTAATACTACTGCTGCTGCTTCTGCTGCTGCTGCTGCCCAGTCAAGACACCTATGTCAGCAGTTATTTGACACTCTATATACTCCTATTCCTACTGCTGTTCATGATGGCACCTCCTGCCCATGTGATATGACTCTGTATCAACTACTACTGTTAATACTACTGCTGCTTCTGCTGCTGCTGCCCAGTCAAGACACCTATGTCAGCAGTTATTTGACACTCTATATACTCCTATTCCTACTGCTGTTCATCATGGCACCTCCTGCCCATGTGATATGACTCTGTATCAACTACTACTGTTAATACTACTGCTGCTTCTGCTGCTGCTGCCCAGTCAAGACACCTATGTCAGCAGTTATTTGACACTCTATATACTCCTATTCCTACTGCTGTTCATGATGGCACCTCCTGCCCATGTGATATGACTCTGTATCAACTACTACTGTTAATACTACTGCTGCTTCTGCTGCTGCTGCCCAGTCAATACACCTATGTCAGCAGTTATTTGACACTCTATATACTCCTATTCCTACTGCTGTTCATGATGGCACCTCCTGCCCATGTGATATGACTCTGTATGAACTACTACTGTTAATACTACTGCTGCTTCTGCTGCTGCTGCCCAGTCAAGACACCTATGTCAGCAGTTATTTGACACTCTATATACTCCTATTCCTACTGCTGTTCATGATGGCACCTCCTGCCCATGTGATATGACTCTGTATCAACTACTACTGTTAATACTACTGCTGCTGCTTCTGCTGCTGCTGCTGCCCAGTCAAGACACCTATGTCAGCAGTTATTTGACACTCTATATACTCCTATTCCTACTGCTGTTCATGATGGCACCTCCTGCCCATGTGATATGACTCTGTATCAACTACTACTGTTAATACTACTGCTGCTTCTGCTGCTGCTGCCCAGTCAAGACACCTATGTCAGCAGTTATTTGACACTCTATATACTCCTATTCCTACTGCTGTTCATGATGGCACCTCCTGCCCATGTGATATGACTCTGTATCAACTACTACTGTTAATACTACTGCTGCTTCTGCTGCTGCTGCCCAGTCAAGACACCTATGTCAGCAGTTATTTGACACTCTATATACTCCTATTCCTACTGCTGTTCATCATGGCACCTCCTGCCCATGTGATATGACTCTGTATCAACTACTACTGTTAATACTACTGCTGCTGCTTCTGCTGCTGCTGCTGCCCAGTCAAGACACCTATGTCAGCAGTTATTTGACACTCTATATACTCCTATTCCTACTGCTGTTCATGATGGCACCTCCTGCCCATGTGATATGACTCTGTATCAACTACTACTGTTAATACTACTGCTGCTTCTGCTGCTGCTGCCCAGTCAATACACCTATGTCAGCAGTTATTTGACACTCTATATACTCCTATTCCTACTGCTGTTCATGATGGCACCTCCTGCCCATGTGATATGACTCTGTATCAACTACTACTGTTAATACTACTGCTGCTTCTGCTGCTGCTGCCCAGTCAATACACCTATGTCAGCAGTTATTTGACACTCTATATACTCCTATTCCTACTGCTGTTCATGATGGCACCTCCTGCCCATGTGATATGACTCTGTATCAACTACTACTGTTAATACTACTGCTGCTTCTGCTGCTGCTGCCCAGTCAAGACACCTATGTCAGCAGTTATTTGACACTCTATATACTCCTATTCCTACTGCTGTTCATCATGGCACCTCCTGCCCATGTGATATGACTCTGTATCAACTACTACTGTTAATACTACTGCTGCTGCTTCTGCTGCTGCTGCTGCCCAGTCAAGACACCTATGTCAGCAGTTATTTGACACTCTATATACTCCTATTCCTACTGCTGTTCATGATGGCACCTCCTGCCCATGTGATATGACTCTGTATCAACTACTACTGTTAATACTACTGCTGCTTCTGCTGCTGCTGCCCAGTCAAGACACCTATGTCAGCAGTTATTTGACACTCTATATACTCCTATTCCTACTGCTGTTCATGATGGCACCTCCTGCCCATGTGATATGACTCTGTATCAACTACTACTGTTAATACTACTGCTGCTGCTTCTGCTGCTGCTGCTGCCCAGTCAAGACACCTATGTCAGCAGTTATTTGACACTCTATATACTCCTATTCCTACTGCTGTTCATGATGGCACCTCCTGCCCATGTGATATGACTCTGTATCAACTACTACTGTTAATACTACTGCTGCTTCTGCTGCTGCTGCCCAGTCAAGACACCTATGTCAGCAGTTATTTGACACTCTATATACTCCTATTCCTACTGCTGTTCATCATGGCACCTCCTGCCCATGTGATATGACTCTGTATCAACTACTACTGTTAATACTACTGCTGCTGCTTCTGCTGCTGCTGCTGCCCAGTCAAGACACCTATGTCAGCAGTTATTTGACACTCTATATACTCCTATTCCTACTGCTGTTCATGATGGCACCTCCTGCCCATGTGATATGACTCTGTATCAACTACTACTGTTAATACTACTGCTGCTTCTGCTGCTGCTGCCCAGTCAAGACACCTATGTCAGCAGTTATTTGACACTCTATATACTCCTATTCCTACTGCTGTTCATGATGGCACCTCCTGCCCATGTGATATGACTCTGTATCAACTACTACTGTTAATACTACTGCTGCTTCTGCTGCTGCTGCCCAGTCAAGACACCTATGTCAGCAGTTATTTGACACTCTATATACTCCTATTCCTACTGCTGTTCATCATGGCACCTCCTGCCCATGTGATATGACTCTGTATCAACTACTACTGTTAATACTACTGCTGCTGCTTCTGCTGCTGCTGCTGCCCAGTCAAGACACCTATGTCAGCAGTTATTTGACACTCTATATACTCCTATTCCTACTGCTGTTCATGATGGCACCTCCTGCCCATGTGATATGACTCTGTATCAACTACTACTGTTAATACTACTGCTGCTTCTGCTGCTGCTGCCCAGTCAATACACCTATGTCAGCAGTTATTTGACACTCTATATACTCCTATTCCTACTGCTGTTCATGATGGCACCTCCTGCCCATGTGATATGACTCTGTATCAACTACTACTGTTAATACTACTGCTGCTTCTGCTGCTGCTGCCCAGTCAATACACCTATGTCAGCAGTTATTTGACACTCTATATACTCCTATTCCTACTGCTGTTCATGATGGCACCTCCTGCCCATGTGATATGACTCTGTATCAACTACTACTGTTAATACTACTGCTGCTTCTGCTGCTGCTGCCCAGTCAAGACACCTATGTCAGCAGTTATTTGACACTCTATATACTCCTATTCCTACTGCTGTTCATCATGGCACCTCCTGCCCATGTGATATGACTCTGTATCAACTACTACTGTTAATACTACTGCTGCTGCTTCTGCTGCTGCTGCTGCCCAGTCAAGACACCTATGTCAGCAGTTATTTGACACTCTATATACTCCTATTCCTACTGCTGTTCATGATGGCACCTCCTGCCCATGTGATATGACTCTGTATCAACTACTACTGTTAATACTACTGCTGCTTCTGCTGCTGCTGCCCAGTCAAGACACCTATGTCAGCAGTTATTTGACACTCTATATACTCCTATTCCTACTGCTGTTCATGATGGCACCTCCTGCCCATGTGATATGACTCTGTATCAACTACTACTGTTAATACTACTGCTGCTGCTTCTGCTGCTGCTGCTGCCCAGTCAAGACACCTATGTCAGCAGTTATTTGACACTCTATATACTCCTATTCCTACTGCTGTTCATGATGGCACCTCCTGCCCATGTGATATGACTCTGTATCAACTACTACTGTTAATACTACTGCTGCTTCTGCTGCTGCTGCCCAGTCAAGACACCTATGTCAGCAGTTATTTGACACTCTATATACTCCTATTCCTACTGCTGTTCATCATGGCACCTCCTGCCCATGTGATATGACTCTGTATCAACTACTACTGTTAATACTACTGCTGCTGCTTCTGCTGCTGCTGCTGCCCAGTCAAGACACCTATGTCAGCAGTTATTTGACACTCTATATACTCCTATTCCTACTGCTGTTCATGATGGCACCTCCTGCCCATGTGATATGACTCTGTATCAACTACTACTGTTAATACTACTGCTGCTTCTGCTGCTGCTGCCCAGTCAAGACACCTATGTCAGCAGTTATTTGACACTCTATATACTCCTATTCCTACTGCTGTTCATGATGGCACCTCCTGCCCATGTGATATGACTCTGTATCAACTACTACTGTTAATACTACTGCTGCTTCTGCTGCTGCTGCCCAGTCAAGACACCTATGTCAGCAGTTATTTGACACTCTATATACTCCTAGTCCTACTGCTGTTCATGATGGCACCTCCTGCCCATGTGATATGACTCTGTATCAACTACTACTGTTAATACTACTGCTGCTGCTTCTGCTGCTGCTGCTGCCCAGTCAAGACACCTATGTCAGCAGTTATTTGACACTCTATATACTCCTATTCCTACTGCTGTTCATGATGGCACCTCCTGCCCATGTGATATGACTCTGTATCAACTACTACTGTTAATACTACTACTGCTGCTTCTGCTGCCCAGTCAAGACACCTATGTCAGCAGTTATTTCACACCCTATATACTCTTATTAAGACTGCTGTTCATCATGGCACCTCTTGCCCGAGTGATTTGACACTGTATTGTCAATGTCTACTACTACTATTACAGCTCAGTCAAGACACCTGTGTCCCAATTTTTTGGTACACTATTGACTACTATGACCACTACTGATGCTGTAAAGTATTCCCCAAGTGTTTTTATGCTATGTATTACTATTACCACTACTGCTTGTAAATCATGCCTGTGTGATACTTAGTGGGAATGCTTTAATAAGCATTCCTAGTATGGATACCCGTAAATGTATTAATCTTAATTAGTGTGAATGCTTTAATAAACATTTCCAGTATTGATATCCGTAAATTTAGTAATCTTATTATTCCTTAAGTTTTTTGGTTCTGCGTAAGTTCGGCATACTTTCAGCTATTGAGACCATTCAACTGTAAAAATGTTCGTCTCGTTCAGCTAATGATGGGACTTCTTCAAGTTTTTTTCTACTTTTTACACTTTTATAAATTTTAAGCTTTTAGACCCTTTTTTTAAACATTGAAGTCAATGAGAACATCCTTTTCCCCTTTGAATTCACATGCCATGCCAAAAGTTTCAGCTACTTCATACTTTCACTTACAGACACTGAAAAAACTTTAAAGCGGTCACAAAATATTTAGCTATCCGGCTATGACTTTTCAGATCGTTATCGTTTACAATTTTTTGGTGAAAACGCAATTTACGTTTTGCGAATTTTTCACAAAAATGCAATAGGTTATAATGTAATCCTATGGAGGGGATTTAGAGTCTGTCATGTGACCTTAACATTGGAGATCTTTGTAATTAAAAATATCTTTACAAAAAGGGGAAACAAATTGGTCTCACGCCCACAAGATCTACTTTTCATACACAATTTTTAGATCAAAACGTAGCTATGCTTGTCTGGTTTATGGCAATGTGACCAATTCTGCGATACGTATTTTAGTTTTAATTATTGGAGCAACAGCCAGAAATTATGTCTCATAGACTCTCATGTGAAATTATCTAAAAAATGTTGCTGCAGAACTCACAAAGACGCTCTTTTCTAAATCGCAGAAATGGCCACATTTTTAAGTTTATCTACATAAATTTCATATCGATGCGTTTACAAGGGCCGTGTATTTCAAACGGTGTAGTCGTTGTATCAATTGCATGTACGTTTGAGGATTTATTAAGCTTTGTTTGGAGGCTTAAATCATGTATTAGATCTGTGAATTAAAAGCGTTTGTAATGTTATTTCTTTCCATAAATAACTTTCCTGACCTCAGTGCAATATTCCTCCTCACTGACCTGGGGGGGAGGGGAAACCTATTGAGGGGGGAGGGGCGACCAGGAAGTCAGCATACTCTATACTTTGCAGATAGAGAAAGAAGCTGTGTGTCCTAAAGATAGTGTAGTGGTTATGGTGAATGTCTTTGGCAAGGGGCTCACCAATTAAGCATTCCCACTCGCATTTTCCTCAGGAAATGCATTGTCTAGTTATATTATATTTTAATACTCCTGCTGCTGCCTCCATGCTGAGTAAAGCTTCATGACCTTTCTGGCACAGCGGATCCACCAACAGCCTCCGCTACAAGCTACCAGACCGGACTACCAGACCGGATCTAAACAGCAAGTGTAACTATAACAATGAACCTTATGTTAAACCCTGTTTTGCGGCATTTATACTGCAACCATTGGGCTGACTGCAAGAGCTCATCTGCATTCTCTCTCTTTCTTGCTCTCCCTCTCTCTCTCTTTGTATATATATATATATATATTGTTGCTTTTGTTATGTTCATTTTTCAACAGTTTATTTTGTGTTCGTCGTGTCTGTGTCGTGTGCTTTAGTTTGTCCTAGGTTAATGTTAAATAAAATAATAGTATAAAATGTTTTTGCTTATTATGAAGTTAAATGTGTTGATGTTGATTTGTTTGATGTGAAGTTAGATGTGTTGAAAAACCTACAACTCTATCTCAAAAAGAAATGAAACATTTCCAAAAAATAAGTTTTTTTAATACAAAAATAAATTTAAATATAGCTCTCAATCCGTTTTTGAATGCGGTGCATTTCCGCAATCTGACCCGATAGCTGCTGCTCTAGCAGAGCATTTTGTTGGTTGAGGTAGCTCATCTTACGCTGGTTCTGAAGGATCTTCTGGTGCGTCTTTTCAATGAGTATATTTTGCCTCTTCAGATCTCTTGATGCTTTTAGGATATAATAAAAAAACATTTGGATTTCAAATAACGTTACCAAATAAATAAATATTTTTTTTTGCTTATTAATCAATCATTATCATGTGTATACACTTGTTATGTGTCTAACACATCCCGGGAGTGCAGAATTATTAGGCAAATGAGTATTTGGACCACATCATCCTCTTTATGCATGTTGTCTTACTCCAAGCTGTATAGGCTCGAAAGCCTACTACAGATTAGGCATATTAGGTAATGTACATCTCTGTAATGAGAAGGTGTGTGGTCTAATGACATCAACACTCTATATCAGGTGTGCATAATTATTAGTCAATTTCCTTTTCTTTGGCAAAATTGACCAAAAGAAGGATTTGACAGACTCTGAAAAGTCCAAAATAGAGAGATATCTAGCAGAGGGATGCAGCACTCTTAAAGTTGCAAAGCTTCTGAAGCGTGATCATCAAACAAAAGAAGCGTGTGGAAAAACAAAGGTGCAAAATAACTGCCCATGAACTGAGAAAAGTTAAGCGTGCAGCTGCCAAGATGCCACTTGCCACAAGATTGGCCATATTTCAGAGCTGCAACATCACTGGGGTGCCCAAAAGCACAAGGTGTGCAATACCCAGAGACATGGCCAAGGTAAGAAAGGCTGAAAGACGATGACCACTGAACAAGACACACAAGCTGCAACGTCAAGACTGTGCCAATAAATATCTCAAGAAAGATTTTTCTAAGGTTTTATGGACTACTGAAATGAGAGTGAGTCTTGATGGGCCAGATGGAAGAGCCCGTGGCTGGATTGGTAAAGGGCAGGGAGCTCCAGTCCGACTCAGACGCCAGCAAGGTGGTGGTGGAGTACTGGTTTGGGCTGGTATCATCAAAGATGAGCTTGTGGGGCCTTTTCGGATTGAGGATGGAGTCAAGCTCAACTCCCAGTCCTACTGCCAGATTATGGAAGAGACCTTCTTCAAGCAGTGGTACAGGAAAAAGTCACCATCCTTCAAGAAAAACATGATTTTCATGCAGGACAATGCTCCATCACACGTGTCAAAGTACTCCACAGCGTGGCTGGCAAGGAAGGGTATTAAATAAAAAAAAGTAATGACATGGCCTCCTTGTTCACCTGATCTGAACCCCATTGAGAACCTGTGGTCCATCATCAAATGTGGGATTTACAAGGAGGGAAAACAGTACACCTCTCTGAACAGTGTCTGGCAGGCTGTGGTTGCTGCTGCACGCAATGTTGATGGTGAACAGATCAAAACACTGACAGAATCCATGGATGTCAGGCTTTTGAGTGTCCTTGCAAAGAAAGGTGGCTATATTGGTCACTGATTTGTTTTTGTTTTGTTTTTAAATGTCAGAAATGTGTATTTGTGAATGTTGAGATGTTATATTGGTTTCACTGTTAAAAATAAATCATTGAAATGGCTATCTATTTATTTTTTGGTTAAGTTGCCTAATAATTCTGCACAGTAATAGTAGTCACCTGCACACACAGATATCCCCCGAAAATAACTAACACTAAAAACAAACTAAAAACTACTTCCAAAAAAATTCAGCTTTGATATTAATGAGTTTTTGGGGTTCATTGAGAACATGGTTGTTGTTCAATAATAAAATGAATCCTCAAAAAATACAACTTGCCTAATAATTATGCACTACCTGTATACTTCTAGCATCAATACCATATTATGGTTATACAATCTGACAGGTGCGCTTTATATGTTGTCCATTTTTATATCTACATTTTGTTGTTGAAATGTTATTAATCATTGTGCACATATTTACCTTCCTGAATGAGGCTCACAGGACCGCTCTCTTCCTCCTGCTCTTCTGCTTGAGAAGTTGGGGTGGTGGGGGGGGGAAGCTCCTCAGCTTGCTCCTCAACAGGAGCTGGGGTTGGGGAGTGGGAGGGCCCTGGCTGCTCCTCCTCATCCATGTCCTCCTCTGCCGCATCCTCCTCTGCCGCATCCTCCTCCTCCTCCTCATCGGCCTGGCGCCTTCTGCGCTTGGCGCGGACAACTGGCATTGGAGCTCCTATAATAACACAATGTTCATATATTATAAAAATGTTTTCTAATGACGTATGCAAATTCTGTGTACTGTGCTGTATTGTATATGAATACAAATTGATTTATATAGACAGTTAACCAATGGGACAATGTTATATTAAAGGGTCTTGTGGGCACTACAGGGGACTGAGCGTGAGCTGGGATGCAACCATGTTAAAATGAGCTGTTTTTGTCTCCTTTGTTTTGTTCAGACCATCTCATGTTAAAAAAAGGGCCTGATGGAGCACACGGGATTACTATAACAACCCCACTCCTAACACAGGAATTTAGTGGTAATCTATATATATAAAACTCAACGTGTGTGTGTGCATAAATGTATGTATGTATGTATGTATGTATGTATGTTCCAGCATCACGTACAAACGGCTAAAGATATTTATATGAAACTTGGCACACAGGTTACTTATATGTCAGCCACAAACATAGGATAGGTGGTTTAAACCTTACCCACCCCCACTTGCCATGGTCGGGGTTTTTCTTTAAAGTCCCATGCAAAGCAATGGGAAAATTATGTTCCCACATAACTTCTGTGTTCCTGTCTGCTGCCCCATGTCTTTTTTCAACAGTACTATGAATACCTTGGCCGGTGGTGATATATGTTAGCACAACATGGCATCTTGGTTAACAACATCTGACCTTACATGAATTACATATGACCTTACATAACTGTCACCAAAGGAGCTGCGGTGGCTCCACGCGATTGCCACTGCACTGACAACTGATTCACCTCTGCAGCTAGGGGTTCGGATCCCGCTCTCGGCTACCTGTGAATTGAGTTTGGTGGTCTCAGCCCCGCCACTGGTGGGTGTGCTATGCGAGGTTGGGTTGGGAGGACCCCCTCACACCCGCCATTGCCAACCGGGGCATGGAGAAAGGTGGCAGATTGCCTCTGGGGGAGGCCTCCCAACTCCTGCAGGCCGGCTCCTCTCTCTTTCGAGTTCACGCACAAAATACACTTTTTTAAAAAAAAACATAACTGTCAACAATAACTTACCTGGATGATATTTAGCCCGAAGACGTCTGACATTACCCATTTGGCGCCTCTTGAGGTCAGACCACTTCTTAACAATGGCCTTGTGGTCATGTTGGCCGCCAAAGTCAGCGATTAGGGCGCTGACCACAGCCCTTTTCTGTGGCTGCCGCCGCAGGTCATCATATCCTGTTTCCAGGAACTTCTGCAAGATGAAGAACAAAGTATATTGTAATACTTCTGTTGACAGCCTTATGGATATATGACGTAAATGTATGCTATTCAACAATTGGAAGCATTCTCGCCTTATTAATCAATGACAGGGGTAACATGAAAGATTTTATATCCTGCCATTTCGGTCGCCACCTTTTTTGCATAAATATAGCAGCCATTATCATTTGCATAATTATGAATATATTATTAACAACACAGGATACACGTATAGGGGAGATATGCGTTGCTAACTCTTTTCCCTGTCAGGAGCCTAACGCCCCGGGGGGTCAGAGACGGGACCTTTTTCGGAGGACCACTGACGTATGTACCAGTCGCAGTTTTTTGTGATGTCACTCTTTAGGTGTGTGCACATTTTTCACTGCATCCGGGTGGAGTTTTTGGGTTGTGTTTTGCACGCCACAGGCTTTTCAACAGGAAAAAAAACAGCTGGAGGCAGAATGGTTGCAAAACACTACGTGTTTGTTACTTAACTCTGGGTTTCAAGACCAGTCCACCTCCAGCTGTTGCAAAACTACTACTCCCATCAGCCACGGTCTGTCAGTGCATGCTAAGAATTTTACTTTTGCTGCATTTAGGGTGCCACAGTTTAGAGACCCGTGCATAAAGGCCTGAAAAATGGGGGCCTGCAGAACTTACAATACTAGAAGTGCCAGCATTCCCAGGCATGCTGGAAGTTGTAGTTCTGCAACATCTAAAGGGCAATATGTATTCGAACGTCCTTGGGCCTTGAGGACACTGAAGTCAGGACGTTCGCATACGTCCTATGTCCAAAAAAATTTTAAATTCATTATGCTAAATAACAAGGAAAAGTGCCAATATACACATTTGCCAACCAGGGTGTCTGCAGCTGTCCAGGCATGCTGGGACTTGTAGTTTTGTAAAAGCAGGAGACACATTTTTTGTGAAATACTAATATATGATCATATATACTAACTTTTAAACTAGACTTAAATGCTGGGCTGGGCTGGGACTTGTAGTTTTGTAAAAGCAGGAGACACATTTTTGGTTAAATACTAATATCTGATCATATATACTAACTTTTAAACTAGACTTAAATGCAGTTGAAGATGATGAAATAACAGTGGTCAAAATACTTACACAAATCAGCAACTTTTCCTCAGACTTAGTGAAATTGCTTCCAACCATGTTGCTGTGTGATTGCGCTGCGATCATAAGTTGGAAACTGGCAAGGCTCCAGGAAATGGTCGCGTGTTGTTCGCGTGTTGATTGCGCTGCTTGGACCGAGATGGGTCCATATGGCTTCGGCTGTATGGACCACAGTAACTCTTTTCCCTGTCAGGAGCCTAGGAGCCTAACGCCCCGGGGGGTCAGAGACGGGACCTTTTCGGAGGACCACTGACGTATGCAACCGTCGCAGTTTTTTGTGATGTCACTCTTTAGGTGTGTGCAAATTTTTCCTTGCACCGGGTGGAGTTTTTGGGTTGTGTTTTGCACGCCACAGGCTTTTCAACAGAAAATAACCAGCTGGAGGCAGAATGGTTGCAAAACACTACGGGTTTGTTACCTAACTCTGGGTTTCAAGACCAGTCCACCTCCAGCTGTTGCAAAACTACTACTCCCATCAGCCACGGTCTTTCAGTGCATGCTAAGAATTTTACTTTTGCTGCATCTAGGGTGCCACAGTTTAGAGACCCGTGCATAAAGGCCTGAAAAATGTGGGCCTGCAGAACTTACAATACTAGAAGTGCCAGCATTCCCAGGCATGCTGGAAGTTGTAGTTCTGCAACATCTAAAGGGCAATATGTATTCAAACGTCCTTGGGCCTTGAGGACACTGAAGTCAGGACGTTCGCATACGTCCTATGTCCAAAAAAATTTTAAATTCATTATGCTAAATAACAAGGAAAAGTGCCTAAATACACATTTGCCAACCAGGGTGTCTGCAGCTGTCCAGGCATGCTGGGACTTGTAGTTTTGTAAAAGCAGGAGACACATTTTTGGTTAAATACTAATATCTGATCATATATACTAACTTTTAAACTAGACTTAAATGCAGTTGAAGATGATGAAATAACAGTGGTCAAAATACTTACACAAATCAGCAACTTTTCCTCAGACTTTGAGAAATTGCTTCCCACCATGTTGCTGTAATATTGGGAAACTGGCAAGGCTCCAGGAAATGGTCGCGTGTTGTTCGCGCAATTGCGCATGCGCGATCGAAAAATCGCAATCGCAATATGTATTTTGGTTAAAATATCATACATATTCGATTTCAGAGTGCTGCTACAGCAGTTTTCGAAATATCTGCAATAAATTTCGCATTCGCATGTTGCGATATTTCGATAAAATATCAGGAATATTCTGAGCCAATCAGAGCGCTCCTCCAGCATATCTCGAAATTGCGCAATAAATATCGCATTCGCATGTTGCGATATTTCGATAAAATATCACGAATATTCTGAGCCAATCAGAGCGCTCCTCCAGCATATCTCGAAATTGCGCAATAAATATCGCATTCGCATGTTGCGATATTTCGATAAAATATCACGAATATTCTAAGCCAATCAGAGCGCTCCTACCGCAGTTATTAAAAAATCGCAATTATTTTCGCATTCGCAATAGCGAAAAATCGCATTCAATTAATTTCGATAAAATATCACGAATATTCGAATTTAGCGAATATATCTCGAATATTCGAATATATATTCGAGATATATCGCGAAATCGAATATGGCATATTCTGCTCAACACTACCCATTACGCACAGACCCCTCCATTCAGCACAGACCCCACTTCAGCACAGATGGAGCCCCTTTACGCACAGACGCCCCTTCAGCACATACCCCCCTTCAGTACAGACGCCCCTTCAGCACAGATGGACCCCCCATTCAGCACAAACCCCCCTCCCCCATCCCATTCAGTACCTCAGATCAGCCATCAGCCCGTTTGGACCGCCCGTGGTCGCAAAACTCTTTAACGCCTTCTCGATTTTCCAGGGGGGGTCAATTGCCCCCCCTTGCCCTATGGAGCGGACGCCCATGTTAGGGCAGCAGCAGCCCCAACCTTTTTGGACTGGCTTCTTGAAAGAAAATATTGGCAAGCAGGACCGTTTGAATGAATATGGGGGCCCCAAGCAAAATGGACATGGAGGCCCCCCAACCCCCCCCCCCTTGCACGCACAGGGAGGGAGGGGGGAGTAAAAAAACATGGGGGGAGTAAAAAGAACATGGAGGGGAGTAAGAAGGACACAGGGAGGTCCTCCTTGTGTCCTTCTTACTCCCCTCCTCCCCCCTCCCTATGTTATTTTTACCCCCCATGTTTTTTTTACTCCCCCTCCCTATGTTTTTTTTACCCCCCGGGCCCCCCTCCCTACCGTGTCCATACCGCGCGGCAGGAGATTCAGTTTCCTGTTCCCGACCGGACTGACAGGAAGTGAGCACTGTACCGCGCAGTACCTGGCCGATGTCCGGACTGACAGGAGGAAGGAAGAGGAGCTGCTCAGCCGCGCTACACAGAGAAGGGGAAGTGACGACTTGAGGTAGGCTCTCTATAGAGCGCTCAGGCGGCTGCAGGAAGCACAGCAAGGGCGGCAAGCAAGGGCCCTGCTTGGGGCCCCAGGTCAGCTCGGGGCCCCAAGCAATTGCTTGGTTTGCCTGCCTTGTAGCGACGGGCCTGTTGGCAAGGACCTGCGGGAAGGTGGTGGATTGGGAGGGCTTTCTCCGTGGCCGATACATCAATGTATAGTACAGTACAGTACAGATTTTAGTTTGTGTTCAGTACCTATACAAATTAAAACAACATTATTAACCACTTAAGACCCGGACCTTTAGGCAGCTAAAGGACCCGGCCAGGTTTTGCGATTCGGCACTGCGTCGCTTTAACAGACAATTGCGCGGTCGTGCTACATGGCTTCCAAACAAAATTGGCGTCCTTTTTTTCCCACAAATAGAGCTTTCTTTTGGTGATATTTGATCATCTCTGCGGTTTTCATTTTTTGCGCTATAAACAAAAATAGAGCGACAATTTTGAAAAAAAAATCAATGGGCCAGATTCAGGTACATTTGCGGCAGCGTAACGTATCGTCTTTACGTTACACCGCCGCAAGTTTTCAGCGCAAGTGCCTGATTCACCAAGCACTTGCGTGTAAACTTACGGCGGTGTAACGTAAAGCCGTCCGGCGCAAGCCCGCCTAATTCAAATGGGGCGTGTACCACTTAAATTCGGCGCGCCCCCGCGCCGAACGTTCTGTGCATGCTCCATTTGGAAATTTTCCGCCGTGCTTTGCGCGAAATTACGGCGCCCGACGTGTTTGTGAATGGCGATGTGCGTAACGTACTTACGGAAAAAATATTTTTTAGATTTGACGCGGGAACGACGGCCATACCTTAACATGGCTGGTCTAAAGTTAAGCCATGAAAAAGCAGGCTTAACTTTGCGACGGGGAAAAAACGACTTGCGACGACGTAACGCACGCAAGTACCTTCGTGGATCGCCGTAAAAGCTAATTTGCATACCCGACGCTGGAAAACGACGCGAACTCCACCCAGCGGCTGCCGAAGTATTGCAGCCTAAGATCCGAAGGCGTACAAAGCCGTAAGCCTGTCGGATCTTAGCCAAATGCCGTTGTACCTTGTTTGTGAATCACAAATTAAGATACGACGCGGCAAATTTGAAAATACGCCGGAGTATCAGTAGATACTCCGGCGGATTTCTTCTGTGAATCTGGCCCAATATTTTTTACTTTTTGCTATAATAAATATCCCCCAAAAATATATATAAAAACATTTGTTTTCCTCAGTTTAGGCCGATACGTATTCTTCTACCTATTTTTGGTAAAAAAATCGCAATAAGCGTTTATCGGTTGGTTTGCGCAAAATGTATAGCGTTTACAAAATAGGGGATAGTTTTAATGCATTTTTATAAAAAAAAAAATTTACTACTAATGGCGGCGATCAGCGATTTTGTTTCGTAACTGCGACATTATGATGGACACTTCTGACAATTTTGACACATTTTTGGGACCATTGTCATTTTCACAGCAAAAAATGCATTTAAAATGCATTGTTTACTGTGAAAATGACAATTGCAGTTTGGGAGTTAACCACAAGGGGGCGCTGAAGGGGTTATGTATGACCTAATATGTGTTTCTAACTGTAGGGGGGTGTTGCTGTAGGTGTGACGTCATCGATTGTGTATCCCTATAAAAGGGATCACACGATCGATGACGGCGCCACAGTGAAGAGCGGGGAAGCTGTGTTTACACACGGCTCTCCCCGTTCTTCAGCTCCGGGGACCGATCGCGGGACTCCAGCGGCGATCGGGTCCGCGGGTCCCGCGGTCCCGGAGCTTCGTGCATGTAGGTGCATGTGCCCAGCCGTGCCATTCTGCCAACGTAAATGTGCAGGAGGCGGTCCTTAAGTGGTTAAGCTGGAGTTATGTGTTTAGACCTTTTTGTCACATTACGGTACAGTAGTTAAGAATGCTTAAAATATTGATTACTTGTGATTCCTCATTTAACAATTAATTAGTTTAACGACCTGGTCATTGGAACGGAACCTGTTAGTTAAGTGAGGAGTACCTGTATTTAAAAAAAATAGGATGATTGAAGCACATTGGGCCAGATTCACAGAAGAAGTACGCTGGAGTATCTACTGACACTCCGGCGTACTTTCAAATTTCCTGCGTCGTATCTTTAGTTTGAATCCTCAAACCAAGATACGACGGCTTCTGGCTTCGATCCGACAGGCGTACGGCTTCGTACGCCTTTGGATCGTAGGTGCAATACTTTGGCGCCCGCTGGGTGGAGTTTGCGTCGTTTTCCGCGTCGGGTATGCTAATTAGCATTTTCCGTCGATCCACGAAGGTACGCGCGGCCGTCGCATTCTCTTACGTCGTCGCTAGTCGGCTTTTCCCGGCGTATAGTTAGAGCTGCTATTTTGTGGCTTATATTTAGACCCGCCATGTTAAAGTATGGCCGTCGTTCCCGCATCGAATTTTGAATATTTTTTTTTTGCGTAAGTCGTCCGTGAATAGGAAAGGATGTAACTCACGTCGACGTTCAAAAAATGACGTCGGTGCGACGTCATTTCGCGCAAAGTACGGCGGGAAATTTCAAAACGGAGCATGCGCAGTATGTTCGGCGCAGGAACGCGCCTAATTTAAATGATCCACGCCCCCTACCCGGATCATTTGAATTAGGCAGGCTTGCGCCGGAGGGATTTACGCTACGCCGCCGCAACTTTACAGGCAAGTGCTTTGTGAATCAAGCACTTGTGTAACGTAAATGCGATACGTTACGCCGCCGCAAATGTACCAGAATCTGGCCCATTATTTCTATTATTACAATGTAATACAAAAGGAAATAGTTCAACTCACCATAATGCAGAATCAGAATCTGTGAGAGCCCTGAGTGTGTCACGTGCCAATGACAGCTAATCACGTGATGTAAACAGAAGATTGTAATCATATTTTATGCCGATTACTAGCTTCTGTCAGAGGGACATGGGTCCTTCACACAAACACCCACTGCTGCTAAGCAGTGCCCACTAGTACCATCTGCCAGTGATCACCAGTGCCACCTACCAGTGTGTAGCACTACCCCCGAAGAAGCTGCTGGTTTAGATTTTGGGTTTTGCATGTTACCTCTATGTTCGTTGTCTAGGGAAAGATTTCTGTAGCAATTGGAATGTCCACACAAGATGTAAAACCTCCAACTGTAGGCTTTATTTTCGCTGCATAAACATTGAAGGAAGTAGAAAGTATAGAGACAGTGGGGAGGGAAGGTTCAGGTACTCAGTACAGAATGCACAACAATTCTCAGGAGTTCCAATTTTCGTCAATCACTCCTGAGTGGGTATTGCTCATCCGGATAGACCCCTCTCACATGGCCTAGCAGCCGGGATGACGCACGAATAGCACCGGAACAGTCTCTGCCACCGACCGTTTAAGTGCACGGAATGAATACTCAGGAATCCTCTGCCACAAGATTTAAAGTCCTGAATTTCTTGCTTTACAGGCAAAGGGCCAGATTCAGGTACAAATGCGGCGGCGTAACGTATCGTCTTTACGTTACACCGCCGCATGTTTTCAGCGCAAGTGCCTGATTCACCAAGCATTTGCGTGTAAACTTACGGCGGTGTAACGTAAAGCCGTCCGGCGCAAGCCCGCCTAATTCAAATGGGGCATGTACCATTTAAATTAGGCGCGTTCCCGCGTCGAACGTTCTGCGCATGCTCCGTGTGAAAATTTCCCGACGTGCATTGCGCGAAATGACGTCGCCCGACGTAATGTTTTGGAATGGCAACGTGCGTAGCGTACTTTTGTATTCCCGGACGTCTTACGCAAAAAAAAAAAATTAGAAATTCGACGCTGGAACGACGGCCATACTTTAACATGGGCTGTCTAAAATTAAGCCATGAAAAAGCAGGCCTAACTTTGCGACGGGAAAACACGACTAGCGACGACGTAACGAACGCGCGCACCTTCGTGGATCACCGTAAAAGCTAATTTGCATACCCGACGCTGGAAAACGACGCGAACTTCACCCAGCGGCGGCCGAAGTATTGCATCCTAAGATCCAAAGGCGTACGAAGCCGCAAGCCTGTCGGATCTTAGCCAAATGCCGTCGTAACTTGTTTTGAGGATTCAAAACAACGATACGACGCGGCAAATTTGAAAATACGCCGGCGTATTACAACTGTGAATCTGGCCCAAAGAATCTTTAAGCCAATCCGGCGGGGTGTAAGGTATTGTAGGTCAGCAGTGCATCCTTCAAGAAGTTTCCAGGCCTCTCCCAAAGTACCAGCCTTCTGCTCGGTCCTTTCCGGGACAGGTCCTCCCCTGGCTTCCTTCATTGAGTGGCTTCTTCCCGCAGGACAGACAGCACAGGACCACCTCCAACGCATAGGCCCCAGCCAGGATAGCTGGGCCTACTTTACAGGAACACAGCCTTGGACCAGCGAGGTCCCGAGATCACACACACCTCACGCCAGGAGGGCCACGAGGCGAAGGACCCCGAAAAATGGCGTCTCCCCTTAAGTATGCCCTCCCAGCTCGCACAGTAGGGCCACCACTCCCACTGTACTGCTGCCGAGGAGGGACACCCAATACACCATGGTACACCTGTGGTCCAACATGGGCCTGAAGTGGCAACGCCACCCATAGGCAACAAAGGAAAAATACTACCAGGCAGTACCACAGCCAGAACAGAGGCAAATGTATGCATAATTCAACAGTTCTGGGCCCAACTATTGGCCCAGACATCCCCTAAATTTGAAATAGCGCCCCCATCTTTGGGAGCAGGGCACTACAAGTGCATATCAGTGCCACCTATCAGTGCCCACCAGTGCCACCTATCAATGTCCACCAATTACACCCATCAGTGCTGCCAATCAGTGCCCATCAGTGCTTCATCATCAGTCCCACCTATCAGTGCTGCCTATCAGTGTCAGCTACTAGTGCCTATTAGTGCCACCTATCAGTGGCCTTCAGTGCCACCAATCAGTGCCCATCAGTGCCTCGTCATTAGTCCCGCAAATCAGTGCTGCCTATCAGTGTCACCTACTTGTGCCTATTGGTGCCCTTCAGTGCCACCTATCAGTTCCGCCCATCAGTGCCACTTATCAGTGCCCATCAGTATCACATTGTTACATATAGTTACATAGTTAGTCAGGTTGAAAAAAGGCACAAGTCCATCCAGTTCAATCAAAAAAATTAATAAATAAATAAAAAATAATCCTACAATCCCATACACCCAATCCTATACCC
Organism: Rana temporaria; assembly: GCF_905171775.1. NCBI lineage: Eukaryota > Metazoa > Chordata > Amphibia > Anura > Ranidae > Rana > Rana temporaria. Next base: position 29,319,929 of record NC_053491.1, read on the forward strand.
ACAGTTGATCCAGAGGAAGGTGAAAAACCTAGCAAAGCATGATCCAATTTGCTACATCAGGGGAAAAGCATTCCTTCCCGATCCCCTGAGAGGCAATCGGATATTCCCCGGATCAACTTTACCTATAAATGTTAGTACTTAATTATATTATGTACATTTAGGAAAGAATTCAGACCTTTCTTAAAGCAATCTAGTGATCTGGCCAGAACCACCTCTGGAGGGAGTCTGTTTCACATTTTCACAGCTCTTATGCCGCGTACACACGATCATTTTTCAGGTTGCAAAAAACAACGTTTTTCAGCCTCTAGAAAAAACTTTTTTTCTAACTTCATCATTAAAACGACATTGCCTACACACGATAGTGAAAAAAAAAATGCTCTAACAAAGCGCGGTGACGTACAGCGCGTACGACGGCACTATAAAGGGGAAGTTCCATGCGGATGACGCCACCCTTGGGGCTGCTTTTGCCAATTTTGTGTTTGTAAAAGACGATTTGCGCTTTTCTGTCTGTTACAGCGTGATGAATGTGCTTACTCCATTACGAACGCTAGTTTTACCAGAACGAGCGCTCCCGTCTCATAACTTGCTTCTGAGCATGCGCAGGTTTTTCACGTCGTTAAAGCCCACACACGACCATTTTTTACAATCCGAAAAATGACCGTGTGTACGCGGCATTACTGTAAGGAAACCTTTCCGTATTTGAAGATGAAGGGCTGGATTCAGATACAATGGTGTATCTATCCGCCCGGCATAACGTATCTCAGATACGTTACGCCGCCGTAATTTAGGGCGCAAGTTCTGTATTCAGAAACAACTTGCGCCCTTAGTTACGGCGGCGTAACGTATCTGTGTCGGCGTAAGCCTGCCTAATTCAAATGTGGATGATGTGGGCGTGTTTTATGTATATTAACTGTGACCCCGCGTATATTATATCCCAGTGCGCATGCTCGAAACTCGTCCAGCCCTATTTGCGAACGGCTTACACAAACGACGTAAAATTTTCAAAACTCGATGCGGGAACGACGGCCATACTTAACATAGGATACGCCTCATATAGCAGGGGTAACTATACGCTGAAAAAAGTCTAACGTAAACAACGTAAAAAAATGCGCCAGCCGGACGTAAGTTTCTGAATCTGCGTATCTAGCTCATTTGCAGATTCCACACGTAAATATACGGAAGCGCGACCTAGCGGCCAGCGTAAATATGCAGCCTAAGATACGACGGTGTAAGACACTTACGCCGGTCGGATCTTAGGGAAATTTATGCGTAACTGATTCTATGAATCAGGCGCATAGATACGTCCCCGCACACTCAGAGATACGACGGCGTATCTGGAGATACGCCGTCGTATCTTCTCTCTGAATCTACCCCGAAATCTCTTTTCCTCTAGACAAAAAGAGTGCCCCCTTGTCCTTTGTGTTGACCGTAATAACTCAACACCAAGTTCAGTATATGAACCTCTTATATATTTGTACATGATGATCATATTCTCCTCTTCTCAAGAGTGAATAAATTCAGTTCCTCTAATCTTTCCTCATAGCTGAGCTCCTCCATGCCTCTTATCAGTTTGGTTGCCCTTCTCTGCACTTTCTTCAGTTCCCCCATAACAGTGCCCATCAGTGCCTCCTTATCAGTGCCTATCAGTGCAGCCTCATCAGCGCACATCAATGAAGGAGAAAAATGACCTGTTTGCTAAATATTATAACAAACTAAGTTATTTAAACAACAAATAAAATAAAAAGCCAAGCAGGGAATAAATACCACAAAAAAAGGCTCTATTTGTGTGAAAATAAAATTCATAATGGGTACAGTGTTGTATAACTGTGCAATTATCTTTCATAGAGTGAGAGCGCTAAAAGCTGAAAATTGTTCTGGGCAGGAACTTGGGAAGGATTTTTAAGTGTCCAGTAAGCAAGTGATTAAAATATTTCTATCTTGGTAGGGATGGTCTTCGTCTGCCTCCACTTTGTCCACATCTATGCAATAATGGTGGACCAGAGATACAACTTTGACTGCAAGGAGGTGGATGATGCAAAGGATACCTTTGATGCTCTAGTCCAGGGATATGCAATTAGCGGACCTCCAGCTGTTGCAGAACTACAAGTCCCATGAGGCATAGCAAGGCTCTGACAGCCACAAGCATGACACCCAGAGGCAGAGGCATGATGGGAATTGTAGTTTTGCAACATCTGGAGGTCCGCTAATTGCATATCCCTGCTCTAGTCCCTTGGTATTGAGGTGAGAGTTCTGGGAGCCCTTTAATGGATATGATCATCTATCCTACTGTCATCCATATACACCTGGCTTAGTGGACATTCAGCTGTATCTCTATTCCCGTTTGGCAGTTTTCACTGCAATTTGATTTTTGGGACACTTATCACTATTCAATTCATTCTATTTTTTAGTTTTTTTATATATTTGCACACTTATAGCCAGATTCAGGTACGTTTACGCCGGCGTATCAGTAGATACGCTGTCGTAACTCTGAATCTACGCCGGCGTTAATTTAACCACTTCCGGACCGCCGCATGTACATTTACGTCGGCAGAATGGCACGGACAGGCACATCAACGTACCTGTATGTGCCTGCCTAGACGTGGGTCAGGGGTCCGATCGGGACCCCCCCCCCCCCGTACATGCGGCGGTTCCCGTGGCTGAAGAACGGGGAGAGCCATATGTAAACACGGCTTCCCCGTGCTTCACTGTGGCGGCTGCATCGATCGAGTGATCCCTTTTATAGAGAGACTCGATCGATGACGTCAGACCTACAGCCACACCCCCCTACAGTTGTAAACACACACTAGGTGAACCCTAACTCCTAAAGCGCCCCCTGTGTTTAACTCCCATACTGCAACTGTCATTTTCACAATAAACAATCCAATTTAAATGCATTTTTTGCTGTGAAAATGACAATGGTCCCAAAAATATGTCAACATTGTCCGAAGTGTCCGCCATAATGTCGCAGTCACGAAAAAAATCGCTGATCGCCGCCATTAGTAGTATAAAAAAAAACAACTATCCCCTATTTTGTAAACGCTATAAATTTTGCGCAAACCAATCGATAAACGCTTATTGCGATTTTTTTTACCAAAAATAGGTAGAAGCATACGTATCGGCCTAAACTGAGGGAAAAAAAATGTATATATGTTTTTGGGGGATATTTATTATAGGTAAAAGTAAAAAATATTGATTTTTTTTCAAAATTGTCGCTATATTTTTATAGCGCAAAAAATAAAAACCGCAGAGGTGATCAAATACCACCAAAAGAAAGCTATATTTATGGGGAAAAAAGGACGCCAATTTTGTTTGGGAGCCACGTCGCACGACCGCGCAATTGTCTGTTAAAGCGACGCAGTGCCGAATTGTAAAAACCCCTTGGGTCATTTAGCAGCATATTGGTCCGGTCCTTAAGTGGTTAAGCGTATTCTGGAAACCAGATACGCTTAAATTAGGCTAAGATACGAGTGGCGTAAGTCTCCTACGCCGTCGTATCTTAGGGTGCAATTTTCCCGCTGGCCGCTAGGTGGCGCTTCCGTTGAGTTCGGCGTAGAATATGTAAATGACTAGATACGCCGATTCACGAACGATTCACGAACGTACGTGCGCCCGGCGCATTTTTTTTACGTCGTTTACGTATGGCTTTTTCTGGCGTAAAGTTATTCCAACAAATAGTTGGCTTAGTCAATGTTAAGTATGGCCGTCGTTCCCGCGTCGAAATTTGAAAAATTGACGTCGTTTGTGTAAGTCGTTCGTGAATGGGGCTGGACGTAATTTACGTTCACGTCGAAACCAATATGTCCTTGCGGCGTATTTTGAAGCAATGCACACTGGGATATGTACACGGACGGCGCATGCAGCGTTCGTACAAAACGTCAATCATGTCGGGTCACCAAACATTAACATAAAACACCCCCCCATCCTCATTTGAATTAGGCGCGCTTACGCCAGCCCCATTTACGCTACGCCGCCGTAAGTTAGGAGGCAGGTGCTTTGTGAATACAGTACTTGCCTCTCTGACTTAAGGCAGCGTAGCGTTAATACGATACGCTACGCCGCCTTAGGCCCATACACACGTCCGAGAAACTCGACGAGCAAAACACATCGTTTTGCTCGTCGAGTTCCTTGTGAAGCCGCCGAGGATCTCGGCGAGCCAAGTTTCCCCATTGACTAACGAGGAAATAGAGAACATGTTCTCTATTTGGCTCGACGAGTTCCTCGTTGGTTTCCTCGACCAAAAGTGTACACACGGCTGGTTTCCTTGGCAGAATACGGCTCCGATCGAGTTTCTGGCTGAATTCTGCCGAGAAACTCGGTCGTGTGTACGGGGCCTGAGAGATACGCGCCCCTACCTGAATCTGGCTATCTATGATCTATTTGTTTTTGATTGATTATCACTTATAACCGTCCCTTATTTCTGATAGTGTTTCGTTTTTTGGTCAAAACCCCTCTTTTAACATTATTCCACTTGTGTATTGTAAATACTATTAGGTTTTGCTGTATTCACATTTTTGTTTGGTTTCATATCATTATTAGCTCTTAGTAGCGCAAAGGACACCTTATATTAATAATGGTGGACCGTACCAGCACAATGTGTGCAGACATAAATTGCTAATAATATTCTTCAATTCTTCCTATTTATTTTGACACCAAAAAATGTCACAAAAAGAAAAAAAAAAAAGAAAAAACAAATAGAGCCGTTTAAGCTACCACTTGACTAAGGTGATTGTCTTGTAATGATTCTTGATGGGAACCATTGAAAACCAGATAATGTTTATTCTGCAATTTGTTCCATTTATTTTGACACCAACATAATGTTTTCAGTACAAAGCATGACAAGGTTGTTTCCAAACAAAAGAAGGCTTTTTTTTTTTTTTTTTTAAACAAATTGCATATTTTTTTCTTTTGTGTTTACAATTTTTTTTATTAGGTACAAAAATATATGGTGCAGTACAAAATATCATTAGACAAGAGAAATACAAAATATCAGAGGTATCATGGTTGTAGTTTAGGACATAAAACAACAATGAAAAAACAGAGGGCCAGATTCATGAAAAATTGCGGCGGCGTAACGTATCCCCTTTACGTTACTCCGCCGCAAGTTTTTGTCGTAAGTGCTTGATTCACAAAGCACTTACGTGTTAACTTGCGGCGGCATAACGTAAATCTGTCCGGCGCAAGCCCGCCTAATTCAAATGGGGCGTGTGTCATTTAAATTAGGCGCGCTCCCGCGCCGAACGTTCTGCGCATGCTCCGTGTGAAAATTTCCCGCCGTGCTTTGCACGAAATTACGGCGCCCCGACGTATTTTTTGAACGGCGACGTGCATTACGACGCGGGAACGACGGCCATGGCTGGTCTAAATGTAAGCCATGAAAAAGCAGGCTTATGTTTGCGACGGGAAAAACCAACTAGCGACGACGTAAGAGAATGCGACGAACGCGCGTACCTTCGTGGACAGCCGTAAACAGCTAATTTGCATACCCGATGCTGGAAAACGACACGAACTCCACCAAGCGGCCGCCGGAAAATTACACCTACGATCCGAAGGCGTACGAAGCCGTACGCCTGTCGGATCTATGCCAAAAGCCGTCGTATCTTGGTTTGAGGATTCCAAATCAAGATACGACGCGGCAAATTTGAAAATACGCCGGCGTATCAGTAGATACGCCGGCGTATTACTGCTGTGAATCTGGCCCAGGATTTTTCCTTTTACATGAACCCGGGGTAAAACATGTAAGCAGGAGGAACATATTGGGAAAGTGCCTGTTTTTTAAATCCCTTCCTTTATTTATTCATATATATATATTTATTCATATATATATATTTTTTAAATATATGCAATGATGTTTATCTAGGGTTTAAAAGGAGTACTGAGTTAGTAATGTATTTTGGTTTTGTGCTACCCCAGGCCTGACTAAACCCTAGTTTAAATATGACCCACCCCTTCCTGTTAAGGCCACACCCATTTCTGTTTAAGACCCACCCTGAAATTTTTGAGTGGGGACGCTAGTTCTGAGGGCCTGAGCTGGGGCAATGGATTCCCTTAATTTGCATACATTTCCTCTCACTTCCTGTTTGGCTATGGGACAAGAAGTGAAAAGAAAACTCTGTTCGTGGATCGCCGTAAATAGCTAATTTGCATACTCAACGCAGAATTCGTCGGAAACGCCACCTAGCGGCCGCCGAAAAATTGCATCTTAGATCCGACGGCGTACTAAGACGCACACCTGTCGGATCCATCCGAGATGCCGTTGTATCTTGTTTTGTAGATACAAAACAAAGATACGTCACGCAAAATTTGAAATTACGCGGCGTATCAAGAGATACGCCGGCATAATTCTTTTGTGGATCTACCCTATGGTTATTTTGGTTGGTTATCAGTATTGATCAGGTTCAAATATATTTCAGAGATTAAGCCAGCTCTTCTAGGGGATTTGGAGCAGATAGCTTGATAAAATGTTGGTGGTACTACTATTAAGCCTTGACATCAATAAAGCCTTCGATAGCATAACATGGAATTATCTTGATTTGGTGTTACAAAAATATGGATTTAAAGGAGAATTATTTCATGCATTCCACGCACTCTATCGCAACCTCTCCACGAGAACAAAGCTACAAGGATGTAACTCAGAGTTCTTTAAAGTAAATAAAGGTACCAGACAGGGGTGTCCCCTATCACCCCTGCTGTTTGCCCTAGCACTTGAACCCCTTGCTACAGCTATTATGCAACACCCAGACATAAAAGGATACGATTTTAATAATAATACAGACAAACTCAGCATGTATGTCGACGATATGATCTTTTTTCTCACCCAGCCTAACATAGCGTTACCAACATTACTCCACACACTCAAAAAGTTTTTTTTTTCTTTCTGGATTATCAGTAAATGTTTCTAAATCAGTTGGCATGCCAATAAACATTCACCAAGCACAAATAGATAACATTAGTGCCTCATTTAAATTCACATGGTCTAAAGAATCTATACCATATCTTGGTATTCACCTCACACCAGATACGAACGATCTAGCATCTAAAAATTACTTACCCGTGTTACAAAAACTGCAATCAACATCGAAAATATGGAAATCATTTAACATATCATTCCTAGGCAAAATAAGAGTGTAGCGCCTGGTTCCTTTAGGTACCGGTGCTATTTAAATTTAGAGGGAGAGTTAAACTCTGATACAAATTGTTATGTGCAAAACAGGGTCTATGTCTCAGCTTGGCTGTGCTGTGGGCTTATTCTGTTGTGCTGGGGTGTTCTTCCCACCCCTATGCAGTAGGTGGCAGCAGTGGAGTCAAGGTTTGGGTGCTTTTCCCCAGCAGCCAATCAGGAGGGTTTGGCCTCGTTGTGCATGCTGGGGGAGGGTATTTATGAGGCAGACGCCATTGGTTCTGGGTTCTCCTTCGTCCAGTGTGGCACCCACCTTTAGGGTGGCCACATCACGGCGCCCCGGCGTTATGGCCTACCTGGCCGTGGCGTGCGTGCCACACGGTGTTCCTGGTTCCGGGGCCACTTTGGCCTGGAAAATTTGAGCAGCAACGGGGACCCAGTGAGTGACTGGGTTCCCACCTTTGAGGATCCCAAGTGGTAGTGCTGTACGGTGGGGAGTCCGTCTGCGGAGCGCCATTGAGAGGCTGGCGGTCCAAAAGGGCCTTGACAAACCACCGGGGATCAAGGTAGCCGGACACTGAAGGATTGATCACCTGTCAGTTGGTACCTGAGCGACAAGTTGAAGGAGACCCAGGCGTAATTCACCTAAGAAGGATCTACTTCCTAACTACAATCAGAGAGGGCCTGTGGCAGAGGTGTCTCCCTGACGTTCACTAAGGAGGGTCTGTGGCAGAGACTTTATCCTACAAATGTTCGAGTGATACTCCGGGTGCCAGGTCAGTGAGAGAGGTCTGTCCGGGTACACTGAACCCACTCAGGCAGGAGTGGCGCAGAGAAGTGTTACTCTTGGGAGCAGGACTGTTTGCCTATCATTACGCCTGAATTTTCTATTCTCCTTTCCTCCTTTCAACTTTATTTTCCTCACCACAAGTTTTATTGTTTTTTCCCTGGCTGGGTAATAAAGAGAACAGCAAAGAGCACCTGTTGCAGACATTCCTTCAGTGGCGGCCCGTCCATAGGGGGCGCTCGGGCGCCGCCCCCCCAAGCTGTAAAAAAAAAAAAAAAAAAAGCTGAAAGAGTGACCAGGCGCCGGACATGCGGCGGTCTATGGGAAGCTTCCCAGCTTGCAATCAGCTGATTGCAGGCTGGGAAGCTGATTTGCCCGTGTTTTGGGCGTGTGCAGGGCGCAAGTTGTGCGCCCGCACACACTCCCACTCGCCACTGATTTGTCCCTGGCTTCTGCTCTGTCGTTTTTATTGGCCGGACCGGAGGGTGATTGGGCGGTGCTTTTTCTGCACTGTCGCGTCACTTTCAGCTTCCCTGCACTGGGGCTGACTGACTCTGCGACTTGTGGAGTGCGGCAACGGCAGCTATCCGGGACCGGGACCCTTTGATGGAGGCAAAGAGCTGATCACAGTGGCAGGCTGCAGTGGATGGATGGACACAGAGCACCAGGTGAGTGCCGGGATCGGAGAGGACTCCTCACCTTCCCTATTTGCTGTTGGCGTCATAACAATATGGCATGTCTCTCTCTCTCCGCACCATAATGCTTCCGTGTAGCTTCCCCCTCCTCGGTCTCCTCTGCAGAGCAGCAAACCGAGTGGAGTGTGACTGTGCCAGTGAGTACTGTGTGTCCTGCCGTGATCCAGGCCCCCCTCCCCCACCTCTGAGCTTCATGGAGGGGGAGGGGGGGCTGCTGAGTTTTGTGGTTCGTGGCAGTGACTGGCAGCTGTGGGGGGTTTCTCCATCACCTTCTCCGCATCTCCTTCCGGATAGCTTCCCCCTCCTCTGCAGAGCAGCAAACCGATTGGAGTGTGACTGTTCCAGTGAGTACTGTGTGTCCTGCCGTGATCCTGGCCCCCCTCCCCCACCTCTGATCACCTTTCTCAGCTGCTGAAGAGCTTCATGGAGGGGGGGGGGGGGGCTGCTGAGTGTTGTGGTTCATGGCAGTGACTGGCAGCTGTGGGGGGTTTCTCCACCCTAAACACCCCTCCTCCCTCCATCTCCACCCTAAACACCCCCCCTGCATCTCCACCCTAAACACCCCCCCTGCATCTCCACCCTAAACACCTCCCTCCCTGTAACTCCACCCTAAACACCCCCTCCCTGCATCTCCACCCTAAACACCTCCCTCCCTGTAACTCCACCCTAAACACCCCCCCTGCATCTCCACCCTAAACACCTCCCTCCCTGTAACTCCACCCTAAACACCCCCTCCCTGCATCTCCACCCTAAACACCTCCCTCCCTGTAACTCCACCCTAAACACCCCCTCCCTGCATCTCCACCCTAAACACCTCCCTCCCTGTGACTCCACCCCAAACACCCCCCCTGCATCTCCACCCTAAACACCTCCCTCCATGTAACTCCACCCTAAACACCCCCTCCCTGCATCTCCACTCTAAACACCTCCCTCCATGTAACTCCACCCTAAACACCCCCTCCCTGCATCTCCACCCTAAACACCCCCCCTGCATCTCCACCCTAAACACCCCCCCTGCATCTCCACCCTAAACACCCCCCTCCCTGTAACTCCACCCTAAACACCCCTCCTCCCTCCATCTCCACCCTAAACACCCCCCCTGCATCTCCACCCTAAACACCCCCCCTGCATCTCCACCCTAAACACCCCCCTCCCTGTAACTCCACCCTAAACACCCCCTCCCTGCATCTCCACCCTAAACACCCCCCCTCTCTACATCTCCACCCTAAACCCCCCTCCCTGCATCTCCACTCTAAACCCCCCTCCCTGCATCTCCACCCTAAACACCCCCCTCCCTGCATCTCCACCCTAAACACCCCATCCCTGCATCTCCACCCTAAACACCCCCTCCCTGCATCTCCACCCTAAACACCCCCTCCCTGCATCTCCACCCTAAACCCCCCCCCGCATCTCCACCCTAAACACCCCCCCCTCTCCCTGCATCTCCACCCTAAACACCCCCATCCCTGCATCTCCACCCTAAACACCCCCCTCCCTGCATCTCCACCCTAAACACCCCCCTCCCTGCATCTCCACCCTAAACACCCCCCTCCCTGCATCTCCACCCTAAACACCTCCCCTCTCTGCATCTCCACCCTAAACACACACACCCCTGCATCTCCACCCTAAACACCCCCCTCCCTGCATCTCCACCCTAAACATCTCCCCTCCCTGCATCTCCACCCTAAACACCTCCCCTCTCTGCATCTCCACCCTAAACACCCCCCCTCCCTGCATCTCCACCCTAAACACACACCCCCCTGCATCTCCACCCTAAACACCCCCCTCCCTGCATCTCCACCCTAAACACACACACCCCCTGCATCTCCACCCTAAACACCCCCCTCCCTGCATCTCCACCCTAAACACCTCCCCTCCCTGCATCTCCACCCTAAACACCCCCCTCCCTGCATCTCCACCCTAAACACACACCCCCTGCATCTCCACCCTAAACACCCCCCCTCCCTGCATCTCCACCCTAAACACTCCCCTTTGCTGCATCTCCACCCTAAACACCCCCCCGCATCTCCACCCTAAACACCCCCCCTCTCTCTGCATCTCCACTCTAAACCCCCCTCTCTGCATCTCCACCCTAAACACCCCCCCCACATCTCCACCCTAAACACCCCCCTCCCTGCATCTCCACCCTAAACACCTCCCCTCTCTGCATCCACCCTAAACACCCCCCCTCCCTGCATCTCCACCCTAAACACCCCCCCTCCCTGCATCTCCACCCTAAACACCCCCCTCCCTGCATATCCACCCTAAACACCCCCCTGCATCTCCACCCTAAACACCCCCCCTCCCTGCATCTCCACCCTAAACACCCCCCTCCCTGCATCTCCACTCTAAACCCCCCTCCCTGCATCTCCACCCTAAACACCCCCCCCCCCACATCTCCACCCTAAACACCCCCCTCCCTGCATCTCCACCCTAAACACCTCCCCTCTCTGCATCTCCACCCTAAACACCTCCCCTCCCTGCATCTCCACCCTAAACACCCCCCCTACCTGCATCTCCACCCTAAACACCCCCCTCCCTGCATATCCACCCTAAAAACACACCCCCCCTGCATCTCCACCCTAAACACCCCCCTCCCTGCATCTCCACCCTAAACACCCCCCTCCCTGCATCTCCACCCTAAACACCCCCCTCCCTGCATCTCCACCCTAAACACCCCCCTCCCTGCATCTCCACCCTAAACACCTCCCCTCTCTGCATCTCCACCCTAAACACACACCCCCCTGCATCTCCACCCTAACCACCCCCCTCCCTGCATCTCCACCCTAAACACCCCCCCTCTCTACATCTCCACCCTAAACACCTCCCCTCCCTGCATCTCCACCCTAAACACCCCCTCCCTGCATCTCCACCCTAAACACACACCCCCCTGCATCTCCACCCTAAACACCCCCCCCCCCTGCATCTCAACCCTAAACACACACACCCCCTGCATCTCCACCCTAAACACCCCCCTCCCTGCATCTCCACCCTAAACACCCCCTCCCTGCATCTCCACCCTAAACACCCCCCTCCCTGCATCTCCACCCTAAACACCCCCCCTCTCCCTGCATCTCCACCCTAAACACCCCCCTCGCTGCATCTCCACCCTAAACACCCCCCCCCCCTCTCTGCATCTCCACCCTAAACACCCCCCCCCCACATCTCCACCCTAAACACCCCCCCCCCCCTGCATCTCCACCCTAAACACCTCCCCTCTCTGCATCTCCACCCTAAACACCCCCCTCCCTGCATCTCCACCCTAAACACCCCCCCTCCCTGCATCTCCACCCTAAACACCCCCCTCCCTGCATCTCCACCCTAAACACCCCCCCCTGCATCTCCACCCTAAACACCTCCCCTCTCTGCATCTCCACCCTAAACACCCCCCCTCTCTGCATCTCCACCCTAAACACCCCCCTCCCTGCATCTCCACCCTAAACACCCCCCCCTCCCTGCATCTCCACCCTAAACACCCCCTCCCTGCATATCCACCCTAAACACCCCCCTGCATCTCCACCCTAAACACCCCCCTCCCTGCATCTCCACCCTAAACACCCCCTGCATCTCCACCCAAAACACCCCCCTCCCTGCATCTCCATCCTAAACACTCCCTTCCCTGCATCTCCACCCTAAACACCCCCCCTCCCTGCATCTACACCCTAAACAAATAACCTCTCTTCCTGCCTCTCTACCCTAAACACCCCCCATCCCTGCCTCTCCACCCTAAACAAATAACTTCTCTGTGTTTAATGATGGGGTTAGTAGGAGGGAGGGGGTCCTGTGTAACAATGGGGGGTAGTGTTGAGGAAGGGGTCCTGTGTAATGATGGGGAGAGGGATGGTGGTAGGGGTAATTGGGGTGATTGGTTTTGTTTAACCATGCCCCTTAAGCCCCTTTCATTTTTTGGCGTGATGTGCCGCATGTTTACAGTTCGGGGGTATGTACTCTGTCCTGTGATGCTGAGTTGTATACTTTGTCCTGTGATGCTGGGGTTGTATACTTTGTCCTGTGATGCTGGGGCTGTATACTCTGTCCTGTGATGCTGGGGTTGTATACTCTGTCCTGTGATGCTGGGGTTGTATACTTTGTCTTGTGATGCTGGGGCTGTATACTCCTGACACTGGGTGGAAGTTAGTGGAATAGAGGGGACGGAGTGGGTGAATTATATGAGGGGTGGGGCTTATGAGAAGTGGGATGGACCAAAATGGAGGGGTGGGGTCTGGCGCCCCCCCATCCTAAAACTTCACCAGCCGCCACTGCATTCCTTTACTTCTACTAAATGCATCATGCACCCCTAGGAATTTGGAAGAGCCACGAGGTAAATGTGCCACCCAAAACGACCAGCAGCTCCTCCGGGGGTAGTGCTACAATACAAATAGCAATTGGCTCTAATAGGCATCCAAAAATGTGAGAAGCGGGTGCAACGCTCGCTTTTCACTCAGCTGTATGTTAGCAAAACAAAGGAATTCGCTTTGCTAATGTAGCACTACCCCCGGAGGAGCTGCTGAATATTTCGGGCGGCATGTTACCTCTATTTTCTCGCCGTCCAGGGTAGTAGAAGAGAGTTGAAAAAGTTCAATGTCCACACTTTACACTTCCTTTTCTTAAATTTATTTGCAGAACTTGGTTAGAAAAGAAGAAATTAGTGGAGGGGTGGAAGGGTAAATAGGTAGGTAGGTTCAGGTGTATAATCTCAATTAGGAAACACTCCTGTTTCCAGCAAACAGTTTTCGTCCCCACTCTAGCCAGAGTGGGTATTGCTCACCCGGATAGGTCCCTCTCACTGGCCTAGCAGTCAGAATGGCGCACGGAATAAAGTACAGTCTCTGCCACAGACCTTCCTTTATGAGGAGACACTTTCGATCCAGAATCCCCTAACACAGGATTCAGCACCCGGATCTCTCCAGATTCACTTCTGTAGAACTCAGATCAGACAGACGATCACCATCATACCTCTCAGTGTACGGTGCATCCTTCTGTGAAGTTTTCAAGCCTTCTCCCAAGATACCAGTCTCTTGCATGGTCCTCTCCAGGATAGGTCCGACCCTGGCTTCCTTCATCAACTGGCTTCCTCCTGCAGGACAGACAGCACAGGATCACCTTGAAAGCGCAGACCCAGTCTGACTACTAGGCCTACTTAGGTAGATCACAACCCTGAACCAACGTGGTCCCAGAGCCAGGATTTCAGGAGCACGCACCCCAGGCCAGTCGGGCCACGCGGGGGGGGGACAGACTGACAACCTCGGTTCAGTGGCGTCTGTCCCTTAGGTACCCCTACCCAGCATGCACAGCGGAATGATCACCCCCACTGATTGGCTGCTGAGGGGGACACCCAATACACCCTGACTCTGCTACCGCCACCACTGGCCTGGGGTGGTAATGACAGCCCCAGACGAACATTGGTGGTTACTCCTAGCACAGCCATGGCTGGAACAGAGGCTAAATTTGGTCATAATTACACATGTCTGAGTCAACTAACACTCAGACCCCCTCTAAATTTAAAGCAGCGCCTGCCCAACAGGAGCAGACCGCTACACTAACATTGAACACCCTTTCAGCCAATCAGGTGCGCAGGGTCTGTGTTACCTGTCACCTGATTGATTGGCTGAAATGACAAGTGCTGTGATTGGACACCTATCAGGCATCCAATCATAGCAGAGGAGGAGTGGGCGGGAGAAAACATCAGATCGGAGCACAGTGCAGCATTTGGGGCACAGTGGCAACGTTTGATGGGCAAAGTGGCTGTGTGTGATGGGCAAAGTGGCTGCGTTTAATGAGCACAGTAGCTGCATTTAATGGCACAGTGGCTCTGTTTGGTACAGTGGCTGCATTTTGTACAGTGGCTGTGTTTGATGGGCACAGTAAGGTTGCAATTGATGGGTGTTTTTTTTTTCAAAATTTGCGCCCCCCCAAAATAAAAAAAATTGGTGCACCAGCCGCCACTGAGTTGTAGTACAACTTCTTTGAACGGGAGAGCCTGGGGGAAAATGGCGAGCATAGTGGAGCACTCTTGATGAATGCTTGCCAGAGCTATCTCAGTTCCTTTATCCCCCCTCCACCAGCTGAGGATGGGGTGGCATCACAGGAGGAATATTTCTGATAAGCGAGGACACGACAGCACAAGGACACATCTCACTGAAGCTAAATAATATCCATTGTGTTGATTTTTCTTTTCTTTTTTTAAGTAAACTTAGGCTTTGATTTTTCACAGATAGCTCATGTAACCACATTCAGATAGCTCGATGTAAAGCCCTTAAATATCAAGGTTTCCATTTTCGTTCAGAAATTCCTAGAATTGTGCATCAAAATAAAACTGCTTGATCCCCTGTTGTTGAGTTGTTTGTCATGTGCAGGAAAACAGCACGGGAACTCGAAGACACTTGGCTTTTTTCAATTTGTTGTAGTTCTTGGAAACCTTGGAAAACCGTGGAAGCATAAAGTAAATTTTATTTTCATTCAATTTTACATAATACACCAGTATTTATTGCATACAGTTGTGCATTCACAAAGATCAGTAACCATGGAGTTGGTGAAGTTAATATTTCTGAGAGGAACATATACTCACAGTCCAACCCTGGCCACCAAAGGATGGGTTCTCCCTATCTTCAGCAGACATGTTATACGTGATTTTATATATTAATATATATATATATATATATGTAGCACTACCCCCGAAGAAGCTGCTGGTTTGTTTTGGGTGGCACATTTACCTCGTGGCTCTTCCGAATTCCTAGGGGTGAATGGTGCATATAGCAGTAGTAAAGGAATGTCCGCAACAAGTGTCTTTTGCTGTGCTCTTTATTACCCAGCCTGGTAAAAACAATAAAACTGGTGGTGATAGAAGAGTTGAAGAAAGAAGTAGAATAGCAAATTCAGGCGTAGCAATAGGGAAACAGTCCTGCTCCCATGTATAACACTTCTTTGCGCCACTCCTGCTTGAGTGGGAATAGCGTACCCGGACAGAACCCTCTCACTGACCTGGCAGCCAGAGTATCACTCGAACCTTTGAGGAAAAGTCTCTGCCACAGACTCTCCTGGAATGGACTTCAGGGAGACACCTCTGCCACAGACCCTCTCTGATAGCAAATACGGAGGCAATCCTCCTCGGAAGAATTACGCCTGGATCTCCTTCTTAACGTTGCCCAGGTACCGACTGACAGGTGATCAATGCTTCAGAGTCAGGCTACCTTGATCCCCGGTGGATTGTCGAAACCCTATTGGATTTCCAGCCTTTCATTGGCCCTCCTCAGATGGACTCCCCACCGAACAGCTATACCGCTTGGGATCTTCAAAAGTGGGAACCCAGTCGATCACTGGGTCTCTGCTGCTGCTCAAATGTTCTGGACCAACATGGTCCCGGAACCAGGAACACCGCGTGGCACACGCGCCCCGGCCAAGTAGGCCATAAAGCCGGGGCGCCGTGATGTGGTCACCCTAAAAGTGGGTGCCACACTGGAGGAAGAAGACCCAGAACCAATGGCGTCTGCCCCATAAAGACCCTACCCCAGCATGCACAGCAAGGCTCAACCCTCCTGATTGGTTGCTGGGGAAGAGCACCCAAACCTTGACTCCACTGCTGCCATCTACTTCACTGGGGTGGTAGTAACAACCTAGCACAACAGAATGAGCCCACAGAGACCCAATTTGAACATTTTAACCAGATCAGAGTTTAACGACACTCTGATCTCCCTCTAAATTTAAATAGCACCGGTACTTTGAAGTAACCAGGCACTACACACATATATATATATATATATATATATATATATATATATATATATATATATATATATATATATATATATATATATATATATATATCTAGCCTGCTTTTACACGCAGATGAACTTTAATGACATCCCAGTCTTAGTCTGTAGGGTTCATTATTGAGTTGGCCCACCCTTTGCAGCTATAACAGCTTCAACTCTTCTGGGAAGGCTGTCCACAAAGTTTAGTCTATGGGAATGTTTGACCATTCTTCCAGAAGCACATTTGTGAGGTCAGGCACTGATGTTGGACAAGAAGTCCTGGCTCGCAGTCTCCGCTCTGACACATCCCAAAGGTGTTCAACCGGGTTGATGTCAGGACTTTGTGCACTGGTCCAAATCATTTGGTGGAGGTGGAATTATGGTGTGGGGTTGTTTTTCAGGGGTTGGGCTTGGCCCCTTAGTTCCAGTGAAGGTAACTCTTAATACCAAGACATTTTGGACAATTTCATGCTCCCAAATTTGTGGGAACAGTTTGGGGATGGTCCCTTTCTGTTCCAACATGACTGCACACCAGTGCACAAAGCAAGGTCCAAAAAGACAGGGGTGAATGAGTCTTGGGTGGAGGAACTGTCCAGTGGTGGCTGGTGTTTTTTTTTTGGTTGGGGGAGTGGCAAACAACCACCCCTCTGGTTGGCCATCACCCATTACCCCCCCCGCGGCTGGTTATTCAGCCCCGCACTTACCCCATCTAAGTTGTGGGCAGTGCTCATACCAGCGGTGGGAAGCGGCTTCCATTGTGTCTCCTACTCCTCCTCTGCATCATGTCTCCTCCCTCCTCCTCCTAGTTGTCCAATAGGATCACCTGTCCTTTCAGCCAATCAGGACCCGCTTCCTGATTGGCTGGGAGGAGAATCAGTGTGACAATAGTGAATATTGATTGGGAAGAGAGCGCTAGTGTGAATAATACCTATTATTTAGGACACCCTCAGTGCGAGGATCCCTAAAGGTATGGGTGAGATAAATTAAATTAGAAAATAAATTAAACACTCCAGTGGACAGGAAAATCATACATAAATTATATCTCTACTACATTGTGTGCAGTGATTTAACATTCAAAAATCGTTGACATATTTGTATGCAACAAAACTGGTGTCTTATATAAATTTGGGTGTAACCAATAAAAGTGCAAAAGACACTAAGCAATTATGCGTCTCTTGAGTGAAACCTCAAAAACACAGAAAACAGAAAGAACACAGTCCCTAGGTGATTGCCTCCGCAGGTGAATTCAATCCAAAAAATCATCAAATCATGCAAAGAGTCTTTAGTGATACTGCAGCCACCACCATCTACTGAGACTTCACCTGAAGTGATCTTGACAGGAGATATGCTTACCAGATAAAGTGGACCCCTTTAGTGAAAAAGTGGGTCTAAAGGGCTGAGCAGGTCTAAGTGCCTGCACACTATTCACCACTGTTCAGACTGCTAGCGATTATATGACCAATGGTATCCAGGAATCCATCCACAAAATAAACAGGAGAAAGCTATAGTGCATTAACGTTTATTAAAAAATGACAAATAAAAAGCTGATTGGCCCCTTACTTTTGTGGGTGCCTGCCCGGCACTAGGACTGCATGCGTCTTAAACCAGGACCTTGGCTGTATCTCGTAGGTCACTGTGTGTGGGAAGCGCATTCGTTGCTGCAGAGTGTGAGCGCGGGATCAGCTGGTGAGCAGGGATGTCAGACTAGCCTCCGACATATGTTTCGTGGGTTTCCACGTCATCAGAGGCCTGGACAACGACTGATACAAGGCTTTTTATTCTGACAGATAATTTTAAACTCTATTGTTGAACAGGATACATAAAGAGGCAGAGACCTAAAATAAAATAACAACTTTGGGAGGACAGACATTTTCGTTAATGTGTTAATCGGGGAGTCCAGAAGGGAAAGTTTTTTTTTTTTTTGCTATAATGACAGCTGCACACCAGAGGACTGTGGATCTCACACCTGTCTCCTATTAGCCTATGTACTGAACTGTGTTTTTTCCATGAACTATTTTTGCTGGTTCTATTTGAATTTTTTCACATTATAGTTTTTGAGTGTTTTTTGTTTATCTTTTGCACATATACCTCCCTGATTTGAGGTGTAGGGGGTTCTTATTTATGTATATGGTATATATATATATGTATGCAATTTTTTACTTGATTATCAGCGCAACACAATATTTTCTTATTCAGACATTTTCACTGCCTGTATTTGGCCAAAAAATAGGATTTTTGTACTCACTGTAAAATCCTTTTCTCTGTCGTCCATGGACGGACACAGTTCCTTAAATCTTGACATTTGGGTTATGTTCCTGTTCATAGGAGAGGACTAGGCAGAACATGTTAGTTATCCTAAAACATGTAACTTTAACAGAGTTGAACAACCCTGCCCAGGGGGCGGTCCCTCCAGTCATAACCCCTCACCCTGCAGCATGCAGCTCCGTTTTCTTCTGCCTAGCAGAGGAGAAGGACGTGGCTCCCTTTGGGCCCAGAGTCCTGAAGACATTTTTAATTTTATTTTTGTGATTCAAAAATCAACTGGCCAGGCTCAAGAGTAGATCTTTCCGGGAATAAATATCAGCGTCCTGAATGACATTCAATGCCAGATGTATGTTGTCTGTAATTTGTCTAGATGGTATAAAACTGGTCTGGTCTAGAGAGATCAATGACGTAATAAATGATGCCAATCGATCAGCTAAGATACGACCAAAGATCTTTAAGTCATTATTAATGACCGATATGGGACGACTGTAGAAGGGCATGATTTTCGCCCGGTTTTGGGATTAGAGATATATTAGAGATATATTGGTCAACAACATGTCCTCTGAAAAAGGATCACCCTTTAAAATGCGGTTAACCACTTCAATACCGGGCTTTTATACCCACCTCAATACCGGACCTATTCTGGCACTTCTCTCCTACATGTACAAATCATCATTCTTTTGCTAGAAAATTACGCAGAACCCCCAAACATTATATATGTTTTTTTAGCAGACACCCAAAGGAATAAAAAGACGGTCATTGAAATGTTTAATCTTGCACGGTATTTGCACAATAATTTTTCAAACGCCTTTGTTTTGGAAAAAAATTGTTTCATGAATTAAAAAAATAACAAAACAGTAAAGTTAACCCAATTTTTTTATAAAATATGAAAGATTATGTTACACCAAGTAAATAGATACCTAACATGTCACGCTTTAAAATTGCACACATTCATGGAATGGCGCCAAACTTCGGTACTTAAAAATCTCCATAGGCAACTGTTTGAAATTTTTTACAGGTTACCAGTTTAGATTTACAGAGGAGATCTAGTGCTAGAATTGTTGCTGGCACTCTAACGCGCGCGGCAATACCATATGTGATTTAAACGGCATCTACATATGTCGGCAGGACTTACGTGTGCGTTCCTTTCTGCGCGTGAGCTACCGGGAAAAGGGGTGTTTTAATTATTTTTTTATTATTTTTTTTTTTTTTACTTATTTTTTTTTTTTTTACGCTTTTTCTTTAATTTTTTTTTCTATTTTTTACTTTTATTCCTATTGCAAGGAATGTAAACATCCCTTGTAATAGGAAATGTGTGTGACAGGTCCTCTTTATGGAGAGATGCAGGGTCAATAAGACCCCACATCTCTCCTCCAGGCTGGAAAGCATGAGATCGGTGAAATGTTTTAATCTCATGATTAGTGTTGCTTACTAGCCGCAATCGCGGCTTTGTTTACTTACGGGTACCCGGGGTGACGTCATCACATCGCGCCCGGGCCTCCGACGGTCATAGAGATGACTGGTGACCATCTGGTCACCAGTCATCTCTATGCTTCCTGCCTGCGCCGGACGATTCTTTCTCCGGGCCCCCGATGGCACGGGAGAGCCCGGAGAAGCACCGGATGGCGGCAGGAGGGGGGATATCCCCTCCCGCC
The DNA here is from genome assembly GCF_905171775.1 of Rana temporaria. NCBI lineage: Eukaryota > Metazoa > Chordata > Amphibia > Anura > Ranidae > Rana > Rana temporaria. Next base: position 29,340,199 of record NC_053491.1, read on the forward strand.
GCCTATAAGAACGGAAGAGTGGAACCGCCGCTATGATCGTTCCTATGTTGCACAGAATCGCCGGCACTAACGAATGATATCTGAATGATGCCTCTAGCTGCAGGCATCATTCAGATATCCCCCCCACAAAGCCCAGGACGTCATATGACGTCCACCCAGGATGGGACATCCCATCTGTGGACGTCAAATGACTATGGGCGGGTATTGAAGTGGTTAAATCATTTAGCTATTTTGGATACTAATGACCCAGCAATTATTTTTTTAGCACTGATCACTGTATTAGTGTCACTGGTCCCCAAAAAGTGTCACTTAGTGACAGATTTGGATGCCGCAATGTCACAGTCCTGCTGTCACCCAGTCCTCTCCTCTGCCCTGCTGTCACCCAGTCCTCAGCCTTGCTGTCACCCAGTTCTCTGCCCTGCTGTCACCCAGTCCTCCGCCTTGCTGTCACCCACTCCTCCGCCTTGCTGTCACCCAGTCCTCAGCCATGCTGTCACCCAGTCCTCTCCTCTGCCCTGCTGTCACCCAGTCTTCCGCCTTGCTGTCACCCACTCCTTGGCCTTGCTGTCACCCACTCCTCTGCCCTGCTGTCACCCACTCCTCCGCCCTGCTGTCACCCAGTCCTCAGCCATGCTGTCACCCAGTCCTCTCCTCTGCCCTGCTGTCACCCAGTCCTATGCCCTGCTGTCACCCAGTCCTCTGCCCTGCTGTCACACAGTCCTCTGCCCTGCTGTCACACAGTCCTCTGCCCTGCTGTCACACAGTCCTCCGCCATACTGTCACCCAGCCCTCTGCTGTCATCCTGTCCCCTGCTGTCACCCAGTTCTCTCTCTAAAAAAAAAAAATTGTTGGCAACTATGCTCGCTGTGTACGGCAGTTCAATGAGGGTCAACAAACATCACAGGGGGTATAGACAGGGCCGGTGCTAGACTTTTGCGCCCTTTCTATACCTTATAGAGATATAGAAATTATATTTTAGCAGTATAGAAGTTTTATTTTAATTTTTTTTTTGGGGGGGGGGGGGCGCAAGTAGCTGGTCTCGCCTAGGGCGCAAAAAAGTCTAGCACCGGCCCTGACTAAAACTAAAAACAATTACTGTGCACCGCTAAAATGTTCGGGTTTGGCTTGAAGAGAAAGTGTAAACCCTAAGTTACATTGATCCAAGCTGGTCAGATGTAACTACAGTATGTATAAAATATCCATACCTTGAATTACTCTATAACAGAAAACATAGAAACCTTTACACTGGTCCCTGCCAAGAGCTTACAATAGAATGTGCCCACCACAAATACGCACATGCTGGGTATTTTATTATGCAAAAGCAGATTAACCTACTGATACTTTATTTGATTTGAATTTCTAATACACAGAAATAAATGGCAGTTGGCCTTGTATGACTTTTACTGCACTGTAAAGCAGCTGCAGCTTCTACATACTTAACCGCAGGGTAGAAATCTATTATTGCCACCAAAAATGTGTCTTTCCTGCCATCTGTTCTTCACAGCTGAGACTTTAGATTTTGTTGTGGATGTGACCTGTAGGAGTAGAGAAGAGAACAGCTGGAAGACATGGTCACTTATGCACAGGATACTGGGAAGGCAATATTCTGCGTTCATTCTAATTCCACTTCTACATGCAAACCAGAAATCTTTTTCTTGATAGTCTATAATATGTAATAATAAGATGTTATTGTATATGTAATTCAATTTATAACATTAGTTTGTTGTGGGGCCAGAGTTCAATAATGTGAATTCTCAGGACATATTCATCATGCAGCAGCTCCCTATGACTGACAACTTTGACTACACTTGAGCTTGTCCTTGCTCTCATTTCTTGGTGTGTCTACATGTAGCACCCTCTACTTGGGTAAGTGCTAGAGTTGAGATTTTTGTCAGTGCAGGTAAATTTAGCAGGGCCGATCCTAGGGTCACAGACGCCTGGGTGCAGAAATATTTCTGGCGCCCCCACATGGGCGTGGTCATCTTACAAATTCCTCCCCTCTACACGTTTCTATGGCAATGACTGATCAGGAGTCGTCTCACTCTGAATTGCCCGTTGCGACTCCTCTGGGTAGAGTCCAGATCTGTATTCTGGCAATAACTCCATTCCTTTTTCCGCCAGGGATGGCGCCAGGCTGTGTTTCTTTTCCACTGGTGGTGCAGGGCAGCGGGGTTCTCTCTCTCTCTGATGGTGTTCTCTCAGCACTGTCCTCTCCCTCTGGAGTCCTGGGTGCACTTCCCTGAAAGCTTTCCCGGGCTCCTGGCTCTCTCTCTCTCCCATTCAGCTGGGCATGCTGTGTGGGCTACAGTTTTCGTGTTACAGTGGGGCTACATGTCCCACAATCCTCTTCTCTGCTCCTTTTTTATTCTATGTCTTCCCTGGCCGATATGAAGGTGGGGGAAAAAATATGCTGCCAAATGTGCTGCCAAGCGCTGCTCACTAGTACAGCAGCGCAAGGAGATGGAGAGGGAAAAAGAAGAGTCCGAGGCTGCAGTAGCATCACTAGGGTTGGTGTCACCCCATCTCCACCAACTATAGTCGCCCCTCTGTACAGACCCACCTCTGTCAGTGCAGACTCCCCACTAAGTATAAACCCCTCACTCAGTACAGACCTTCCTCAATACAGACCCCCCTCCATTAGTACAGACCTCCCCAGGAAAAACACCCCCCATTAGTACAGATCCCCCTCAGGAAAAACCACCCCCCTCCATTAGTACAGACCCCCCCTCCGCTCCATTAGTACAGACAACCCCCCATCCATTAGTACAGACCACCCCCTCCGCTCCATTAGTACAGACCACCCCCCATTAGTACAGACCACCCCCCTCCACTCCATCAGTACAGATCCCCCCACTCCATTAGTACAGACCCCCCCCCCACAAACCACCCCCCATTAGTACAAACCACCCCCCCATCTTCAGAGTGTTAATCCGTCCCATTCATGAAATAGGTCTGTTTGCTATTTTTTTTTATTTCCCTTTTAATCTCATCTAATAGAGCAGGGATATGCAATTAGCGGACCTCCAGCTGTTGCAGAACTACAAGTCCCATGAGGCATAGCAAGACTCTGACAGCAACAAGCATGACACCCAGAGGCAGAGGCATGATGGGACTTTTAGTTTTGCAACAGCTGGAGGTCCGCTAATTGCAGAAGAGGGTAATAGAGGGATGAAATGTATTCTATATATATTATTTATTGAATTTGACAAATTTTATACCCATGTATTTAAGTTCTCTCTGCCATGGGAAATTGAACTCAACCTTCAAGAGCCGCTCTTCTACTTTACTAATGTTGACATATAAGATCTCAGTCTTAGTTACATTAATTTTAAAGTTTGATATTTCACCATACTGTTTCAGGGTTTTAAGTAGGTTTGGTATTGTGGTCCTGGGATTGATGATATAGAACAGTATATCATCAGCAAAAGCTGAGAGTTTATGTTCTTCTTCTTCCACCTTAACACCCTTAATGTCCGGGTTATTTCAGACCGTAGCAAGGAGAGGCTCTAGGGACAGTACGAAAAGGAGAGGAGAGAGGGGGCACCCCTGTCTCGTCCCGTTCTTCATCTCGAAAGGGGAAGATACCGCACCATTGATTTTAATCCTTGCGGAAGGTTGATGGTATAATGTTTTTATCCACCGGATCATCCTGGATCCGATTCCCATCGTTTCCAGTGTTTGCATCATGAGTCCCCAGTCTACCCTGTCAAATGCTTTCTCTGCACCTACTAACAGGAATAGACTTGGGGACCCATTTTCTTTTATCTTCTGTAGGAGGAGTAGGGCTCTCACCCATTATCTTTCCCCTCCCTTCCAGGGATGAATCCTTCCTGATCCGGGTGGACCAATGTATTCATTACCACTTTCATTTGCTCAGCTAAGACTTTCGCGAATAACTTTATGTCCGTGTTAAGCAATGATATGGGCCTGTATCCGGAGCAGAGCGTACCATCTTTCCCCTCCTTCGAAATTACTGTTATAGTCGCTGCAAGGGCTTCCCTGCTCATTTTTATATTCCGATCCTAGCCCATTCATATATTGACAGTCTAGGGATCAGGATATTACAAAAAATTTTAAAATAAAAAGCTGTAAACCCATCGGGGTCTGGGCTTTTCCCTGCTGCTGAATTTTTCAACGCTCTACTTATTTCTTCTTCCGTTATTAGCTTATCTATATTTGATTTTTCAATCTCCTCAATCTTTGGTAATCTAGCTTTTGATAGAAATTCTCTTATTTTAGCCTCTTTCTCTCCTGTCCGCCATCTCTTCTGCTCCACTGTATACAGCCCTTCATAATAGGTTTTATAAGTTTCTGCTATGTCCTTTGTTACATATATATCATATCCCCGTTCTTTTTTTTTTTTTTTTTTTAATGTAGTTCCTAGTTTTCTTTTTTGGGACCATTTTTGCTAAGTGTTTACTAGGTTTGTCTCCCCACATATATCTTTCTTTTGCAATACTATTTAATGTTTTTTTTTGTCTCTTGCTCCATCAGTTCTTTAAGCTCATCCCCTTTTAAGACTAATTTATGATATAGTTCTTGTTGTTGTCCCTGTTTTGTATGCTCTTGTTCAGCTTTAAATATTTCCCCAGTTAGTATATTAAGCTTCTTACATTTCTTTTTTTTTCTTTCTTGCTTCCTCCGAAATTAAAATTCCTCTTATATATGCTTTGTGTGCTTCCCATAAAGTAGCCCCTGATATCCCTTCGGTGTCATTTATCAGGAAATATTGTTCTAGTTCCTTTTTCACCCTTTCTAATCCTTCCTCATCCCGGAGCAAATTTCCATTTAGCCGCCAGGTTGAGGGTTGATTTTGCTGTACATAGGTTTTTTATTTCATAGTTATAGGAGCGTGGTCTAAGAGTGTTGTAATTTTAATATTTGTTTCTACTACCCTCTCCAGTAATCTATGGTCCACCATAATATAACCTATCCTGGAATATGTCCCGTGGACAGGGGAGAAAAACGTAAAATCCTGTGTTTTTGGATGAAGTATCCTCCAGATATCCACCATCTGGTTGTTATACATTTTTTGTTTTATCTTTTTGAGCTGGAAGTTATTTATCCCCTGTCTTCGAAACGTACTATCAACTGTCGGGTTCATGCAGAAGTTAAAATCTCCCATCAAAATCACATATCTGGTACAGAAAACCTTCAACTTTCCCATAATTTCGTTGACATACTTAATGGGGTTCACATTGGGGGCATAGATATTTGCCAAGGTACATTCCATGTCGCCTAATTTGCCTTTTAGGAGGAGAAATCCTCCTTCCATATACGTCATCCTGGCCTCCAAAGTGAACCGCATTTCTCTCGCAAAACCTATTGCCACTCCCCTTGCTCATTTTGAGATAGTATCTCCATAGTACCAGGTCGGGAACTTAGGGGAGTATAGCTTTACGTTGGATTCCAGAGTCAGGTGGGTCTCCTCCTGTAGGAACTTAGACAACGTCCGCTCTATATTGCTTGATTTCTTTTAATACCTTGTGTCTCTTTAGGGGAGTATTTAGACTTCTTACATTATAGGACAAGAACTTTGTTGCTGTCATCTCGTCCTTCTTTTCTTACTTTTTTTTGCTGCCCTCGTTCAATCTGTTTGCCGTAAAAATGTTCCTTTCTTTCTTGTCGAGTCAATGAGGTATCCCCCCCCCCCTCCCAGCCAGTATCATCCTCTGGTTTTGTTGTATTAATTTAACTTGTTCTTTTAGTTTGCTTTGTTCGTTTGGTTCTGTTTTTCCACTCTCTCTTCCGTTGCTTCTACCCTTGCCAGAAGACACCCTGAGTCCGTTCTTAACATATTGATTTCTGCCTTTATTAAGTTTTCTAGTCTCATTAGCATCTCATTCATTTCCCCCTTTGTTGGGATGTGTGTGTCTGTTCTTTGCTTATCCAGTCTACTGATCTCTTGTTCACCTTCTGTTGTTATGTCAGCATTTGAGTGGTCTGATCCTCCTTCTCCTTTTTTAGCCCCACTAGTTTTTTCAATTTTCTTAGTAATTCCTGGGCTCTTTACTCTCCCCTCCTGGGTCATATATTGCTTAATCGTACTAGTTGCTGCACCGTTCTTGGGGATCTTTGGGGCGGTGCCCCTCGTAACCCTGTTCATGTTGTTTTTATCTAAGGCTCTTATTCGCTTCCCCAGTTTGAAAAATTGAGGGGCGTCTTTCAATATTTATTTGCTCCCCGCCTCTTTTGAGCCTGGTGATTTTAGCCTCAGAGTGTATAATTTCTGTGCCTCAGTTCAAGTTGTCTTACATACACTTCAGGCCCTTAAATTCTAGGTGGCAGAGTTATCATTTACCCATATGCAGGTTATTTATACACACTTACTGGGCAAGAGGTCACCCCAACTACCGGGATGCTCCTATGTCACTTTCCGGCCGATAGTTGGCAAAGATGTTTTTATTACAAATGATATGAGCATACTGCAGTTCCGCTTTAAAGTTAGTAATAGTACCGTAGTAGTGGTTTTCCATTCACATGCAAAATTTACAATTAAAATAAAACAATTTAGGTAATTTATTTATTTATGCAATTTATGTAATAAAACAAGCAAACGGAGACTTCCTTGATCCACCAAATTAGGCAATAACGCCTTTTTATTATGTGCTGCCCTTGGATCCAAAGGTTGTCATAACTGACATGGAATATTTGCTGCATTTTTTTCTTCATGGCTGGAAATCTCTGTGTATATGGATGGCAGAAACTGCTGCAGATCTCAGCAAGATTTCCCAGATTATTTCCTTTTGAATGCCTCTCTGTTGCTGTAATTACTGTAATTCTCCAAGGTGCAGTGTTGTTAAAAGTCATTGTTGAAAATAAATTGCAAAAAAAAAAAAATGTCAACAAGAGAACTTATACACATGATTGTTAAATGATAATAATGTATTAAGTTAATTATTCTATTATCCATAATTAACAGTATTAATCCTATGACAATTTCACGGCAAGATCTGTTCTTTGTCTGGGTTAGCTGGATGCTTCTTGGGAAGTAAATTGCTTCTTCCAATTCCTGAGCCAGAAGCGTATAAGGAGATAGTCATGGGATTCCGTGACTGCGATATAGGAGGACAGCCTGCTCCCTACATAAGTCTTCAAATAGAAATGCTTTGATCTCCAGTATCTGTGAGTGTATATACATGTAGCACTACCCCCGAAGGAGCTGCTGGAATATTTCGGGCGGCATGTTACCTCTATCCTCCCGCCGTCTCAGGGTACTAGATGAGAGCTGAGAAAGTTCAATGTCCACACTTGGCACTTCTTTTTCTAATGCCGCGTACACAAAAAATGACGGGTTCTAAAAAATTACGGGCCAAATTCTCAAAAGAGATACGCAGACTTAACTGCTGTTCAGCCTGCGTATCTCTGTGCCTAACTTTGGAAACGATTCTCAAAAGGCTTTTTCCAAAGTTAGGCAGAAAATCTGACATGTGTAAAACACTTACACGGTCAGATTTTAGGATGCAGTACCGCATCCGCCACTGGGGGCATTTCTCATTGAAATCCAGCTTTGCGTATGCAAATGAGGACTTAAGCAGATTTTCAAAGCATTTCAGCACTTTGATTTCTGCCTAAGTTCCGAATTTGCCGGCGCAAAATTAGGGCTGGTTTTACAATGTGGAAAGTTAGCCAAACCTTGTAAAGGCCCATTCCAGCGACGGCATTTGGTATGCATTCCTGAGGGAGAACTCCACGGCAATTTTTAAATTCAAAACCGGCATGGGTTCCCCCCCAGGAGCATACCAGGCCCTTAGGTCTGGTATGGGTTGTAAGGAGACCCCCCCCACGCCGAAAAATCGACGTAGGGGGTCCCCCTACAATCCATACCAGACCCGTATCCAAAGCACGCTACCCGGCCGGCCAGGAATGGGAGTGGGGACGAGCGAGCGTCCCCCCCCCCCTCCTGAGCCGTGCCAGGCCGCGTGCCCTCAACATGGGGGGGTTGGGTGCTCTGGGGCAGGGGGGCGCACTGCGGGCCCCCCCACCCCAGAGCACCCTGTCCCCATGTCGATGAGGACAGGACCTCTTCCCGACAACCCTTGCCATTGGTTGTCGGGGTCTGCGGGCGGAGGCTTATCGGAATCTGGGAGTCCCCTCAAATAAGGGGGCCCCCAGATACCGGCCCCCCACCCTAAGTGAATGGATATGGGGTACATCGTACCCCTATCCATTCACCTGTAGGCAAAAAGTAAAAGTTAGTAAACACACAACACAAGGCTTTTTAAAATATTTTATTAGTCTGCTCCGGATGCCCCCCCTGTCTTCGTTATTAGCTCAATTACCAGGGGGGGCTTCTTCTTCCACTCTCCGGGGGTCTTCTCCGCTCTCCGGGGGTCTTCTCCGCTCTCCGGGGGGGCTTCTCCGGACTCCGGGGGGCTTCTTCCATCTTCTCCCCTCTTCCGCTCTTGACTCGGCGAACCCCGGTTCTTCTGCAGCTCTCCGGTGCCTTCTTCTTCAGCGCTGGCTGCCTGCTATGTTTGTGTGTTAGCTCGATTTCAAACAGGCAGCCGGCGCGGTCTTCTGTGACGCCAGGGTCTTCTGGTCTTCTGTTCTTCCGATGTTGCCTCGTCGCCTGTTGTCGCTGTAATGATGGAAGCGCGCCTTGCATCCCATTTATATAGGCATCACCGTCCCATCATGCTCCGGTAGGTACCCACGTGGTGGGTGCACGTGGGTAGGCACCCACCACGTGGGTACCTGCCGGAGCATGATGGGACGGTGATGCCTATATAAATGGGATGCAAGGCGCGCTTCCATCATTGCAGCGACAAGAGGCTACGAGGCAACATCGGAAGAACAGAAGACCAGAAGACCCTGGCGTCACAGAAGACCGCGCCGGCTGCCTGTTTGAAATCGAGCTAACACACAAACATAGCAGGCAGCCAGCGCTGAAGAAGAAGGCACCGGAGAGCTGCAGAAGAACCGGGGTTCGCCGAGTCAAGAGCGGAAGAGGGGAGAAGATGGAAGAAGCCCCCCGGAGTCCGGAGAAGCCCCCCCGGAGAGCGGAGAAGACCCCCGGAGAGCGGAGAAGACCCCCGGAGAGTGGAAGAAGAAGCCCCCCTGGTAATTGAGCTAATAACGAAGACAGGGGGGGCATCCGGAGCAGAATAATAAAATATTTTAAAAAGCCTTGTGTTGTGTGTTTACTACATTTTACTTTTTGCCTACAGGTGAATGGATAGGGGTACGATGTACCCCATATCCATTCACTTAGGGTGGGGGGCCGGTATCTGGGGGCCCCCTTATTTGAGGGGACTCCCAGATTCCGATAAGCCTCCGCCCGCAGACCCCGACAACCAATGGCAAGGGTTGTCGGGAAGAGGTCCTGTCCTCATCGACATGGGGACAGGGTGCTCTGGGGTGGGGGGGCCCGCAGTGCGCCCCCCTGCCCCAGAGCACCCAACCCCCCCATGTTGAGGGCATGCGGCCTGGCACGGCTCAGGAGGGGGGGGGGGCGCTCGCTCGTCCCCACTCCCATTCCTGGCCGGCCGGGGTAGCGTGCTTTGGATACGGGTCTGGTATGGATTGTAGGGGGACCCCCTACGTCAATTTTTCGGCGTGGGGGGGTCTCCTTACAACCCATAACAGACCTAAGGGCCTGGTATGCTCCTGGGGGGGGAACCCATGCCGTTTTTTTCTTTGAAAATTGGCATGGAGTTCTCCCTCTCAGGAATGCATGCTGAGCGACGCTGTCATTTTTTTTTTTAATTAATTGTTTTCCCGGCGCGTCTTTTTTTTTCACCCGTCGCAACTTTAGTGTCCCGTCGAAATTCTCAAAGCCGACCGGCGTTAATTACGTTCGCGCGCTGCACGTCGGGAAAATGACGTCACACGCATGCGCAGTACGGCCGGCGCGGGAGCGCGCCTCATTTAAATTTTAAACGCCCCCAGGAGAGGAGGACCGCCTTACGACGGCGGCACTTAAGTTACACAGCGTGTAATTTCTACCTAAGTGCTTTGACGATCAGGCACTTAGGTAGAAATTTTAAGTCAGTGTAACTTAACTGCTGAAATTTAAGTTACGCAGAGTTTTTGAGAATTTGGCCCTACGTTTTTTTTAATGTCATTAAAAACGATCGTGTGTGGGCTCCAGAGCATTTTTCACGATCTAAAAAATGGCCATTAAAATTTCGAACATGCTCTATTTTTTCACAACGTTTTTAAGGTTGTAAAAAATGGTCGTGTGTGGGCTTTAACGACGTGAAAAAACGTGCATGCTCAGAAGCAAATTATGAGACGGGAGCGCTCGTTCTGGTAAAACTACCGTTCGTAATGGAGTAAGCACATTCATCACGCTGTAACAGACTGAAAAGCGCAAATCGTCTTTCACTAACAGGAAATCAGCTAAAGCAGCCCAAAGGGTGGCGCCATCCGCATGGAACTTCCCCTTTTAGTGCCGTCGTACGTGTTGTACGTCACCACGCTTTGCTAGAGCATTTTTTTCACAATCGTGTGTAGGCAAGGCCGTTTTAATGATCGGGTTGAAAAAAACGTTGTTTTTTCTAGACCCTTAGAAACGTCATTTTTTAGAACCCGAAAAACGGTCGTGTGTACGCGGAATAAGATTTATTTGCTGAACTTGATAGGAAAATAAAAGAAGTGAATAAAGAGGTGGAAGGGTAACAGGTAGATAGGTTCAGGTGCATAGTTTCAATCCGGAAACACTCCTGCTTCCAGTAACACAGCTTCCGTCGCCACTCTAGCCAGAGTGGGTATTGCGCACCCAGATAGGTTTCTCTCACTAGCCTAGCAGCCGGGGTGACACACGGAAAATGGTACAGTCTATGCCACAGACCTTCCCTCAGATGGAGATACTTTTTGGATTCAGCACCCCGATCTCTTCAAAGTAACTTCTTGTAGAACTTGAGACTGACAGGCGATCACCATCAAGCCTTTCAGTAAACGGTGCATCCTTCAATGAAGTTCAAGGCCTCTCAAGACACCAGCCTCATGTTCGGTCCTCTCCAAGACAGGTCCTTCATCAAGTGGCTTCCTCCCTCAGGACGGACAGCACAGGATCACCTTCCCATGCGTAGACCCTATCTGCCTACTGGGCCTACTCAGAAGATCACAACCCCGGACCAACGTGGTCCCCAGAGCCAGGATTACAGAAACACCCACCCCGGGCCAGGAGGGCCACACACGGGGGTTGGTTGGACGACAGACTCAGGATCGACGACCCAGTCTAGTGACGTCTGTCCCTTAAGTACCCCTCCCCAGCATGCACAGCGGGACGATCAAACCCACTGATTGGCTGCCGAGGGAGAATACTCAGATCACCTTGACGTAGCTGCTGCCACCCTTGGCCTGGAGTCAACTACACTCCAGGCGAACAATAGTGGTCACTCACAGCACAGCCATGGCTAATACAGAAGCCAAATTTGCTCAAAATCACAAATGTCTGAGTAAACTAACTCTCAGACTTCCCTCTAAATTTACAGTAGCGCCGGCTCAAAAGGAACCATCTGCTACATACAGTTGACCCATTAACCACTTCATGTCTATAGGCCATGATAAAATGCCCTGGCCTTGAAGTGGTTAAAACAAGCTTGTGGCTGCAGCTGCTTTGGCTCATTGAATTTTACAGATTGCTCTTTGCCTCGTTTGTAATCAGATCCAGCAACGGTCGATAACAAAGTTTGTTTATCATCAGATCCTATCAGATCCATTTGTTTGACCTTTAATCACCTTGTATTACCCCCTACTTCATAGTTGGCAACATTCTCAAAACCATTTTAGACACACTTTTCTGTCTGTAGGAAGAGTATTATTTTAATTGGGGAGGGGGGATTCTTTTGTAGGCATGGCCTAGGAGGAGAAAATGCAGGGTGAAATGGTTTTAATTACGACAAATAATGGGCTTGAGTTAAAGGGACGTGGTTAAGTCTTAGATGACTTACAGAGAGAGAGAGAGAGAGAGAAATTGAGAGAGAGAGAGAGAGAGAGAGAGAGAGAGAGACAAAGTGGTGGAACAAGGGGGAAAGAGAGAGAGGGGAGAGAGGAGAAAAGAGGGAGAGAGAGAGAAGAGAAGAGGGGGAAAGAGAGAGAGAGAGAGAGAGAGAGAGAGAGAGAGAGAGAGGGGGGGGGGAAGAGGGGAGAGAGGGAGTAGAAAAGAGGGGGAAAACTAGAGAGAGGGAAATGGGGGGGGGGGAGAGGAGAAAAGAGGGGGATAGAGAAAGAGGGTGAGAGAGAGTGAAGAGAAAAAGGGGGGAGAGAGGGGAGGGAGAGAGAGCGGGAGAGATGGGGAGGGAGGGGTGAGAGAGGAGAAAAGGGGGGGGGGATCTGAAGCTGTTCACTTCACTGAATATATGTGAGGGTTTACATCCACTTTAATGCAATAAGACAATAAAGCAGCCCATCAGCCGTCCATTGACAAAGACAGCTTCACATGCACCACCTTACAGAAGGGCCCCAATGAAAGACGGCTAATATTGACTATTAGGCACCAGGTACTTTGCAGCCACCTCCAGGGGTACCCCTTTATCAGGGACCCATATGCCCAACCACTATTGAGGCTGTATGCATCGTGTGCACATGAGAATCTTAATTTTCTTTGGATTAGCTAATGCTGATACTTTTAAAATTTGATTTAGCACTGCTGCAGTATAGTGAATTGCCCTGATATAGGCCAGAGTTCACTCTATTCAGTTCTACATCTTTAACCACGTACAGAACCGCCTGCCATCGTTATATGTTGCTACTTTGAAGAGGAATACCATTGTTACGGTAGCAGTTAGCTACCATAACCCCAGTATCCTCTTCAAGAGCAGGCGGTCTGCTTCAAGATAAAAGTGGTCTCTGTGGTGGATTCGCCGCAAGATCACTTTTATTGGCGGGAGAGTACCCTCCCTCCTGCTGCTCTATGGTGCTCTATAGGGCCGATCGTGTCTGCTCCCTTGTGTGACATTAAGTGAGGGGAAGATTGCCCCAGTGGCGTAGCGTGGGTTGTCAGCGCCCGGGGCAAGGCAAGAAATTCCCCCCGACCTGCGGACTTTTAGCACTCCCCGAGTCCTGTCCCTTTCTACAATAGTACTGACCAGCCTGATTCCTACACTGACATCTACACTAAACTACCTGATTCCTACACTGACCACTACACTAACCACTATACTACACTGACCACTACACTACACTGACCTACCTGATTTCTACACTGACCACTCTACTACCCTACACTGACCACTACACTACACTGACCTACCTGATTCCTATACTGACCACTACACTGATCTACCTGATTCCTACACTGACCACCTGATTCCTACACCGACGGGCCCCTCTTTTGTGATCTTTGCCCCTCCCTCCTATTCAGTGCCCCCACAGCAAGCAGCTAGCTATGGGGGTACTCGAGGTGAATCATAGCTCCCTGTGTCAATTCAGACAAGGAGCCCCGCCCCGGCCCCACCCACTCTCTCCCCTGATTGGCTGGCTGACTTTGATTCACAGCAGCAAAAGCCAATGGCGCCGCTGCTGTGTCTCAGCCAATCAGGAAGGAGAACAGTACTCAGTGCATTTTTATAGCACTGATCGGCGATCGCTGTATAATTGACAATGGTCCCAAAATAGTGTCAAAAGTGTCCGATGTGTCTGCCGCAATATCACAGTCACGATAAAAATCGCAGATCGCTGCCTTTACTAGTAAAAAAATAATAATAATAAAAATGCCATAAAACTATCCCCTATTTTGTAGACGCTATAACTTTTGCGAAAAACCAAGCAATATACGCTTATTGCTTTTTTTTAACCAAAAATATGTAGAAGAATACGTATCGGCCTAAACTGAGGAAACAGATATTTTTTTTTATATATATTTTTTGGGGATATTTATTATAGCAAAACATTAAAAAAAATTGCCTTATTTTCAAACTTATCGTTATTTTTTTGTTTATAGCGCAAAAAATAAAAACCGCAGAGGTGATCAAATAACATCAAAAGAAAGCTCTATTTGTGGGAAAAATAGGACGTCAATTTTGTTTGGGTGCAACGTCGCACGACTGCGCAATTGTCAGTTAACCACTTAACCCCCGGACCATATTGCTGCCCAAAAACCAGAGCACTTTTTGTGATTCGGGACTGCGCCGCTTTAACAGACAATTGCGCGGTCGTGCGACGTGGCTCCCAAACAAAATTGGCGTCCTTTTTTTCCCACAAATAGAGCTTTCTTTTGGTGGTATTTGATCACCTCTACGGTTTTTAGTTTTTGCGCTATAAACAAAAATAGAGCGACAATTTTGAAAAAAATGAATATTTTTTACTTTTTGCTAAAATAAATATCCCCCAAAAAGTTTAGGCCGATACGTATTCTTCTACATATTTTTCGTAAAAAAAAAAAAATCGCAATAAGCGTTTATTGATTGGTTTGCACAAAAGTTATAGCGTTTACAAAATAGGGGGTATTTTTATGAATATATTTTTTTACTAGTAATGGCGGCGATCAGCGATTTTTTTTCGGTACTGCGACATTATGGCGGACACTTCGGACACTTTTGACACATTTTTGGGACCATTGGCATTTTTATAGCGATCCGTGCTATAAAAATGCATTGGATTACTATAAAAATGCCACTGGCAGTGAAGGGGTTAACACTAGGGGGCGGGGAAGGGGTTAAGTATGTCCCTGGGTGTTATCTTACTGTGGGGGGGGTGGCCTCACTAGGGGAAACACTGATCCTCTGTTCATACATTGTATGAACAGAAGATCAGCATTTCCCCCCCTGACAGGACCGAGAGCTGTGTGTTTACACACACAGCACCCGGTCCCCGCTCTGTAACGAGCGATCGCGTGTGCCCGGCGGCGATCGAGCCCGCCGGGCACACGCACGGGAGTCGGGCTCTCGCCCAGGAGAGCCGACCTGCCGCCGTATAATGACGGTGCGCGGTCGGCTAGTGGTTAAAGTGACGCAGTGCCGAATCGCAAAAAATGGCCCGGTCATTGGGCAGCCAATTCTTCTGGGCCCAAAGTGGTTAATGTATAGAATGCATTAAGATGAAAAACCTTCTGCCTTTACAACCACTTTAACTTAAAGCGGGGGTTCACCCGAAACATTTTTTTTAACATTAGATTGAGGCTAATTATGGGAAGCACAATTGGGTGTTTTTTTAAAAATCAATGCAGTACATACCGTTTTAGAGATAGATGTTCTCCGCGGCTTCCGGGTATGGTCTTCGGGACTGGCCGTTCCTATTTGATTGACAGCCTTCCGACCGTCGCATACAGCTCGTCACGAGTTGCCGAAAGAAGCCGAACGTCAGTGCGGCTCTATACGGTGCCTGCGCATCGTCGTTCGGCTACTTTCGGCAACTCGTGACGCGCTGTATGCGACGGTCGGAAGGCTGTCAATCAAATAGGAACGCCCAGTCCCGCAGTCCATACCCGGAAGCCACGGAGAACATCTATCTCTAAAACGGTAGGTACTGCATTGATTTTTAAAAAAAACACCTGATTGTGCTTCCCGTAATTAGCCTCAATCTAATGTTAAAAATTTGTTTTTCGGGTGAACCCCCGCTTTAAAGTGGGAGTTCACCCATAAAACAATTTTTTCAAACAATCCCCTTAGATCAGTGGTTCTCAACCTTCTAGTG
The DNA here is from genome assembly GCF_905171775.1 of Rana temporaria. Taxonomy (NCBI): domain Eukaryota; kingdom Metazoa; phylum Chordata; class Amphibia; order Anura; family Ranidae; genus Rana; species Rana temporaria. Next base: position 29,355,781 of record NC_053491.1, read on the forward strand.
CCGTGACCCTTTGATAAAATTTTCCAAGTTGTGGGGACCCCTAACAGTAAAATTATTTTCGTAGCAAGGGGTTGTCAGCACCCAAGGCAAGACAAGTAATTTGCACCCCTAAACCCACTGACATTTTGCACTCCCTGAATCCCTTCCACTCATACAGTATTAAAACCCCTATGGTGCATTTTAGGATGTAACACTCTTTCTCTTTGTTCTCCTTTCTCTTTTATCTCTCTTTATTCGAATTTCTTTTTTTTTTCCCCATCCCTCTCCAGCCGTCTTTCTTGTTCTTTTTCTCCACTTTTCTTTCTTTCATTCCACTATTTTCCTCTATATTCCATGTTTTCTCTATTTTATTACTTCTCTTGCTCCTTGATGGGGGGGGTGGAATGAGTGGCAGTGATGGCCGGGAATTGGGATGAGTGGCAATGCTGGGGAGAGTTCTGATCAGTCAAAAAGGCTGGGAGAGCGGTGTGGGCTTCCGGAACAGCCCAGGATGTGGGGACCCCTGGCAAATCATCATTTGACCCCAGAGGGGGTCCCGACCCCCAGGTTGAGAACCACTGCCTTAGATGGATGCTCATTTTGTCTAGGGGAATCGGCTAGTTGTTTTAAAATATGAGCTGTACTTACCGTTTTCGAGATGCATCTTCTCCGTCGCTTCCGGGTATGGGTCTTCGGGAGCGGGCGTTCCTTCTTGATTGACAGTCTTCCGAGAGGATTCCGACGGTCGCATCCATCGCGTCACTAGTAGCCGAAAGAAGCCGAACGTCGCTGCGGCTCTATACTGCGCCTGCGCACCGACGTTCGGCTTCTTTCGGAAAATCGTGACGCGATGGATGCGACCGCCGGAAGCCTCTCGGAAGACTGTCAATCAAAATAGGAACGCCCAGTCCCGCAACCCATACCCGGAAGCGGCGGAGAAGATGCATCTCGTAAACGGTAAGTACAGCTCATATTTTAAAACAACTAGCCGATTCCCCTAGACAAAACGAGCAGGAATCTAAGGGTAAAAAGTGTTATGTACAGGTGAACCCCCGCTTTAAAAAGGAAAAAAAAGAAAAATCCAACAGTAACTGAGCAATACTTTTACAAAACATTTGTGAGTTCCAACTCACAAATAAATCCTTGAATTTCATTTGTACGCACAAAGGGTGCTAAATGGCAATACTCTCTTTTAATCATTGCCCTATTCATGCGCTAATCAAAGGAACATATGTAGGCGCCATGGGTAGCGTGAACACGCACTGCCAGCAGTCTCTCTCTCTAATTACTGCCCCGTTCAAATGCTAATTACTACAATGATCAAGGGACATTATTGGAATCACTTGGACATCTGATCTCGAGGATGGTGTCTTCACCAAGGCTCTTCTATGTAAGAATGCTGCCTCAATGATTAAACATCATTAAACATGATTGTACCTGCTGCGAGGATGTTTGTCCACAGAGAGCGGCCAGAAATAACAGGAAGGTTATACAAGTATAAGAAAAATGAATGTGCACCCAAAATTCCTCTGACTTACCTGTAGTGGGGTTAAATAAATCAGCTTCTTTGCGACTTTTGAAGAATTTGATGGAACCCTGCTGAATGAAAAAGAAATGTATGTGACAAAATAGACAAACATATGCAGCAGTGCATTTGAAATTATTTAAACATTTTCTTTTTATGCCTCTGACACGCTTCATAGAACTTTGCAGAGTACATTGAAATATTCACAGCAGGAACTTACAATCGAATGTCCCTTTTCACATTCATAGAAGCAATCATACATGATCACACAAAGACCAGTTTGGTATAAAAAAAAATTAACATATTGGAAGGTTTAAGGCTGTGAAAGGTTATCGGAGCAGCAGGATTATCTGATGCAAACATATGTAGCACCCCCAGGGCCGGATTTGCTCTACCTGCCGCCCCAAGGCCAGGTTCCGCAATGCACCCCCTCCCCGCCAACCGAACCCCCCCTCCCCCAAATCAACGGAGAATGGGCGGCGCGGTTAGTTAAATTTTTTTATTTTTTTTTACTTTTTTATCACATTTTTTTTGTAGCTTGTTGCTTCCTTTTTTTTTATTTTTGTATAATTTTCTTATTATTTTCCTTATTATTTTTCTTATTCTTTAAATTTTTATTTTATTAATTTAATTATTATTTCTTATCATTTATTTATTTTTTATCAATTTTTTTTCACTTAACTTTTTTTGCTATCACACAGGAGATAACAATTCCCTGTGTGATAGCAATTGGAGGTGACATGTTCTCTTTATTGACCCTGTCACCTCCAAAACAGGAGTCCTAGCACTGTGCTAGAACTCCTGTCATAGCTGAGATGGGAAGAGCACAGCTCTCCCCTCTCTCTGTGTACATCGGCAGCAGGGACAGGAGACAGATTCAGTGGCCGGGGGGAGGACAGAGTCCCGAAGACAGAGCCAGCAAAGAGAGGTATGTGGGGTGGGGGAGAGGGGAGGAAGGATGGGAGCACACATTTTACAAGTGATTTCAGCGACATCGCCGCAATCACTTGTTAACGAGCGAGCGGATTCCCCCATAACTTACCGCCCTTAACTGTATGTTCTGGGCGTCGGGGGACTCCATACCACTGCCGCCCCCTGGCGCCCTGCCGCCCCAAGGCCTGGCCTCAGTGGCCTTGTGGGAAATCCAGGCCTGAGCACCCCCCTTACCAGAGGTGGTGGCTTGTCCATCAAAGCAGAGGTTCACCCAAATAACAACACTGTCCTATCCGCATCATTGCACAACATAGATACACAATTGCCCTAGGATTTTTTTTTTTCTCTTTTAACCACTTAAGACCCGGACCTTTAGGCAGCTAAAGGACCCGGCCATTTTTTTGCGATTCGGCACTGCGTCGCTTTAACTGACAATTGCGCGGTCGTGCAACGTAGCTCCTAAACAAAATTTGCGTCCTTTTTTTCCTACAAATAGAGTTTATTTTGGTGGTATTTGATCACCTCTGCGGTTTTTATTTTTTGCGCTATAAACAAAAATAGAGCGACAATTTTGAAAAAAATGCAATATTTTTAACTTTTTGCTATAATAAATACCCCCAAAAAATAAAAAAATAAAACGATTTTTTTCCTCAGTTTAGGCCGATACGTATTCTTCTACCTATTTTTGATAAAAAAAATCACAATAAGTGTTTATCGGTTGGTTTGCGCAACATTTATAGCGTTTACAAAATAGGGGATAGTTTTATTGCATTTTTATAAAAAAAAATTTTTTTTTACTACTAATGGTGGCAATCAGCGATTTTTTTTTCGTGACTGCGACATTATGGCGGACACTTTGAACAATTTTGACACATTTTTGGGACCATTGTCATTTTCACAGCAAAAAATGCATTTAACCACTTCCCGACGGCCGTACAACTATATACGGCCGCAGGGTGGCTCTACTTCTCTGGGACGCCGTCTTTTTACGTGTCCCTTGGACACAGCCAATCACAGATCGCCGTGAACGGCCAATCGGAGTGGCCGTTTGGTAGGCGATCTGTGCGGGCAATGAGAGATGATCTGTAACATATGAGATCATTTCTCATTGCCGGCTCTCACAGACAGCGGTGCTGTCAGGGAGAGAGGAGACGGATCTGTGTCTCTTGTACATAGAGACATAGATCGGTCACCTCCCCCAGTCACCCCCCTTCCCCCACAGTTAGAACACTATATAGGGAATACATTTATCCCCTTCCTCACCCCCTAGTGTTAACCCCTTCCCTGCCAGTCACATTTATACAGTAATTAGTGCATATTTATAGCACTGATTGCAGTATAAATGTGAATGGTCCCAAAAATGTGTCAAAAGTGTCCGATGTACCGCCATAATGTCGCAGTCCCAATAAAAATTGCAGATCGCCGCCATTACTAGTAAAAAAAAATAAAAAATAATAATTCTGTCCCCTATTTTGTAGGCGCTATAACTTTTGCGCAAACCAGTCGCTTATTGCGTTTTTTTTTTTTTACCAAAAATATGTAGAAGAATACGTATCGGCCTAGACTGAGAATTTTTTTTATTTTTTTTTTAAATTGGGCTATTTATTATAGCAACAAGTAAAAAATATTGTACTTTTTTCAAAATTGTCGTTCTTTTTTGTTTATAGCGCAAAAAATAAAAACCGCAGAGGTGATCAAATACCACCAAAAGAAAGCTCTACTTGTGGGGGAAAAAGGACGTTAATTTTGTTTGGGAGCCACGTCGCACAACCGCGCAATTGTCAGTTAAAGCGACGCAGTGCCGGAAGCTGAAATTTCACCTGGGCAGGAGGGGGGTATATGTGCCCAGTAAGCAAGTGGTTAAAATGCATTTACTGTGAAAACGACAATTGCAGTTTGGGAGTTAACCACAAGGGGGCGCTGAAGGGGTTAAGTGTGACCTCATCTGTGTTTCTAACTGTAGGGGGGTGTGGCTGTAGGTGTGACGTCATCGATTGTGACTCCCTATATAAGGGAACATACGATCGATGACGGCGCCACAGTGAAGAATGGGGAAGCTGTGTTTACACACACCTCTCCCCGTTCTTCAGCTCCGGTGACCGATCGCGGGACTCCAGCGGCGATTGGGTCCGCGAGTCCCGCGGCCATGGAGCTTCGGACCGGGTCGCGCGCGCGTGCACGACTGGGCTTAAAGGGCAATGTACAGGTACGTTGATGTGCCCAGCCGTGCCATTCTGCCGACGTATATCGGCGTGAAGGGGTCCTTAAGTGGTTAAATACTGTAATATGGCAGACTTCTGGGTTTTCCCTCCCACGAGAGTTGGCGTCTCCCCGGCGCCGCAGTGTTGTCGGGGAGCTCTCCGCAATGTCTACTGGGAGCACAGTGTTGTGCTTCCCAAGATACAATGCGGAACGCCCTCCTTCGAGATCCCGCAAGATTTCCCCGTACTAAGCTGTGCTATTATCTTTAGTTTTCTTAGTTCTTGCGTTGACGTCACATCGGGGGCAGGAACTTTTAATGATGCGTGTGATGACGGCACCGCATACAGGAAATAGGTGCTTGTGGGCTTCTAGTGCCCACAAGCACTTTGCAAGTATACCAGACTGCGGAGGCTTGAGAAATCAGAACAAGTGAGTAATTATTGATGTGGGGGTCATTAATCTAATGGTAAAAAATAAATAAAAAATTGCACCTCCCCTTTCCATCCCCGCTGCCGCCCCCTATCCAGATGCATGAATTACAGCGACAGGGGTGTTTTTTTTAAGCACCTGATTAGAGCCAGAGGCTCTAATAGGCTTCAAAATAGGGTGGGCTCGGGTAGCAAAGAATTGTGCTCAGAGCCCACCCAGGTGTGTTAGAATAGCGAATTAATATTCACTATTCTAGCACTGAATCGCCTCTCCGCCAATCGTGTCTGATACCTGTTTCCCGATTGGCTGAAAGGAGAGGCAATCCTATTGGATGCCTAGGAGGAGGAGGAGGGAGGAGGAGGGAGATACATGGAAGCAATACTTATGCGAGAAAATAAAACCCTACGTCACCCAGCGCGTGCTCCGATCAACCAACCAAAACCTTCTCCAAATCCCCAAATCTCGCTACAAATCTAAGGGAGAACGTAGATTCTCGGTCCAAGGACCACGGCTCTGGAATGCTCTACCCACTACCATCCGCTTGGAAGAAAACTATCGGGTTTTTAGGAAAAAACTGAAGACCCACCTCTTCTGAAGACCTGCACAACTCTGGATGCCAGCGCCTTGAGGCGATTAAGTTCGCATTTGTTTGCGCTATATAAGTTTCTCACTCACTCATAATGCATGGGAGGAGGAAGAAAAAAAGCTGCCGCTCGCCAGACTAGTTACTGGCCTACATACCTTCCCCTAGTAAAAGCACCTCTCCCCTACACTAAAACACTGGCTAGGCACAGAGTTAACCCTTTGATAACCCCTGATGTTAACCCCTTCCAAACCAGTGTCATTAGTACAGTGACAGTACATGTATTTAGCACTGATCACTGTATTAGTGTCACTGGTACCCAAAAAAAGTGTGTTAGTGTCTGATTTGTTCACCGCAATATTGCAATCCCACTATAAGTCGTTGATCACCGCCATTACTTGTAAATAAATAAACAAATAATAAATACATTCTTTAAATTTATAGCGCCTGTTTTTTATTTTTATTTTATCAAACAAATGTACCGTATTTTCCGGCGTATAAGACAACCTTTTACACTTAATAAAATGGGCAAAAAGCGGAGGTCGTCTTATACGCCGGGTATAAAATTCTGCCGGCTGTGCGGTAATGCTGTATGTAGCTTTGGCATTCAGTATACACCGCTGAGCCAATCCCAGAGAGCGTTGTATTCTATTAATGAATACAGAGCCTGCTCAGATTGGAGTAACAACCTCTGCCAATCCGAGCAGGCTACTTACAGTAGCCTGCTCGGATTGGCTTTGAGAGTTAGAGAGGCTGATGATGTTACACCCTCTGCCAATCCAAGCAGGTGTTGTATTCATTAATAGAATACATTGCTCGCTGTGATTGGCTCAGCGCGGTATGGCTCCAGCTCCAGCAAGAAGAAGGAAATATAGGAAGTATGAAGCCTTGGAAGGGGGGTAATCTTATACAGTGAGTATAGGCAAAAACTGTAGAAAGTAAACAGTAAAATTAGGGGGTCGTTTTACATGCCCGGTTGGCTTATACACCGGAAAGTACGGTACCTGTATACTGAAAATCTTAAAACTATTAATAAATAAAAATAACAAGATACAGTCACTAAAATAATACAAAATAGTTTAGCGCTGTGAAATATACACAATATCATAAAATATGTGTGAAAGCATACAAATATGTATGAAGAAAATGTACGACCATAAACATGGGGCCAGATTCACGTAGATCAGCGGATCTATAGATCCGCTCGATCTACGTGATTTAAGATCCGCTCCCGCAAGTTTGAGAGGCAAGTGGCTAATTCACAAACCACTTACCTCCAAACTTGCGGCGGCGGATCCTAAATCCCCCGGCGGAATTCAAATTCCGCGGCTAGGGGGAGTGTACTATTTAAATCAGGCGCGTTCCCGCGCTGATTTAAATGCGCATGCGCCGTCCGGGGAATTTCCCGGCGTGCATTGCTCCCACTGACGTCACTAGGACGTCAGTGGTTTCGACGTGAGCATGACTTGCGACGCGCGTGTTTGTGAATCGGCGTACGCAAAAGACGTTAGAAAATTCAAATTTGACGCGGGAACGCCGGCTATACTTAACATTGGCTGCGCCTGATAAAAGCAGGGGTAAGTATACGACGGGAAAGCCGCTACGGAAACGTCATAAGAAGACTGCGTCGGGTCCGCGTACGTTCGTGAATTTGCGTATCTCGCTGATTTACATATTATTCAAGGTAAATCAGCGGGAACGTCCCCCGGCGCCATTTTTAAATCGAAAATAAGATCCGACAGTGTAACACAGTGTAACACTGTCGGATCTAGCCCTATCTATGCGTAACTGATTCTATGAATCAGGCGCATAGATAGGACCAGTGTAAGTCAGAGATACGATGGTGTATCTGTAGATAGACCGTCGTATCTCTTTGTGAATCTGGCCCATGGTATCCAATCAAAGTTTGTGATTCAAATGGTGGAGTATGAGGATAACTCAAACTTAAAGCAAAAAGGAATAAAAAATCCCAAAGTAGTAAATTGGTGCTTTGGGATTTATTATTCCTTTTTGCTCTAACCCCTTCCTTACCGGCGCATTGTCAAATGACGCCGGCAGGAACCCTCCCTCGATCCGGGTGGACGTCATATGACGTCCTTTGTTCCCGGGGGTTGTAGGGCGCGTGCGGCACCGCTCGTGACCCAGCGCGCGTGCCCGGTGGCCGCGATTGCTGCCGGGCACCCACGATTGCCGGTAAACACACAGATCCTCCTGTCAGAGGTGAGGAGACCAATGCTGTGTTCCCAGTACATAGGAACACACATCGGTCTCCTCCCCTTGTGAGTCCCCTCCCCCCTACAGTTAAAACACACTTTAGGGAACATTTTAACCCCTTCAGCGCCCCCTAGTGGTTAACCACTTCCCTGCCAGTCACATTTACACAGTAATCAGTGCATATTTATAGCACTAATCACTGTATAAATGTGAATGGTCACAAAAACGTATCAAAAGTGTCCGATGTGTTCGCTGCAATGTCACGGTCACAATAAAAAAAAAATCGCAGATCGCCGCCATTACTAGTAAAAAAATGAATAAAATAAAAATGCCATAAATCTATCACCTATTTTGTAGACGCTATAACTTTTGCGCAAACCAATCAATATACGATTATTGCGTGTTTTTTTTTACCAAAAATATGTAGAAGAATACATATCGGCCTAAACTGAGGAAAAAAAACGTTTTTTTTAAAAAAAAATTGTGATATTTATTAAATAAAAAAGTAAAAAATATTGGGCCAGATTCACAGTTGAAATACGCCGGCGTATCTACTGATACGCCGGCGTATTTTAAAATTTTCCGCGTCGTAACTTGTTTTGAATCCTCAAAACAAGTTACGACGGCTTTAGGCTTTGATCCGACAGGCGTACGGCTTTGTACGCCTTCGGATCATAGGTGTAATTCTCCGGCGCCCGCTGGGTGGAGTTTGCATCGTTTTCCTGCGTCGGGTATGCAAATTAGATGTTTACGGCGATCCACGAAGGTACGCGCGTTCGTCGCATTCGCTTACGTCGTCGCTAGTCGGCTTTTCCCGTCGCAAAGTTACGAGTCCTCTTTAGGTGGTGTAAAATTACACCATCCATTTTAAAGTTTGGCCGTCGTTCCCGCGTAGAATTTGATTTTTTTTTTTTTTTGCGTAAGACGTCCGGGAATACGAAACGACGTAACGCACGTCGCCGCTCAAAAAATACGTTGGGGCGCCGTAATTTCACGCAAAGCACGGTGGGACATTTCCTAACGGAGCATGCGCAGAACGTTTGGCGCGGGAAGGCGCCTAATTTAAATGTTACACGCCCCATTTGAATTAGGCGGGCTTGCGCCGAACGGCTTTACGCTACGCCGCCGGAAGTTTACACGCAAGTGCTTTGTGAATCAAGCACTTACGACGAAAACTTGCGGCGGAGTAACGTAAAGGGGATACGTTACCCCACCGTAATTGTTCGTGAATCTGGCCCAATGTGTTTTTTAAAAAAATTGTCGCTCTTCTTTTGTTTATAGCGCAAAAAATAAAAACCGCAGAGATGATCAAATACCACCAAACAAAAGCTCTATTTGTGGGGGGAACATAAAGATTTAGTTTGGGTACAGTGTTGCATGACCATGAAATTGTCATTCAAAGTGCAACAGCGCTGAAAACTAAAAATTGGTCTGGGCAGGAAGGGGGTGAAAATGCCCTGTATAGAAGGGGTTAAGGTTGAGTTATCATCCTTATACTCCACCATTTGAATCACAAACCTTGATTGGATACCATGTTTATGGTTGTACATTTTCTTCATACATATTTGTATGTTTTCACACATATGTTATGATATTGTGTATATTTCACAGTGCTAAACTATTTTGTATTATTTCATTGTTGACTTTGTTTGTTAGAGTGTTGGCAGCTTCTTTATATTTCTCTATTGGTTTAGCGCAGTTTTTTTTTCCTTTACTTTCACAAGATACAGCCACTGACTGTTCAAAAATGTCATATACAGTACAGTGTTTCTCAGTGTGTATGTGCTAATATAGGGGTGTCAAACTCAATTTCATTGTGGGCCGCATCAGCATTATGATTGCCCTCAAAAGGGCCAGTTGTATCTGTAAGATAAGATGTCCAGCGCACCCCCTTAAATTAGATGTCAAGAGCCATCCCACCATCAGAAGTTGAGTCCCCCGACTCTCCCTTAGGCCTAGTACACACGAGAGGATTTCAGCGGATTTGGATCCGATGGAGTGTACTCACCATAGGATCGAAATCCGCGCCGAAATCCCCTCGCGATGATGTGTCGCGCCGTCGCCGCGATGATGACGCGGCAACGAGCGCGACGCTGTCATATAAGGAATTCCACGCATGCGTCGAATCATTACGACGTATGCGGGGGATCCCTTCGGACGGATTGATCCGGTGAGTCTGTACAGACCAGCGGATCAATCCGTTGGGATCAATTCAAGCGGATAGATTTGTAGACATGTCTACAAATTTTTATCTGCTTGAATTGGGAAATTTCCGCGGATAAATATCCGCAGGAATGTACACACCATAGAATCTATCCGCTGAAACCGATCCGCTGAGATTTTTCAGCGGATGGATTCTATGGTGTGTACGGGGCCTTACATCACAGTGCACGCCCCTTTCCTTATGCTGCTGCTGGGAAGAAGTTGGATGCATTGCTTGAAAGCAGAAAGTAATGCCGCGTACACACGATCGGTCCATCCGATGAGAACAGTCTGATGGACCGTTTTCATCGGTTAACCGATGAAGCTGACTGATGGTCAGTTACGCCTACACACCATCGGTTAAAAAACTGATCGTGTCAGAACGCGGTGACGTAAAACACGACGTGCTGAAAAAAAAACAAAGTTCAATGCTTCCAAGCATGCGTCGACTTGATTCTGAGCATGCGGGCTTCCTAGAAAAATTGTGGGCTTTGACTGAATAAATGAAGTCCAGTTGCATTAAAACACATTACTGCATAACTCGGTCGCCATTTTCAGTACAGTAAGGTGACCAGATTTTTAAAATGAAATCCAGGGACATATTTTTTTTTTACAAGTAATAGCGATGCCTGCCTCACAGCCTGTCTAGTCCTATGCCCCGGGCCCTGGCTACTACTGGGGGGGGAGTGGAGGAGATAAGCAGGCAGGCGGCTGGCCGGGACTTGAGCCAAGGAAGAAGAACATGCAAGCGGAGCCGAATAGGCATGCATTCGAAACTGAAGAAATATTCACTCCTCTCCGACCAGCACATGATCATCAGAAAGGGGCACAGATAATGGGAAAACAATACACCCCCCTAAGCTAGTAGGAGCGGCAGAGCGGGGGTGTGTAATTCAATTTTTTTTTTTTTTTCTGTACTGATTGGGCCGGATTCAAGAAGCAATTGCGCCTGTGTAACCATAGGTTACACAGCGCAATTGCTTACTTGCCCCGGCGTAACGAGTGCTCCTGATTCAGGAACCTCGTTACGCCGACTGCAGCCTAAGATCTGCGCGGCATAAGGCTCTTATGCCCGCCTATCTTAGGCTGCATTCTTGCGGTGGACGCTAGGTGGCGTTTACGTTGTGCTCAGTGTATAGTATGCAAATTGCATACTAACACCGATTCACAACATTGCGCGAGCCCTGCGTACGCAATTTACGTTGTTTACGTATGGCGGTTTTCGCGCAAGGCTGCCCCTGCTATTAGCAGGGGCAGCCCATGTTACGTATACCCGTCGTTCCCACGTCGCGAAATTTGAATTTTACGTCATTTGCGTAAGTGAATCGTGAATGGCGCTGGACGCCATTCACGTTCACTTTGAAGCAAATGACGTCCTTGCGACGTCATTTGCCGCAATGCACGTCGGGAAAGTTTCCCGACGGAGCATGCGCTCTACGATCGGCGCGGGAACGCGCCTAATTTAAATGATTCCCGCCCCCTACGGGATCATTTAAATTGCGTGCTCTAGCGCCGGGCATTTTGCCAGCGCGCCCTTGATGCTCCGTGAATCAAGGGCAGCGGAGCAAATTGGCGGGGGCGCAGGGCAAAAATGTTGCCCTGCGCCTCCGTAAATAATGCGCAAATCTCTTTGAATCCGGCCCAGTGTCTTTGAAATTGCCCCAGCCCCTGTTCAAATCCAATCCAGGGACAAAACTGGGGACAGACTTGGTCCGGGGACAGCGTCCTCAATCCGGGGGCTGTCCCCTGAAACCAGGGATGTCTGGTCACCCTACAGTACAGTGCATGTCTTGTAAAAGCCATTAAATACATGCCTCACTGGGCATAAGTCTGTAGTGTAGAACACTATATCACTATACCCATAGGTGCGCGCAGCCTATTGCATTAGGGTGTGCACCCCAAGGTCTAACAAACACTACACACACACTAAATTACTAATTTAATGGCCCCTTCCCCCACTCATCCTAAAACATCCCCGCAACAACAGGAAAGGAGAGGGAGCCAGGGCAGTAGGGGGAATCTGTGCTGCACAGGGTAATACGTGTGTGCCTAGGCACACCTGGCACACTCTGTGTGCACTCCTTTGACTATACCTCAATCACATGACTTCCTGAACAGTGAAACCTCAACAGCTGAACACTCAGGGGTAGATTCATGTAGAATGGCGTATGTTTGTGCGGGCAAGTGCCGTATTCTCAAAAGAAAGTTGCGGCGGCATAGCGTAAATAGGCCGGTGTATTCCCGCCTAATTCAAATTGTGAAGAGGTGGGCGTGTGTTATGTAAATTAACCATGACCCGACGTGATTGATGGCATGCGGCGTCCGTGGAATTTCCCAGTGTGCATTGCTCCAAAGTACGCCGCAAGGACGTATTGGTTTCGACATGAACGTAAATGACGTCCAGCCCCATTCACGGACGACTTACGCAAACAATGTAAATTTTTCAAATTTCGATGCGGGAACGACGGCCATACTTTACATTGGTACTCCGCATGTACGCCACCATATAGCAGGGGTAACTTTACGCGGGGAAAAGCCTAACGTAAACGGCGTATCTGTACTGCGTCGGCCGGGCGTACGTTCATGAATTCGCGTATCTAGCTGATTTACATATTACTAGGCGTAAATCCGCGTACACGCCCCTAGCGGCCAGCGTAAATATGCAGTTAAGATCCGACAGAGTAAGAGACTTACGCCGGTCGGATCTAATAGAAATCTATGCGTAACTGATTCTATGAATCAGGGGCATAGATACGACGGAGCAGACTCAGAGATACGACGGCGTATCTGGAGATACGCCGTCATATCTCCTTTGTGAATCTGGGCCTCAATAAAGTCAAGGAACCATTGGAGCCATCTTCCCAGATGTTACCAGAGTCTTTCCACTGATGGCTTACACACAGGGTGTTCCTTTCTCACACATAAGGTGCCCTTCACCAAGGCCCTTTGGCCATTTTAAACCAAGCCACTGGACATGCTAGATGAAGGTCGGGGGGCAAGGTTTCTCTTTCTTTCCCCTATGTGTCCTCCTCTGGTCACTCTGGTGGCTCGGACCTTCAGAGGGCTTTCTCTCTTCAGTACACAAGCTACATCATGCTGGTCAGGGTTTTTCTGTTCCTACACCTCAATTCTACTGGGTCCATCCACAGCTGGTATATAAAAGGGAAATAACTCTACATCACAAAAGGTGGGGTAACAAATAAATGGGCATGACACCTGCCAATACATGGCAACACACATGATTTGTGCTTGGAGTGTTGCAGGGCCATTAATTGTGAATGGCGTCAGAGCACACGGTACAGTATCAGGGCCGCCATCAGGGGGTACAAGCAGTACACCTGTAAGGGGCCCTTACAGGTGTATATATATATATTTTTTTTATTAAATAGCCCAGAGGTCCACAGGGGCCCGGAGGTCCCCAGGGCCACGGATGGCAACCCCCCTTTTTTATAAAAAATATATATATATATATATATATATATATATATTTTTTTTTTTCTTTCTTTTTTTTTTCTTTCTCTTTCTTTTTATATATATACATAAATATTTTGATTAACCAGTTCCCGACCCCCGCATGTACATATACGTCCACAATATGGCACGTACAGGCACATGGGCGTACACGTACGTCCTCGCCTATTAGCGGGTGGGGGGTCCGATCGGGACCCCCCCCCGCTACATGCGGAGGTCGGGTCCGCTCGGGGAGCGATCCGGGACCACGGCGCGGCTATTTGTTTATAACCGCTCCGTCGCGATCGCTCCCCGGAGCTGAAGAACGGGGAGAGCCGTGTGTAAACACGGCTTCCCCGTGCTTCACTGTGTCGGCGCATCGATCGCGTCATTCCCTTTATAGGGAAGACACGATCGATGACGTCATTCCTACAGCCACACCCCCCAACAGTTGTAAACACATACTAGGTGCACCCTAACTCCTACAGCGCCACCTGTGGTTAACTCCCAAACTGCAACTGTCATTTTCACAATAAAGAATGCAATTTAAATGCATTTTTTGCTGTGAAAATGACAATGGTCCCAAAAATGTGTCAAAATTGTCCGAAGTGTCCGACATAATGTCGCAGTCACGAAAAAAATCGCTGATCGCCGCCATTAGTAGTAAAAAAAAAAAATTAATAAAAATGCAATAAAACTATCCCCTATTTTGTAAACGCTATACATTTTGCGCAAACCAATCGATAAACGCTTATTGCGATTTTTTTTACTAAAAATAGGTAGAAGAATACGTATCGGCCTAAACTGAGGAAAAAAAATGTTTTTAGATATGTTTTTGGGGGATATTTATTACAGCAAAAAGTAAAAAATATTGAATTTTTTTCAAAATTGTCGCTCTATTTTTGTTTATAGCGCAAAAAATAAAAACCGCAGAGGTGATCAAATACCACCAAAAGAAAGCTCTATTTGTGGGGAAAAAAGGACGCCAATTTTGTTTGGGAGCCACGTCGCACGACCGCGCAATTGTCTGTTAAAGCGACACAGTCCCGAACTGTAAAAACCCCTTGGGTCTTTAGGCAGCAATATGGTCCGGGGCTTAAGTGGTTAAAGGGCCCAGAGGTCCCCAGGGGTCCGGAGGGCCCTGAATGATTAAAGGGCCCAGAGGTTTCTTTTTTTTCTTTTTATTAAAAGGCCAAAAGGTCCCCAGGGGCCCAGAGGTCCCCAGGGCCCTAGATGACAACCCCCCCTTTTTTTTATAATTTTTTTATTTTCAACCCCCCCAAGTTTCCCTGCTCCAGGGGGCCCATGCCTGAAACTGTGTAAGGGGCCCCATCATTTCTGATGGCGGCCCTGTACAGTATAGACCACCGAATGTATTGGGGCGCCTGCATTGCTACAAAAAAGGGTCATATGCATTTCTGTTCTATTGTGGTGCATTGGCAACCCATTTATAATGAATGGGCCTCATCATAAAAAAATTATTGTGCAAAACAGCATTCATTAATACACGTTTGTTATCGCACCACAAATTAAAGTGTGAATCGGCTTTGAAAGTTTTATGCATGTCTTCCATTGTGTACAGTTATGTCAGTCAATTCCCTAATGACATACAGTTTAAAAATTTAGGGAAGCCTGTGTTTAGGGTGATGTGTAATGAACAACAATTAGGATCAAGTGTCTCTAAAAGCTTTATGTGCTTAATAACATGGTGGGTTTTCAAAACATGCATTAGTGGCTTTTCCTGGGATGAAGGGAGTTGACAGAATCAGATGCAAACCTTGCGCAGAATTAAGTTTGATATTCATACTATTCTGCTAAAACACAAATAATATAATAAAATTATGCTAAAGTTGTACTTTTTAGGGCTAATGTTTATTATAGAATATTAGAGATTACATTTTATTAGCAAAGTTACAGGGCCAGATTCAGACAGGAGATACGACGGCGTTATGCATAGATATCCCTAAGATCCGACAGGTGTAACTGTGTTACATCGACGGATCTTAGGCTGCAATTCCAGGCCGGCCGCTAGGTGGCGCTTCCGTATCTTTTACGCGTCGAATATGCAAATGAGGAGTTACGCCGATTCAGAAACGAACGACCACCCGGCGTTTTTTTTATACGTAGTTTCCGTTCGGCTTTTTCCGGCGTATAGTTACCCCTGCTATATGAGGGGTATGTGCGGAGTATCCTATGTTAAGTATGGCCGTCGTTCCCGCGCCGAGTTTTGAAATGTTCACGTCGTTTGCGTAAGTCGTTCGCGAATACGGCCGGGCGTAATTTACGTTAACATCGAAACCAATGACGTCCTTGCAAAGTCATTTGGAGCAATGCACGCTGGGAAATTTTGCGGACTGCGCATACGCAGTTCGTTCGGCGCGGGGACGCGCCTGATTTAAATATTATACGCCCCCTACCCACCGAATTTGAATTTGGCCGGGGGATTTACGCAACATCGATGCAACTTTACGGGTAAGTGCTTTCTGAATAAAGCCCTTGCCTCAAAAACTAGCGGCGGCGTAAAGTAAATCAGATAGGTTACGCGGATCTAAAGATCCGCTAACCTATCTGAATCTGGCCCACAACAGTCTTTAGCTTGTTACTTTTCTTCTATAGTATGTATGAATGGCCATATGGATTATTGCACATCACAGGTGTGCACAACTAATTGCATTGGGGTGTGCACTCCAAAGCTCAAATACACGTGTGTGTGTATATAAATGTGTGTGTAAATATATGTGTGTGTGTGTATATGAATGTGTGTGTGTGTATATAACTAAATATGTACAGAAACCCTCTTAGGCCGCGTACACACGACCGGTCCAAACCAATGAAAACGGACTGAAGTTCAGTTTCATCGGTCCAAACCGACCGTGTGTACGGCCCATCGGTCTGTTGTCCTTCGGACAAAAATTAGAGAACTTGCTCTTAAATCGAACCGATGGACGGCTGACCGATAGGTCAAAACCGATGGTTAGTACACAAAAGCATTGGTTCAAAACTCGCGCATGCTCAGAATCAAGTCGACGCATGCTTGGAAGCATTGAACTTCGTTTTTTCCAGCACGACGTGTGTTTTACGTCACCGCGTTCTGACCCGATCGGTTTTTGAACTGATGGTGTGTACGCACATCAGACCATCAGTCTGCTTCAGCGGTGAACCGATGAAAACGGTCCGTCGGATCATTCTCAATGGATGGACCGGTCGTGTGTACGCGCCCTTAGGGCTCATTTACACTTGTTTTGGCTTCAAAAAGGCTTCGGACACACTTTGTTAAAGCTTTCTGAATGCCAGTCAAAGCTCCTGTCACTAAATAAAATGGTTAGCTTACAGTCTTGTTTACACCTTGCTTTTGGTTTGCTTTTCTTTGGCTTTGCTTCAAAAATTATACCCCATGTAGCTTAAGTGGTGCTTCAAAGCATCTTCAAAGCTTCCGTAGAAGTCTATTGCAAAGCTCAATTGAAGCCCCAGCATAGCCTCATCAAAGCCCCATAAAGCCTCACCGAAGCATCATTGAAGCCCCACCGAAGCTTCATCAAAGCCTCATTGAAGCACCAAGCAAAAGCAGGTGTAAACAGGACTGTAAACTAACCATTTTATATAGAGACAGGAGCTTTGACTGGCTTTCAGATAGCTTTAACAAAGTCTGTCCAAAGCCTTGTTTTGAAGCAAGAGTAAACTTTATAAATAAATAACATTTTTAAATATATTAAAACATGGATGGTGTCAGTAGAGCAGTGGATGTTGTTAGGCAGTGGATGGTGTCTGTAGAGCAGTGGATGGTGTCAGTAGAGCAGTGGATGGTGTTAGGCAGTGGATGGTGTCAGTAGAGCAGTGGATGGTGTTAGGCAGTGGATGGTGTCAGTAGAGCAGTGGATGGTGTTAGGCAGTGGATGGTGTCAGTAGAGCAGTGGATGGTGTCAGTAGAGCAGTGGATGGTGTCAGTAGAGCAGTGGATGGTGTCAGTAGAGCAGTGGATGGTGTTAGGCAGTGGATGGTGTCAGAAGGACAGTGGATGGTGTTAGGCAGTGGATGGTGTCAGAAGGACAGTGGATGGTGTTAGGCAGTGGATGGTGTCAGTAGAGCAGTGGATGGTGTTAGGCAGTGGTTGGTGTCAGTAGAGCAGTGGATGGTGTCAGTAGAGCAGTGGATGGTGTCAGTAGAGCAGTCGATGGTGTCAGTAGAGCAGTGGATGGTGTTAGGCAGTGGATGGTGTCAGAAGGACAGTGGATGGTGTTAGGCAGTGGATGGTGTCAGAAGGACAGTGGATGGTGTCAGTAGAGCAGTGGATGGTGTTAGGCAGTGGATGGTGTCAGTAGAGCAGTGGATGGTGTTAGGCAGTGGATGGTGTCAGAAGGACAGTGGATGGTGTTAGGCAGTGGATGGTGTCAGAAGGACAGTGGATGGTGTTAGGCAGTGGATGGTGTCAGAAGGACAGTGGATGGTGTTAGGCAGTGGTTGGTGTCTGTATTTTTCTTCTTCTTCTTTTTTTATCATTTTTTACAATGTTGTTTTTTTACATTTTTTTTATTACTTTTTTTTTTTTTTTTAAATTAGGAGCTCCATTGGGGGGCTTTGGGGAAATATCAAGGGTCTACACATACCCCAGATGTCTCACTTTTGAGACAGAGAAAGGAACTGTTAATAGACATTCCCCAATCCTCTTCTCTGCAGCCTCAGCTGCACTGGACAGTGAATAAATGGGAAGAGCTCTGTGCTGAGCGTCTTCTTGTTCATTCACAAGCTGAAGCATAGTAAACAGTTTACTACGCGTCAGTTATCGATGAACACAGTAAGTGATCGGTACTGTTCACTGAGAAAAGAAAGGGGCTAGTAAATTACATATTTACTGACCCTTTCCCCACCATCCTGAAACATTCCTCGCAGCAGCCAGCAAGAGAGGAGAGGAGGGAAGATGGAAGAGAAATGTGGTGCATTCTGAGTTTGATAAAGAAAGTGGAAAGTACCAATTTGCTTAGATAAAAAAAAAAGTTTGATTTAGAGGGTGTGTTCTCTCTCTATCTCTCTCTCTTGTTTTCTTTTCGGTTTGTTGGTGAGTCCATGTAGAGGATTCATGCACAATTTCCCACATACCTCTTAGGCCCCGTACACACGACCGAACATGTCTGCTGAAACTGGTCCGCGGAACAATTTCAGCAGACATGTTCGGTCGTCTGTACAGCCGAGCGGACAGGTTTCCAGCGTACATTTGCCCGCCAGACCGTTTTCGAGTGGGCAAATGTTTCTAAACATGTTTAGAAACAGCCCGCTGGAATCCTGTCCGTCGGACATGTTCGGTCGTCTGTACAGACCTACCGTACATGTCCGAGCGGCCGCCATCCCTCGCATGCTTTGAATGACTTTGACGCATGCGTGTAAGCATTGAACTGGCAGGGCCGCGCACGTCGCCGCGTCATCATCACGGCGACGGTGCGGCCTCATCGCCGCGTATCAAGTACGCGCGGATTTCTGTATGATGGTGTGTACAGCCATCATACAGAAATCTCCGGGCAGACATGTACGCTGAAAACGGTCCGGCGGACCGTTTTCATCGTACAAGTTTGCCCGTGTGTACAAGGCCTAAGTGGCCCTCATCCTCCAGGGCCCTCTGGTCACGTTGTTGACACAGTCTACAGTACTCTTGTTGTGCTTGTAGGTCTGCCTGAGACACCCGGATTTGGTTTCCAGAGTGTGTGTGAACAGTCTGTACAGGCCTAGAGTCTGGCTTTGGTCCTGACACATATCCGGGTATGGGACCAGTTTGTAGTCTTTCTATAGTGACTGGTAGATACATTTTTGGGAGTTTCAGATGGTCAAGATACTGATGAGAGGTTGCAGGCTGCATGGTTTGACCTGGTCCTTGTTGGTCAGTAAGGCCTCATGGTGGTATAAGCATACCTCCCAACTTTCTGAGATGGGAATGAGGGACAGCTATCAGCAAAAGTATGCAGGCATTGGACACACCCCTTGCCACGCCCCCCTTAAAGGAGAATTATACAAAAAAATAAGATTGGTTAAACCTACAAGTGCTTTTTTTTCACTACTATTCCATTATATTGGCTTTTGGAATTTACAAATGCAGCAATTTAGAAATCAGGTGAAAGGTTTAGCACTGGAAAACACTTTTTGATAGATAAAAAGTGCATTGTATATAGAACTATAGAGATCAGATCAAAATGAGGGACAAATGAGGAGAATGAGGGACAGAGGGACATTGCTCCAAATCAGGGACAGTCCCTCGAAATCAGGGACAGTTGGGAGGTATGTATAAGTTGGGGCTGCTGTTTTGTAGAAGATTTAAAAGAGATGTCCAGCCAAAGCTCGTTTGGCTGGACTTCTGTGGATCACAGGAGGGCAGTTTGTTTTGCCCTCTGGTGACCCGTTTTCAGCAGACAGCGGGCTAAAGTCTGCTCTCTGCTGACGTCACGGATGTCAGTTCAGGTACCGCATCATCGCGACAATGGCGTCTGGATCCCCCAGGTGCCTTTACTGACACCCAGCCTCTGAGAGCCTGAGCTGGCTGCCCGCCGACCCTCCACAGTCCAACGCTCCAATGAGTGAGGAGGGAGCAGAGCAGAGGGCGTGACTGACAGTCTACAACTCTCTACTCTGGGAGCTCTGAAACTGAGCGATCTGTGGTGTTTAGTCATTTTGTTCTTAGTGCAGAGGCGCCGGGGGACAGATGCAGCATCCACCTAGGTAAGTTTAAAACTGCAAAAAAAAATAGTTTACTTCACTTTTAATGTATAGCAGTGGTCTCCAAACTGTGGCCCGTCATCGGCATGGTCTTGTTCATTCTCTCTCTGTCCACCTCTCTATCATTCCCTCCAATCTTTGCATTACCTAATTCCATGGTTATGTGAATTCAGTAACAGGAGCATCAGGGGACGTTATCTGCACAGCGCATCCTTCATCTCTTGAGGATTTAATACTTTGTTTAACTGTTTTAACTGCAACATTATTTTCCCTAGGAATCCCTGAGAGGTTTCTCCTGTGTAATTCCCAAGAAAAAACTTCCAGGCTCATCGAAGCTATTAATAGTCAGTGAATTAAATGATTGATGGTTCCCCTCATTTTGTTCATAGCACACACGCCAACAGGGGTGCGTTCATAAAGGGCGCAGGAGCGCCGCCCCCCCTCTCTTGTCACTCTCTAATCCCCAAAGATAGATTCATGCATTGCATGAATCTATCTATGGTCGCTGCCAACACCCCCTTTCAGGTACCCGGCCCCTTTTCGGTCAGTGGTGGGGGTGTTTTTTGGATGCACCTGATTAGAGCCATAGGCTCTAATAGGCGTCCAAAAAAAGTGAGAAGCGGGCGCAACGCTGTGTGTTCACTTCTCACTCAGCTGTATGTTAGGAAAGCGAAGGAATCTGCTTTCCTAGCATTGAACCGCCTCTCAGCCAATCAGGGGCACCGGGTCTGTGTTAGCCATCACCTGATTGGCTGAAGCGACATGCACTGTGATTTGATGCCTATCAGGCATCCAATCACAGCACATGACAAGAGGAGGAGCGGGCGGGAGAAGCAATCGGGGAAGATGGAGGGCACCCGAGACAAGGTAAGTGCCGGGCAGATGACTGGGGGCACAGTGGCAGCACTTGGGGTACAGTGGCAACATTTGGAGCATAGTGGCAGCACATGGGGCACATTGGCAGCACATGGGGCACAGTGGCAGCACTTGGGGTACAGTGGCAACATTTGGGGCACAGTGGCAGCACATGGGGCACAGTGACAGCACTTGGGGCACAGTGGCAGCACATGAGGCACAGTGGCAGCACATGGGGCACAGTGGTTGCGTTTGACGGGCACAGTGGTTGCGTTTGACGGGCACAGTGGTTGCGTTTGATGGGCAAAGTGGCTGCCTTTGATGGGCGCAGTGGCTGCCTTTGATGGGCAGGGTGGCTGCGTTTGATGGGCACGGTGGCTGTTTTTGATGGGCACAGTGGTTTCCTTTGATGGGCACAGTGGTTGCGTTTGATGGGCACAGTGGCTGCTTTTGATGGGCACAGTGGCTGCGTTTGATGGGCACAGTGGCTGCTTTTGATAGGCACAGTGGCTGCTTTTGATGGGCAAAGTGGCTGCAATTGATGTTTTTTTCCCCCCAGAATTTTTCAGTTTGTTTGCACCCCCCAAAAAATTTGAGCACCAGCTGCCACTGACACACGCTGAATACATACTACACATCAGAATTACTATTACAGGTCATATATGCCACTGAATGGGTTAAGTTAACATGAACTTTGATTACTTGTGATTGTTTCAGCATCATGATCCTTATTTATTACCTTCTAGCCATGGTGATATGGAAAGCTTTTATTTCCCATGTAGCTACTTCATTTGGTTTGTTAAGTGAAGTCCTGGAGCAATCTGTCACTGTCATCGTGTTCACTGTATAACTTCCCCATTGCTGCATGACTCCAAACCCAACACTCATTATACCTTTGTGATTTATACCCTGATTTGCAGGCAATGTCATTGTGGCCCTAAAGCTCAGTATGCATTGATGTCTGCATATATTTGGAAGAGTTTTGTCACATTATTTCTTTTTACAATATATTGGCCATGTTAACATTGTTCACTATAGAGAGATAAAATGTATTAATGTTTTTCATGGTTTCCCATCTAAAGCATGAAAACCACTTGGTTTCTTAAAAATAAGAAAGTATTGTGTAGCTTGAAGAAACATGGGGGATCATTAGATCTCTGGGTTACCCTTTTCCCTACAGAATAATTAAAGGACAAGGTGTTTCTTGAAGCAGAATTCCAGACATTTTTGCTTTGTAAAGATCAGAGAGGGGTTTGTCACTTTTTTATTGCTGCTTGTGTCCCCATTAGACTGTAGCTTCATGTAGGGACCCTGCCATAAGCATGCGGGGGGGGGGGGGGGTGCTGTTAATCACTGGTCCCTGTCAGATGGGTGACCCGTCCCTACAATACCCACACGCATAATGTGTGCCAGGTCGGGGAGCCAGGGCTTTAAAGTGGTTGTAAACCCTTTACAAACACTTTAAACTACAGGCAAGCCTATAATTAGGTTTACCTGTAGCTGCACTAGATATCTCCTAAACCTGCACAGTTTAGGACAGGGGTGTCCAAACTTTTTTCAAAGAGGGACAAATTTGATGAAGTGAACCGACCATTTTTCCTGATATTCTTCGAAGCATTAAAATTCGGTCTAAGTGTGTTCATTTGAGCACGAATACTCTGCCCAACAAGAATTCTCTTGCCCTTGTGGCTGTGTGCGAGTAAAGAGATTAACTCAGGCGTATTATTTGGATATATCTTATTGGCGTATAACACGCACCTTCACTTTAAGAGTGAAGTTTCAGGAAAAAAATAAAAATGTAAATAAAGAACAGTGAAGCAAAATAAGGGTCAGTGCCCTTCTGCAGCCTCACAAGTGCCCATCTGCAGACCCAATATTGCCAGGAATGCAGCACCCACCATTGCCAGGAATGCAGCACCCACCATTGCCAGGAATGCACTCACGAGCGCCAAAGATTACCTACAGGAGGATCTCCTGTTTACATGGCGGCCTCTTTAATAGAAAGTCGCGCCTCCTTTGATGGACAGAACAGTTGTCCAATGGCAGCACCGGAGACGGGACTTCCTATTACAGAGGACGTCCATAAACAGGAAATTCTCCTGTGTGTGTACGGAACTCGTCCCTCCTTCTCCTCCCTGTTCCCTCCAAGGCATATACATCTTTTTTGGCTCCGGCACTGGGAGATCGTCGGGGGCCACAAAAGATATAGGGGCCAGATCCACAGCCAGCGGGCTTAACTTAAATGTTGCTATTTAAGTTACACTGCCGCAAAATTTCTACCTAAGTGCCCGATCCACAAAGCACTTACCTAGAAATTTTCGGCTGTGTAACTTAAATCTGTCCGGCGCAAGGCGTGCCCAATCTAATGGGGCGAGTCCCATTTAAATTAGGCACGCTCCCGCGCCGGACGTACTGCGCATTCTTCCCGACATGCTTTGCGCAAAATTACGTTACGCCGAGTTTTGTGAATCGCGCCGGGTAAAAAAAGTTTGACAGCGTCGCGGGAAAGAAGGGTCTACTTTTACATGGTGTACTAACTTTCCACTTTGTAAAAGTAGCCCTAATTTTGCGTTTGCAATCTAACCACTTACGGAGACTTCACGAAGGGAAACTGCTTCGTGGATCTCCGTAAGTGCTAATTTGCATACCCGACACGGAATTTCGACGAGAAATGCCCCCAGTGGCGGCCGAGGTACTGCATCCTAAGATCCGACAGTGTAAAACTATTACACATGCCGGATCTTAGGAATATCTATGCGTAACTGATTCTGTGAAACAGGGATACGACGGCGTATCAGTAGATATGACGGCGTATCCCTTTTGTGGATCTGGCCCTATATGTCCAAACAACCAGGCGGGCCGTTCAAAACTGGAACGTGGGCCGCATTTGGCCCGCGGACCGGACTTTGGGCATGCCTGGTTTAGGAGATATCCCTGTATTTGCATGTGTCGGCGTCATGCGGCACATGCGCACTTAAGCCAACTGAAGCAATGACACGTACGTGCCGCTGCTTTAGTTGTACTGTGGTGTTCCCGGCGGCTCCTGCGCGCATTCGCGGGAGTGACGTCATCGCGACTCCGGCCAATCACAGCTATGCATACTAGCTCATTATGCCTTTATCTTGCAGGGTGTTTTTTTTTTCAGGAGGGTTTACAACCACTTTACAACCACCTAAAATGGCTGCTAGAATCACATGAGGTGGCAGCATCAAATCGGATACTGTAGCTTCCCTAGTGACCCTGGAAACCATAGCGGAACCATATTCCTCTTGACTTCCTCTCCCCCTGCAATACCGCTGCAGTTGAGTGCCACCTGCAGTGGAGAAAGTAGACTGTACCTGCCTACAATCAGTAGTGTCCCTAGCCTAGATTTAGTACTGCTGGGCTGTAGTCAGCCTGAACTCTAATGGACAGTTATGCTTTCCTCTGATTTTCCCTAAGCTCAGTGTTATTTGCTTAGTTTGCTCTTGCCTGGTGTTGGGGAGCACCCCTGGCAATTATGTAAGCAGATACAATAGCCTATTAATATAAACACGGTGTGCTGACCCAAAATTCATATACAAATATCAATACATAATAAAAATTGTCATAAGCTGAATAAAAGTCAAAGTCAATCGTGACAAATAACTGAATAAAAAGTAAAAAAAAAAATGGTGGCATGATAAATATCCGAAATTAGATAATGAGTGTGTCTTGAAAGAAAGATATGAAGTCCACCGCCCTATAGTTTCCAGAAAGGCTTACCGGAAAGACATGACCTTCTTATCATAGGAAGGTCAAACAATGCCTCTGCCCCAAAGGGCTAATGGAGGTCCCTCCGGGTAATATCCTTCTATTGCAGTGATAGTGCCGATCCACACCTGGGATACCTCAATAGTTTCCAGAAAGGCTTACCAGGCAGCCATAACCTTCTTATCATAGGAAAGTCAAATGCCTCTGCCCCAAAGGGCTAATGGAGGTCCCTCCAATTAACCAATTAAGCCCCGGACCAAAATGCAGCTAAAGGCCCAGGCCAGGTTTTGCGATTCGGCACTGCGTCTCTTTAACAGACAATTGCGCGGTCGTGCGACGTGGCTCCCAAACAAAATTGACGTCCTTTATTTCCCACAAATATAGCTTTCTTTTGGTGGTATTTGATCACCTCTGCGGTTTTTATTTTTTGCGCTATAAACAAAAATAGAGCGACAGTTTTGAAAAAAATGCAATATTTTTTACTTTTTTCTATAATAAATATCCCTCAAAAATATATAAAAAAAAATTTTTTTTACCTCAGTTTAGGCCGATACGTATTCTTCTACCTATTTTTGGTAACAAAAATCGCAATAAGCATTTATCGGTTGGTTTGCGCAAAATTTATAGCGTTTACAAAATAGGGGATAGTTTTTTTTGTTTTTTTTTACTACTAATGGCGGCGATCAGCGATTTTTTTCGTGACTGCGACTTTATGGCGGACACTTCGGACAATTTTGACGCATTTTTGGGACCATTGTCATTTTCACAGCAAAAAATGCATTTACATTGCATTGTTTATTGTGAAAATGACAGTTGCAGTTTGGGAGTTAACCACAGGGGACGCTGAAGGGGTTATGTTTCACCTAGTGTGTGTTTACAACTGTAGGGGGGTGTGGCTGTAGGAGTGACGTCATCAATTGTGTCTCCCTATAAAGGGGGTGACACATTCGATGCAGCCGCCACAGTGAAGCACGGGGAAGCCGTGTTTACACGCGGCTCTCCCCGTTCCTCAGTTCCAGGGCTTCGGACCAGGTCGTGGGCGCGCGCTCGCGACCCACGGCTGGGTAGATTACAGGACGTGCTGGTACGTCCATCTGCCCAGCCGTGCCATTCTGTGGAAGTATATATACAGTAGGCGGTCCTTAAGTGGTTAATATCCTTCTATTGCAGTGATAGTGCCGATCCACACCTGGGATACCTCAATGCACTCTCGATCATGAGGTTATTTGTTCATACCCAAGGGAAGAAAATAATCACTATAGTGTGTACCAATACAATCAGTAGTTTATTAAAAAAAAGAGTAATGCTGCGTACACACGATGTGTGTAGGCAAGGCTGTTTTAATGATCAAGTTTAAAAAAAAATTGTTTTTTCTAGAGCCTGAATAACGTTTTTTACTACCCGAAAAATTATCGCGTGTACGCGGCATAACACTTACATTCAACATGAATCGAAATGGCATGAGTAAAAATAATCCGGGCAGTCTGCAAAATGACTGCATGAAAACATATAGTGGCGCGATGATGTCACAGCAGGCTCCGCCCTATGTGTTTCATCACAACTGACGTCAGTTGACGAAATGCAAATATTAAAGCAGTTCCCCAACTACAGTAATCAAAGTACAGTTTCTCTGAAAAGTGACTTGTCCCATGTCATTACACACTGTAACTTGTATATGTTGCATTAGGAGGGAGGTGCTGAGCCTTCACCAGTCCTCTGTTACCTCACTCCCAGTAACAGAATGGGGCCCCACTGAGCACATGGCGTGGACCTCATGCTACATTTTTCACCTCCTGTACCTTGTGGCCAGGCCTTATAGCTCCAAAATATGGGTTTGTATCTGGGTATTACTAAATACTGACCGCCTAGGAGGGAGCCAGAACATTAAACCCCTAGCTACTGGAGGACCTGCCACCTCTACCAGGTACCATTACTACAAATGGTTGCTTGTAGCTTGTTCCTTCACTTGGTTATCCATAGCAACTACACTCCTCTTCCTTGTCTTGCCCGGTTAACCTTTTGTAGTAATGTTACTCCATACCCTGCAGTGCTTTACAGACTCTAAGTTCTTTGGAATACGCATGAACCAACATGCACCCCTTTGAATAACTTCAGAACATGCTCGATTAAGATAACTGTTACTGAAGAAATCCAAAAATATAATAAAAACCCTAAGCACAACCAGAGAGTAGCTGAATACTAATATTCTTAAACGTCTGTCAGGAAAAAGTCTATACACTTGGCCAGGATGCAGCTCTTCTGAAGAGAATATTGGATTCCTCAAAAAGGAAAAGAAGTAGAAGGTGTTGCCATCCAAGTGTATCAATTTATTAAGTAGTAAAATCAAATAAAGGAATGCACCTACAAGCTGCAAGGGTGTATAACAGGCACATCATTAAGCCCCTGTAGAAGTCTTTGCAGACTAAACCGGTTGGGTACACTGGTCCTATTCTTCATACTGCACAACCTGTATGAATTTATGACATCTTAATTTTTACGGATTTTTGGTTGATGTGGATTTGGATGTGATTGCTTTGGATTTTAGTGTTGGAATTTTTGAATTTTTATTATTACATTTTAAGCATTTTTACACTCTGAGGAGCTGTCCTCTCCATTTGTTCCTTTCTTTCTCCATTTGGAGTTCATCTGCCTGAATCACAGTTGAATCCGTCCATTGGAATTCGGATTGGAGTTGCATATCTGGTGGTATCCGTATCCAGCTGTCCATTGAAGAGATCAACGCCTAGCGGAAGCAGGAAGTTGGACCTTGACAGAGACCAGATTGGGCAATCGGCCTATTACGCATTGGTGACCTACGGCCGTATGGTGTGTTGTGGGTCTACTCCATCCGGTAAGGGTATTTTATCCTTTCTTCCTGAGTTCATGTAAATTGCATCATTAAGGGGAACCTTCCACGTTGACCTCACGGAGATCCTTTCCACATAATTTTATGTTTATGGACACATATTATCACTTTAAATTGTATTTATGGTTCAAGTTAAACCCTTGAACACTTTAGGACTGTTCACTATTACATTGGTATATGTTCATAGTTTTTTTGATTATCTATAAATAGTATAATGATATTTATTCATTCACACATCTAATTTTGAACTCACTTATATGGGAGTTGTTGTCCAGACACTCTTAATATCGCCTCACAGTGTGTTGTCACATTGATTAGGTATACAGTATACTATTTTTAGGGTGTCGTTCCCCTTTTTGCACAGTATTTGGAACCCACTTTGTTGTGGGCTCCACATTTGGCGCTGCACTTTATTTACACATCATTAATCCCAGCAGTCTGGCTCCCAATGAATGATGGACAGGTGGATCCACCCCATGGAAACACAGATGGGAGCTTCTCCTCTCATCCATCCCCACTTCCAGTGGGATATACGGACATCGCTAACATCTGTGTGTGCCACGGACTCTCCTCTCTGCCTCCACTGGACCTCTATAATTCCTTGGGAGCCAGACTGCTGGGATTAATGATGTGCCTGTGTGTGTTACACCCTTGTATCTTGTGAGTGCATTCCCTTATTTGATTTTACTACTTAGTAAATTGATACCGTACACTTAGATGATTGTGCCTTCTCCTTCTCATGTTTTTTACTGTAGAAATGGTGCATGACAATACAGAATGAACAATGTCCTTTCCCTAATCCAAACTGATAGGATGTAGTGGGCCAAGCATACCTCCAAGAGGTGAGTGAGAGTCCATATAGGCATTATCCACAGGGGTCAAGTCCTGGGGAAAAAAGTGTGGGAACTGCCACCCAAGATCCACTCCCCCACCAAAAAAAAAAATACGCTGATATGCATAATTACTAAACCGCATGGGTTTTTTTTTTCAATCAACTGTACCTTAGTAATCCTTTATGTTACTGGCCGCTTCCTGTATATGGATTCATCGGGTAGTGTGCGGGTATTCCATCACTTCCTCGATGCCGCAATGTCTCCTGGGAGCTTTTGTCATTGTTCCCAGGGGACATTGCGGAGGTCTGCCGTGAGTTAAGCAAGTTCTTTCTAAAAAATAAGGTTTGCCTGCCCCTGACAGTGACTTGAGCTGGGCACTTGAGCTGGGCATCGCCGCTTAGTGAAGGATTGGTTCGGGCAGGTCGGCTGCTCTCGGCTGCTCTAGTCCTGTAAAGGGAACTGCGTTCCTGCTGTGAAAAAAGTGCAGGGACTCCGTTCCCACGCGTTCCCGCAGGACTTGAGCCCTGATTATCCATGACTTGGATGTTGTCCATGACTGCCGTATCTTCAGCACTGTCCTTGCGCTCACAGGTGGGTCTCGATGACGTCTCCATACCCTCTGCACTACGTTCTTCACTACGGCTCCAGGCTTGGTGACCTGGCAACGGTCTTAGAGGTCCCCCTTTTTTATATCACTGCCAAAACCAAAAGAGCAGGAAATTGAGCCAACATTTTTTAACCCCTTCCACGGCCTGGGCTAGCTGCTAGAACTAACTACACACATTTCAACCTGCAGTTGTAGAGAAGCATGGAAATTGCAGGAAGTTCTGATGGCTCATCTATTAAGCTTGTATTCTGCATAAAAGTTGCTCTACAGTCCTAATAGTACAGCATGCCAGTGTTGCTTAACCACTTCCCTGCCCAGCTATAGACATATGATGGCCGCAGGAACCCTCTGTCCCTCCGGGCGGCCATCATATGACGTCCTCGGTTTCCCGGGCCTCTAGGGGAGTGCGTTGCCACGTCACTCGGGAGTCAATACGCATGCCTGTCCACATCGGGCACCCGTTATTGCCTGTCACACAGCAGGGACGTGTAAACACACAGATCCATGTCCTGTCAGGTAGGAGGAGACCGAGGGTGTGTTCCGAGTACAAAGGAACACGATCGGTCTCCTCCCCTTGTGAATCCCCTCCCCCTACAGTTAGAATCACTCACTAGGTAACACAGTTAACCCCTTGATAGCCCATAGTGTGAACTCCTTCCCTGCCAGTGACATTTACACATTATTAATGCATTTTTATAGCACCGATCACTGTATAAATCTGAATGGTCCCAAAAATAGTGTCAAAAGTGTCTGATATGTCCGCCTCAAAGTCACGATAAAAATCACAGATCGCCACCATTACTAGTCAAAAATACCATATCCACTCGAGCATAAGCCAAGTTTTTCAGCACATTTTTTGTGTGCTGAAAATACCCTCCTCGGCTTATACCCGAGTCACCTTTTTGCGCCTGATCTCTCGGACTTTGGGGACCTGGTACCGGCCAGGCGTAGGTCCCCTGGACCCCATGTAGCACACATGTAACCCCACTTTTCCTCTACAAGTGTGCAAAGTTTGTTGTCTGGGGGACCTACGGCTGGGGAGCACTGATTTTTCAAAGCCAGGCACCCCTTCCATAGACTCCAATGTTAAATGTCAGTCTAGTCATGGACACAGTGAGGCATGGGCACAGTGAGGCATGGGCACACTGATGCATGCACATGGACACAGTGAGGCAAAGTGAGGCACAGTGAGGCATGCAGATGGACACCCTAGGCTTATACTCAAGTCAATAAGTTTTCCCATATTGTTGTGGTAAAAAAAGGTGCCTCGGCTTATATTCGGGTCGGCTTACACTCGAGTATATATGGTAATAATAATAAAAAAATCCATAAATCTATCCCCTATTTTGTAGGCGCTATAACTTTTGGGCAAACCAATCGCTTATTGCGATTTTCTTTAACCAAAAATATGTAGAAGAATACAAATCTGCCTAAACTGAGGAAGATTTTTTTTATGGGATATTTATTAAAGCAAAAAGTAAAAAATATTGTGTTTTTTTCAAAATCGATGCTCTTTTTTTGTTTATAGCGCAAAAAAAACCCAGCAGAAGTGATCAAATACTAATAAGGATTGAGACCCCTGATACAACCTCAGGGCTTAACCCTATTCTGCCGTCGACCCAAATCATAATAGTGAAACATGCAGACCAGAGACCACATAAGCACATTTGATAGGTCAGTTCATATAAGGGTGGTTTCTTATTACACACTCCTGTGACGTCTGTTCTTGGCATACTGCACACGTTTCAAAGTCTTTAATTAGCACACAGTCCATATATGGCATGGATCCCTCATGGCACATTCTTTCCTTCCACAATCGCCATATTTATTTTACTCGATGGAGGGAGTCATGGGAGGAGCTGTTTTGGAGGGGTTTGAAGACATCTGTTCTTAATAATAGTCCTTTGTCCAATGCAATGTACTGTATCTTCAAGACATTATATCTGTCATAACTTCTTTGAATTGTAACTTTAAAACATTATATCTGTTTGTTGTTTCATTTAAGGAATATAACACTTGTAATATATATTTTCACACATGCATATGTATATATCATATATAGATAAAAAAATAAAAACAATATAAGAATATAAAAGAAATAGATGAATATAATGAAAGAAAAACAACATTTCAGTGGTTCTAATCATAACACAAAGTATTCATTTTAGTGAATTCCATCACAATACCACCAAAAGAAAGCGCTATTTGTGGGGAAAACAATTATCAAAATTTCATATGAGTCCAGTGTTGCATGACCACGCAGTTGTCATTCAAAATGTTACAGCACTGAAAATTGGCCTGGGCAGGAAGGGGGTGTAAATGCCTTGTATTGAAGTGGTTAAAGGTCCTTATCTTTATTGACTGTGAGTAGAGATGCCTAGTCTGCATTACAGGTTAAGAAAACAGATCTTTTGAGTCTGATGCCTGGTACACACGATCAGTTTTCCAGACGGTCAAAAGACCGCTGGGAAAACCAAGGGGAAAACCGGGAAGCGGCTTGGTCCCTTTTGCCCTGTACACATTGATAAGGATTGACCCCTGACACAACCTCAGGGCTTAACCCACTCTGCCGTTTGACCCAAATCGTGAAAGTATGCAGAGAACTGAGAGAGAGCTCTGTTCCTTTCAGTGTGCCAGCATCAGAGAGAGGCCGAACCCATTTATTGGCTTTTTTAAAGACAACATGACATCATACACATAAGCACAATTGATTGGTTCAGTCTATACATGGTGGTTTCTTATTGCACGCCCCTGTGACGTCTGTTCTTGGCATACTGCACACGTTTCAAAGGTCTCTAATTAGCACAAATGTCCTCGTGTCATACAGGGATCCCCATTGAATCTCACAGGGGCTTCATTCTTCAGTCGATGGGGTGGGCCGAAAGGAGGGGGTTTAGGAGTGCAGTAGAAGGGGCCAGCTGTATTCACCTAATCATTTCCTGAGCCGAGATTTTAACACTATAATGTCTTTTAAGGAAAGTAACAGCACTGTAGTATATTTTCACACATACATATGTATACATCTCTTATATAGATCAAGAAATAAAAGAAGATAAAACAAATAAACGATATAAGAAAAGAAAAACAACATTTGAGTAGCTCAGGAGGACAGTAACATAACACAAAAATATTCATTTTAGTAACTTCCATCACAACATGGCCTGCTTTCCCGACAGGAAAACTGCCAGGAGAACTTTGGTTGGGAAAACCGGCCGTGTGTATGCTCCCTCGCAGCGGTGAAAAAAAACGCTTTGCGGCGAGAAAAAAGAGAACATGTTCTCATTTTTTGAATAGCAGTTTTCCTGTCCCGGCCAAATGAAAAACATGGCAGTTTTGCCGACGGGAAAAACGATCATGTGTTCTAGGCATTACTGGCTGCCTGCTTCCACCAAGTCAGTGTGGATCAAGTTATAACTCCCCTAAAACCTGTGCCTCTAATAAGAGGTTTTATAATCACTTTTCCTTTAAATGCCTTCAGTAAAAGTGAAGGGATAAAGAAAGCCGGAACAAAGGGAATGTCTTTATTATGTAAGGCAATTTTTATTTAAAATCTATAAAGCAAACGTTTGCTTACGGGATTACAAAATCGTTTTTACAAGAAGCCGAATAAGAATGAACGTCGAGTAAGAGAATTGCTAATAGTACTGATCATTTCCTCCTCTAAAGAGCAGATGATGTGCGCCTATCTGATTCATGAAAGGCTGGATATAGTCGCATTTAAGTTATTTAGGATGACTTCCCTGAGAATGGATGAAATGCCATTTTAGTTTTATCACACAGAATTCCAAAGTCACGCTTGTGTGCACAGCCAGAAATTGCTCTCTTCGTGCCAATACAATTTAAATGATTATTTCTTGCCTTTGAGTGGAGCGTGGTACAAATATCCAGTTCAATGACTAGTTTTATGTGTACGGTTTTTGCTAAAATTGTTAATTTTTGGCTAGTCCTCCATAAATTAGAATACACCTTATGAAAAAGACAGGAGCAGTCTGCTCTGAACTTGGCAAGAGTTCAACAATCAGTTGGTTTTAATCCTGTTGCCTCACTGTGCAAAAGCAAAGTATTCGAATTTAACCACTTCAGCCCCGGAGGAATTTACCACCTTCCTGACCAGAGCACTCTTTGCGATTTGGCACTGCGTCGGTTTAACTGGCAATTAACCACTTCACTACTGGCCCATAGTCATTTGATGTCCACAGATGGGATCTCCCATCCTGGGTGGACGTCATATGACGTCCTGGACTTTGTGCAGTGATATCTGAATGATGCCTGCAGCTAGAGGCATCATTCAGATATCATTCTTTAGTGCCGGCCAGGGCCGGTACTAGGCAGGGGCGGGAGGGGCGAGTGCCCCTGGCGCTACCATGTTCTACAGGAGGGGGCGCAATCAGCCGCGGCCGCAAGACCAGTTGGATCATGTGTCACTATCACTGAGTGATAGACAGCGTCACATCGCAGGCAGCGGCACTTTACAAACTGTGTGCCGACTGGCTCTCTTTCCTCCTTTCCTCCTGTGCGTTTATTTCGCCCCCCCCCATGGAGGATTCAGTTGGATGATTCCACTGGCGTGCGCCGTGTGACGTCACGCCGGAGGCGAGGTGAGAGAGGGAGGACTCGCGCAGGGAGCTGTGTCGGCGGCAAGGAGAGAAGGACAAGTCACAAGGAGCCTCAGCCTGCGCCTGCCTACAGTTCCTAGTGCTACTGTCTGGACCCCGGACTGCAACAGAAGAACACTACTCTGTATAAAAAGTAAAAAAGTAAGAAAATAATTAAATGACTGTATTGGGGAGGGGGGGGGGGGGGGTTGGACTGAGGTGACCAGGCTGCAATTAATTTTTAGTCAGAGAAGGCAAGCTCAAAATAACACAAACACATTCTTTTCGCCCATTTTTTTATTTAAAAAAATGGCAGAATTTTTTTTTGTGTTATTTTGAGCGTGCCTCCTCTTGTAGCCACTGTGTCAACACACGCAGCCACTGTGCCATCAATTGTCGCCACTGTGCCCATTACACGCAGCCACTGTGCCACCAAACGCAGCCACTGTGCCATCACATGCAGCCACTGTGCCAGCACACGCAGCCACTGTGTCAGCACACGCAGCCACTGTGCCAACACACGCAGCCACTGTGCCAACACACGCAGCAACTGTGCCACCAAACGCAGCCACTGTGCCAACACACGCAGCCACTGTGCCATCAATTGTCACCACTGTGCCATCACATGCAGCCACTGTGCCAGCACGCGCAGCCACTGTGCAATCAATTGTCACCACTGTGCCATCACACGCAGCCACTGTGCCATCAATTGTCACCACTGTGCCATCACATGCAGCCACTGTGCCAGCACGCGCAGCCACTGTGCAATCAATTGTCACCACTGTGCCATCACACGCAGCCACTGTGCCAGCACACGCAGCCACTGTGCCAACACACGCAGCCACTGTGCCAACACACGCAGCCACTGTGCCACCAAACGCAGCCACTGTGTCATCACATGCAGCCACTGTGCCAACACACGCAGCCACTGTGCCATCAATTGTCACCACTGTGCCATCACATGCAGCCACTGTGCCCATCAAACGCAGCCACTGTGCCATCAATTGTCGCCACTGTGCCCATCACACGCAGCCACTGTGCCACCAAACGCAGCCACTGTGCCATTGTGCCATCACATGCAGCCACTGTGCCAACACACAATTATTTCTTAAAAAACGGGGGGGGGGGGGGCGCAGTTTGCCATCTTCGCCCTGGGCACCAAATGGCCTTGTCCCAGCACTGGTGCCGGCAATTCTGTGCACCATAAGAACAATCATATCGGCAGTTCCACCGCTTGATCATTCTTATAGGTGGCGGGAGGGGACATCCCTCCTCCCGCTGCCAGCCGGTGCTTCTCCGGGCTCTCCCGTGCCATCGGGGGCCTGGAGAAAGAATCATCCGGCGCAGGCTTGGAAAGCATAGAGATGACTGGTGACCAGATGGTCACCAGTCATCTCTATGACCGTCGGAGGCACGGGCGTGATGTGATGACGTCACGCCCGGGTACCCGGAAGTAAACAAAGCCGCAATTGCGGCTAGTAAGCAATACTAAGCATCAGATCTGTGATTTTTTTTTCATGATCTCATGCTTTCCAGCCTGGAGGAGAGATGCAGGGTCTTATTGACCCCGCATCTCTCCATAAAGAGGACCTGTCACACACATTTCCTATTACAAGGGATGTTTATATTCCTTGTAATAGGAATAAAAGTGATACAAAAAAAAAAAGTGTAAAAAAAGAAATAAATAAGTAAATAAAAAAAAAACTAATAATAATAAAAAATAAATAAAATGCTCCTGTCCCCGGTAGCTCGCGCACAGAAGCGAACGCACACGTAAGTCCCGCCCACATATGTAAACGCAGTTCAAACGACATATGTGAGGTATCGCAGCGTGCGTTAGAGTGCCAGCAACAATTCTCTCAATAGACCTCCTCTGTAAATCTAAACTGGTAACCTGTAAAAAATTTCAAAGCGTCGCCTATGAAGTACTGAAGTTTGGCACCATTCCATGAGTGTACGCAATTTTAAAGCATGACACTTTAGGTATCTATTTACTTGGTGTAACATAATCTTTCATATTTTTACAAAAAAATTGGGCTAACTTTACTGTTTTGTTATTTTTTAATTCATGAAACCATTTTTTTTTCCAAAAAAAAGGTGTTTGAAAATGTATTGCGCAAATACCGTGCAAGATAAAACATTGCAATGACCGCCGTTTTATTCCCTAGGGTGTCTGCTAAAAAACACATATATAATGTGTGGTGGTTCTGCGTAATTTTCTAGCAAAAGAATGATGATTTGTACATGTAGGAGAGAAGTGCCAGAATAGGCCCGGTATGGAGGAGTGTATAAAAGCCCTGTATTGAAGTGGTTAAAGGATAACTAAACCTTTGTTTTTTATGTAGCACCTGGTTACTTCCAAGTACCGGTGCTCTGGAAATTTAGAGGGTGATCAGAGTACTAATGACTCTGATCCAGTTAATATGTTTAAAGTGGATCTAAACTACTGCCATACTGCTGATTTATAAGGGTATAGACACCTCCTGCATGTATCCTTACCTGTCAAATGTCTATCCTCTGTCTGTTATAAGAACTGAAAAACTGCAGATTCTGTGGGTGGGTCTGTTGTCTGGAGCTCTGTGGGTGGAGTCCTGATGTCAGTAGACTCCCCGCCCTCCTCTACACTCCCCTTGTCAACATGCATTTTTTCCTGTGTATTCCTTACACTAAATTCTGCTATGATCACTAACATCCAGTCAGAATCCAGAAAAGAAACCACATGACTTTAGAAAATGAGTTGGGATGGGAATTAAAAAACAATGCCTGTCTTCAGGCTAGTGCATGAGATATGTAAATAACCTGTCACTCACAGCAAGGGGGCGGAACGGACTAAGGTTTTTCTCTGTAAGTCTGTTTAATTTCACTGAACAATAAAAGAGGATTGCTCAGAGCTGGATTAACTCTGTGTGGCAAGACTGGGCACAGATGATAGGAAATATTTTACTGTACATTATGACATAAAAAAATAATAAAAACATTTTGGGTTTACATTCATTTTAAATTTAAAGTCTCTCTCTCAGCTTGGCTGTGCTTTGGGCTCATTCTGTTGCTTCTGGGGTGCTGTTCCCACCCCAGGACAATAGATGGCAGCAGCGAAGTTGAGATTTGGTGTCCTTTTCCAGCAGCCAATCAGGAGGAAGTATCCTCACTGGGCATGCTGGGAGAGGGTACTTATGGGACAGACACCATTGAGTCTGGGTCTTCTTCCAGTGTGGCACTCACCTTTAGGGTGACCACATCAAGGCGCCCCGGCGTTATGGCCTACCTGGCCGGGGCGCACGTGCCACGTGGTTTTCCTGGTTCCAGGACCATGTTGGTCTGGAACATTTGAGCAACGTCAGGGACCCAGTGATCGACTGGGTTCCCACTTTTGAGGATCCCAAGTGGTATAGCTGTTCGGTGGGGAGTCCGTCTGAGGAGCGCTAATCAGAGGCTGGCGATCCAAAAGGATTTCGACAAACCACCGGGGATCAAGGTAGCCGGACACTGAAGGATTGATCACCTGTCAGTCGCTACCTGGGCAACGTTAAGAAGGAAATCCAGGCGTAATTCTTCCGAGGAGGATTGCCTCCGCATTTGCAATCAGAGGGGACCTGTGGCAGAGGTGTCTCCCTGAGGTCCATTCCAGGAGGGTCTGTGGCAGAGACTTTTCCTCAAAACCAAGTTAATTTCAAGGAGGGTCTGTGGCAGAGACTTTGTCCAAAAAAGGTTTGAGTGATACTCTGGCCCAGATTCACGTAGATGGGCGCAAAATTGTGCGGGCGTAACGTATCTCATTTACGTTACGCCGCCGCAAATTTTTTCAGGCAAGTGCTTTATTCACAAAGCACTTGCCTGTAAAGTTGCGGCGGCGTAGCATAAATCACCGAGCGGAATTCAAATTCGGCGGGTAGGGGGCGTGTTTCATTTAAATGAAGCGCGTCCCCACGCCGAACGAACTGCGCATGCGCCGTCACTAAAATATTTCAGTGTGCATTGCTCCAAATGACGTCGCAAGGACATCATTGGTTTAGACGTGAACATGACGGCGTCCAGCCCCATTCACAGACAAATTACGCAAACTACAGCTCACACACAGTTAGAATCACTCCCTAGGACACACTTAACTCCTTTATCGCCCCCTAGTGGTTAACCCCTTCCCTGCCAGTCATATTTATACAGTAATCAGTGCATTTTTATAGCACTGATCGCTGTTTAAATGTGAATGGTCACAAAGTAGCATCAAAAGTGTCCGATGTGTTCTCGAATAATGTCACAGTCACAATAAAAATTGCTGATCTCCGCCATTACTAGTAAAAAAAAAACGTATTAATAAAAATGCCATAAAACTATCCTCTATTTTGTAGACGCTATAACTTTTGCGCAAACCAATCAAACGCTTATTGCGGAGGATTTTACCAAAAATATGTAGAAGAATACATATCGGCCTAAACTGAGGAAACAGTTTTTTTATATATTTTTGGGGATATTTATTATAGTAAAAACTTTTGTTTGTAGTGCAAAACTCAATTTTGTTTTGGAGCCACGTCGCACAACCGCGCAATTGTCAGTTAAAGCGACAAATTGCAAAAAGTGGCCAGGTCATTTGGCAGCCAAATCCTCCGGGGCTGAGGTGGTTAATGTGAAAAACCACAAGGGTTTACAACCCCTTTAAGAAGAACTAAAGAAGAATTCCAGGTATATATACCTTATACATTGTTACGTTGTCCCAACTTGGCAATGTATCAATGTACTGTATACCATTAAAATATATTTACACCCATGCAAATATCAAAAATATATTTATTGGTATATACTGTACATTGTTAAATTGCCAAGCTGAGACAGTGTAACTATGTATAAGGTATCGCCACCTGGAATTCTTTTTTAATACGTCATTCATTTTTTAACTTCTGGTAAACCCCCTGCCCGCAGACCCCCACAACCACCGGCCAGGGTTGTGGGGATGAAGACCTTGTTCCCATCAACATGGGGACAAGGTGCTTTTGGGTTGGGGGGGGGGAGACACCCCTCCATTTTTGAGGGCATGTGACCTGGTATGGTTCAGGAGGGGGGGTCTGCAAGCTGCATGCTCAGATAAGGGTCTGGTATTGATTTATGGGCAGAACCACATGCCATTGTTTTTTGGCATGGGGGTTCCCCTCAAAATCCATACCAGATCTGTTTTCTTTTTTGGATCGAATTTGTGTTTAAAACTGATCTCATGTGCAATTCGTTCCCATAGAAGGCAGTAGCCAGGAATTTGCATCTGAACCTCGCTGCAGGGCTTAGAAAATGCACAAGGCTCTTTCCATTCGCAGCAAATTCCCACAGCCACTGCATTACATATATGTGAACTGGCTCCATAGGGAAGGCTGCCGGTTCACATGTCATGCAAATGGGATGCAATTCAAAACGCGTATACGTGAACGGAGCATTAAAAGCATACAACTTTGCTATTCAGGGCAGGGTGACAATGCCCCCTGATAGCCCAACCCTAGCAAGGAATGCTCACCCATCCATGTTGGAGACCTCACTCTATTGCTATATTGGAGCTGGGCTTCCACATTCACAAAAAAGGAAAAGATGAGGGAAGCCAGGGAACTGTTGGATGGGAGGAGAAGTGATGTCATCAGCCCTGAGTAATCTCCAACAAAAGAGCTTACCTAACGCAGACTCTGCTCCAGAGGTATAACTAGAAATTTCGGGGGCTTTGGTGCAGGAAACCATGAAGGCCCTCCTGACCCCCATTCCAGGGCCCTTTCCATTGATCCTAGGGACCCTTCCCTCCAAGCCTAGGGTCCTTCCCACTGATCATGGGGCCCTTTACTCCCATTGTGGGGACCTTTATACCAGTCCCGAAGCAGGACCCTTTCACATGTTCCACAGCGGGGGCCCCCTGCCTACCGTTTTGGGGCATGCTAGAGCCCAGTCACAAGTGTGACCTTTGTAGCCACTGCTGAGCCCTCCCCTCTCTCTCTCTCAGTGGGGCCACTTTCTCTCAGTGTGGCCCCTGGCCCCTATTTCTGTCTCCCTCTCTGTCTCCCTCTCAGCAGGGCCCCTCTCTCTTTTAGTGTGGTCCCTGACTCTTCCCTCTCTCAGTAGGGCCCCTCTCTCTATCCCACTCATTGGGGCCCCTTTCTCTCAGTGTGGCCTCTGGCCCCTTTCTCTGTGCGGCCCCTCCCTATGTCTCTCTAAGTGGAGCCCCTCTCTTTCTGTTTGTCCCCTGCCCCCTCCCTCTGTCTCTCTCTCACTGGGACCCCTCTCTCTCAGTGTGGCCCCTGGCCCCCTCTCTGTCTCTCTCTCACACCTCTTTGATGCTTAGGTTACCCTGCAATATTTGGCTGCACAGACCGGCATGTACCCAAGGAAAAGCAGCAGCAGCAGCCCGGGGACCCACTGGGGGCTCCATCACTTGTACTGGCTGCCGATGAGGACAGAAAGATAGGAGGGATGAGAAACCACAGCACCAAGCCAGTTGCAGTTACACAGTGGGGATGAGGGGGACTGAATGATCAGCAGAGGAGAGGGCCCCAGACACTGGGTGCAGGAACACAGACATCTGCATGTCAAGAATGCATCACCGGGGAAAGAGGGGGTACCGGAAGAACTAAGCAGAACATGGGCATAAAAACACAGGATACAGGAAGGGGACGGGACCCTTTCAAATGTTCTGCAGCGGATCTTGGGGGCCCCCCATGGTGGCGGAACACCAGGAGCGCAGTCACAAGTGCGACCTTTGCAACCCTAGTAGTTACGCCACTGCTCTGATCATTGCCCTGGTCTTTTGACATTTTCCTGAAGATTGAATGATAGAGCAACCAAAGGCAATAACTTAAAGTATTGTTTCTGGTTAAAAGAAAATACAGAGGCAGTGGTGCCCTATAGCACAGTACTTTTCTGATTTTATTATTATTTTTCCCTTTCTTATAATCTGATGAAAACAAAGCAGTTTTTAATGCCACATCTATTACAAGCACAAAAAGCTTCCATCTCAAATACTACTGATGGAAGACAGTAACTTTCCGACTTAAGCGAATCGAAAACATAGCATTCAGTACTGTGCACCATCTAATTATCCCTCTCCCGTAGAGCCACTCCCCACATAGTTTCTGATGGAAACATGGCTGGAAAACGCAGGGCCGGCCGCGCATTTTGACTATTTCTAGTCTGAAAGGCGGTTACGTGTTGATTTGTACATTCTTGATAAATCACAAATGTTCAGGCTTATTCATTATAACAACTGCGGGCATTCTGCCGACTTATTTCCTCAATTAAATATGAGTATGTGAAAAGGCAGCAATAACATCAGCACATACTGTATTGTACAGCGTTTGTTATTTGTCGTGTTCTCCATCAGCATGCTCCAAAACACTTGTTCACAGTTTATGTCTGTGTTTGTGTGAAATGTGATTTTTTTTCTATTTTTAAGGATTTTAGGGGGTAATCCACAAAAGGCATACGCCGGCGTATCTACTGATACGCCGTCGTATCCCTGTTTCTATCTATGGAACTGATCCACAGAATCAGTTTACCATAGATAGGCAGAAGATCCGACATGTGTAATTGAATTACACTGTCGGATCTTAAGGATGCAATTCTAGGCTGACCGCTAGGTGGCGAGGCCATTGCGGCCGGCCTAGAATATGCAAATGAACACTTACGGCGATCCACGAACGTTCCGACTGGCCCGTCGCGCTAAATCTACGTTGTTTACGCCGAGTTACGCCGCGTAAAAATAGGGCTGAGTCCTATTTGACTAAGCCCTATTAAGTATGGCCGTCGTTCCCGCGTCAAAATTTTCAACTCTACGTCGTTTGCGTAAGACGTTCGTGAATGGCGCTGGACGCCATTTACGTTAACGTCTAAGCAAATGACGTCGGAGCGACGTCAGTTAGCGCAATGCACGTCGGGTAAGTTACCCAACGGAGCATGCGCAGTACGTCCGGCGCGGAAGCGCGCCTAATTTAAATGGGAATCGCCCATTTGTATTAGGAACGCCTTGCGCCGGACGGAGTTAAGTTACACCGCCGCAAATTTCCAGGTAAGTGCTTTGTGGATCGGCACCTAACTTGGGAGATTTGCGGCAGTGTAACTTAACTCTGAAAAGTTAAGTTGCACTCGGCGGCTGTGGATCTGGCCCTTAGTTATTTTATTTTTTTGGGGGGCAAGTAAGTTAGGCCTCGTACACACGATAGGTAAAACAGAGCACAGCGGTCTGATGGACCGTTTTCATCGGTCAAAACCGATCGTGTGTGGGCCCCATAGGTTATTTAACCATCGGTTAAAAAAAAGCCAACTTGCTTTAAATTTTAACCGATGGATTCCTAACCGATAGGTCAAAACCGTTCGTTAGTAGGCACAACCATCGGTTAAAAATCCACGCATGCTCAGAATCAAGTCGACGCATGCTTGGAAGCATTGAACTTCATTTTTTTCAGGACGTCGTTGTGTTTTACCTCACCGCGTTCTGACACAATCGGTTATTTAACCGATGGTGTGTGGGCGCGACGGACCATCAGTCAGCTTCATCGGTTAACCGATGACAACGGTCCTTCAGACCGTTCTCATCAGATGGACTGATCGTGTGTACGCGGCTTTATATATTTATTTGGCTCAACCACAAACTAGAGAGGCTCCTGTAGGAAAGATATGTAACCTGCTTGCTTTATAATAGATGATAAATCAAATCTGGGGTGAGAAAAAAAATCCAATTTATGGCTAACAAGATTGTGCCATCACTCACGGCAACAACAGCTTCTCTCATAGTGTCTTCATAGACGTGCCACTAAACCGTACACTACACTAAGTTGATTTATAAGAGACTTGTATATAGCTATGTTGTGCACACAGATGAGATTGCTACCCAGAGAGAAGGAGCGAAAGATGGACTGTTAAGTGGAGTTTAAACAGAAATATTGCAAAGTAACCTTGAGGTCTTAGCTGAAAGATGTGAATTATAATTTCTCTACTGACTCGATAGTAAATGCTTCCCCATTCGCTCTGTAGGAAGCTACAGAAAAACACATATAAACACCTAATTTGTGCATTAGTCTTTAGGGAAATCCTGTGGACAGATATACAATCACAGGCTACTTTATAAGGTACATCTGTTGAATTGCATGGTAACACGCCAGGATTTTTTTCTTAAAAAATAGGTGCAGGAACTCCCCCCTTCAGAGTTACCCTTCGTTTCTGTTCCCTACCCACCTGTGAGTATTGTACATTGGTTCTACCTCCCAGTACCAACCCTTTTAGAGAATACAGAATACAGAAAAGTGATTTGCACTGAATTTTTTAATGATAACAAGGAAGACAGTAAAATAGATCCCCTGCAGTAAGCAACAATAGACCCCAACCCAGCAACAGTAGATCGCCCAGCAACAATAGACCTCACCCCAGCAACAATGGGCCCCCGCAACAAAATACCACCCCAGCAACAATAGACCCCCAGGAGCCAGCAACAATAGACCTCCCCCTCAACAGGAGATTCCTCCCAGCAACAATTGACCCCCCCAGCAAAATAACACCCCAATTAGCAACAATAAACCTGCCCAGCAACAATAGACCTCCATACAAAAGTAGATTCCCCAGCAGCCAGCATCAATAGACCCTCCAGCCAACGCTGTATCCTGGCCAAGGCCAACAAGGCCCAGGCCTAGGGAGCACTTGGCAGGGTGGCAGCAAGAAACAAGTCCCCGCCGGCTTGCGCTACACTGTTAGGCAAATTAGTCTAGCGCCCCCATAAAGCGGTCGCACTGCTTCGGGTATGCAGGTGACCAGAATTATTTTGATTTTGACTGTCCTTTCATCCTGGACCACAAACCTTCCTCACTGTCCTATATGTTTCTGCTGCACCATTGGCATGGTTATATCTTCTTAGTCCTCTCCATAAAATTATCAGAAATGTGTGCTATACTATAGGCAACACTTTTTTTTTCATTTTGGATAGAGTAAGGGAGGGTTATAGCCCCTGTCAGTTTATTTTTTACCATCCCTGTCCCATTGCAGAGATTTCCCTTCACTTCCTGCCCCACAGCCAAACAGGAAGTGAGAGGAAATCTATGCAAATTAAGGGAATCCATTGCCCCCCCCCCCCTGGCCCTCAGAATTAGTGTCCCCACTCGAAAATTTCAGGGAGGGTCTTAAACAGCAAGGGGTGTGGTCTTGACAGGAAGGGGTGGGTCATATTTAAATTATGGGGTGCACGAGTTTAGTCAGGCCTAGGGAAGCACAAAACCTAAACTGCCTCTACCACACCCTAGCACTCCTTGCTTTTATATACATTAATTGCTGGGGGTGCCGGAACTGCGTTCTCCCGTGTTCCCCCCGATCCGTGCCCTGGTAACACCAATTGCTAATTAGCCAATCACATGGCAGAAACTTAGTGCAGCTAGACATGATAAAGATGATTTGCTGAAGTTCAAACTGAGCATCAGAATGGGGGAGAAAAGGGATTTAAGTGACTTTGAACGTAGCATGGTTGTTGGTGCCAGACAGGCTGGTCTGAGTATTTCAAAAACTGGTGATCTACAGGGATTATGACGCACAACCATCTCTCAGGCTTACAGAGAATGGTCAGAAAAAGAGAAAATATCCAATTGTGTGGACAAAAATGCCTTGTTGAGGTCAGAGGAGAATGGGCAGACTGGTTTGAGATGATAGAAAGACAACAGTAACTCAAAAAACACGTGTTGCAACCAAGGTATGCAGAATACCATCTCTGAACGCACAACGCATCGAACCTTGAAGAAGATGGGCTACAGAAGATCACACCGGAAGCCACTTCTGTCAGCTAAGAACAGGAAACTGACGCCTTGTACACAAGTGGAATTTCCGATGGAAAAAGTCAGACGGAAGCTTTTCATCGGATATTCCGTCCGTGTGTATGCCCCATCGGACTTTTTCC
This sequence comes from Rana temporaria, assembly GCF_905171775.1. Classification (NCBI taxonomy): domain Eukaryota; kingdom Metazoa; phylum Chordata; class Amphibia; order Anura; family Ranidae; genus Rana; species Rana temporaria. Next base: position 29,400,370 of record NC_053491.1, read on the forward strand.
ATCCGAAATTCCAATGGAATTAGATAGAGAACATGTTCTCAATTTCTCAGATGAAATAAACATTTCCGCGGAATTTCCGTTCGTCTGGATGCAATTCCAACGGACTAAAAACCATGCATGCTCAGCATTAAGTTGACGCATGCTTGGAAGCATTGAACTTAATTTTTCTCGGCTCGTCGTAGTGTTGTACGTCACCGTGTTCTTGACGGTCGGAATTTGGTGTGACCGTGTGCATGCAAGACAGCTTGAGCGAAATTCCGTCTGAACTCCGTTGGAAAAACTGTTGGAGTTTATTCCGACGGGAAAACCGGTCGTGTGTACAGGGCATAAGGCTACAATTTATGCAGGCTCATCAAAATTGGACAACAGACGATTGGAAAAATGTTGCCTGGTCTAATAATTCTCGATTTCAGCTGCGATATTCAGATGGTAGGGTCAGAATTTGGTGTAAACAACATAAAAGCATGGATCCATCCTGTCTTGTATCAACGGTTCAGGCTGGTGTTGTAATGTTGTGGTGGAGATTTTCTTGGCACACTTTGGGCCCCTTAGTACCAAATGATCATCCTTTAAAATTCACGGCCTACCTGAGTATTGTTACTGATCATGTCCATCCCTTTATGACTACAGTGTCCCCATCTTCTGATGGCTCCTTCCATCCTTCCAGCAGGAATGTGCGTGTCTGCCGTGCAATTTCTGCTGCACGGCTATGCCTACCATGACACCACCCCTTTGAGAGTGTGTCTTCACCACCCCGATTAGAACAAGGAGGGGGGAAAGTCCCCACTTGATTGTAAAGCAGATACACAATGGCAAGATGCAAACAGTCAACAAGTTGTTCCCCGGTCCGCGGTGGTGTTGTTTTTAAAGTTTTGCAATTGAATAACATTTTTATTAATTATTATACACGAAAATGGTCTTTGTAGAGTATTGATTTGGCACCTTTTTGCAATTTTCCAATGTACTTTTGATGGTATGAGATGCCTTTGATTCCTTGACACCTGGTAGCTTTCATAATACTAATCCTTTAAGGATTCAACAACATTTATTGAAAATTTCTAACATGAGCTTTCTTTCGAGAATCAGTTAAATCAGAAGAGGTTGTCCTCATGTGCTGGAGCTAGACTATAAAAGTAGAGGAATACAAACACAAGGTGATGTCAGCGCGTCGCTCAGCTCTACGCATTTCGTCAGAGATGACGTTGTCTGACAAAACATGTAGGTTGGAGTAACATGCTGACGTCAGTTAGTGTTTGTATTTGTTTCCCGGAAGGATGGGTCTGTCTGGATGTGTGCCGACCGGCACACCAGACTTAAGGCTTTCTGATACATGGATTCTGCAAGTGTAATAATTTATGCTTTGAATAAAATAGGTTAATGGTTTTACACTATTTGGAGCCTTTTTATCTTTTCAAAAATCATCCACAAATTCAAATGAAAGAGCAAGAGACACCCTGGAGGTAGACGTATGCAGATTCTTGGACAAAGACCTAGGCTGTGACTTACCGTATTTATCGGGTATTGCGCGCTCCGGCGTATAGCGCGCACCACTAAAGTGGACCCGCATTCCTGTAAAAAAAAACATTTTAATACTTACAGTTTTGGTGTCTTGCGCGGCGTCCATCGGCAGCCTCGTCGGGTCCGGCGTCCGTCTGCGGCTTCGGTGGTGTCCTCCTTTGTCGGGTCCGGCATCCTTCTGCGGTGTCCTCCTCGCTCGATCCCCGCTTCCCACGCTGAGTTTGAACCACTGCGTTCACGTCCTGTGCGTCCTGTACGTCCAGGACGTGACTGCGAGAGGAGCCGAGCCTGCCCGTCTATACCCGAGTGTACTGCGTTCGGTATATGCCGGCGCAGTGGTTCAAACTCGGTGCGGGTATCGGCGTATATCGCGCACCCACGATTTTGCCCTGAATTTCAGGGCAAAGAAGTGTGCGATATACGCCGATAAATACGGTAACCATTTGGCATCTTTCATCCTCTGTAACGGTGGATCACATAGATCTGGTAAGGAGTTAGTCATATCGTCTGGTGGTGGAACTTTCACGTTGAAGATGGTGGATGGATTTTTACTAATGCTTATTTGTGGATTAGCCGATAGTTTCAAACACTGGTGGACTTTTAACTTATAAACCTTTTGATCTAGCAAGATTTTTATTTTCTATTTACATGTTACACTGTGTTTTATATCAGACAGGATAATCGCTGCTTTAATTTCATCATTTTTTATTTATGTACAATTATTGTTTCATCTGTATCTAGCGCAGTTTTTCACACTTTTCTATAAAAGGAGAGGAGCAGAGGGTCAGTTGGCTGTAATGCCGCGTACACACGACCATTTTTCATGACGAAAAAAATTGCCATTTTTTTAATTGGTCGTTAATTGGTGTGTAGGCTCCAGCGCATTTTCCTCGACGAGAAAAATGGCCATTAAAAATTTAGAACCTGCTCTATTTTTTCTCGTCATTTTCCTCGTCGTGAAAAAACGGTCGTGTGTAGGCTTTAATGACGGGGAAAAAAAACGTGCATGCTCAGAAGCAAGTTATGAGAAGAGAAATTTGCATAATCAGCCCAAACAGTGGCGCCATTCGCATGGAACTTCCCCTTCATAGTGCCGTCGTACATGTTGTACGTCACCAAGCTTTGCTCGAGCATTTTTTATCACGATCGTGTGTATGCAAGGCCGGCTTGAGAAAAATCACGTTGAGAAAAATTTTGGGGCAGATCCACGTACATCAGCACATTTTTGCGTCGGGCGTAGCGTATCTAAGATACACTACGCCGCCATAACGTACTTCTTTTTAAAATCCTCAAAGAATTTGCGCCGTAACTTACGGCGGCGTAGTGTATCTTTGGCGGCGTAAGGGCGCGCAATTCAAATGTATGTGATGGGGGCGTGTTTTATGTAAATACGTTGTGACCCGACATAAACAACGTTTTTTTTAACGCCGTCCGTGGGGGTATCCCAGTGCGCATGCTCGAAATTAAACCGGAACAAGCCAATGTTTACGACGGTGACGTCATTCTACGCAAATCCCTATTTGCGAACGACTTACGCAAACGACGTAAAAAATTCAAAATTTGACGCAGGAACGACGGCCATACTTAACATTGAGTATGCCTCATAATAGCAGGGGCAACTATACGCCGGAAAAAGACGAACACAAACGACTTAAAAAAATGTGCCGGCCGGACGTACGTTCTGGATCGCCGTAACTAGCTAATTTGCATACTCGACGCGGAATTCGACTAAAACGCCACCTAGCGGCCAGCGGAAAAATGCACCTAAGATCCGACGGCGTACTAAGACGTACGCCTGTCAGATCGATCCCAGATGCAGTCATATCTTGTTTTGTAGATACAAAACAAAGATACGACGCGGGAACTTTAAAATTACGCGGCGTATCAAGTGATACGCCGGCGTAATTCTTTTGTGGATCTGCCCCTTTGTTTTTTTCCATGACATGAAAAACAGTCGTGTGTACACAGCATTAGAAACTCAGCAAGCTCCTGAGATGCCTACAGCATCTCATGAATGCTCATAAAATCCATGTCTACAGTATGTTGTTACCTCCCAAAAGAAAACGAATTTATTATGTATATCCACCCACCAGCTAATGTCTATGGCCTGCTTTAACACTCTTTCAGTTGAATGCATAAGAACATTTGCAGATCAGCCGCGCAGCTGTAATGCGTGATAATGTGAGTAACTTGGTGTCTTAGTGTAATTTCATTTTCAATAGCTGCTATATAATCTAATCATAATTTTTCTTTTATAGTGATTTCACAGATGCTTGTGAGATACTGTAGAATAATTGTAACCATCATACCTCTCTAAATTGTAAACAAAGGATTAATCATAGGGAGTTCAGAGACAAATCTGCCTCTCAAATTGACCATCAAGTCCCATCAGGATGGAAGACTCAGATGTGGTCCATCTGCTTACCTCCTTCTAATAGACATGCATGTGAATACGTCATGACAAGGTAAAAGTAGGAATTTTACAAAAAATATTTTATTTGACTTATATGAAATTTATGACTTTGTGTTCTATGTTCTAGAATGTTTGTATTCTATTGTTTTATTACTCTATATGAGAGTGTTGCCTATTTCATACTTTGCATGGATGAGGTTAAGCAGCTGTTTGTGGGTTGCATATGAGTAGTTCCACATCTGTCAGCATCTGAACTATTGTAAGAACATTTTGCTTATATACCGTATTTGCCGGCGTATAAGACGACTGGGCGTATAAGACGACCCCCTAATTTTCCAGGAAAAATTTTGGTTTTGGGATATACTCGCCGTATAAGTATACCCCCTTCCTACTAGTCTTTCTGGAAGCTGAGGGGTAGCCAGAACAACCGCTGACAGAAACAGGCTTTTTTCAAATGTGCCATTACATTACATTCCTCCACTGTGGCATCACTTGCCCCCACTGTGGCATCACTTGCCCCCACTGTGGCATCACTTGCCCCCACTGTGCCATCAAATGTAATGTGCCATTACATTACATGCCTCCACTGTGCCATCACTTGCCTCCACTGTGCCATCACTTGCCCCCACTGTGCCATCACTTGCCCCCACTGTGCCATCACTTGCCTCCACTGTGCCATCACTTGCCTCCACTGTGCCATCACTTGCCCCCACTGTGCCATCACTTGCCACCACTGTGCCATCATTTGCCCCCACTGTGCCATCACTTGCCCCCACTGTGCCATCACTTGCCCCCACTGTGCTATCACTTGTCCCCACTGTGCCGGCGAAGACAATCTCCCTACCTTATGTTTTTGCAGATTACGTCTTCCAGGCTGCGGGCATCCATGATTCAAAAGCAGCGCCTTCTCCTCAGACTGTTCCGTGATAGGCGGAACACAAATTTTCCCAGCAGGTCCTCTGTTCAGTGTTCGGCCTATCACGGATGTCCTCTCGTCCGAGGATGAGAAGACATCCGTGATAGGCGGAACACTAAACAGAGGACCCGCTGGGAACATTTGTGTTCCGCCTATCACGGAACAGTCTCGGGAGTAGGCGCGGCTTTTAAATTATGGATGCCCGCAGCCTGACGGAGACAGTCCTCGGCGTATAAGACCCTCGACTTTGGATGCATTTTTTTGCATCCAAAAAGTCGTCTTATACGCCGGAAAATACGGTAATCACATGAACAGGCATGTGTTACAGTTGTGATTTTCAGTCTTTCAACCACTTCAGCCCGGAAGGTTTAACCCCGCATAATGACCGGGCCATTTTTTTGTGATATGGCATGCACCGCTTTAACTGATAATTGCGTGCCCGTACGACTCTGTACCCAAACAAAATTTATGTCCTTTTTTTTTTTAACCACAAATAGAGCTTTTATTTAGTGGTATTTGATACCCTCTGCGTTTTTTTTTTTTTTTGGACTATAAACAAAAAAAGAACGACAATAAAAATAAATAAAGTGAAATAACTCTTATGAATAAATAAACAGGATGATATTAAAAGACTGATGCCTCGTACACACAATCGGTTTTCCCGGCGGACATTTTACCACCGGAAAAACCGAGGGGAAAGCCGGGAACCTGCTCGCCAGCTTTTCCCTCTACACACAGCCGGTTTTCCTGGCAGGAAAACTGCCATGAGAGCTTTGGCCGGGAATCCCGGCCGTGTATATGCTCCACTGCAGGCTTTCCCCATAGGAATCCCGGCAGGAAAATAGAAGACATGCTCTCATTTTTCCTGCCGGGATTCCCGGCGGTTTTCCTGTCGGGAAAACTGCTATGGAGCATACATACGGCCAGTTTTCCAGGCCAAAAGTTGCCCTGGCAGTTTTCCTGCCAGGAAAACCGATTGTGTGTACGAGGCATATTAGGTTCAGCTGCAGCTATTCAAAGAGTGTTCTGACACCACTTGACATAGATAAGATAATAATTAATAGTGCAAAAATCCATAAACATGTGATAATAAAAATATTACAAAAAAAACTTCCTCCGTGTAAATAAAAATAGGTAAAGTGCAGACCGAAATTCATCAGCACCTCCATGTGAATTGCCTGCTCCCCTTCCAAATAAACAAAGATTGTCTGTAATGTCACGTTAAGACACATTTAGAGCGGTCAGTTTCCAAGTAGTGGTCCGCAATACTGTCTAGGATTTTCCGAATATAATGGTTCTCAAAAAAAAGCAATATAAAATTATCGCACAGAATTGCCTACATGTCATTAGATCAGTTTTGCATGCAGCTTGTTTCTCCTCACTACACATCCAGTCTGAACAAGACACTGGCTCCTCCCCGACGCATTGCGTCACAGGTCACGTGACCTTCTCAAGTAGGTGGTGGTGAATTTCGGTCTGCACTTTACCTATTTTTACTTACACGGAGGAAGGTGTTTTTTGTAATATTTTTATTATCACATGTTTATGAATTTTTTCTAATATCACATATATGAAGAGAAAAAAGATAAAGAGAGACAAAGCTCTCACAGCTAGTGGGATTTTAATGGGAGATCAGATCTGTTTAATAGGCGAGCACACTAGACAAGCATTGATAAGAAAAATATAAATGTATTAATACATTATTAACCACTTCCATACCGGGCACTTACGCACCTTCCGGCCCAAGGCAATTTTCATCTTTCAGCGCTGTCGCACTTTGAATGACAATTGCGCTGTCATGCTACACTGTACCCAAACAATTTTTTTATCATTTTGTTCCCACAAATAGAGCTTTATTTGGTGGTATTTGATTACCTCTGCGATTTTTATTTTTTGCGCAACAACTAAAAAAAAGACCGAAAATTTAGAAAAAAATGAAGTTTTGATTTTTTTCTGTTTATTTTTTTTGTAAATAAGTACGTTTTCTTCTTCGATTACGGGCACTGATATGGCGGCACTGATGGGCCCTGATGAGGTGGCACTGATGGGCACCGATGAGGCGGCACTGATGGGCACCGATGAGGCGGCACTGATGGGCGGCACTGATGGACACCGATGAGGTGGCACTGATAGGCGGCACTGATGGTCACTCATTTTTTTTTTACAAATAAGAAAACTTTATTCAACAACAGTGGGCTAGATTCAGAGAGGAGATATGCCGGCCGGTCGTATCTATGCGCCTGATTAATAGAATCAGTTACGCATAGATTTCCCTAAGATACGTCCGGCGTAAGTGTTTTACACCGTCGTATCTTAGGCTGCATATTTACGCTGGCCGCTAGGTGGCGCTTCTGTATAGTTAAGCGAGGAATATGCAAATGAGCTAGATACGCCGATTCAGAAACGTATGTCCGGTCGGCGCATCTTTTTACGTCATTTGCGTTAGGCTTTTTTCGGCGTAAAGTTACCCCTGCTATATGAGGCGTATCCTATGTTAAGTATGGCCGTCATTCCCGCGTCGAGTTTTGAAAATTTTACGTTGTTTGCGTAAGTCGTTCGCGAATAGGGATGTATGTAATTTACGTTCACGTCGAAAGCAATGACGTTTTATATATAGCTACAGTCAAATGCATAAACTTTAACAGCTCTTTTTTGTCTTTCCCGTGATGATGAGGTTTGAATGGAAGAAAGATTCTGTGTGGACAGGTGTCTTTTATACACATAGTGAGTTGTCGTTAGGAGAACCTTTTTAATTTGACAGGACTAATCTGTGTACAACATGAGCACCTACTGTAGGATCAAATAGTAATTTTTCCCACTGTATGTGCAATGCATAGTGTTGCAGTGTAGTGGGTTGCCATTTTGATGGTTAAGACAGGAGCTCGGGGGGTGAAATAGCTGCATTTGTGAGCAAGGTGCTACCGCTAGGCGATCTAGGCAGCCACCTAGGGCACACAGGGGCAGCCACGGCTGCAGGTTTCTCTACTTTCCATCGGCTTCCTAACACTCCACTGCCTTCCCCACACAGGGCTCCATTCACAAAGCAGTACTATATGGTATTTTAGTAGTGAAACCTTGCGTTTATTGCATCCATAACAATCGATGAGTCATTAGATGTCAGTGGGGTTCCCTGGTGACAGCTGAATGTCAAGAAAAGACTTGCCAGCATTAAAAATGATGGGGAAAATGGTGTGCCCCCCCCCCCAATCCATACCAGGCCCTTCGGGTCTGGCAGGCAGGCTAAACCATACCGGGTCACATGCCCTCAACATGTGGGGTGCTTTGGATCAGGAGGGGCTCCCCCCTCCCTATGTTCATGGGGACAAGGGCTTTTTCTTCGAGCTGGGGGCTTACCAGAATCTGGAAGCCTCTTTTAACAAGGGAGTCCACAGATCCTGCCCCCTCATGTGAATGAGTATGGGGTATATAGTGCTATCGATTCACTAAAAAAGTGGTAAAAGTGAAGTCCGTTATTAAAAAAAATATATCTAAAACTTTCCCCTGGGGTACAATCAACATTAATCACGTTTTGAAATTTCCCGCCGTGCTTTGCGCGAAATGACGTCGCACCGACATAATTTTTTGAACGGCGACGTGCGTTACGTCCTTTCCTATTCACGGACGACTTACGCAAAAAAAAAAAATTGAAATTCGACACGGGAACGACGGCCATACTTTAACATGGCTAGTCTAAATATAAGCCATTGAAATAGCACTCACAACTTTACGACGGGAAAAGCCGACTAGCGACGGCGTAAGAGAATGCGACGACCGCGCGTACCTTCGTGGATCGCCGTAAACAGCTAATTAGCATACCCGACGCGGAAAACTACGCAAACTCCACCCAGCGGGCGCTGAAGTATTGCATCCTAAGATCCGAAGGCGTACGAAGCCGTACGCCTGTCGGATCTTAGCCAAATGCTGTCGTATCTTTGTTTGAGAATTCAAAATAAAGATACGACGCGGCAAATTTGAAAGTACTCCGGCGTATCAGTAGATACGCCGGCGTACTCTCACTGTGAATCTGGCCCTCCATCTCTAAACATTATGACGTGTTACAAATACTCGAGTATAAGCCGAGTTTTTTCCGCAAATTTTTTGGTGCTGAAAAATCAACCCTCGCCTTAAACTCAAGTCTCCCATGGTGTCATGCAGTCAGTCAATGGCTATCCATCTGTCAAGTCCATCCAGGAGGCGGCCTTCAAGTTTAACTAAGCCCCGCCTCCTCCTCCTCCTCGTCCGTGATAGGTGGAACACTGAGAAACTGAATCAATGTTCCATCCATCACGGACAAGGACGAGGAGGCGGGGCTTTGTTACACTGGATGGTGGCCACGCTCGTGCATGCGCAGAGCCCTCGGTTGGGGAATTTTACGGGTTGAAAAATATAACAGCACACCGGCCGCCGACTGACTGCATGACACCGCGGGAGACTCTGAGGCTTTGTTACACTGGACGGAGATCAGGTACATGAGGCACAGTGAGGCTTGCAAATGGGCACAGTGAGGCATGCAAATGGACACAGTGAGGCATGCAAATGGGCACAGAGAGGCAAGCAAATGGGCACAGTGAGGCAAGCAAATGGGCACAGTGAGGCTGCAGATGAACATTGTTGACCCCCTTTTCCACTTACAGTAGCTGCTGCATTTCCCACCCTAGGCTTATAAACAAGTCAATGGGGCAGATCCACGCACATTTTCATAGGCGCAGCGTATCAGAGATACGCTACGCCGCTGTAACTTACTTTTGAATTCTTTGAATCCACAAAGAATTTGCGCCGTAAGTTACGGCCGTGTAGTGTTTCTCTCGGCGCGTAATTCAAATCGGCGGGTAGGGGGCGTGATTCATTTAAATGAAGCGCGTCCCCGCGCCGAATGAACTGCGCATGCTCCGTTTTAAAATTTCCCGCCGTGATTTGCGCGAAATGACGTCGCAACTACGTAATTTTTTGAACTTAGACGTGAGTTACGTCCATCCCTATTCACGGACGACTTGCGCAAAAAAAAAATTCAAATTTCGACGCGGGAACGATGGCCATACTTAACATGGCCAGTCTATCTATACGCTGCAAAATATCAGCTTTAACTATACGCCGGAAAAAGCTGACTACAGCCGACGTTAGAAAATGCGACGGCCCCGCGTACGTTCGTGGATCGTCGTAAATCGCTAATTTGCATACCCGACGCGGAAAACGATGCAAACTCCACCCAGCGGGTGCCGAAGTATTGCATCTAAGATCCTAAGGCGTACGAAGCCGTACGCCTGTCGGATCTTACCCAGATGCCGTCGTATCTTGGTTTGAGGATTCAAACTAAAGATACGACGTGGGTAATTTGAAAGTACGCCGGCGTATCAGTAGAAACGCCGGCGTACTTGCTCTGTGGATCTGCCCCAATAAGTTTTCCAATTTTTTTTGTGGTCAAATTATCTGCCTTGGCTTACATTCGCGTCGGCTTATACTCAAGTATATACGGTAAGTATTCTAGTTATACTATATATCACAACAGGAGACAGAGCACACAACTTTTCAAATATTTGATTTCATCTACTCATGAACGGGGACATGAGGAAGTCAGGCTGATCCGTTTGATGCAAAAAAGAGCCATGGAATGTTCCCATTGATGGAACCCCTCTGATGCAGACGACATTGGTTTTAATAAAACATTTCTAGGGAATTTGTTATTATACTTGGGATGCAGAAGTGAATTAAAAAGGTAGCCAGCTGGAGCAGTTGCTAGGCGACATTATGCCAGCACTAACGACAGGTCTATGTAAAACCTTCATAAAAGGGATTGTTAGAATAATTCAGAAAGAAGGTAAAAAAAATGCAGAAATGATATAAATTACCCCCGTGGAACTATAGGATGATAGATACCTAAAAACCCCCAAAAAATACGCAAATAAAAATAAAAATTCAAGAAGTCGTGCTGAAAAATGAAAGCTTTTATGTTGAAAGCAAAGTAATAAAGCACCTAAAACAGCGTTATGCAAAAAGCAGCAATTGGCTATTGTTATGCAGATTCAATTGAACAGGAGTCAACGGTGATTAATGAAAGCACAAGGCGGAATGGGTCAGGCTTGAGGCCTGCTATTGTAAAGCAATTACGTTTGTTTTTATATTCATTTTTGCATGTAAATTGAAGACCTGAAATGGGTCGTTGTTGACCCAAAAGTCTTGGCTGGTGAAAAAAAATTCAATTCAGTAGCTTTACCCTGTAAAAAATATTTAAATTCATATTATTTTGGGAGTTTTTAACCACTTCCATACCAGGCACTTACGCACCTTCCTGCCCAAGCCAATTTCAGCTTTCAGCACTGTCGCAATTTGAATGACAATTGCGCGGTCATGCTACACTGTACCCAAATTAAATTGTTATCTTTTTGTTCCCACAAATAGAGCTTTCTTTTGGTGGTACTTTATCACCTCTGAAATTTTTATTTCTTGCGCAACAACTAAAAAAAGACTGAAATTAAGTTTTTATTTTTTTCTGTTAATTTTTTTTGTAAATAAGTAAGTTTTCTTCTTCAATTATGGGCACTGATATGGCGGCACTTATGGGAACCGATGAGGTGGCACTGATGGGCACCGATGAGGTGGCACTGATGGGCACCGATAGGCGGCACTGATGGGCACTGATAGGCGGCTCTTCCTGTTTACATCGTGATCAGCCGTGGTTGGACACGGCAGGCGCCGTAAAGAGCAGAGTCCCCGTCGGATATTTTCGGAAGGCGATGACGCGCTTTACCCACACGTCAATCGTCTCCTGGGAGGGTCAACACTGAGGCCCCATACACACGATAGAATCCATCCGCAGATAAATCCCAGCAAATGGGTTTCTGCGGATAGATCCTATGGTGTGTACACGCCAGCGGATCCGTTTCCGCGGAGAAATCTCCTCTGGGATGGATTCCAGCAGATCGGATATTTGCTGACATGCACAACAAATCCATCTGCTGGAATCCATTCCAACGGATGGATCCGCTCGTCTGTACAGACTTACCGGATCCATCCGTCCAAAGGGATTCCCCGCACGCGTCGTAATGATTTGACGCATGCGTGGAATTCCTTATATGACAGCGTCGCGCCGTCGCCGCGTCATAATAGCGGCGATGGTGCGACACGTCATCGCCAGAGGATTTCAGCGCGGATTTCAATGCGATGGTGTGTACACGCCATCGCATAGAAATCTTCTGAAATCCTCGAGAGGATTTATCCGCGGATACGGTCCGCTGGACCGTATCTGCGGATAAATCCTCTCGTGTGTATGGGGCCTCACTCCGAGGAGACATTGCGCAGAGCTCCCCGTCGGGGAAAAAGAGCGACACGCCCACTCCCTGCAAGGAAGAAGAGCCGGGAAGTGAGGCTGAAGACAGGTAAGTGTACAGATTTAGAAAAAAATGACAACGCTACAAGCCTTTATTAAGGCTGGAGATAGCATAGATAGAAAGTTAATTTTAAGGGTGAACCTCTGCTTTAAGGTGAAAAATAACAGACTTAGGCCCCTTTCACATGGGGCGGATCAGTAATGATCTGCCCAGTGAACCTCCGCTTGCTCAGCGGGGATCGCTCCGTTGATCCCCGCTGAGCCGGCAGAATGACAGGGCGCCCTGTCTTTTCTCCGCTCTCCCCTATTGGATGAAAACGACCGTCTGCCGTGTTTACCCGATCCGCCAGACGGATGGAAAAGTAGGTTTTTCCTCCGTCACACTTTGGCAGAAGGGAGCGGGTCAGATATCAGCGGGCATGTCACCGCTGACATCCGTGGCTCCATAGAGGAGTACGGAGTGCCCGTTCAGAAGGGTATTATATTGCAGTTTACAAATTCTTAGATGTGGAGGCTGCAATAATTATCTTTTTTTTTTTTTTTTGTCTTATTTTCACCTGCTGATCCTGTCCGTTAGGGCTCTTTCACACGGGCGGCCCGTTTAGGTCCGCCTGCCAGTTTTTTAGGCGGACCTAAACGGGCCGCCCGTGTGAAAGAGCCCTAACGGACAGGATCAGCAGGTGAAAATAAGACAAAAAAAAAAAAAAAAAAGATAATTATTGCAGCCTCCACATCTAAGAATTTGTAAACTGCAATATAATACCCTTTTGTTTTTGCTATAATATAATAATGAAAAGAAAGACAGAAAATGCTTCACTTATTTCTATTTAGTTTAAAGTCTGTCAGCTTGCCTGCCCATTAGAGAGGCTCATCACTGAGACACATCGACAGCTACAATGTGTGCTGATTGCTTTGTGGATTAGTTACAAAATTTGCCAGAGCAGCAACAAAAATATAAGAGTCAAAATAGAAAAAAAAAAACAACAGATATGTCCTTGGATGAGTTACCTTGAAAATCTCACAGAGAGATGATGCTTATGCTGCGTACACACAACCGTTTTTCATGTCATGGAAAAAACAACGTTTTTCTTGACGTGATTCTTGTCAAGCCTGCCTTGCATACAAACTAGGGTTGTCCCGATACCGATACTAGTATCGGTATCGGGACCGATTCCAAGTATTTGCGGGAGTACTCGAACTCCCGCAAATACCCCCGATACCGAAATAGAATACTTACCCCCCGCGCCGCAGTCGCTGCCGACGCATCCCGCCGCTATGCCGCATCCCGCCGCATCCCCGCTTGGTTAATACGGGCGGGGAACATTACAGCTTTCATTTGAATAGCTGTAGTGTTTCCCGCCGCGCCGCGTATAGACACGCCCCCTTGCTCGGGTGAACTGTCCAATCCCGAGCAAGGGGGAGTGTCTATACGCAGCGCGGCACGAAAGACTACAGCTATTCAAATGAAAGCTGTAATGTTCCCCGCCTGTATTAACCAAGCCGCGGCACAGCAGCGCGGCAGCATGTACGGTAAGGGGGACATGGCTGCATATATGGGGGGGACATAACTGGATATGGGGGGGACATGGCTGCATATGGGGGGGACATGGCTGGATATGGGGGGGACATGGCTGCATATGGGTGGGACATGGCTGCATATGGGTGGGACATGGCTGCATATGGGGGGGACATGGCTGCATATGTGCATATGGGGGGGACATGGCTGCATATGGGGGGGACATGGCTGGATATGGGGGGACATGGCTGCATATGGGGGGACATGGCTGCATATGGGGGGGGACATGGCTGGATATGGGGGGACATGGCTGCATATGGGGGGGGCATGCCTGCATATGGGGGGGACATGGCTGGATATGGGGGGGGACATGGCTGGATATGGGGGGACATGGCTGGATATGGGGGGGACATGGCTGGATATGGGAGGACATGGCTGGATATGGGGGGGACATGGCTGCATATATGGGGGGGACATGGCTGCATATATGGGGGGGACATGGCTGCATCTGTGGGGGGACATGGCTGCATATATGGGGGGGACATGGCTGCATTTGTGGGGGGACATGGCTGCATTTGGGGACACATTTAAAAAAAAGTATCGGTATTCGGTATCGGCGAGTACTTGAAAAAAAGTATCGGTACTTGTACTCAGTCCTAAAAAAGTGGTATCGGGACAACCCTAATACAAACGATCGTGAAAAAAAATGCTTGAGCAAAGCGCGGTGACGTACTACATGTATGACGGCACTATAAAGGGGAAGTTCCATTCGAATGGCGCCACCCTTTGGGCTGATTATGCATGTTTCCCTTCTCATAACTTGCTTCTGAGCATGCACGTTTATTTCCCGTCGTTAAAGCGTACAAGCGACCGCTTTTCATGACGAGAAGAACAACAAGAAAAAATAGAGCAGGTTCTAAATTTTGAATGCCCATTGTTCTCGTCAAGAAAAATGCTCTGGAGCCTACACACGATTGTTTTTAACCCCTTCCATACAGGGCATTTTCACCCCCTTCCTGCCCAGACCAATTTTTAGTTTTCAGCACTGCCGCACTTTGAATGACAATTGCGCGGTCGTGCGACGTGGCTCCTAAACAAAATTGACGCCCTTTTTTCCCCACAAATAGAGCTTTCATTTGGTGGTATTTGATCACCTCTGCGGTTTTTATTTTTTACGCTATAAACAAAAGAAGAGCGACAATTTTGAAAAAAAATACAATGGGGCAGATCCACAAAGAGAAAGCGTACTTTCAAATTTCCCGCGTCGTATCTTTGTTTTGCATCCTCAAAACAAGATACGACAGCATCTGGGTTAGATCCGACAGGCGTACGTCTTCGTACGCCTTCGGATCTTAGATGCAATTCTTCGGCGTCCGCTGGGTGGCGTTCCCGTAGTATTCCGCGTCAAGTATGCAAATTAGCTATTTCCGACCATCCACGAACGTACGAGTGGCCGTCGCATTCTTTTACGTCGTTTCCGTTCGGCTTTTTTTGGCGTATAGTTAAAGCTGCTATTTGGTGGCGTACGCAATGTTAAGTATGGCCGTCGTTCCTGCATCGAATTTGAAAATATTTTAATTTGTTTGCATAAGTCATCCGTGAATGGGGCTGGATGTAATTTACGTCCACGTCAAAACAATGATGTCCTTGCGAATTTGAATTTGGCGCGATTACGCCAGATTTACGCTACGCCGCCGCAACTGACGGAGCAAGTGCTTTGTGAATACTGCACTTGCCTCCCTAAATTGCGGCGGCGTAGCGTAAATAACATACGCTACGCCCGCACAAATTTACGTCGCCCTACCTGAATCTAGCCCAATATCTTTTACTTTTTGATTTAATAAATATCATAATTTTTTTTTAAAGATACCTTTTTTTCCCTCAGTTTAGGGCGATACGTATTCTTCTACATATTTTTCGCAATAAGCGTTTATTGATTGGTTTGCACAAAAGTTATAGCGTTTACAAAATAGGGGGTAGTTTTATGGCATTTTTATTAATAATTTTTTTTTTTACTAGTAATGGCGGTGATCATCGATTTTTTTCGGTACTGCGACATTATGGCCGACACTTCGGACACTTTTGACACATTTTTGGGACCATTGGCATTTTTATAGCGATCATTGCTATAAAAATGCATTGATTACTATAGAAATGCCACTGACAGGGAAGGGGTTAACACTAGGGGGTGGGGAAGGGGTTAAGTGTGTTCTAACTGTAGGGGGGGTGGCCTCACTAGGGGAAATGACTGATCGCTGTTCATACATTGTTCAGGCATTTCTCCCCTGACAGGACCGGGAGCTGTTTACACACACAGCTCCCGGTCCTCGTTCTGTAACGAGCAATCGCGGGTGCCCGGCGGCGATCGCAACCACCGGGCACGCGCACGGGAGTCAGGGACAAGCGGGGGGGCACGAGCGCGCCCCTATTGGCTGCTGGGCGAGGTGACGTATAGCTACGTGCTCTCACCCAGCAGAGCCGATCTGCCGACGCAAAACTGCGGCGGCTAGTCGGCAAGCAGTTAAATATAGCCCTACCCAGAAGGAACAGCTTAGTAGATTTCCCAGAGTCCTTTCTCCAGTAGTTGCCCCACAGCCAGTCACACGGTCACAGTCACTCTTTGACTCAATGAACGGTCAGGGTGTTTCTAACTATGTACAAACAGGAGGACACTTATCTTTTATAGAACTATAAGCCTGCAACATTTTGAAGAGATTAATCTTCCTCTGGTGGAATTTAAGTCCAAGCAAAGTCCTTTTTACAGGTAATTAAATAGACTAAGCTCTTTAGAACACTGGGCACTATGTCCCCCTTACAGACACAGCTGACTCTACCACACGAGAAATGGCCTCAGCCCACTGTCTCTTTCTCTCCAGTCTGTACTCACAAATATCCTTGGAAAATTGGTGGCCTCTTTCCAATATCCTTGCGACACTTTCACCTGTGAAACCTAACTAGACCCTCAGATGACAGCTCCTCGGTCAGCTTTCTGTCTCTTCCAGCAAAGGCAGCCTCCATGTAGCCCACATGAGACCTTGACCGCCCGCAGGCACATGCAGGGCCATCTTTTCCATTGGGCACGCTGGGCAGTTGCCCGGGGGCCCCGCTTGCCTGGGGGGCCCCACCGGCTGCCCAACAACCTCAGTAAAAAATTATGGAGAGTGACGGGTTAGAACTGCCCATGCCCAGTTCGCGGAAATCACAGAGAAGATCCGGTCCTCCACGAGTGCGAGGGGTTGCTGATGTAAGGGGGGAGTGAATGCAACAATGTAAGGGGGCACTGATATAAAGGTTCCCCCTCCTATATTAGTGACCCCCCCTTACCTTAGTGTATTTAATCTAAGGAAGGTGGTCTCTGGTCACCAGAGTGCCCCCCACATCAGAGTTCCCCTTTACATCAGAGTCTGCAGGATTCCCCCTTACAATGCAAGGGGGAACTCAGTCTGCGGACCCTGATGTAAGTGGGAAAGAGAAAGCAGTGGACTCTAATATAAGGTTGTCTCTGGTCACCAGAGCCCCCCTCCACATCAGAGTTCCCCCCTTAGATCATGATCTGCAGCGTTCCCCTTTACATAAGAGTTCCCTTTCACTGTAAGGGGGAATCCTGCAGACTCTGATGTAAGAGGAAACTCTGTGCTGGCTGGGTTATAGTAACCTGACCTTCATGTCAATGAAGAAATTTTTTTGTTTTACTTTTGTTTAACTTAAACACATTTCTAATAGCACTAGCTATATGTTTATAGTTTAAATACTGACATTTGCATTGTTGGGCACTGAAAACTGTAATTTTAGGTACTTTTTTTGCAGTGGCAGTAAAACATGTGGTTCTGCCAGTAAATTTTATGATTTTTGTCAGTAATTCTCGTGCGTGATTGTGTAGACAGGGCCCCAGTGCACTGTATTGCCCGGGGGCCTATAATGCTCTTAAGATGACACTGGGCACATGGCAGGATGGCCTAAGGGACACGCAGCCCCCTTTGGACTGTGATCTCCTTCTAAGGAAAATGAGCAGGCTGCTCCCTATAACAATTCCCAGGGATTGGCCAGGGCTGATTTAAAATGTAGCTGCTGATTAGACTCTTCCTGCCCACTAACTTCCAGAGCTTTGAAAGCAGTCAATACTTCAACCACAGAAACATACATCAAACCAAATTAATCGATGCAGCCACACTGGTTACAGCGAGCCAAAACAAAATGTACCTAATCCTAACACCTACAGTATCTAGGAGGGTGCTACATAACAGCCTTCACCCCTCCTTCATCGAGAACTCAATGGCAGCACATTGCTTCTGCTTTGAATCCATTATGTATTGGCAATGAAACAGAAGGAAGAGTTACATGGCTCTACCAACATGTACAATTTGAATAATCTATGTAAGTTAAAGTGTTGTTAAACCTAAACGCAAACATTTAGGCCGGGTTCACACTGTCCCCGCATGTGGCTCACAGCAGGGGTCCGGTGTGTGCTGGTTCACCAGTTCAGGTCCGATTTCAGCCATAATTTTGGGCTGAAATAGAACCTGAAACGCACCAAAAAAGGCACACGTTTTTCTGGCACACCGCAACGGACCTGCTGCGGAGATATGTGAACCTGCTCCATAGAGAGCCAGTCACATTCTTCAATCAAAGGCCTGAGGTCACCCCCCAGACTAGGGGGCACCCTTAAGGGCCACTGACAGCCTCCTCGGTACTCCATCTCCAACTTCCACCTGACTGCCCCTGCTGGCATGACTCATGCCTATTTATGGAGGTGGCCTACAACCTGCCAGCCCTTTACTGGGGATTGGCTGAGGTCCTCATAAATATTCCAAGCAGCTCCTCCTAGCCTCCACCCACTATGTCTGGAACATTCTCCAATGTCCCAGAAAACAGGGGGAGGCACCGGAGAGGCTGCTAGGATGAGTCATCCAGCCCTGAAACACAAAACCCAGACCCAGATTCACAGCTCAGGCTTAGCCCTGAGCTGACCTTAAATTTTCCTACACTAACAGCTACACTAAATACCTAGCACACTAAAGGGTGCTACACAATAATTGTTATTGTTAATATTATGTTTATTTAAGGACTTCAGTTATAATGTAATATATAAAACTAAAACAACTTGGTGAGAGTTACAGTTCTTGATTAGCTGAGGATTTTAGAAAGAAGCTGCTTTACAATAGTATAAATAAATATAAACGCTTTTCGTGGCACAATACCTAAATGAATGTGTCAGGCAATAAAACAGAAGCTAAATATAAGGAAAAGAAGCATTGCTAGCTTGGACTTTGCTGAGTATATCACTTTTAATAACTGTCCTGTGCGAGCAGCAGATAAAGAAACAGCTGGGATGCCACAGTAAACCATCTGCTAGGAATACGCCGGTTGTGCGGGGGGAGATTCATGGAGCAATGTGACAGACATCTTTTGCTGTGTGTTGAAACATTTTCCCTGATGGCGCCAGCTAATCACAAAGATACAACGCTTTTACTTTCGAGCGGAGGAAGTGATTTGAATAACATTTAATTGTCTTCGATGGGAAGGAGCCTGGAAGCTGAATTAAACAATCTTTCACTTTGCGAGAATGGTGCGCAGATGCAGTATTCCCCAGCCAGGGGACAAGGCATTTTATTAAAAAAATAAATCCCGGAGAAGGCTTTGGACTGCATCTCTCTAAAAAGTCTTCAAGTTCTTCCTGGCACATACAAGAATGGGTCCACAGATGTTGTTTCGAATCCTATCACCATCATCCAGCTGCTTAAAGCAGTGTTATAACCAAAAACAAAAAAATGCGTTATGTTGCAGCTTACCGATTCTTGGATGCGGTGGCCAGTGGCCACATTCGTTTTCTATTTTTATGCTTATATTTACTTTATTTTCATCTGGTGATCCGGCCAGTAACACACTTCCTGTCTTATACCGCGTACACATGGTCGGAATTTCCGACAACAAATGTTCGATGTGAGCTTTTGGTTGGATGTTCCAACCGTGTGTAGACTCCATTTCCGACAAGAAAAATTTGAGAGCTGGTTCTCAATTTTTCCGACATCAAAAGCTCTTGTCGGAAATTCCAATCGTCTGTATGCAATTCGGATGCATCAAAAATCCTACGCATGCTCGGAATCATTGAACTTAATTTTTATCGGCTCGTCGTAGTGTTGTACGTCACCGTGTTCTTGACGTTCGGAATTTCCGACAACATTTGTGTGACTGTGTGTATGCAACCGAAGTTTGAGCCAAAATTCCACTGAAAACATACAAGACCACTGATAATCTCCCCCGATCTGGGGCTCCACGCAAGATCTCACCCTGTGGGGTCAAAATGATCACAAGAAAAAAATTCCACGGTTTTGTTGTCAGAATTTCCGATCGTATGTACGCGGCATTATGTGTCCCCACTTTGGATGGAGGAGCAACAGAGACACCCTTGGACAGCAGCATTAATATTCTGGGTAAAGGGTAACGTTATATACACTAGAAGATGTAGATCAGTGGTGTCCAACCTTTTGAGCTTCCTAGGCCCCATTAATATTCTGGGTAAAGGGTAACGTTATATACACTAGAAGATGTAGATCAGTGGTGTCCAACCTTTTGAGCTTCCTAGGCCCCATTGGAAGAAGAGGAATTGTCTTGGGCCACACATACAATAAACAATAGAAAAATACCTATCTGAGTAATAAATCTGGATGCTAGTGCATCTAACACTGCCATCGCCCTAGATTGACACTGCTACTGTCTAAAGGTGTCTGTTGCTCACCCCAAGACACCCTACAGGCCCTACAGCCTACAGGCCCGTACACATAATCCGAAAATCGTACGAAAAATACAGTTTTTCAACACAATCGTACGATAATTGGATCGTTAGTACAGAGCTTTTGAGAGCCGATCATGACAGTTCATCCGATATTATCTGATGGGACAAGCACGAAAAAAAAAAATTCTCGCATGATGCCAGATCGTACAATTTTCGTTCAAACAGTACAGTTCTCATTCGGAAACACAATACAAATACAACACATGACATCACTTCTGATTTTTTATTCTGTCATACAAGAATTTTCGGAACTTTAGTAAACTCTCCATTTTTGATATACGACTAGCATGCAAAAAAAAAAAACAGATGATCTGTCATCTGATTTTCAGATCGTGTGTACGGGCCATAAGACAGCAAATGTGTTACTCGCTTATTCACCAGGTGATAAGGAAAAAAAAAAAGAAAATGAGGCACTGCCGTCATGATGATGGCCGTCGGAGGACCCGGGCGCGATGTGATGACGTCACGCCCGGGTACCGTAGGTAAACAAAGCCGCGATTGCGGCTAGTGAGCAACACTGATCATGAGATCGGTGAATTTTTTTTCACCGATTTCATGCTTTTCAGCCTGGAGGAGAGATGCGGGGTCTTATAGACCCCGCATCTCTCCATAAAGAGGACCAGTCACACACATTTCCTATTACAAGGGATGTTTACATTCCTTGTAATAGGAATAAAAGTGATAAAAAAAATGAAAAAAAGTGTTAAAACATAAATAAATAAGTAAAAAAAACCCGAAAACAATAATAAAAAAAAAAAAAACGCCCCTGTCCCCCGGTAGCTCGCACGATCGGGTCCGCGAGTCCCTCGGGCGTGGTCACGGAGCTCACGGCTGGGCTCTTAAAGCGGAGTTCCACCTAAAAATGGAACTTCCGCTTAATGTAATGGCATGTAATTTTTTTGGGGGGGGGTACTGGGGGGGTCAGGAGGAGTGGGACTTCCTGTCCCACTTCCTCCTTCCGCCGAGGGGCTGGTAAGGCGATTAGCTTAATCGCCTTATTGCAGCCCCTCCCTGTAGGTGAGCGCCTGTCCAATCGGCCGCTCGCGCATGCGCAGTGGGTGCCCGGCCGTGAAGCCGAAAGCTGTCACTGCCGGGTGCCCACACTAGGAATGAAAAC
Source organism: Rana temporaria (assembly GCF_905171775.1). Classification (NCBI taxonomy): domain Eukaryota; kingdom Metazoa; phylum Chordata; class Amphibia; order Anura; family Ranidae; genus Rana; species Rana temporaria. The sequence goes on from NC_053491.1 coordinate 29,421,967, forward strand.
ACCGGCCGGCGAGGGGGGGCGAGGAGCGGAGCCCCGGCCGGCGTGTCGCTGGAACCGTGGAGCAGGTAAGTGTCTGTTTATTAAAAGCCAGCAGCTACACTTTTTGTAGCTGCTGACTTTTAATTAACTTAAAAAAAGGCTGGAACACCCCTTTAAATGGGACGTACCTGTACATCCTTTTGACCAGCCATGCCGCTCTGCTGACGTATATCGTCGTTAGGCGGTCCTTAAGCGGTTAAACAATTTTAACAAAAGCCATAATAAAAGTCAACATTAGAAAACAAAGGTGACTCAAATCTTTATAGCAGAAATAAAAAGAAATCCTTCACCATGAACTTGAAACACCCTCAAAAGTGGTCTGATAGGAAAACTGCTCACCAGATGAATATTACCTCTTTAATTAAAAAAAAGGTCTATTGCGCTGTAGGGAAATCCTGATAGGAACCCTTGGTTAATTAGATGAGATCTCTGTTGTGTCCTCCTTTCCTCCAAATCATCTCATAAGGAAAACAAAGGGACAATCCATAGCGCAATACCGTTTAATAAATAAAATCTGTACAAACAGAATGGCTGCTTACATTTGTATGTGCCTTGGCCTAGCACTGAGGATAGCTAGCATGAATTACAATAAGGCCCCGTACACACGAGCGGATCTCCGCTGGAAACGGTCCGCCGGACCGTTTCCAGCGAAGATTCCTCCTCAGGATTTGGATCCGATGGCTTGTACTCACCATCGGATCAAAATCCGCGCGGAATTCATCCGCGGTGACGTGTCGCTCCGTCGCCGCGATGATGACGCGGCGCCGTGCGCGTCGCTGGAAGGTAAGTACTTCCACGCATGCGTCAAATCATTACGACGCATGCGAGGGAGGGGAGCGGACGGATTGATCCGGTGAGTCTGTACAGACCACCGTATCAATCCGCTGGTCCCGATTCAAGTGGATAGATTTCTTAGCATGCTAAGAAATTTCTATCCGCTTGAAATGGTCCGGATCGAGGAATCTCCGCGGATAAATATCCGCTAGGCCGTACAGACAACCGGATTTGTCCGCTGGAACTGATCCGCGGATCAATTCCAGCGGATAGATCCGGTCGTGTGTACGAGGCCTAAGGGGGCTGCTCACCGCTGGGCTCACGATTGCACGATCGTGTGATGTTGCACCCAAACAAAAATTACTTTTTTTTTCACAAATAGAGCTTTCTTTTGGTGGTATTTGATCACCAAACAATAAACAAAAAAATAGCGACAATTTTGAAAAAAAATGTATTCTACATATTTTTTGATAAAAAATCGTAATAAGCGTGTCTTGATTGGTTTGCGCAAAAGTTATAGCATCTACAAAAGAGGGGATAGATTTATGGCATTTTTATTATTATTTTTTTTAACTAGTAATGGCGACAATCTCTGATTTTTAGCAAGACTGCGACATTGTGGCAGACAGATCGGACACTTTTGACACATTTTTGGCACCATTGACATTTAACCACTTGCCGCCCGCCTTATGCAATAAGACGTCGGCAAAGTGGTTTCAATAACCTGAGTGGACGTCATATGACGTCCTCAGGATATTGAGCCGCTGCGTGCCCCCGGGGGCGCGCATCGCGGCCATCGCTGTTGCAGGGTGTCAGTCTCAGACGGAGATTTTTTTACCACGTGATCAGCCGTGTCCAATCACGGCTGATCACGATGTAAACCGGAAAAGTCGGTAATCGGCTTTTCCTCACTCGCGTCTGTCAGACGCAAGTAGAGGAGAGCCGATCAGCTGCTCCTCTGACAGGGGGGGTTTGTTCTGATCGATTATCAGCACAGCCCCCCCCCCCCGAGGATGCCCACACTGGACCACCAGGGATGCCACTAGACCACCAGGGATGCCCACCACAGGTATTCCACCCTAGACCACCAGGGATGACCATCACAAATATAGGATGCCAATCAGTGCCTACAATGGATGCCAATCAGTGCCCACAATGGGCATCACTGATTGGCAGGCATTATTGTTTGGCACTGATTGGCATCCATTAGTACAACACATATATTAGTACGTTAGTGCCACCTATCCCTGCCACCTATCAGTGCCCATCCATGCCGCCTATCAGTGCCCATCCATGCTGCCTGTCAGTGCCCATCCATGCCACCTATTCGTGCCCATCCATGCCACCTATCCGTGCCGCCTATCAGTGCCCATCCATGCCACCTATCCGTGGCCAGCCATGCCACCTATTCGTGCCCATCCATGCCGCCTATCCGTGCCGCCTATCCGTGCCCATCCGTGCCGCCTATCAGTGCCCATTCGTGCTGCCTATCAGTGCCGCATATTAGTGCCCATCATCAGTGCCCATCAATGCCACCACATCAGTGCCACCTCATTGTGCCCAGCAGTGCCGCCTTATCAGTGCCTGTCAGTGCAGTACCATCAGTGCCCATCCGTGAAAGAGAAAACGTACTTATTTACAATGTTTTATAACTGAAACAAAAAAAAGTATTTTTTTCTAAATTTTAAGTAATTTTTTTTTTTTTTTTGCAGAAAATAAAAATCCCAGAGGTGATCAAATACCACCAAAAGAAAGCTCTATTTGTGGGAACAAAATTATAAAAATTTAGTTTGGGTACAGTGTAGCATGACCGCGCAATTGTCATTCAAATTGCAACAGCGCTAAAAACAAAAAATTGGTCTGAGCGGGAAGGTGTATAAGTGCCCAGTATGGAAGTGGTTAAACAGCGATCAGTGCTATAAAAATCCACTGATTACTGTGTAAATGTCACTGGCAGGAAAGGTATTAACACTAGGGGGAGATCAAGGGGTTAAATGTGTTCCCTGGGAGGTGTTTCTAACTGTGGGGGGGGGGGGTGCCACTGACTGGAGGAGGAGACAGATCAATAGGAACAGCAGATCTGCCTCTCCTCCCCTGTCAGAATGGGGATTTCTCTGTTTACATTGACAGATCCCCATTCTGGCTCTCTGTGGAGGGATCACGGGTAGGGTGACCACATGTTCCGGATTGCCCGGGACAGTCTCGCATTTTGCAGGTCTGTGCGGGGCACATCTATTCCAGGACAATACAGTGTCCCAGAATGAAACGGACACAGCCACCCCCCGGGCCAATCTGATGTCCCCAAAAAATGCCGCCACATCACCGCTTTACTCACTGACAGTACTTGTCCTGGCCGGGAATGCCTGGAGGAGCACAGTCCCGCCCCCTGCCTTGAGATTGAAGAAATCATAAATCCCGTCTCTTGCGTCCAATCACTGTGCTGTGATTCGTTACAGCACAAGCTGATTTTTGGGAAGGGAGGGTGTCCCTGAATGGTAGTTTGGAAATGTGGTCACCCTAATCGAGGGTGGCTGGGGGACATCGCGGCCGCTGGCCACGCGCATCGGCTCCAGCGGCACGCCCCCTAGAGCTCTTAAAGTGGCCGTTTGCCCAGGAGAGCCAACCTGCCTCAGTATAACTGCGGTGGCTGGTCTTAAAGCAGGTTAAAACACGTAAATATTATAAACTTTCCTAACTATTTACTAATGTTAGCAGCATGAGGATTCAAATTCATAATCAATTTTGATTGGGAGAGTAAAATTCCACTTTAAGGTAGTGTATTGAGGTAGATATTTTTTTCTAAAGAGGCCTCCCTGAGGTTATACAGTTGCTAATACTTCACAGGAAATATGTTGTGGAAGTCATTATTTGTCTCTTATACATACACAGACAAAATATATATTATGCTAGGTCCACTTTAAAGTGAAACTCCAATAGAATAAAACTGCTTTGATCTCTTGCTCCATGTAGGTTAATTGTAGGGAGAGGTAAGTACAAATGAACAGATATCAACAAGGGAACCTTGGCGGGTTTTGCACAAAGTGCTTAATCATAAGGATTTTGTGCCTTCACATGTCAGCTTTTGTTGTAGGTTGACTTCAAGTTCAAGGTCCCTTTGGATGCCACATACCTATCAACTGCTTTCACACCTCTGGAATTGAAGAAAACATACATAAGGTCTTTATTTTATTTATTTATACATTTTTTTTTCTGTTATATTGTCAGGGGATGAATTTGGGCAGAATTGTTTTCTTACTTTGCAAAGTTCCTGCACAGTTTGCCATGCCAAGCTAACCAACATTTTCCATAGACGTCAATGTTAAATGTTACTAGAGCCGTGTTAAAGGGGAGGTTCACCCTAAAAACCACTTTCTCTAATTACACTGGCCCCCCACATTACAATACGATTATGCCTGTTATGTTTTTTTTGATGCTGTACATACCTTCGTACAGCTATTCACCCGTGGCTTCGGGGTTGCGAGTCCCGCGGGAGTGGGCGTTCCTCACATGCTGGTGATTGACGTTTTGACATGTAAGCCACGTCACGATTGGCGAAAGGAACCGAACAGCGATGCGCAGGCGCAGTATAGCTCCGACTCGCCGTTCGGCTCCTTTCGCCAGTCGTGACGCAGCTTACGCGACGGGGGGAGCTGTTTTTTTGTCAAAACGTCAATCACCAGCATGTGAGGAACGCCCACTCCCGCGGGACTCGCATCCCCGAAGCCACGGGTAATTAGCTGTACGAAGGTATGTACAGCATCAAAAAAAACATAACAGGCATAATCGTATTGTAATGTGGGGGGCCAGTGTAATTAGAGAAAGTGGTTTTTAGGGTGAACCTCCCCTTTAAAGATATCAAATAAATTTCATACCATGCTCCAGTAACCATATGTAAATACATGAACAATAAATGTGCTAAGAATCATATGTGAATTCATTAAAATACGTGCTGAAACACTAATATCAAATGTCCATATAAAAAATTTTCAAAGAACATTTTAATTAAATGTCCGTGGACCACCACCAGAATCTTCTATCCACATGACTCCTGATGACGTCAGATGTTGCTGACAAAACGTGTTGGATCGTAGGACACGTGACACGTCACTTTCGCTATATGGAGAGCAGGTGGAACGCAAAGGCATGGTTTGAATTGGGCAAATAGTTTTAATCGTTTTTATGTCGATGCCTCGTATGGAATAAAACTTTTTTATATACTACACCATGAGGAGCCCCTTCTTCTTGCTGTTTCTTTGATATATGATCAGAGGCGGCTCTAGGATTTGTGAGGCCTTAGACCAGGGGTCTCCAAACTGCAGCCCGAGTGCCAGATGTAGCCCTTTGTTAGCCTTTTTCTGGCCCTTGGGGCACTATTTCTCCCACTCACACCAACAATTGGGAATTTTTTCTTCTATGGATACCAATGATGGGATACTATTCCTCCTACTAATAGGGGCACCACTCCTATTGACCACCAACCCTGAGGCCATATTTATTCTCACTGATGATGGGCCCATGACATTTTCTGCCCCTGTTGGCCACAATCCGGCCCCCCTAAAGTCTGAAGGAAAATAAACTGACCCTGTGTTTGAAAAGTCTGGAGACCCCTGCCTTAGGCAAAACTTGACATGGGGCCCCACTCTCACCCATGATGGGAAAAATAATTCAAGAACAAGAGCCTCTTCCCCACAACCCTAGCAGATTGTTTTGGGGGTCTGCGGGCAGGGGGCTTATTGGAATCTGGAAGCCCCCCAGATCCTGCTCTTTAATAACTAAGGGTGATGCCACCTGGTGAACCCACCGCCTTGTGACATCATTGACTAAGGGCATGCTGGGTCATTGACGTCACAAGGAGTGGTGTCACCGATATTCACTGGTTGTTAGGGAAGCTGGCAGCCCCGCTCCTGAGTCAGGGCTCTTAACACTGCCACAGCAGCGTTAAGGTCCCCTGTCCCTCAAAACTTTTGCTTTCAAAAGCAAAAGAAAAAAAAATAGATCTTTGCTTAAAAAAAAAAATTGTTTACTTCCACCCTGGACCAAAAGTGACATTATGAGGTCACTCCGGTCCTCCAAGGCCATAAAGGCAATCAGAGACAATCTAGTCTCTCATCGCCTCTGTGACCAGCTGATCATATCTCAGGCAAGTCGGTTGAACCGGTAATATCAGGAGACACTGGCGAGCGTCGGGGAGCCTATCAGGTCGCATCCATGAGTAAGCCAGCTGCCGGCTGAGAAAAAATGCTACAGGGTTATGGCCAAAATCTTCAGCCATAACCCAGATAAGCCACTTGCAATACACAACATATATATATATATATATATATATATATATATATATATATATATATATATATTGCAGTCAGCAAGTAGTTAACCATTTGACCACTGGAAAGTTTTACCCTCTTGATGATCGGGGCATTTTTTGCTATTCAGCTTCTTTAACTGTACACAATTTAAATTTATAATATTTTTTTCGCACAAATAGAGCTTCTTAATGGTATTTAACCATCACTGGGTTTTAAATGTGTTGCTATATAAACGTAAAATACGATATGAATATGAAAAAAAACGAAAACAAGTTTGTCTTAGTTTCTGTAGGGCCCCTTTCACACCTGCGGATGCGCAGATGTAAGTTTTATCATGCCGACCTGAACGGACGCTCCATGTACCTCTATGGAGCGTCGGATGTCAGCGGTGACATGTCCGCTGACACCTGATCAGACCCGATCCGATCCACTCCGCTAAAGTGTGACGGATGCAAACCCTATTTGCATCCGTCTGGTGTATCGGATGAAAACGGACAGACGGTTAGTTTTCATCCGATCCCCGGCCTATAGAGAAAAACGGAGATCTGACTGGTCCGTTTCTGCACAGTGTGCAGAGACGGACTAGTCATCCGCCAGCTCAGCGGGGATCAACGGAGCGTTCCCCGCTGAGCAATTTCAGTGAACGTCAAAGAGCACTGGTGAGTGCTCTTGTAGTTCATTGATCTTCCTGGACTTAAGTAACTGTCTACCCATACAGGAGATACGGGCTCACAGTGTACGGACAGTCTGCAGGAGCCTGACATTGCATCCGGGATATGCAGATTGCGTTTGCAACGCTTGACAGGCTTCTAAGAAAGAATACCGCAAAAACATATGCATTTAGAACTTGGCCTTTAAATAAACCTACTTTTGCAAACATATGTCTGGCAGTGGATTTATGCAAAGAAACATGCGCATGCACCTGTGATGGTCTTCTCATATTGGAATACGCTGGACCTTTCTGATATTCCCTAAGCCAGGAATCACTAATTGGCGGACTTCGGTCTGGATCCGGACTGAGTGCCAGTCCCATCCGGACCGTTACGGTCCCACCATTTAGAAGCCGGGTCTCTTTTTCTTTCTGCCCTGGCCACCATGTACATCCCTCTCCTGCTTCTTTCCCCACATCTGCCACTCTATGATCCTCACAGCAGGGATGAGGACAGGAGAGGCGGCAGGTCTGGACATTCCTATAAAAGGGTCCTGAGGACACTGCTATAAAGGGGGACTCAGGACACTGCTATAAAGGGGGGCTCAAGACATTACTATAAAAAGGGGGTAAGGACAGTGCTATGAAGGAGGGTCTAGACGGGATGGGTCATATTGACGTGAAGGAGAAACTGTGACATAAAGAGAGGGACTGTGACATGTAGGGGAAGTGTGACGTAAAGGGAGGGGGAAACTGTGATGTGGGTGGGGAAAATTGCAACATAAATGGTAACTGTGATGTGAAGGGGAGGACTGAGGACACTGAAGTGAAGGGGAAAACAGTGATATAAATGGGGGGGGGGGGCTGTGAAGTAATTGATCTGAGTTATTGGACAAATATGCAATTTGGACCTCTGCGCCAAGAAGATTTTACTGACTGGACCTCTGTGAATATTAATTCAATACCCCCGCCCTAAGCTATGTGCAGCAATTGCATCTACCAGCAACTGGTCTATTGGGTTAAGTTATCGCTGTTATAAATGTATGATGTAAACATTGGGGGTTTAGCTTAAGTGGTAAATGCGATTGTTAGCGAGTCCACAGCAGCCAGTTGTAAGATTTAAGGGCATGGCAGCCCATTTTTATTAAAGGGAAACAAAATAAAAAGTCCATTCATAGGATTCCCACGCAGGGGTTCTTCTCCAATACAGTTCACAAACACAAAATGCCAAGCTTGCTGGCTCCTAGGCTTACTTCAGCCTGGCTGTACCTGTTAAACCTTGGCCCACTCCTGGCCTCAACAGGATTCTCCAGTCTGTTGTCTCCCCGACTTCAGGACTTCCTTCAGCCCCTCTTGGACTCACTAGCCACCCCAGGTCTACTAGCCTCTCAGTCCATCGGCACAAAGTCCCCCCCACACAAGGGATGTAGTCTTGCAGGGTAGACAGACAGCTCCCCACACACAGGTCTGCCTTGCAGGAACAGCCAGCTGCACACACTCCACCTTCCTCCCTCGCCTCTGTTCTGACCAGTCCCTGATTATATGAGCTGTCTGCAGCTGGGCAGACAGCTTGCAGGCCGTCTCTAAAACCCGGACACAGGGTTGGAGAGATTGAAAAATCTGAGAAAACTGCCAGAGCAGTTTTCTCTGTTTTTAAATGTAAGCTCTGCAGCTCTGCATTCACCCAATATGCAGACTCTGTGTCCACTTTAACGTGACAGTAGCTCTTACTGTTACAATGAGAAAATATCAGGACAGCTAACTCCTGATCATTTGGGGTCAGTGAGTAAGGCCGCGTACACACGGTCGTTCCAAACCGATGAGAATATTTCCATAGGTTCACCGCTGAAGTGGCCTGATGGTCTGATGTGCGTACACACCATCGTTCCAAAAACCGATCTGGTCAGAACGCGGTGACGTAAAACACACAACGTGCTGAAGAAAACTAAGTTCAATGCTTCCAAGCATGTGTCGACTTGATTCTGAGCATGCGCGGGTTTTGAACCGATGCTTTTCTGTACTAACCATCGGTTTGGACCGGTCGGTCAGCGGTCCATCGGTTCGATTTTAAAGCATGTTTTAAAATTTTGGACCGAAGGACAACAGACCGATAGGCCATACACACGGTCGGTTTGGACCAATGAAACTGAACTTCGGTCCATTCTCATCGGTTTGGAACGCCCGTGTGTACGCGGCCTAAGGCTGCAGAGCTGATAAATATTTAAAAGCCTTGATGAAGCCTTGTGAGGAAACCCTGTCCACCCTGGATCACATGTGTTAGTAAGTATGTCAGCAGTGGAGACATGTGAAACAAACATATAAGAACCTTCAACACAACGACAACCTTCATACAACCACTGTTTAACTTAAAGTGGTTATAAACCTTTACATATACCCCGTGAAGTGACGGGCCTTTAGCTGATATCCAGAGATTAAACAAATCCTCCTACATAAATTGTATCTGTTTATCTGCAGTCTTCTCTTATCTAGATCTGTTCAAAGTCCAACATTTATACAGCTCGTCTTAGCTGCCAGAAAACAGGTGGCAGAGATCTGAAATTACACACTGCAAAGCTCAGTGAGGAGAGCTATGAGAACTGATTGCAGGGATGGGACATACTGTACCCCCTTTCACACAGAACACAGGATTAGAACAAAGGCTCTTAATCATAGGCTGTGTGCTGGAGATCCCTCCTCCTTCACCTTTATTCTCTTGGTGTCAGGAAAACTTGTCAGAAGTGACTCATGCTGATAGAGGAACAAAGCAGAAGACAGAAATGACACTTAGTGCTCATAATTGTACACACTATAGCGGGATATGCTTTGCTCATATTGAGGTTTACAACCACTTAAAAAAAAAAAAAAAACAATATGACTGGCAAACTTTATTATAACTATTTGAATTTTTTTGGGACCTTTGTGTTACACTTTCAAAGATTTCTGAATATCAGAAACATTTTTTTCAGCTCCAGTCAGTTCATATTTATCTACTGATTACTGACAATTTATTTTCTTCTCTACTCTACACATTCAGCATAGGACGGAACAGAATTCTCTTAACAACAGGATTACTTAAGGCAAGAGAAATAGGCTGCTAATACTTCTGAATCCAGCTTCCTAGCTGTGAACACACATCAAGATAGAAGAAAATAGAAGAAAGTTAGCACTAGTCACATTCAAGTTTTGAAGGGATTATTAGAATCAGTAGGCAAACATTGCCAGATTTCCATAGAAGACGTTCTATGGAAAACCACAGATTTTGCAAACTGATTCTAACATAATCTCCAAAGCTTTTTTGTGGCTAGTGCAAACTTTCTCCTATTTGCAATGTAGGTTCACTAAACTTCCACAATACCCGGCTTCATTAAATCACTATCATTTCCTTACCCTGCTGCTCCATTTGGTCATAGAAAGAGAGGAACCACTACGCAAGTAGGGATGAGCCGAACACCCCCCCCCCCCGTTCGGTTCACACCAGAACCTTCGAACGGACCAAACGTTTGCGCAAACATTAAGAACCCTATTGACGTCTATGGGACTCGAACGTTCAAATTCAAAAGTGCTAAAATTTTAAAGCCTAATATGCAAGTTATTGTCGTAAAACATCTTTGAGAACCCGGGTCTTGCCCCAGGGAACATGTATCAATGGAAAAAAAGTTTTAAAAACGGACTCCTGAAAAAACGACCGTTTTTAAAACTTTTTTTTCATTGATACATGTTCCCTCGGGCAAGACCGGGGTTCTAAAAGACATTTTCACAGGCATACTATAGTAGGTACAATATTTAAAGCATACAAACACGAAAGAGAGGTGAGCGCGTCCCTATTAACCGTTTCAGATACTCATCACATGTACATATAACTAGTCACTCCTCCAGTGTGGAGGTCACTACCGTAGCTAAATACATATGCATAAAGAGAACAAAAATCCCTTTGGAACACCAAGAAAGGGTATCTCTTGGGATAGGGGAGCTACAAAGGTAGTGATGGTCAATGATATATGGTACAAAAGTTTTTATTAATAAATAAATACAGATAATCACCTGATTAAAATGGATGGTATCAAGTTCTACAAAAGTGGACTATAAATGTGAAGTATATTTAAAGGAATTTTTTTATTTAAGCATCATTAAAATCACTGCTCCTGAATCTTTAGGCGCAAACTACAGAGCACACGGACAGTACACACCAAGTAGCTTTAGGTGCAAACTACCAGTAAATTAGGAAGAACTGATCTAGCTAAACTATACAGTGTGTAAATATATATACAACACCGGGGATGTATATATATCCTCTACACACTATAACATTAACTGACTAGCCTGCATGCCCGCTCTATCTACCTGCAAATAATGACACTCTCTCTGTCCTCTCTTAACCACCGCAACACACTACACAAGGCCGACCTTGCAGGCGGCCTTTTATAGTATGGAGCGTGTACTAAACCCCCTGAGCCATAATTGGCCAAAGCCACCCTGGCTTTGGCCAATTATGGCTCTCCGTTTTTTGCAAGCTGTGATTGGTCAAGCATGCGGGTCATAGTGCATGCTTGGCCAATCATCAGCTAGCGATGCCGCAGTGAATTATGGTCTGTAAAACGTAACTCGAATTTGGCGCGAACGACCCACTCATCTTCGACTCGAACATCGTATGTTCGATCGTTCGTCGAAATACGAACAAAATGGGTCGTTCGCGCCAAATTCGAGTTACGTTTTACAGACCATAATTCACGATACGAAGCTCATCCCTATACGCAAGTCATAATTTGGAGTTTACCGATCTCAACAAAATCCAACACAAGTTCTGCATTATTGAAGGAAGGGGAAAGAGTCAAATGCTCCTCACACCCAGCAGTACATGGTGTTTCTCGTCACAGTTGAATAGAACAAAGAGTGACGAAATATGAGGATGTGAAGGCAGGAAGGGTGGCAGGTAAAGTGTAACTAACTGTGGTGGCTCATTTTTTTTTGGGGTGGGGGGGCGTCAATCAACCAACCCCCCCCCACCCACTCGCCAGTGCACTAATCCAGCCACACACACCCTCCCCCCCGCTCGCGCGACCAGCGGCATGGATGCACACACCCACCCCAGGTGAATTCATGATTTATATTTTGGAGAATTAAAAGCGGTGGCATGGCTTTTGGATCATCTATTGGATACTCAGGGAGATGGTATGACTGAGATGTTGTCAGGAGGACATCAAATCTAAATCTGCTGCTGTAGTGTATTATAATAAATAAACATTTTAAAGAAGAAAATAAATTCTTGCAGGGATTGAAGCATGATCCCCGGGGGAATGCTTTGACAAATGGATGACAGACGTATCTGAAAAGAGGCAGAATAAACAGCTTTTTTTCAAGTAAGACAAAACTGTGCAGCTTTCATAGACAGATACCTTCTTTTCTAAGATTTCTGTACTGCCTGCAGTTATAGCACTTCCCGATGTCACTGCTATAAATCTCTGCAGCTTCAGTCGTAGAGTTTACCTAAATAAAGAGCTAATAGCTGACCTTCCAGTGTTGTATGAATGTCGCAAAGTAATTGCATTGCATTTTACCTTTGTGAGCTAATTCTATGGTGGATGTTAAATGACATTCATTGTAAAGCTACAAAATCAAATATATATGCATATTCGGAACTGAGCAGACATTACATTTCAAATATAACGTGCTTATTTATTTATGAATCGCTTTAGATGTTACAGCTAGTTGCTAGCATTTTAAAATACTTTACAGGAAACATTTACTGCTGAGCTTGTAAATCTTAGCCAGATGTGTTTCATATGATCTTAGGAGACCACCGTTTACTACGTTCTGCATTATAACGTGTCCTTGAAATAGGTTTGGGAAATACATTTTTACCTTTAAAATGCCCGTTTTCAATCCATGTCACCTCAAACATCTACAGAATAATACAATTTTAAATTAAATTCCATTGTAGTTGGGTTTGGTTGGCCCTTGGTTTTCCGACAACTGTCTTGGGCTTTGAGGGATCCTTTCTTCCAATTTAGGTGTGGCATCCTAAACCAGGATTGGTTTAGAAAACTTGTTTTTACATTTAAAACACCAATTTTCAATTTATGTCAACTAAACGACTACAGAAAACAAAATAATGATAAAGATGTTAAAATCTCCCCACCCAAAAAATATTTTATCATTGTAGTTGGATTTGGCTGGCCCTGGGTTTTCCTACAACTGTCTTGGGCTTTGAAAGACCCTTTCCTCCGATTTTGGTGTGACAAACTAAGCTAGGACTGGTTTAGAAAACATGTTTTTACATTTAAAACACCCTTTTCAATCAATGTCAACTTAAACCACTACAGAAAATAAAATAATGATAGTTGTTAAAATGTCACCACCCAAAAAGATGTTATCATTGTAGTTAGGTTTGGCTGGCCCTTGATTTTCATAAAGCTCTCTTGGGCTTTGAAGGACCCTTTCTCCCAATTTAGTTGTGACAAGTTAAGCTAGGATTGGTTTAGAAAATACATTTTTCCCATTTAAAACACCCATTTACAATGAAAGTCAACTCAAACGACTACAGAAAACAAAAAAATAATGATTAAGGCCGGATTCACACTAGTGCTCCGTTGTCTGTGCAAATTTCTCTATCAGGTGTTCAGTGGATCCACTGCGTTTTATCTGCGGATCAGCAGCAAATTTGAAGAAATTATGTTCAGAGCTGCGTTTTTTGTGAAGGCCAATCATTGTTAGCTGTGTGATGAAGTTGCTAATAAAAGGGAGTGACCTTTCTTGGACTCTTCCTGGTTGTCCAGCAGTCAGTATTGTGTGGAATTGGATTGGGATTTTTGAAGAAATGTGTGCTGCCCTGCCCACGATCATGCCTACAGTTGTTGCTGCAACAGCAGCAATCTTGCTGGTAGGGATGAGCTTCGAGTTCGAGTCGAACTCATGTTCGACTCGAACATTGCCTGTTCGCCTGTTCGGCGAACAACGAACAATTTGGGGTGTTCGCGGCAAATTCGAAAAGTCGCGGAACACCCTGTTAAAGTCTATGGGAGGAATCTAAAGTGCTAATTTTAAAGGCTAATATGCAAGTTATTGTCCTAAAAAGTGTTTGGGGACCTGGGTCCTGTCCCAGGGGACATGTATCAATGCAAAAAAAAGTTTTTAAAACGGTAGTTTTTTCGGGAGCAGTGAATTTAATAATACTAAAAGTTAAACAATAAAAGTGAAATATTCCTTTAAATTTCGTACCTGGGGGGGGGGTGTAAAGTTAGCATGTGAAATAGTGCATGTTTCGCGTACTTAGAACTGTCCCTGCACAAAGTGTAATTTCTGAAAGAAAAAAAGACATTTAAAACTGACTTGCGGCTATAATGAATTGTCGGCTTTGGCAATTCAGCGAGGATTCATTCATAAAAAAAAAAAAAAAAAGCGTGGGGGTCCCCCCAAATTCAATTACCAGGCCCTTCAGGTCTGGAATGGATATTAAGGGGAACCCCGCCGTCAATTTAAAAAAAAATTATGTGGGGTTTCTTATATAGGGGAGGCGGGGCCACCCGTCACGTGACCCCGCCCCCTCTGACACAAGGGGGAAGACGGGTGGCCCCTCCTCCCCTATATAAGAAATGTCAAGGCTCCAGCCACATCATTCCGCTGGGCTGTGTTCGGCGGAGAGAGGCGGCCTCCGATGCTGTGCTCTGGAGCTCTGGATGACGGAAGATCTTCTCATCGCTGGACCGGAGAGGAGATCACCCGTCGCTGGATACAGACAATGTTGGAGCAGGAAGTCGGGACAGAGTGGATTACCACCGCTGGATTTTTTTAATTTTTTTTTTATTAATAAAGGACTTTTTTCTACGGTGTGTGTGTGTTTTTTCCAACTATTTACACTTCCTTCGTGAAATGGTAGGGGTACAATGTACCCCATTACCAATTCACATAGGGGGGGCCAGGATCTGGGGGTCCCCTTTGTCAAAGGGGTCTTCCAGATTCTGATAAGCCCCCCGCCCGCAGACCCCCACAACCACTGGGCAAGGGTTGTGGGGATGAGGCCCTTGTCCCCATCAACATGGGGACATCTTCCCATGTTGAGGGGCATGTGGCCTGGTACGGTTCAGGAGAGGGGGGGCCGCACTCTGTCCCCCCTCTTTTCTGCAGCCGGCCAGGTTAACATGCTTTCAGAAATGACACTTTGTGCAGGGACAGTTCTATGTATGGGAAACATGCGCTATTTCACATGCTAACTTTCCGCCCCCCCTAGGTATGAAATTTAAAGGAATATTTCACTTTTATTGTTTCACTTTTAGCATTATTAAATTCACTGCTCCTGAAAAAATGGCCATTTTTAAAACTTTTTTTTGCATTGATACATGTCCCCTGGGGCAGGACCCGGGTCCCCAAACACTTTTTAGGACAATAACGTGCATATTAGCCTTTAAAATTAGCACTTTAGATTTCAAACGTTCGAGTCCCATAGACTTTAATAGGGTTCTAAAGTTCACACGAACGTTTGGTGTGTTCGCAAGTTCTGGTGCGAACCGAACATGGGGGTGTTCGGCTCATCACTACTTGTTGGAAGTTGAGAGGAGGAGAAGGAGGAGGAGGAGAAGAAGAAGATACTGGGTTCATCCCATCATTGCAAATAGGGATGAAAGAGGGCAGTTCATGATATTGTATGAAAATCTCTGTGGGCATGAAGACAAGTTTTTTGATTATACACGCATGTCAATAAATAGGTACCGTATTTATCAGGGTATTGCGCGCTCCGGCGTATAGCGCGCACCCCTAATGTAGACCTGAAATTCCTGTAAAAACATTTTATTACTTACAGTTTTGGTGTCTTGCCCGGCATCCATCGGTGGCCTTGTCCGGTCCGGCGTCCGTCTGCGGCCTCGGTGGTGTGCTCCCCGCTTCTCCCGCGCTGTCTCCGAGTCGAATCCCGGCTTCCCTCGCTGTGTTTGAACGCCGCCGCCAACATATACCGAGCGCAGTACACTCGGGCACGCTCACGCATAAACGTCACAGAGCGTGACTACGAGTGAAGTCGAGCCTGGCCGAATGTACCCGAGTGTACTGCGCTCGGTATATGTTGGCGGCAGCGGCGTTCAAACTGAGCATGGGAAGTGGGTATCGGCGTATATCGCGCACACACAATTTTACCTTATTTTAATGGGGAAAAAGTGCACGGTATACACAGATAAATACGGTAATATTATTTTTGCCTTGCTATACATGTTCCTCCATTGTTCCTCCATTGTTCCATAGTTGCATAGTAGATGTTTTTTACTTTATTTTAAGTCCAAGCTTATTTTTTATTTTTTAAGTTTTGATGAATTGTTAGGAATAATGTACCCTAGGTTGGAGCGACAGAACACATGCTACAGAGCAAGTATCCAGCCTGCAGAAAGATTACTCATCACATTAAGGTACTTTTCACTACCTATGTCCATTGTCATAGTTATTTGTGAGCATGAAATATTAAGTGTGTTGAACTATGCAACATGTGTAATTATAAATGAATAACCAGACAGAAGATGACCACAAAAAATCATTTTATATATATATATATATATATATATTTTTTTTTTTTTTTTTAAATAATAGCTCAAATAGCCAACATAATATATTTTTTTTTTTACAATATACAAAATATAAACTTTGCTTTCAAGTATACCTCTGGACAACATTGTTTACAAAAAAATGCACACATGCTCGTTAACTGTGGGCAGAACTCAAACTGTATAGATTATGATATGTTCTTTTTAATAATGCAGCCTCAGTGGAGTATAGACTTGCAGAAGGATTTTCAGCAATGGCAGTGCTGGGAGCATGGCTAGACTCGCCATGTTGCTGTGGCACATACATCCCCTGAATTTGTGTGGGTGGCCTAATTGAAGGGATTGGGGATGGGATGAGATAGGGAATTCGCCTGTGTTGTACATCATATATAGAAGTAGCCTCTTGAAAACTGGAAGGATAGGATGGAGGAACATAGGGGTAAGGTTTGTGTACCGGTTCCGGGTACTGGCCTGACATTGTGACATTGTGGGGCGCCTGGACGACGTCACATATGATGAAACGTGAGTAGGGAGGAGCGGCATGCTGACATCACTGCAACGACCCACAGAAGTCCCGGCTGCTACGGGCTGTGGAAATAAGCCGTCCGGCTTTATCTATTTGAGGCGCTTTGTATCCATCTGCCAAATGTGAGTGTATTTGTCTTTTTTAACTTATTACATTTTATCCGACTGGATTACGCTACGGGCTGCTTTCTTTTTCTTTTCTTCTATTCGGATCTATGCTATTGCTGAGCGGATGATAGTCAGATCTCATCGAGATATATGCATCAGCTAGTGGAAGGATACCTCAGTGAGCCACCATTGTTTGGGCTAGGTTGTGAACCTCAAGCGTATGTGATCTCCTTTTAAAACTTTTGTTTATTTGTTTTCTGCAAATACAATCATCAAAAAGGCACAGTAACGGTTACAGCTCTTGCATAGATTAACGCAGAATCAACATTTTCATAGCAGACATCGACTTTTCCCTGAGAGTAAGTACCCCGGTTCCTCAACGGAGGAGACATAACAACAAGTGCTCCAGGCCATTCACCGTGGACCGCACTGGGCCCCATAACGTAGAAACACAGTAAACAGTAGAAATACCTATCTGTTGTAGTACATTCCACCTGACCACACTCACACACACACACCCAAGCAACTGCCCTGGCCCTCCACCCACCCACCTCCACACTCGGATCCGCTCGCACCCCAACCACCCCCTAGCCATCCAGCAACCACCAGTACAACCCTCAACCCACCTGTCTATAGCCCATTATGGTTGAGAGAGTGGGGTATCCTTCCAGAAGGAGTCCGCAATATCCAGCCAGGGCTGCCAGATCTTGGTAAACTTTTTGGGACAAGCCCTGCCCTTATATATGCACTTAAAGATGGGTAAGACCTTATTCACCATACGATATAACATTTGAATATCAGGAGCAGATGCACTCTTCCAATGCAACAGGATCATTTTCCTAGCATAGAATAAAACTGTGTGTATCAGAGTTCGAGCATGAATTGTAGATATAAAGTCATTAAGCACTCCCAGCAATCCAACCTCAGGAGTGAGAGGAATGGGGAAGTGTAGGGTGTCCTTAAAAAAAAGAAAACAAGTCCTTCCAGTACGTTATTAAAGCTGGGCATGACCAAAACATATGTATATAGTTGGCCTCAGTGGAGCCGCACCTAGGACAGGAAGCAATAGAAATTAGACCCATGCGGTCCAGCCTGGCAGGAGTATAATGTAACTGGTGTATAAATTTAAATTGTACATACTGATCATTAGACCCGATAAGATCAAGGAAGCAGACATCCGAGGCCTCCTCCCACCCCTCCTCGGACAGCCCCGGAATGTCCACCTCCCATTTCTGCTGAGCAACCTGGAAGGGTTTAACCCCCACCGACTGCAGGCGGGAATAAATTGTCATGACCAGTTTCCTAATATCTGAATAAGACATGAGGGCCTCCAGAGGCAATTCAGTGAGCTCCTGGGTCAGACCCTCAAATTGTGCCCGTGCTGCATGACGGAGTGACATATACTTGAATAAAGATTTATCCATTACCCAACTTCGTACCCTTAGGTCCTCAAATGAAATAAACTTGTCATTGACAAAGATGTGGGAAACGTGTGTGACCCCCAATTGGGTCCACCACCTAGAATCCGGGGTGACCCAGGAGCTCAGGGAAGTTAGAATTTTGCCACAGGGGAGCTCCAGGAGATACCCCGCTTGAGTCCGTGAGCACCCCGTTACCCTCATGCCAGGCCAACCAGCTAACCTCTATCGGGGAGTTACGGGAGCAGCGTCCGGGTATAGACCTGTGTACAGTAGGTCATCAACCAGCGAGTCCCTGGAGCCCACCAGAGCAGTCAATAGAGCAGTGGAACAGGACGGGGAGGCCTCCAGGAACCAATCATAGACATATGCAATTTGAGACGCTATAAAATACTGTCTCAAATTAGGACAGGCTAATCCACCATCCGGCTTAGCAGCCTGGAGAGAGGCCCTAGCAATTTGTGGGTTCGACCCCTGCCAGAGAAAGGTGAAGAGGAGCGAGTTAATTAAAAAAAAAAAAAATTTTAACAAAAAAATTGGGGATGCCCGAAACACATATAAAAATTTGGGTAGGTATATCATCTTGAAAATATTCATGCGACCTATGAGAGTAAGCGGTAAAGAGGCCCAAGTTTTCAGCCTGGTCTCCATGTGTGATATTATTGGGGTAATATTAAGATTTTCAAAAGAAGACAAGTCCGCATTAATATGTATCCCCAAATATTTAAATGTAGGTTGGACGGACAATTTAGACATAGAGAGGTTGGAATAGTCAAGTGTAGGGCCTATAGGGAATGCCACTGATTTGTCCCAACCTACCCGCAACCCAGAGACCTTCCCAAACTCCTCCACTACACCCATTAGGGAAACACAAGACTGCTCAGAACCATCCAGGTAAATTAGGGCATCATCTAAATAGAGAGATCTTTTAAGAGAGGGAACCATAACAGATGACACCCACCACCGCCGTCTGCCACACAGCCAGAGCCAAAGGCTCAATGGCCAAAGCGAACAGGAGCAGCAAGAGCGGACAGCCCTGCCTGGTTCCCCTCTGCAAAGTAAAAACATCAGAAATATCTTTGTTAGTGCTCACCCTGGCACTAGGGTTGGTATAAAGCAAACTGACCCACCGAATAAATTGGGCGCTGAAGCCCATACGATGCATTGTTTCCCACAGGAAGGACCAGTTAACAGTATCAACAGCACGTCCAGAGATAGCACCAGGCCACTTTTTTTGATGGCAGCAGCCCTATGAATGTGCAGGTAAAGTCGTCGGATGTTGTTATACGTACTCTTTTCAGGCATAAACCCTGCCTGGTCCCTGTGAACGAGATGGAGAATAACCTTTTGCAGTCTTAAAGTGGATGTAAACCCCCCAAAAAAAAATTTTTGATGTCACAATGTAGAGCATAAGATTTCCTATCATCTGTGCCCAGTCTTGCCACACAGAGTTAATCCAGCTCTGAGCAATCCTCTTTTATTGTTCAGTGAAAATTAACAAACTTCCAGATACAACCCTGTCTAAATAAAAAGTTTGTTCCTCTCTCCTTGCTTTGAGTGACAGGTTATTTACATATCTAGCTTGGACAAGTTTATCATATGTTATGTTATGTTTATCATAATATGAGGTGATCCACAGTATAAAAAGTGAGAGGTCCACCCCTCCCCCACAGAACACATCCAGAAGTCTGTTAATTTTCATTGAACAATAAAAGAGGATTGCTCAGAGCTGGATTAACTCTGTGTGGCAAGACTGGGCACAGATGATAGGACATCTTATACTCTACATTGTGACATCAAAAAAAAAAAAAAAATTGGGTTTACATCAACTTTAAGGCTAGAATTTTTCCAAGCACCTTCAATAGGGATATTGGACTATTCAATAGGGATATTGGACGGTACGATCCACACAACAGCTTATCTTTGTCAGGTTTAGGTAGCACCACTATCAGGGCTTTGCACATGGAGGAGGGAAGCTCTCCCTCCTGCAGTGCCTGCCCGAACAAAGAGTGTAGTTTCTGTGACAGTTCCTCAGCAAGGATGTCATGACTGTTTTAAAATCAATAAAATAATGTAAAATAAATAAGAACTTTTTTTTAAAGCGCCCCGTCTCGACATGCTCATGCACAGAAGTGAACGCATATGTGAGCATTGCCCACATATGAAAACCGTGTTTAAACCACACATGTGAGGTATCGCCACGATTGTTAGAGCGAGTGCAATGATTTTAGCCCTAGACCTCCTCTGTAACTCAAAACATGCAAAGAATTTTTAAACTTCGCCTATGGAAATTTGTAAGGGTAAATGTTTGACGCCATTCCACGAGCATGCGCAATTTTGAAGCATGACATGTTCGGTATCAATTTACTCGGCATAACATTATCTTTTACAGTTTAAAAAAAAATTTGGCTAACTTTACTGTTGTCTAATTTTTTAATTAAAAAAGGTGATTTTTTTCCCCAAAAAAGTGCGCTTGTAAGACTGCTGCGCAAATATGGTGTGACAAAAAGTATTGAAATGACCTCCATTTTATTCTCTAGAGTGTTAGAAAAAAATTATAATGTTTGGGGGTTTTACAGTATGTGGTATACTTCACTATTTAAAGATATTGATATATATATAAACAAAGGTGATCTTTCAGGACCTTTTCAGCGGACATCGTCCCCCTGCAACATCAATTTTTTAATAAGTCATACCAACAGTGTTGTTCATCTTCCTTTAAAAAAGTAACTAGTTACAATTACAAGTTACTTGCACGAAAAAGTAATTGAGTTAGTGACTCAGTTACTTTATTAGCAAAGTAACTAGTTACTTATTTTTTTTTATATTCTACAATGCTATTACGTTCTATAACATCTTTAGTATCAAAGATGTTTATATTAACTGATTGAAGAATAAAAACACTATATACAGTATTTTAGAACATTTCGTACTGTGTACAATTATTAATATCATCATCACACTCCACCTGCCCAGGCAGCAATACTGTACAATATAGATTCAGTGTGCAGTGTGAGTGACACTGCTGCAGTGCACACTGAATCTATATTGTACAGTATTGCTGCCTGGGCAGGTGGAGTGTGATGATGATATTAATAATTGTACACAGTATTGCATTTTCTGGGCCTGCCATATACTGTACTGTACACTATACTGTATAACTGCACTACAAAATTCCTTTACAAATAATGCATATTTTAAAATGTTATTACTAATAACATTTTAAAATATGCATAAGTAAAGTGAAACTCCTGCGCTGTCTAAAGTGAAGGAAATGGTTGGAGGGAGTGGGAAGTGACGGAAACACTGCTGCAAATATTAGGAAGGTAATGTAACGATCCCCTGATGAAGTCACGTGGTGTGACGATACGCGTCGGGATTGGAGGGCTAGACACACTCTAGCATCCGACGGACGGCAATACGAGTTCGCTACTCGTGGGATGTTTGCAAGTTTTCACAACTTAAATGTGAGTTTTTTATGTATTCAGTTTATTAAATTCATTTGTTTTACTGGATCACGCAATGTACCTTCCTTTCCTCTCCCTCTATTTGTGACACTGCCGTGTTGTGACACTGCCGCTTGAGTCACTTGGCTCTGTGAGCCTGATATACAGGAGACCAGGAGGAGGAGGAGAAGAAGGTTATTGACGAGTTCGCCACTCGTGGAGATAAGTCCCACGTTGTTATACCTATGTGAGTGTATTCACTTCTGGTTATGCTTGAGGTCCCTTGCTGCAACGTTATTATACCATCTGGGTGCATGTCCTTTTGTTTTACATGTACTGTTCTGCACTGAGACATCTGCTATACAGACCTGGACCTCATTCATTAGGACCTGATCATACTTAATCCTAGCCATTTAGCTGTGAGCCACCTGGAGCCTATAGGACTCCCAGCTTGATATACGGGAGACTTGGAGAAGAAGGGGAAGCACGTTTTTGACGAGCTCGCCGCTCGTGGAGATAAGCCCCATATTTGTATTTCTATGTGAGTGCATCTATTACTGGCCACGTCTGAGGCTCTCTGCTGTAACAATATCACACCATCCTGCTGTATATCCTTCTTGTTTTGCATGTTTTGCCCTGTACTGAGAGCAACATCTGTCATACAGACTTGGACTACATACATAAGGATTTGACCAACAAGTTCTAGTTACTAGAGGTGAGGTGAGCTGCTGGGACCACTGGAGGTGTGTGTGAGACTTTATGGTGTACGGCTTACCTCTTTCACCAGTTTTTGGCTACGGGGTCCTCTCCCTCTGAATACTTCCTCTTCCTTTTTTCCATCAGCCGGATCAGATTTTTACGAACTGTGTCTTCTATTATTATTATTATTATTATTATTTAACAGCTTCATTTGTGTTATTTATGTGTAGCTGGACTTTTGAATATAGATCATCTGTGTATTACTTTGCACATCTAGGGGTTGTTCAGCTTATTGCTATCTTATTGCCATCCCATTGTCACTTTCACTTTTGTTGCCAATTAGTTTTAATTCCTTACATATGTTTATCACAGCGCTAATATTTTTCACTTGTTTTATTTTAAAATATGCATTATTTGTAAAGGAATTTTGAAATGCAGTTATACAGTATAGTACAGTACAGTATATGGCAGGCCCAGCAAATACTGTGTACAATTATTATCATCATCACACTCCACCTGCCCAGGCAGCAATACTGTACAATATAGATTCAGTGTGCACTGCAGCAGTGTCACTCACACTGCACACTGAATCTATATTGTACAGTATTGCTGCCTGGGCAGGTGGAGTGTGATGATGATATTAATAATTGTACACAGTATTGCATTTGCTGGGCCTGCCCCCCACATACAGTATGCAGCCATGTCCCCCCACATACAGTATGCAGCCATGTCCCCCCACATACAGTATGCAGCCATGTCCCCCACATACAGTATGCAGCCGCCAGCCAATGCCATGTCCCCCCACATACAGTATGCAGCCATGTCCCCCCACATACAGTATGCAGCCATGTCCCCCCCCCACATACAGTATGCAGCCATGTGTCTCCCCCCCACATACAGTATGCAGCCAGGACGTGTCTCCCCCCCCCCACATACAGTATGCAGCCATGTGTCTCCACCCCCCCCACATACAGTATGCAGCCAGGATGTGTCTCCCCCCCCCCCACATACAGTATGCACTATGCAGCCATGTGTCTCACTCTCCCCATACCTAGATGCCGTCGCCGCCTAGTTAATCACCGTGCGGGGCACCGGGGTTTCATTTGAATAGCTGTCTGTTCCCCGCCGCGTATAGACACTCCCCCTTGCTCGGGATTGGACTGGTGATCTGCACTTTGATAGACAGGTCACCTGTCCAATCCCGAGCAAGGGGGATGAAAGCTGTAATGTTCCCCGCACGCTGATTAATTAGGCGGCGGCGTTGCGGTATGCGGCGGCGGCGGCGGGGGGGGTGGTAATCTCGGTAACGCAGCAAATGTAATGACAACGGCGCTCCCGCTGGGGTAAAAGTAATCAGGTAGATTACTAGTTACCCGCAGGAGGCCAATCGTTACATAACAGCGTTTATTTAAACGCCGTTACTTGCAACACTGCATACCAATAGTAAGATTCCTACTTCCTGGTCTCTGGATCCTCTATTTTGGAATTTTTCACTCTGCACCTATTGATTGAGATCTTTGCCATCTCTATTTTTGGTGTGGATTGTCCAGCTTGGGTCAGGTTCTCCCCTTCTCTGCCCGTCCCCCCTTTTGGCCGTTGTATGGGGTGGCCTCACTCATCTCCATTATCTCTGGGCGCTGTAGGGCCAGCACAGCCGTATCTCCTTGCTTTTAAAACTCTTAATGTGCCATACCAAGACACCTGCTTCTACATGATATCATAGATATTCACACCACTTGCTCCGGAAGAAGAGGAATAACACATGACCTTGAAACGCATTGAGTATCACTCTGTCCAAATGTACAAGAGGGATGAATACTAGTATTTTTGTATTTTATTATTTTGTAATTTGTTTGATATAGCTAATGTTGAGTCTATACTTCTAGATTTTGCATTATTAAACTTACATATTTTAGACATATTTTTTGTATATGCCTCTTTTGGAGTCCCACCAGACTGTTTCAGTATGGAAGCCAACGTTATGGGTTGAAGAGGTCAGCAATAAGAATCTACATATTTTTCTTGGCTTTCGATATTTTTTTTAAATTGGATAAATTATCTTTTTTTTTATTATATTAATATTATTCATATGCATAAATGATAGATGAAATTATAGACTACGGTATCTTGTCTATAAAATTCATGATTTGGAAGTGATGTTGGTGCACTTACATAATAAAATGATGGTTTTGGATCCACTTCTTTAAATATTTGTATTTTCTGACCCAGAACGTGCATGCTGTAAATGAAAATCAGAGAAAAGTCAGAATTTCTGATCTCTCTATTTCTGTATGCTCAGTGGTTCAGAAATGATGAAAATCAATTCATTAGCATGCAAGCCAACAAAAGGAGAAGAGGTCAGCAATGATAATCTACATATTTTTTATTGTGACAAGTTATTTTTTTGTGTTCATTGGATAATGACAAATTGGCCCGGATTCACAGACATCGGCGCATATTTATGCTGCCGTAGCGTATCTAATATACGCTACGCCGACGCAGCGCACAAAGGCAAGCACTGGATTTACAAAGCACTTGCCTTCAAATCTACGCTGGGTTTCTTAGTCGTAAGTGGAAGTGGGCGTGAGCCATGCAAATGAGGCGTGACCCCATGTAAATGATGGATTGAGCATCATAAAGATACGAATAACGTACGGCGCATGCGCCGTCCCGTGGACGCATCCCAGTGTGCACACTCAGAATCACGTCGAAACAACTGCCTAAGATACGTCGAATCACTGCCTACGACGTGAACGTAACCTACGCCTAGCCATATTCACAAACTACGTAAACTGCATAAAATACGACGGCTGTGTTCCCTGGTCCATACCTTTGCATGAGTTTCGCCTCATATATGGGGAATAACTTTACGCCGGACGTACGACTTGCGCAAACCGCGTACATGATGCGCCGGGCGCAACTACGTTTGTGAATCGGCGTATCTCCCTCATTTGCATATGTGCATAGAAAATCTATGGGAGCGGCAAATGCGCCCGGCGTAACTATGCGCCCACGATACGACGGCGTAGGCAAGTTAGATCGGTCGTAGGAAGCCTATTTTCAGGCGTATCTAGTTTTGTAGGCACGGCGCACAGATACAACAAGGCATAGTTACACTTACGCGGCGTATCTCGAGATGCGTCGGCGTAAGTGCTTTGTGAATCCGAGCCAAAATCTTTTTCATTACAATAATACTATTTATATACCGTAAGTGCCTAAATCCTGATAGTAAAATTATGTTTCTGGATCCACTTTTTTTAAATATTTGTATTTTATGACCCAGAACAAGCATGTTGCAAAGGAAAGTCAGAGAAAAATCTGAATGTCTGATCTCTCTACTTGTTCTTCGTCAATGGTTCGGAAATGATGAAAATCAATTCATTAGCATGGAAGCCAGGAAAAAGGATAGCGAGGTCAGTCATGGTAGCCTACATCATTTTTATTAAAAGTTTTTTTTTTTTTGGATACTAATAATTTATTTATTGTGTTATAATATATTATTATTAATCATATGTGTGCCTAAATTTTGTTGGATAAAATGATAGATTTTCTCTATGTATTAGTTCATGATTTGGAGGTAACGTTGGTGCACTTACATACCGTAATATAAAAATGTTTTTGGATCCACTTCTGCAAATATTTGTATTTTCTGACCCAGAACGAGCATGTTGCAATTGAAAGTCAGAAAAAAGTCAGAATTTCTGATCTCTCTATTTCTTCTTGCTCAGTGGTTCAGAAATTATGAAAATCAATTCATTAGCATGCAAGCCAGCAAAGAGATGGAGAGGTCAGCAATGATAATCTACATATATTTCTTGTGACAAGCTTTTCTTTTTTTTGTTAATTGGATACTGATAAATTATCTTTTTCATTATATTAATAATATTCATATGAGTGCCTAAATCCTGATAGATAAAATTATAGATTTTCTTGTGCATTAGTTCATAATTTGGAGGTAATGTTGGCGCATTTACATAGTAAAATGATGTTTCTGGATCCACTTTTTTTAAATATTTTTATTTTATGACCCAGAACAAGCATGCTGCAAATGAAAGTAAGAGAAAAGTCTGATCTCTCCACTTGTCAGTGGTTCGGAAATTATGAAAATCAATTTATTAGCATGGAAGTCAGGAAAAAAGATGGCGAGGCCAGCCATGGTAGCCTACATCAATTTTATTAAAAGTTTTTTTTTTTTGGATGCAGATAATTTATTTATTGTTTCATAATATATTATTATTATTATTATTAATCATATGTGTGCCTAAATTCTGTTAGATAAAATTATATATTTTCTATATGTATTAGTTCATGATTTGGAGGTAACGTTGGTGCACTTACATAATTAAATAATGTTTTTGGATCCACTTCTGTAAATATGTGTATTTTGTGACCCAGAACAAGCATGCTGCAAATGAAAGTCAGAGAAAAGTCTGAATTTCGAATCTCTATTTCTTCCTGCTCAGTGGTTCAGAAATTATTACGCTAAATGTATCATCATGCAAGACAGCAAAAAGAAATGGAGAGGCCAGCAATGATAACTCACTTGCAAGTTATTTTCTTTTTGGTTATTAATACATTTTCTATCTTTTATTTTATGAATAATGGGCCAGATCCACAAAAACCCGGCGCAACGTAACTTTTTCAATTTAAGTTACACCGCCGGAAAATTTCTACCTAAGTGCCCGATCCACAAAGCACTTACCTAGAAATTTTCGGCTGTGTAACTCAAATCCGGCCTGCGCAAGGCGTTCCTAATTTAATGGGGCGAGTCCCATTTAAATTAGGCGCGCTCCCGCGCCGGCCGTACTGCGCATGCTCACGACGTCATTTTCCCGACGTACTTTGCGCGGTTTTACGTTGCGCCGGGTTTGGAGAATCTCGACGGGCATAAAAAAAAAATACGAGTTGCGGCGTGAAAAAAAAATTTGAAAAAAAAAAGACGGCGATGTGGGATAGAAGGGTCTACTTTTACAAGGCCTAAACAGTTTAGGCCTTGTAAAAGTAGCCCTAATATTGCGACGGCAAACTAATACTTACGGAGAAAAAACGAAGCGTAAAAGCTTAGTGGATCTCCGTAAGTGCTAATTTGCATACCCGAAGTGGCATTTCAACGAGAAATGCCCCCAGCGGCGGCTGCGGTACTGCATCCTTAGATCCGACAGTGTAAGTCCCTTACATATGTCGGATCTTCTGTCTATCTATGTGAAACTGATTCTGTGGATCAGTTCCATAGATAGAAACAGGGATAAGACGGCGTATCAGTAGATACGCCGTCGTATGCCTTTTGAGGATCTGGCCCAATGTTTATATCCTATTAGACAAAATAATTGATTTTCTTGTGTATTCGTTCATAATTTGGAAGTGATGTTTGTGTGCTTACATAATTAAATAATGCATTTTGGATCCACTTTTTTAAATACTGTATATACTCAAGTGTAAGCCGAGTTTTTCAGCACATTTTTTGGTGCTGAAAATGCCCCCCTCGGCTTATACTCGAGTGACCATTTTGCACCTGATCTCCCAGATTTTGGGGACCCGGTACTGGCCACACATGTAGCCCCACTCTTTCTCTACAAGTGTGCAAAGTTTGTTGTCTGGGGGACCTACGACCCGGGGAGCAATGATTTTTCAAACTCCTTCCATAGACTCCCATGTTAAACGTAAGTCTAGTCATGGACACAGTGAGGCATGGACACAGTGAGGCATGGACACAGTGAGGCATGGGCACAGTGAGGCATGCACATGGACACAGTGAGGCAAAGTGAGGCACAATGAGGCATGGACACAGTGAGGCATGCAGATGGACACCCTAGGCTTCTACTCCAGTCAATAAGTTTTCCCATTTTTTTGTGGTAAAATTAGGTACCTCGGCTTATATTTGGGTTGGCTTATACTCGAGTATATACGGTAATTGTTTTTTATGACCCAGAATGAGCATGCAGCAAATGAAAGTCAGAGAAAAGTCAAAATTTCGGATCTCTCTACTTCTTCCTGCTCAGTGGTTTAGAAATTATCAAACTAAATGTATTGTAATGCAAGACAGCAACAAGAAACAGATCAGCAATAATAACTCACATATTTATTTTTTCTGCAAGTTTTTATTTTATTTTATTATATTATTAATTATATATATATATATATATATATATATATATATATATATATATATATATATATATATATTTTATGAATAATGTTAATATTTGTGTCTAAATCCTGTTAGACAAAATTATAGATGTTCTTGTGTATTAGTTCATGTTGGTGCACTTACATAATTTAATTATGTTTTATGGATCCACTTTTTTAAATATTTATATTTTATGACCCAGAATGAGCATGATGTAAATGAAAGTCAAAGAAAAGTCAGAACTTCTGATCTCTCTACGTCTTCCTGCTCAGTGGTTCAGAAATTATGAAACTAAATGTATCATCATGCAAGACAGCAAAAAGAAACAGGTCAGCAATGATAATTCATGTTTTTTTCTTGTTGCAATTTTTTTTTTTTTTTATATATATATATTAATTTATTTTTTTAATTTTATTTTATGAATAATGTTTATATTTGTGTCTTAATCCTGTTAGACAAAATGATTGATTTTCTTGTGTATCAGTTCATAATTTGGAAGTGATGTTGGCGCACTTACATAATTAAATGATGTTTTTTAACCACTTAAGGACCAGCCCATGTACATATACGTCCACAATATGGCACGTACAGGCACATGGGCGTATGGGTACGTCCTCGCCTATTAGCGGGTGGGGGGTCCGATCGGGACCCCCCCCGCTACATGCGGCGGTCGGGTCCGCTCGGGGAGCGATCCGGGACCACGGCGCGGCTATTTGTTTATAGCCGCTCCGTCGCGATCGCTCCCCGGAGCTGAAGAACGAGGAGAGCCGTGTGTAAACACGGCTTCCCCGTCCTTCACTATGGCGGCGCATCGATCGCGTCATTCCCTTTATAGGGAAGACACGATCGATGACGTCATTCCTACAGCCACACCCCCAAACAGTTGTAAACACATACTAGGTGCACCCTAACTCCTACAGCGCCACCTGTGGTTAACTCCCAAACTGCAACTGTCATTTTCACAATAAAGAATGCAATTTAAATGCATTTTTTGCTGTGAAAATGACAATGGTCCCAAAAATGTGTCAAAATTGTCCGAAGTGTCCGCCATAATGTCGCAGTCACGAAAAAAATTGCTGATCGCCGCCATTAGTAGTAAAAAAAAAATAAAAAATAAAAATGCAATAAAACTATCCCCTATTTTGTAAACACTATAAATTTTGCGCAAACCAATCGATAAACGCTTATTGCGATTTTTTTTACTAAAAATAGGTAGAAGAATACGTATCGGCCTAAACTGAGGAAAAAAAATGTTTTTATATATGTTTTTGGGGGATATTTATTACAGCAAAAAGTAAAAAATATTGCTTTTTTTTCAAAATTGTCGCTCTATTTTTGTTTATAGCGCAAAAACTAAAAACCGCAGATGTGATCAAATACCACCAAAAGAAAGCTCTATTTGTGGGGAAAAAAGGACGCCAATTTTGTTTGGGAGCCACGTCGCACGACCGCGCAATTGTCTGTTAAAGCGACGCAGTCCCGAACTGTAAAAACACCTTGGGTCTTTAGGCTGCATATTGGTCCGGGGCTTAAGTGGTTAAATCCACTTCTTTGAATATTTGTATTTTATGGCCCTTTCTGGGTCATAAAATACAAATATTCAAAGAAGTGCAAATGAAAGTCAGAGAAAAGTCAGAATTTCTGATTTTTCTACTTCTTCCTGCTCAGTGGTCCAGAAATTCTGAAAATCAATTTGCAAGCATAGTAGTAAGCCAAAAGAAATGGAGAGGTCAGCAAAGATAACTGAAGCCCTGTACACACGGGCAAGAATCTCGTCAGGTAAAAAAAACATCGTTTTTCCTGATGAGATTCTTGGCAAGAATCTCTTGCCGCCCGAGTGTACAGACTCTCATTTCAAAAGAACCACGGTTCTCTTGAAAGGCAAGAACGCGGTGAAGTCATCACGTACGACAAGCATGCGCTCCTCACATTCGATGTCGTCGCCGCCATCTTGCTGCACCCCACCTTTGCCTAGGAAGCTACCGTACATGTGTAGAAGTCATTTCGAGCATGTGCAGGTTTCCACGGTGACTGATAAGTATACAGACGCTCGGGCAGGAAAACTGCTGAGAATCTCACGACGAGAAAAATAGAGAACATGTTCTCTATTTTTCTCCTCTAGATTCTGGGCAGTTTTCTTGTCGAGAAACCTGAAAGCCTCGTACACACGCTCGGTATACCGAGCGGGTGTGCGAGGCTTTACATATTTTTCTTGTGACATGTTATTTTTTTTTAAGATACTGAAAAGTATATATATATATATATATATATATACTTTCAGATTGTGAGCTCTAACGAGCAGGGCCCTCTGATCATTCCTGTATTAAATTGTATTGTAACTATAATGTCTTCCCTGATGTTGTAAAGCGCTGCGTAAACTGTTGGCGCTATATAAATCCTGTATAATAATAATAATAATATATATATAATGGGCTAGATTCAGTAACACTTACGACGGGATACTGGGATACGTTCACGGACAGCGCATGCACCGTTCGTTAGAGACGTAATTTACGCGGGGTCATGTTTTATTTACATAAACACACCCACCTCTTCAAAATTTGAATTAGGTGAGCTTACGCCGTCAGATTTACGCTACGCCGCCGTAACTTAGGGTGCAGGTTCTTTGTGAATACAGAACCTGCCTCACTAAGTTACGGCGGCGTAGCGTATCTGAGATACGCTACGCCCGCACAAAGTTACGGCGGGCTATCTGAATCTAGCACAATATATGTTTATTAGTCTTGTGCACAATGGAAAAATTTGTTTAGTTTAGTTTCTTTTCCATCCTCTTGATTCGTAATCATTCGTAATTTTGCTAAACTGGATTTTTCGTGTTCGGACTAGAATTGTACTTTCGCAAGCATAATTTTTCGTTGAATCGTAATGATTCGTATTAACGTAAGCCTTATTTTTTGTTGATTCGTAACTTTTTTTTTGGTTCATTGATTTGTAATTTTTTGTGGCTCTCTCACAATGGCGCTGCCTAACGTGCTTCGAATGGATTTGTACTTTTCTAAATACATGGCGGTTATTTGTAACGATTCAAAATCTCGTATTTTACTTTCATTTTTGACATGTGGCTATAGCCTCTGCCCCGTACATCATTTTGAGAGGGAGTGCAGCACGGTGAGGGAAGAGCAGAGTAGAGCAGAGAGTGTTATTAACAAGTCGACTTGCTGTTGAATTAGGCCGCATTAACGCAACAACGAATTATGCCGAAGGCATTCGCTATTTGCGATATAATTTATTTGTAATTGCTTTGTTCGGAAATTCGAATGCTTCCAAACCTCCGAAAGTTGCTAAATTCGTCCGGATTTTGATTTGTTACGAAACAAATTGCACAAGCCTAATACAGTATAGTCCTGATCAAAAGTTTAAGACCACTTGAAAAATGGCAAAAAATCATATTTTACATTGTTGGATCTTAACAAGGTTCCAAGTAGAGCTTCAACATGCAACAAGAAGAAATGAGAGTGAGACAAAACATTTTTTGAGCATTCAATTTAATGAAAACAACAAATAAACTGAAACAGGCTGTTTTTCAGCTGATCAAAAGTTTAGGACCACACCTCCAAAAAAAACCTAAACCCCCCCCCCAAAACAGAAATCCAACTTCCAAACATGAACTCAGTAATGAGTAGCTCCGCCGTTATTGTTGATCACTTCAAAAATTTGTTTCGGCATGCTTGATGCCTCGCGTTTCCATGAGGTGAGTGGGAACATTTCTCCAAGAGGTGAAGACAGCCGCACGAAGGCCATCTACTGTCTGGAACTGTTGTCCATTTTTGTAAACTTCCCTTGCCATCCATCCCCAAAGGTTCTCAATTGGATTTAGATCAGGGGAACACGCAGGATGGGCCAAAACAGTGATGTTATTCTCCTGGAAGAAGTCCCTTGTCCTGCGGGTATTGTGTACTGTAGCGTTGTCCTGTTGAAAAACCCAGTCGTTACCACACAGACGAGGGCCCTCAGTCATGAGGAATGCTCTCTGCAACATCTGGACTTAGCCAGCGGCCGTTTGACGCCCCTGCACTTAATGAAGCTCTATTGTTCCACTGAAGGAAAAAGCACCCCAGACCATTATGGCACCCCCTCCACTGTGGTGCATAGAAAACATCTCAGGTGGGATCTGCTTGTCATGCCAGTAACGTTGGAAACCATCAGGACCATCAAGGTTAAATTTTTTCTCATCAGAGAATAAAACTTTCTTCCACCTTTTAATGTCCCATGTTTGGTGCTCTCTTGCAAAGTCCAAACGAGCAGTTCTGTGGCGTTCAAGGAGATGAGGTTTTTGAAGACGATTTTTGTTTTTGAAGCCCTTCAGTCTCAGATGCCGTCTGATGGTTATGGGGCTGCAGTCAGCACCAGTAAGGGCCTTAATTTGGGACGAGGATCGTCCAGTGTCTTGACGGACAGCCAATTGGATCCACCGGCTCAGTGCTGGTGAAATTTTTTTGGGTCTTCCACTTGACTTTTTTGTTCCATAACCCTCAGGATCATTTAAGAAATTCCAAATGACTGTCTTACTGCGTCCCACCTCAGCAGCGATGGCGCGCTGTAAGAGACCCTGCTTATGCAGTTCAGCAACCCGACCACGTTCAAAAAGGGAGTTTTTTTGCCTTTGCCATCACAACGTGTGACTACCTGACAGAAAATGACAATGAATCCACATCTTTGCACAGATTTGGCCTTTTAAAGGCATGTGGTCCTAAACTTTTGATCATCTGAAAAACAGCCTGTTTCAGTTTATTCATTATTTTCAATTAATTGAATGCTCAAAAAATGTTTTGTCTCACTCTCATTTCTTCTTGTTGCATGTTGAAGCTCTACTTGGAACCTTGTTAAGATCCAACAATGTAAAATATGATTTTTTGCCATTTTTCCTTGTCAAAAGATCTTTATTGTGTAGTTGACATTTGTACAAGCATGTTATCAAACAAAATCGACCTTAGGCGAAAAGAAAGTCCTGCTTTTACAAGTGAATTAACTAATAAAGAGTGGTGTCTTTACTTAGCTCATTACATTTCTCTAGCATCAATGGCTTAACTATTAACTAAACAGGGATCAAGAAGGAACAAACAGTACAGTTTATAGTCCAAAAACGTTCTGGTTATTGTTAGCAATTGTTGCTAGTCTTTGTGGTTCGGTTCTATGCGTCTCATGGAACTTCCATCTTGACCAAAGCCTCAGGTCGATCAAAGAGGTATGGCTTATTATTTAGGTACTTAGTGCTATGAGAAAGACTACACAATAAGGTGAAACACATTCGAAAGTAATATAAGTAACAGAAAACAAATAAGTAAATAAAATAAAAGGGAGAAGGAGAACTGAAAGGGGGAGGAAGGAGAGGGAAGGGTGGGGTCAGGGAGTCTGCAGGACTAGATCGGGGACATTTCAGTAAAGCAGAAGTTTCTGACAGGATACCTGTGTAATGGCTGGGCTACCATGGCATCAAAACATCACCATTAAACGTTTTTTTTCGTGACATATTCCAACCAGGGCTTCCATGTATCCTCAAACCTGGCGATCGTGTCCATCTCTATCGCAGTTATCTTGGCGTATATCATAGCTGTGTTCATTCTGTTGATAGTTTCGTTTAGATTCACATTTGGGGACTTCCAAGCTTTCGCAATGGTTTGTTTTGCTGCTGTTAAAAGCTGCCTTGTCAAAGTGAATCGAGCATGTGAAATACCGTCTGGCTTAAAATTGAGCAGGGCAATTTTGGGGTCCATGGGGATTGTTTTATTCGTGAGGACTTTGATTAATTTGAAAATTTCCAGCCAAAACTCGTGCACTTTTGGACACGACCACCAGGTATGGAAGTAAGTTCCTTTGTCTGAGCATTCTCTAAAGCATAAATCAGAATATGTCTGCGAGAATTTTGCCACCCTGGTCGGGACTAAGTACCATCTGGAGAGTACTTTGTAGTTTGTTTCTGCTGCTATTATATTAGTGGATACCGTTTTGGTATTGTTCCATATTTGATCCCATTCCGTTTGTGCCAGTTCAATGCCTAAATCATCTTCCCATTTACTCATGTAAGACAACTTCCCTGACCTCGGGTGCGTGAGTAGCTGGGAGTATAAGATAGAAATTACTTTTCTGGCATGAGGATTACCGTTACAAATAGTTTCAAAGGCGGACAATTGGTTTGACACTATTGTCGTATCGGCTGAGGGTTGAAAGAAGTTTTTTATCTGGAGGTATCGAAAAATTTCCTTCGGGGGTATGCCGTGAGTTTTGTTTAAGGTTGGGAAAGGGGTCACTACTGTTGAATCGAAGAATTGATATTTTCGTATGCAGCCTCGATCCGTCCATTCCTTAAAGGAGTTAGGATAGACCCAGGCTGGGTAAAAAGCAGGGTTTTTAATAAAAGACAGCAGGAGGGCTGAAGGAGACATCAAGCGGTGTTTATTTTTAATTTTGTCCCACAGGGAGAGTGAATGTTTCATGATGGGATTAGTTATGTGCTTTCTTTGTTTAGGGGTGATCCACAATAGGTTCGAAATTGAAATTGGGTCGCATTCCATCGCCTCGATAGACACCCATAATGGTGCCTCTTGCTTAGCATGGTATTTGACTATTGTGGCCATTTGTGCTGCTCGGTAATAATTTACGAAGCTAGGATATCCTAGCCCTCCTGCTGACTTTGGCCGATGTAATATTTGTGGTTTGATCCTTGGCCTGGAGGTACCCCATACGAAGGATGAAACTCTCCTTTGTATTATCCTGAAGTAGTGGGCCGGTATGGATATAGGGAGCACTCTATAAAGGTATAGGAGCTTGGGTAGTAAGGTCATTTTCACAGCCGCGATTCTTCCAAACCAGGAAAGAGGGAGTAGGGCCCAGGATTTTAATAAAGTCGTCAAATGTTTCAGGAGGACTGGATAGTTATGCGCATAGAGATCTGAAATGTCTGCAGTCAAATGTATTCCCAGGTATGAAATGCTTCTAGTTGGCCACTCAAAAGGGAGGCCCACTTTTGCTGCCAACAGTTCCGTACTAGAAAGAGAAATGTTCAATGCCGAGCATTTCCTGGGGTTTATTGCCAAGCCTGATATGGACGCAAATTGGTGTAAGATTGGGAGTAAGTTTGGACCCGTTACTTGTGGAGAGGAGAGGAACAACAGTATATCGTCAGCATAGAGGCAAAGTTTGTGAGTAACGCCGCCCAACTCGATACCGAGTACTTTAGGATCCACTCTAATCTTTTGGGCTAAGGGTTCTATCAGGAGGGCGAATAATAATGGGGTAAGTGGGCAGCCTTGTCTGGTTCCCCTCTGTATATTAAAGGTTTCAGATTTGTAGCCCGCATATTTCACGTACGCTCTAGGGTTCTGGTATAATTGCAGGACCCAATTTGTAAAGTTGGGGCCAAAGCCCCATTTCTTCAGCGTAAATTCCATATATGACCATGAGACTGAGTCGAAGGCCTGCCTGACGTCTAGGGAAAGAAAGCAGGCTGGAATTTTCCTCTTTTTAGCTATATTTGCCAGTAAGCATGCCCTTCTGATATTGTCCCCTGCCTGCCTATTGGGCATGAAGCCCACTTGGTCACGGTGTATCAGGGTTCCTATGATTTTGTTCAATCTATTGGCTAAGATCTTACCTAGTAATTTTACGTCTGTGTTTATCATGGATATAGGGCGGTAATTGTCGCAGCAGGTGGAATCGGAGTGCGGTTTGGGAATCATGCAGATAGTGGCCGTGAGAGACTCTTGTCTAAAGGACCTCCGATTTAGTAGATCATTAAAGGCTTCCACCATCATGGGAGAAAGTAGGTCTTTGTATGATCTATAATAACGGGCAGTGAACCCGTCCGGACCCGGTCTTTTATTTAATTTTAGTTCAGCGACAGCCTGTAGGACGTCTTCTTGCGTGATCGGTTCATCCATTAGAGCACTTTGAGACGTGTTTAGTTGTGGCAAATGTAAATCAGAAAAGAAGTCTTCCGTGTCCTGTTTGCTAAATGTGTTAGTTTCTGCGTACAGTTTTTTAAGGTGAGAGCTGAATTTTTGTACTATTTTGACTGGGTTACTAGAGATTATACCGTTTGCCGTTTTAAGTTGGATAGGCTTATATGCTTTGTTAATGGAGTTGAGCGACTTCGCAAGAAGAGTTCCTGATTTATTTGCGTTTTTGTAAAAAAAGTGCTTGGTCCGGAGTATCGCCCTGTCCGCCGAGTCCGAGAGGAATAGGTCATATTCCATACGAGCTTTATCTAGTCGGGCTTTTGCTTTAGGTGAGTGATCGAATTGGAAGGCCTCAAAGGCCAAATCGTGTTCTTTTTCTAATTTATAGGAAAGTTGCTTTCGTTCTCTTTTAAAAGTCCCAGCGTGCTTCTGTATTTTCCCTCTTAGCACTGGCTTGTGGGCTTCCCAAAGAGTTAACGGGGAGACGTCAGGGGTCTTATTTAATGTTATATATTCACTTAACTCTTGCTCAACTATAGTCCTGTACATGGGGTGTTTGAGAATTTTGTCTGGTAGATACCATGTTGGGTCCTGTTTTTTGGGGATTATGGAGGCTAATGTAGTGAGAACCGCGTTATGATCCGACCATGGAATAGGCACGATGTCGGAATCCAACACCTCTGGCAGCATGCCTATCGTCAGGAGTATGTGGTCTATGCGGCTGGACGACTTATGGGGGCTCGAATAGTACGTGTACTTGCGTTTAGTGGGGTTCGTTTCCCTCCAGGAGTCCACTAAATTATATTTAGCCAGCAAGGTGGATAGGGTTCTTTTGACTTGTTTCGCGGGGGAGAATGGTGTTTTATCCAAAAAAGGGAGAAGGACATGATTAGTGTCCCCACAAATAATAAGGGATCCGAATTTATGCGAGTTTATCACTTGCAGCAGATGCGACATGAATGGCAAGGGATTTAAATTTGGGGCATAATACGATACAATTGTTACCGCCTTATCCAAGATGTGGCCAGTCAGGATGTTGTAACGACCTTCAGGGTCTATGATTTCAGACTTAATTGTGAATGGCGTTGATCTATGAAAGGCTATGAGGGTGCCCCTTTTTTTGGAACTAGCTGATGCGGTAAAGACCTGTGGATAGGAGGCATGAAAGAATTTAGGGGTCGTACTGGGAGTGAAGTGCGTCTCCTGTAAACATATGATATGTGCTTTCTTAGCTTGGAAGTGTCTAAACGCCTTAACCCGTTTCTGTGGTATGTTGAGGCCCTGTACATTTAAGGTTAATACATTCAAAGGAGCCATGATAGCCAAACCATCTCAATGTTCTTACCTTGGTGTCCTGTACATCGATCTCCCGATCTAATCCATGCAGACTGAGGATAAGGGGGGGGGGAGGGGGGGGAGACCTAAAAACGAAAATTTCCAAAGAAAAAGACAGCACATTAAAATAAAATAAACATATGTGCATCAATACGTAGAACAAACTTGTAAGTCTGGTCCGTGAACGGGGGGGAGGTGCCCGGTCAGGGAGAATTGGGCCCACGTCAGACCCTCGCAAATAACTGCGGGGGTCAGAGGGGAGCCGTGTGTGGCGCATGTGGGTTCCGATCGAGGGAGACCCGCGTCCTAAAAATTTCCGGTAAGCATCCCTAATGGAAACCGTGAGTGCAACGTTATAGGAGATTCCGTGGAAAAGTAGGGGCTACTAGTCTATCTATGGAGGGTAATTTGCAAGTCAAGGTGATAAGGTGATAAAGGGGAGCATCAAGAAGTGTCTGTGTTTGAATAAAGGGTACTGGAGGAATCCTACATCAGAAACATTATGGTTGGGGCGATGGACTGATGCTATCGAACAGATGGCCTATTGTGAAGAATGGCCTAAGTGCCGGCATTCCCATTTACTGTTGGTATGCAAAGTGTTGTGGAAAAAGGATGATGGAGAATTGCTTTAGGTACATCTAGGGTACCAGGGTGGCTTGGCCACCCAGTAGTTGGGGTAGTGTGCCAATCACGCGGCAAAGGGATTAGGAGTTGCTGAGTGAATATGAGGCAAGATATATAGCCCCTGAGCCTGGAAAGTCTGGGGAGATTGATAATAAAGAGAAAAGGGAAAGCACTAACTCAATTAAAAATGATAATAAGGAGCTTCTGCTCTAATAAATTTGCTAACTTAGAAACTCATGAACTTCTACTTAAACTTGTAAACTCATTGAGTCATACAACCAAGGTTTGGGTGAAAGACTAGAAGTCTAAAGGTAGGTAAGACTGACTTGCTTGCAGAGCTTAGTCCATCGTGTCTTCTTGCTCCTGTGCTTGTTCCACAAATCTGCCTCTCTTATGTAATTGCTGGATGCCATTGTTGTGGTTCTGAAGCGGCGAGTTGTCCCGTGGCGAAGTGGAAGCTGATCTTCTGCGGGCTGCAGTTGCCGACGGAGGTCTGTCAATTATTTTGAAGTCCAGCAGGGCCTGTTGAAGCTGAGCTGGTGTTCTACACACAATTTTTGTGCCTTGACAGGTGAATCGCAGGGAGAAAGGGAAGCCCCATTGATATTTGATTTGGCGTTGCTGCAATTCGTATAGGAGGGGTCTCATTTCTCTCCTTTTGTTAATTGTCATTTGCGAAATGTCCGCAAAGATTTGATATTCATTCCCCTGAAAAGTTAGCTTGCTCTTCTCTCTGGTGGTCTGCAGAATCAGCTCCTTTGTTCGATAGAAATGAAATTTAGCTATGATGTCCCTAGGGGGACCATCAGCCTTCCTGGACGTTAGTGCTCGGTGAACTCTGTCCATTTCCAGCCTGTCAGCTGGTATCCCAGGTAATATTTCCTGACACAGTGCCAACATTGTACCATTTAGGTCAATGATAGATTCCGGTAGTCCCCTGAACCTCAAATTTGATCTCCTGGCTCTGTTTTCGAATTCCTCCAATCTATTTTGCAATATCAAGTTTTCCTCTTTTAAGGTGTCAATTTCAGATACACAGTCCTGAGTGTAAGCTTCTAAATCATCCATTTTAGTCTCAAGTACTTCTGTGCGGCCCCCAAGCTCCCTAATTTCTTTAGTCAGGCTATTTGTTATCTGATCTGAAGTGGTCTGGAGCGCCTTGTGCAGCATCTTTTCAAATTGCCTCAGGAGACTTGTGGGTACCGCTGTGCTGTGACATATTGCTGTGGGGTTTGTCACATTGTCATCCTCCTCACTATCTGAGACAGTAGTATTGAGAGAAGCCATTTGTTTTGCGCTTTTAATGCTGGCCTTTTTCTGCTTCACTGAGGTAAATCCCTCAGAGGGGGCTGGTGCCTTTCTCTCTGAGGTGATTTTGAGATGCTGAGGAGACTGGGGATGCTGCGCGCTGCTGCTGTGAAGAAATTTCCCCTTTCCTCTCGTTCCTTTCAGCACCATAGCGTATAAAAATGTTCTCTCACCCTTCCTGAAGCTTTGCCCAGTATTCTGGGTGATTATGCCCACGGTGTTCCTCCGTTATTTGCGGGTCAATCTCTGTCACAGAGCGGAGCTCTAGCTCAGCATTGCCTACCCGCTAGGCTCCGCCCACCAGCCTCTTTTTGCCATTTTTCAAGTGGTCTTAAACTTTTGATCAGGGCTGTATATTTTATACTAATATAGTTAATTTGTGTGGCTAAATCCTTTAGGATAAAATTATAGACTTTCTTATGTATTAGTTCATAATTTGTAAGTGACGTTGGTGCATTTATATAATTAAATGATGCTTTTGTATCTATATCTTTAAATATTTGTATTATAGTTGCATAATTAATGCTAAACTGTAAAATACTTTTATTTTTCAGCCAACATTGTTCTAAGGAGACGTGGTGTGTGAAATTATGAATCAGCAGGAATCTGGTAGTTCAGTAGATTTTAAGATAATCAAATTCCTGATGTTCTGTTTTGGCATTTCTGGGAAAAGAAGCAAAAATGTAACCGCAGTGTGAATCATAATGACAAGATATGTGTGTGAGGCCAGGCTGATCTAATGTTCCAAAGTCATTACCTAGAAGAGTCATCAAACAAGATAAAAACAGACAATATAAATACGACTAGATTTGTTTTCAAGCCTGATTCGTTCGGGATATTTACAAGTATAACAGCAGTCACTGACAATGTTGAAGAATATTTACTAGAGCAAAGGAAAATTGCTTTGTAGTTTAAAGCGGCCAATCCTAAGCTTTGTTTTATCCTCCAGCTTATACTAGCGGAGTGCCTCATACAACCAAAACAGTTGTTTCAAGAAAGACACCTTTTTTTGTTTTTCTGGAGTTGTTTTCATACATTTCACCACTATAAATCAAAAAAAAAAAAATCATTTACAATCACTGATGCTATCATGACAACTAATCTATTTCATGACAAGGAAATAAATTTGGAGACTAAAAATGACTAACCTTTTTCTAATGACTGCCCCCTTGTTCTGGGTAAGGGAAAGCATGAGGCAGAGGGTCAACCTGACTGTCGGGCAACTAGAATTTCAATCATGACACCATATGCTCTTTTGCTCATTCTCTCCCACCCCTTCCAGCACTGTCTATTGTTATATTTATATATATTTATTTGTCCGATTAATCTTTTTTTTTTTATTATTTCGATTAATCATAACGCACATACATATCACCACCATATATAGTCCCCACTGTAAAATCCCCAGACATCTCCCCCACTGTAATATCCACAGACATCCCCCCACTGTAATATCCAGATAGGGATGAGCTTCGTATTCGAGTCAAACTCATGTTCGACTCGAACATCGTATGTTTCGATTGTTCGTCGAATTACGAACGTTTTGGGCTGTTTGCACCAAATTCGAGTTACGTTTCACAGCCCATAATTCACTGCGGCATCGCTGGCTGATGATTGGCCAAGCATGCACTATGACCCGCATGCTTGGCCAATCACAGCTTGCAAAAAACGGAGAGCCATAATTGGCCAAAGCCAGGGTGGCTTTGGCCAATTATGGCTCAGGGGGTTTAGTACACGCCCCACACTATAAAAGGCCACCTGCAGGTCGGCCTTGTGTAGTGTGTTGCGGTGGTTAAAAGAGAGAAGACAGAGAGAGAGAGAGAGAGAGTGTAATTTTTAGTAGGTAGATAGAGCAGGCAGGCAGGCTAGTCAGTTAAAGTTACAGTGTGTAGAGGATATATATGCATCCCAGGTGTTGTACATATATTTATACACTGTATAGTTTAGCTAGATCAGCTCTTCCTAATTTACTGGCAGGCAGGTGATTGTGCTAGCTGTAGTATTCTCACGTGGTGTATTGCCTGTGTCCTCTGCAATGTGCACCATAAAGCTACGTGGTGTGTGTACTGCCTTTGTCCTCTGTAGTTTGCACCTAAAGCTACTTGGTGTGTACTGCCTGTGTCCTCTGCAGATTGCACCTAAAGCTACATAGTGTGTACTGCCCGTGTCCTCTGCAGTGTGCACCTAAAGCTACGTGGTGTGTGTACTGTCTGTCTCTGTGCTATTTTTCTCAATGATTTTCATCCATATTGCAGGGACCAGACATTACATTAAAGCCGCAAGCAGTTTTAAATTACCCTTTCCTTATAGTAATCCCATTTTGTGCAGGGACAGTTCTAAACATGTGCCACTTCACAGGCATACTATAGACACCCAGCAGGTATGATACTTAAAGGAATTTTTTATTTTTTTTTATTTTATTTAAGCATCATTAAAATCACTGCTCCAGAAAAAACGACAGTTTTTAAAGCGGAGTTCCACCTAAAAATGGAACTTCCGCTTAACCCACTTCTCGCCCCCTTACATGCCACATTTGGCATGTAATTTTTTTGGGGGGGGGAGTGGGGGCTTCAGGAGAAGGGGACTTCCTGTCCCACTTCCTCCTTCCGCCGAGGGGCTGGAAAGGCAATTAGCTTAATCGCCTTTTTGCAGCCCCTCCCTGTAGGCGAGCGCCTGTCCAATCGGAGGGGGGTGAGGAGCGGAGCCCCGGCCGGCGCGTCGCTGGAACCGTGGAGCAGGTAAGTGTCTGTTTATTAAAAGCCAGCAGCTACACTTTTTGTAGCTGCTGACTTTTAATAAACGTAAAAAAAGGCTGGAATACCCCTTTAAAACGTTTTTTCCATTGATACATGTTCCCTGGGGCAAGACCCGGGTTCTCAAAGGCGTTTTCACAGGCATACTATAGACACCCAGCAGGTACAATATTTAAAGGAATTTTTTTTTTTTTTTTTTATTTAACCACTTCAATACCGGGCTTTTATACACACCTCAATACCGGGCCTATTCTGGCACTTCTCACCTACATGTACAAATCATCATTCTTTTGCTAGAAAATTATGCAGAACCGCCAAACATTAGATATGTTTTTTTTAGCAGACACCCTAGGCAATGTTTTATCCTGCACGGTATTTGCGCAATAATTTTTCAAACGCCTTTTTTTGGAAAAAAATTGTTTCATGAATTAGAAAAAAATAACAAAACAGTAAAGTTAGCCCAATTTTTTTGTAAAATATTAAAGATTATGTTACACCGAGTAAATAGATACCTAACATGTCACGCTTTAAAATTGCGCACACTCATGGAATGGCTCCAAACTTCGGTACTTAAAAATCTCCATAGGCAACGCTTTGAAATTTTTTGCAGGTTACAGGTTTAGATTTACAGAGTATATCTAGTGCTAGAATTGTTGCTGGCACTCTAACGCACACGGTTATACCTCACATATGTGGTTTAAACAGCGTTTACATATGTCGGCGGGACTTGCGTGTGCGTTCACTTCTGCTCGCGAGCTACCGGGACAGGGGCGTTTTAATATTTTTTTTTTACACTTACAATTTTTTTTTTTTTTTTATCACTTTTATTCCTATTACAAGGAATGTAAACATCCCTTGTAATAGGAAATGTGTGTGACAGGTCCTCTTTATGGAGAGATGTGGGGTCAATGAGACCCCACATCTCTCCTCCAGGCTGGAAAGCATGAGATCGGTGAAAAAAATTTCACCGATCTCAT
Organism: Rana temporaria; assembly: GCF_905171775.1. Classification (NCBI taxonomy): domain Eukaryota; kingdom Metazoa; phylum Chordata; class Amphibia; order Anura; family Ranidae; genus Rana; species Rana temporaria. Next base: position 29,465,492 of record NC_053491.1, read on the forward strand.
GATCAGTGTTGCTCACTAGCCGCAATCCTGCGATTTGTTTACTTACGGGTACCCGGGCAGGAAAGTCATCACATCGCGCTCGGGCCTCCGACGGTCATAGAGATGACTGGTGACCATCTGGTCAGCAGTCATCTCTATGCTTCCTGCCTGCGGGAGGGGGGGATGTCCCCTCCCGCCGCCTATAAGAATGATCGGAACCGCCGCTATGATCGGTCTTATGGTGTGCAGGATCGCCGGCTGAAGACATGGATATCTGAATTATGCCTCTAGCTGCAGGCATCATTCAGATATCCCCCTGCAAAGCCCAGGACGTCATATGACGTCCACCCAGGATGGAAGATCCCATCTGTGGACGTCCTATGATGATGGGCCGGTATTGAAGTGGTTAAGCATCATTAAAATCACTGCTTCAGAAAAAACAACCGTTTTTAAAACTTTTTTTCCATTGATACTAGGGTTGTCCAGATACCGATACCAGTATCGGTATCGGGACCGATACCGAGTATTTTCGGGAGTACTCGTACTCGCGCAAATACCCCCGATACCTAAATAGAATACTTCCCCCCCCCCCCGCCGCTGCTGCCGCATCGCGCCGCCACATCGAAAGCCGCCGCATTGGTTAAACGGCGTGCGGGAACATCACAACTTTCATTTGAATAGCTGTAGTGTTCCCGCGCGTATAGACACTCCCCCTTGCTCGGGATTGGATGGGTGATCGTGATCTGTCCAATGCCGAGCAAGGGGGAGTGTCTATACGCGCGGGCAAAACAGCTATTCAAATGAATGCTGTGATTTTCTCCATACGGTGGCGGCGGCAAAGGTATGGGGGAAATGGCTGGAGGGACATGGCTGCATATGTGAGGGACATGGCTAGAGGGACATGGCTGCATATGTGAGGGACATGGCTAGAGGGACATGGCTGCATATGTGAGGGACATGGCTAGAGGGACATTGCTGCATATGTGAGGGACATGGCTAGAGGGACATTGCTGCATATGTGAGCGACATGGCTAGAGGGACATGGCTGCATATGTGAGGGACTTGGCTAGAGGGACATGGCTGCATATGTGAGGGACATGGCTAGAGGGACATGGCTGCATATGTGAGGGACATGGCTAGAGGGACATGGCTGTATATGTGAGGGACATGGCTAGAGGGACATGGCTGCATATGTGAGGGACATGGCTAGAGGGACATGGCTGCATATGTGAGGGACATGGCTAGGGGGACATGGCTGCATATGTGAGGGACATGGCTAGAGGGACATGGCTGCATATGTGGGGGACATGGCTGGGGGGACATGGCTGCATATGTGGGGGACATGGCTGCATTTGGGGACACATTTAAAAAAAGTATCGGTATTCGGTATCGGCGACTACTTGAAAAAAAGTATCGGTACTTGTACTCGGTCCTAAAAAAGTGGTATCGGGACAACCCTAATTGATACATGTTCCCTGGGGCAAGACCCAGGTTCTCAAAGACGTTTTACTACAATAACTTGCATATTAGGCTTTAAAATGAGCACTTTTAAATTCGAATGTTCGAGTCCCATAGACATCAATGGGGTTCTAAATGTTCGTGCGAACGTTTGGTCCGTTCGAAGGTTTTGGTGCGAACCGAACGGGGGGGGTGTTCGGCTCATTCCTACTCATCACAGACATCTCCCCCACTGTAATATCCACAGACATCTCCCCTACTGTAATATCCACAATCACCCCCACTGTAATATCCACAATCACCCCCACTGTAATATCCACAGACATCTTCCCACTGTAATATCCACAGACATCTTCCCACTGTAATATCCACAGACATCTCCCCCACTGTAATATCCACAGACATCTCCCCACTGTAATATCCACAGACATCTCCCCCACTGTAATATCCACAGACATCTCCCCCACTGTAATATCCACAGACATCTCCCCCACTGTAATATGGTCCACATTTCCCCCACTGTATAGGAAGAGTAGTGCTTGCTTAGTCTTTCCAGAGAAGTCGGCTGAACACGAGCAGTTGAGGCCGGGTGATGACGTCAGAGCACCGCTCTAGGCTCACCTAGGCTGCCGCCGGGTGGACCAAGATGGCCGATGCTCTGGGAGCTAGGCCAAAGCCGCAGCCTTTCCTATGGCCGAGGCAGCAGCAGAGCTCCGCGGAATCAGGTGGTGTGCCGATCCGCATATGGTGACCCGTTCGGATCAGGGATCATTTATGATTCGTTACACCACTAGAATTTTGATCAATCAAAAACATTAACGATTAATTGAGGAATTCATTTTTAATTTCCACAGCCCTAATATATGTATATATATATATATATATATATATATATATATATATATATACACATACACACACATACAGTAAAACCTTGGACTGAGAGTAACTTGGTTTGAGAGCATTTTGCAAGACAAGCTATTTTTTTAAATAGATTTTGACCTGATATACAAGTAGCGTCATGTCACAACTGAGTATAAAAGAGAAGAGAGGAGCCTCTAGTGTAGCAATATGGTTACATTTATTGAAGGTACAACATTTAGCAACTCACAAGGTTGATAAAACAGGCACATCTAAGTATACAGGCATCCGGGGGAAAGCAGACCACATAGACCATCCTCCGAACCGCCATTGACATCATCTCTTCCACGAGCGATTTCAGATCGCTCTACTGCAGGGTAGTCTTCCCGGTCATGATTGCAGACTGACAGCGGTTAGAGCCGGCGGTTTGGGGGATGGTCTATGTGGGCACCTCTTCATTAAATGTAATCATATTGCTACACTTAGAGGCTCCTCTCTTCTCTTTTATGCCGCGTACACACCATCACTTTATGTGATGAAAAAAAAACGACACTTTCTGTGAAGTAAAAAATGACGTTTTTGAAACTTCAATTTTCAAAGACGAAGTTGCATACACACCATCGTTTTTCTCACAATGATCTTGCAAAGCGAGGTTAAGTTCCACCACGTTTTACCATTGAAGCTTGCTTCATAAGTAGCTTCTGGGCATGCGTGGATGAAAAAACGTCTTAGAAAATGAAGTTTTTTGCTACACACGGTCAATTTCTGTGAAGTAAAAAGTGCACTTTTGAAAAACGACACATAAAATTAAAGCATGCTTCAATTTTTTTTGGTCGTTTTTTACAAGACATAAAACGACGTTTTCCCCCACACACAGTCAATTAAAGTGACGTTTTTAAAAACGTAATTTTTTTTCATCACATAAAGTGATGGTGTGTACGCGGCATTATACTCTGTGGCTCCTGCTGGATTTTGCTTCTAATCTCCTTGTGGAGGCTTCCATTTGTGGATAAACATATTATGGTTACACAACTTTTCACATTGCTATAATCTGTTTATATGGACTATAAACTGAAGGACTTGGCTGGGAATAAATGGCTGTGGAACGAATCATCCGAGATTCCATTATTTCTTATGGGGAAATTTGCTTTGATATACAGGTGCTTTGGATTATAAGCATGTATTTTACTGTGTGTATATATATATACACACACACAGTGCCTTGGAAAGGTATTCAAACCCCTTGAAATTTGTGTTACAATTAAAACGTAAATGTCTTTTATTGGGATTTTATTTTATAGGCCAACACAAAGTGACACATAATTGTGAAGTGGAAGGAAAATTATAAATGGCTTTCCAAATGTTTTACAAATAAATATCTGAAAAGTGTGGCGTGCATTTGTATTCAGCCCCCTTTACTCTGATACCCCTAAGTAATATCTAGTAAAACCAATTGCCTTCAGAAGTCACCTAATTAGTAAATAAAGTCCACTTGTGTGTAATTTATTCTCAGTATAAATACAGCTGTTCTGTGAAACCCTCAGAGGTTTGTTAGTGACCAAACAGCATCATGAAATCCAAGGAACACACCAAACAGGTCAGGGATAAAGTTGTGGAGAAGTTTAAAGCAGGGTTAGGTTATAAAAAACAAAAACAAACTTTGAACATCTCACGGAGCTCTGTTCAATCCATCATCTGAAAATGGAAAGAGTATGGCACAACTGCAACCCTACTAAGACATGGTCGTCCACCTAAACTGACCGGGCCGGGCAAGGAGAGCATTAATCAGAGAAGCAGCCAAGAGGTCCATGGTAACTCTGGAGGAGCTGCAGAGATCCACAGCTCAGGTGGGAGAATCTGTCCACAGGACAACTATTAGTCGTGCTCTCCACAAATCTGCCCTTTATGGAAGAGTGGCAAGAAGAAAGTCATTGTTGAAAGAAAGACATAAGAAGTCCAGTTTGCAGTTTGCGAGAAGCCATGTGGGGGACACAGCAAACATGGAAGAAGGTGCTCTGGTCAGATGAGACCAAAATTGAACTTTTTGTCTTAAAAGTAAAATGCTTTGTGTGGCGGAAAACTCACACTGCACCTCACCCTGAACACACCATGCAACAGGGACAGGGAAGATGGTCAGATTTGATGGGAAGATGGATGGAGCCAAATACAGGGCAATCTTATAAGAAAACCTGTTAGTGTCTGCAAGACTTGAGGCTGGGGCGGAGGTTCACAATGGCCCTTAACATACAGCCAGAGCTACAATGGAATGGTTTAGATTAGGGATGAGCTTCGAGTTCGAGTCGAACTCATGTTCGACTCGAACAAAAGCCGCGGAACACCCTGTTAAAGTCTATGGGAGAAATCTAAAGTGCTAATTTTAAAGGCTAATATGCAAGTTATTGTCCTAAAAAGTGTTTAGGTGCCTTGGTCCTGTCCCAGGGGACATGTATCAATGCAAAAAAAAGTTTTTAAAAAACGGACGTTTTTTCGGGAGCAGTGAATTTAATAATGCTAAAAGTGAAACAATAAAAGTGAATCATTACTTTAAATTTCGTACCTAAGGGGGGTGTAAAGTTAGCATGTGAAATAGCACATGTTTCCCGTACTTAGAACTGTCCCTGCACAAAGTGTCATTTCTGAAAGGAAAAAAAGTATTTTAAAACCGGCTTTGCGGCTATAATGAATTGTCGGCTCTGGCAATTCAGAGCGAATTCATTCATAAAAAAAAAAAAAAAAATAGCATGGGGGTACCCCCCAAATTCCATTACCAGGCCCTTCAGGTCTGGAATGGATATTAAGGGGAACCCCGCCGTCAATTTAAAATAAAAAATTACGTGGGGTTCCCCCCAAATATCCATTCCAGACCCTTCAGTTCTGGTGTGGATTTTAAGGGGAACTCCACCCCAAATTAAAAAAAATGGCGTGGAGTTCCCCCAAAGATTCACACCAGACCCCTTATCCGAGCATGTTAACCTGGCCGGCCGCAGAAAAGAGGGGGGGGACAGAGTGCGCCCCCCCCCTCTCCTGAACCGTACCAGGCCACATGCCCTCAACATGGGGAGGATGTCCCCATGTTGATGGGGACAAGGGTCTCATCCCCACAATCCTTGCCCGGTGGTTGTGGGGGTCTGCGGGCGGGGGGCTTATCAGAATCTGGAAGACCCCTTTAACAAAGGGGACCCCCAGATCCTGGCCCCCCCTATGTGAATTGGTAATGGGGTACATTGTACCCCTACCATTTCACGAAGCAAGTGAAAATAGTTAAAAAAAAACACACACACATCGTAGAAAAAAGTCCTTTATTAATAAAAAAATAAATAAAAAAAATCCAGCGGTGACACTCGTTCCCGGCTTCCTGCTCCAACGTTGTCTGTATCCAGCGACGGATGCGGGTGATCTCCGGTCCAGCGATGAGAAGATCCATCCATCCAGAGCGCAGCATCGCCCCTTGCTGGGCTTCCCCAGTGACGTAGCAGAGGGTGCGTCAGAGGGTGCAGGGTCACGTGACGGGTGGCCCCGCCTCCCCTATATAAGAAATGTCACAGCTTCAGCCGCTCATTCGCTGGGCTGTGTCCAGCGGTGAGAGAAGGTCGGCGATGCTGCGCTCTGGATGGATGGATCTTCTCATCGCTGGACCGGAGATCACCCGCACCCGTCGCTGGATACAGACAACGTTGGAGCAGGAAGCCGGGAACGAGTGGATTATCACCGCTGGATTTTTTTATTTATTTTTTATTAATAAAGGACATTTTTCTACGGTGTGTGTGTGTTTTTTTTAACTATTTACACTTGCTTTGTGAAATGGTAGGGGTACAATGTACCCCATTACCAATTCACATAGGGGGGGCCAGGATCTGGGGGTCCCATTTGTTAAAGGGTTCTTCCAGATTCTGATAAGCCCCCCGCCCGCAGACCCCCACAACCACCAGGCAAGGGTTGTGGGGATGAGGCCCTTGTCCCCATTGATAGGGACATCCTCCCCATGTTGAGGGCATGTGGCCTGGTACGGTTCAGGAGAGGGGGGGCCGCACTCTGTCCCCCTTCTTTTCTGTGGCCGGCCAGGTTAACGTGCTCGGATAAGGGGTCTGGTGGAAATTTTTGGGAGAACTCCACGCCATTTTTTTTAAAAAATTGGGGTGGAGTTCCCCTTAAAATCCACACCAGACCTGAAGGGTCTGAAATGGATATTTGGGGGGAACCCCACGTCATTTTTTTTTTTAATTGACGGCGGGGTTCCCCTTAATATCCATTCCAGACCTGAAGGGCCTGGTAATGGAATTTGGGGGTACCCCCACGCTATTTTTATTATGAATGAATTCGCTCTGAATTGCCAAAGCCGACAATTCATAATAGCCGCAAAGCCGGTTTTAAAATACTTTTTTTCTTTCAGAAATGACACTTTGTGCAGGGACAGTTCTAAGTACTGGAAACATGCGCTATTTCACATGCTAACTTTACACCCCCCTAGGTACGAAATTTAAAGTAATATTTCACTTTTATTGTTTCACTTTTAGCATTATTAAATTCACTGCTCCCGAAAAAACGGTAGTTTTTAAAACTTTTTTTTGCATTGATACATGTCCCCTGGGACAGGACCCAGGTCCCCAAACACTTTTTAGGACAATAAATTGCATACTAGCCTTCAAAAATAGCACTTTAGATTTCAAATGTTCGAGTCACATAGACTTTAACAGGGTTCTAAAGTTCACACGAACATTTGGTGTGTTCGTAAGTTCTGGTGCGAACCGAACAGGGGGGTGTTCGGCTCATCCCTAGTTTAGATCAGTGATGTGCAATTAGCGGACCTCCAGCTGTTGCAAAACTACATGCCTCTGGATGTCATGCTTTTGGCTGTCAGAGTCTTGCTATGCCTCATGGGATTTGTAGTTCTGCAACAGCTGGAGGTCCGCTAATTGCATATCCCTGGTTTAGATTAAAGCATATTCATGTGTTAGAATAGCCCAGTCAAGGTCCAGACCTAAATCCAAATGGCAATCTATGACAAGACTTGAAAATTGCAGTTCACAGTCGCTCTCCATCTAATCTGACAGAGCTTGAGCTATTTTGAAAAGAAGAATGGGCAAAAAGTTTACTCTCTAGATGTACAAAGCTGGTGGAGACATCCCCAAAAGCAGCTGTAATTGCAGTAAAAGGCGGTTCTACAAAATATTGACTCAGTGGGGCTGAATACAAATGTACACCCCACACTTTTCATATATTTATTTGCTATAAAAATGACAACCATTTATCATTTTCCTTCCACTTCATAATTATGTGCCACTTTGTGATGGTCTATCCCATAAATTCCCAATAAAACACATTTACGTTTTTGGTTGTAACTGTGGAAAATTTCAAAGGGTATTAATACTTTTTCAAGGCACTGTATATATATATATACAGTATATATATATACAGTGGGTAAAAAAAGTTTTGAAACATCACCATTTTTCTAGATAAATATATTTTCAAGGTGCAATTGACATGAAATTATAAACTGTGCAGCGAAAAAGTCAAGGTCAACATATTGTAAAACTGTCCTACCTTCTGAAGCCCTGAAGAAGGGGGAGTGTGCAAGACCCCGAAAGGCATTGGCTTTTTTTTTATTCCTCCTCATCCAATAAACTATCTCTCCGGACTCTGTTACCACTGGTCTGCCATCTTTGCTGCATTCTGCATATTTGGATCTTCTAAAAGCCCTGCTCCTGTTTTCGAGGGTACTCTTCCTGCAAGGTAGCAGCCTCACTAAAGCAATTCAGCCGAATAATAAAGGAGATGGTCATTCATGATTCCAGACATTGGTGATAGAAGATCTAGTGCCTCTTATACATATATGTATTCAGTAATAAAATACCTGACAGGTTCCAATTATTTCCCACTCTCCCAAGAATAAAACCAAACATTTTGGCTGAAGTTACACTGTGACTTATTTACACATTGACAATGCAATAGCTGTTTTACTGTGCTTTAGGAAATAACCACCTAAAAGATTTAATGTTTGTACAATTCTTTCTTTTTATGGAACTAGAGTACAAATACATCTGGAAGAAACACAAAGCAAGTTTACATGATACAAGAGTTAAAGGAGAAGTGCTGATCATGGTTCCAGTGACGATGGCTAGGATTGTGAATTATACTGATATTTATTAACCACTTCAGCTCCGGACCATTTGGCTGCCCAAAGACCAGAGCACTTTTTGCGATTTGGCACTGCGTCACTTTAACTGACAATTGCACGGTCGTGCGACGTGGCTCCCAAACAAAGTTGACATATTTTTTTCCCACAAATAGAGCTTTCTTTTGGTGGTATTTGAACACCTCTGCGGTTTACATTTTTTGAGCTATAAACAAAAATAGAGCGACAATTTTTAAAAAAAAAAGCAATATTTTGTACTTTTTGCTATAATAAATATCCCCATTTTGTTTTTTAAAAAAGCATTTTTTTCTCAGTTTAGGCCGATACGTATTCTTCTACATATTTTTGGTAAAAAATTATCGCAATAAGCGTATATTGATTGGTTTGCGCAAAAGTTATAGCGTCTACAAAATAGGGAATAGTTTTATGGCATTGTTATGCTAGGGGCTGTATTCAAAGCAATGTATACAGTATATACGTTGCTTTGCCTGCCCGTGCCATTCTGCCAACATATATCTGCGTGAGGCAGTCGGTTAAGGTAGCAATTTCACAGCAAGTCCACATATAGTTTATATATAGTTTATATACTTATGGTGACCCTTCAAAAGATATATCCAAAGTTACAAAAGGAAATTGACAGAGAAAAACCCAACAGATCAGGATTGAAGAGGTAGTAAACTCCATTTTGTCATAAAGCTTACCTGTAGGCAAAATGAATATTTCCTGAACGTGAACTGTTTAGGATAGGAGTGCCTAGCCATGTGGCCCGGGATGTCCTCTGATGTGGCCTGCCACCATCTTCTCTGGGATGGCGGGTCGGCAAGCCCAGATCACAAGTTCCCAACCCGCCATCCCTGAGCATTAGTGTGAAGAAAGGAGCAGGCACTTAGGGATGCAGAGCCAATGCTTCATGTATAGCGCCGGCTCCTGTCACAGGCAGAGTGATACCAAACATACTCCGCCTGTGACATGAGCCAGCACAATACAGCAAGTACTGGCTCTGCTCTCTACTGCAGCCGCATACTTCTTCCAACGACGACTCAATTCCTCCACCAGTATGCAGGCACACTATGCACTCACTATGCACTCACCAGACTTAGTTGACCCCTATTACAGGGAGTCAAATCCGCATATGAGTACACGAGATCACAGCATGGCACTCCAAAGCAATGCTGACATCCATTCAATGTAGATAAAGATACCATATTCAGAGCTCCAGTGTTACCATATAGAGATGGAGAGGAGAGAACAATCTCATGGTGTGTAGTATACATTTCAAAAAGGGTTATATTGCACTTACATCTATCATAAGTCTGGTAAGTGCATAGTGTGCCTGCATGCTGGTGTAGAGGAACCCTTCCTATATTCACTAAGGACGTTTCTCACGTTTGAGATTTATTAACCATTTGCCCACTGGGCACTTATACCCCCTTCCTAACCAGACCAATATTCAGATTTCAGTGCTCTCACATTTTGAATGGCAATTACACAGGCATGCAATACTGTACCCATATGAATTTTTTTCTTCATACATTTTGGCCAAAATGTATACTGCTACATATCTTTGGTAAAAATAACCAAAATCAGTGTATGTTATTTGGTCTATGTAAAAGTTATAGTCTACAAGCTATGGTGTCTGTGACAGGAGTCACTTTGGGTGGTAAGTTTGTGGAACCCAGAATCCCTTGGAGAGGTTGTGAAACCCTTGTTTCAGCACCCAAGGCCCCTCTTACTGTATGTATATTAGGAGCACAAGGTGACCGAGAAAATGGTAGACGACTACTTAATGGGCACTGAGAATGTGGTTTGGATTACTTCAAATGGAACAGTAATATTTATCCACAATATCTCCCAGGAAATATATAAAGACTAATCTGTGTTTGTTTGATTCTGAACTATACATGTTAATTGAAAGAGCTGGCCACATTGGCCTCTGTTCAATGTAGGAACCGGACAATCTGTTACTGGGGTCTCCTGCTATTGTCTGAAGGTGTTCTGTGTTTATACTTATGTTAATGTGTATTGTACCTTCTGAGATCAGAAGCTAGTTTTGTCGGCTAGTTTTGTACGATCTGCTATGAAATCAGACTGGAGGAGGCGGGATACTGACGAAGCACTCAAGCGGAGTGTGCAAAGGACTTTGTTACATTACCAATCACTGAAAACTGATCACACCTGATTTACTGATGGCTAGATATGTGCATTCCTGTTCGTACGAATGTTATTTTCGTACGAAAATGTTCATTTTCGTACCCGCAGAATAATGTGTGCGTACGAAAAAATTAAAGCACCAAAATACGAAAACGACAGGATTACGAATGAGCCGCATAACTAACAACCGCAAATACGAACGAACGATCCGACGAAAATACGACAAAACGAAAACAGCAAAAGAACGAAAATGACATCTATAACAAAAGACTTGCATTCTGTATTTTGTTTGAATCCTTGTTCTGTTCATATTTTGATTTTCAGTCGTATGTTCATATGACATCTAACAAAAGATTTTCATTCTGTATTTTGTTTGAATCCTTTTTCTGTTCGTATGTTCATATGACATCTATAACAAAAGATTTGTATTCTGTATTCCTTTTTTCTGTTCGTAATTTGGTTTCAAAATACAGAATACAAATCTTTTGTTATAGATGTAATTTTAGTTTTTTTGAATGGGCAGTGAGTGTAGTTAGTTAGTGAAGCAGCTTCTCTTTTGTGCTGAGTACAGTAGTACAGTAAAGCCAAATAAACTTTTCTGTGGATTTTCGTCTGAAGGGAGATCAGTTGGCCAGACTTTTGAACCTGGAACCCAAAAATGGTTTTCTGATGGAGTTTAAAAACGAAGGAACGTTCGGTAAAACGATCGTTTTTATGTTTGTTGTTAAAAAAGTCTGACCAAGTGTATGGGGCTTAACAATAGTTAATATGGATGAGCCGCGTGTTGAAAGTGCCGCTAATCCCGCGATATATTCACGAAAGTACAAAACGACGAAAATTCACGAAAATTATTGTCTAACAAGTAACGAACATGAATTAAACAGAATAACGAACCATCCCGCATGTACGAAAATAAAACGGTAACCAAAATACGAAACGATCGGAATACGAAAAAATCGTGTCGTACGAAAAACGAACGGGAACGAACAGGAAAACGGGCGTCTTACGAAAAACTAACGGAAACGAACCTACGGAACGATACGAAACGGAACAAAAAAAAACGATTTCTGTGCACATGTCTACTGATGGCCGATCTCACTTCTTAAGACACTAACAAGCCAGATAAGTACAAATACCCCCCAAATTACCTATTTTTGGAAAGTAGTCATTATAAGGCATGTAGTAAGAGGCATGGTGAGTTTTTTGAAGTTGTAATTTTTTCCCACAATTCTTTTCAAAATTAAGATTTTTTTTCACATGGCATATGCATTCTCGTAACTACACCCCAAAATACATTCTGCTACTCCTGAGTATGGTGATACCACATGTGTGAAACTTTTACACAGCCTGGCCACATACAGGGGCCCAACATGCAGAGAGAACTGTCAGGATGAGCACTGATGTGCATGGATGTGACACGGATGAACACTGATGTGGCATGGATGTGCATGAATGAGACATGTATGTGGCACACATGGACATGTATGAACATGTATGAGCATGGATGGCCATGGATGAGCATGGATGGCCATGTATGAGGCACAGATGGGCATGTATGAGGCACGGATGTATAAGCATGGATGGGCATGTATGAGCACGGATGGGCATGTATGAGCACAGCTAGGCATGTATGAGCACAGCTGGGCATGGATGAGCACAGCTGGGCATGGATGAGCACAGCTGGGCATGTATGAGCACAGCTGGGCATGTATGAGCACAGCTGGGCATGGATGGGCATATATGAGCACAGATGGGCATGTATAAACATGGGTGGGCATGAATGGGCATGTATGAGCATGGGTGGGCATGTATGAGCACATATGGGCATGTATGAGCATGGAAGGGCAGGTATGAGCACGGATGGGCATGTATGAGGCACAGATCAGCGCTGTGGGCACTTCAGATCCAGCCCACAGTGCTGCTAAACTAGATCCCTCCTCTCTTCACACTCTGTACCGATCAGTGCGAGGAGAGGAGAGAGCTCAACCGGATATGTGCCAGTTTGTTGACAAATGATCGCTCCGTCATTGAACGGAGCGATCATGTGGTAAAGGCCCTTTACCCCGATCCACGATGCAATGGGTCCAGAGAACCCGGAGATCACGGACACTTCTGGGTGCGCGCCCCAGGGGGCTTACGCGAGTTCAGGAGGACGCCTATGGAGGCCTTCCCAGAACTAGCCGACCATGCTGTAGTCATCATTCAGCTATGGCCCGGTCGGCAAGTGGTTGATGGACTTCACCGTTTTTATTAAATAATATGTACAATGTATAGGTTAATTCACTATGGTGATGTGAATATGGTAATTTATGATATATGAGTGTGTCTGTTTTTTTTCTTTCTCACATTATAAAGTGCATATCTCTATTGTACTTTATTCGTTTTTGGTGATTGTTTTTTTTTATTAATATTCATTTGCGTGGGTTTGGAACCTATTGGTCTCTTTTTCTATTCTGAGGTCGTGGCTGTCTGTAGATTTTGAGATTTTAGTGTTAGGGTGGACTTCTACTTTAATGTAATTTGAATAACTATGTAGCACCCTCTTCTTAGGTAGGTGCTAGAATTGAGATTTTGTCAGTGCAGGTAAATTTAGGCAGGCCTAGCTGAAGCTAGTCCTGTTTGTTTTATCTGTGGGGCTGGGAGTGGCTTAGAGTAGGCTGGTGACTCCCAGCTAGCTTCAGCTTTTGGTTACCGCCCTTCTGTTTCAAGAGGCTTCTAGAAGGAAGGAGTGGAGTAAAGGTGGAGCTGGCTGGGGTGTTCTAAGGAGCCCTGACCAATCCCCAACCTGTATTGGCAGGGGGCAGGCCTCCTTAAATACCTGGTCAGCCCTGCTGGGGAGGAGTTTTTCGGGTGGAAGAACTGGAGATGGAGTATTAGGCTGTCAGGGCCTTTAAGGAAGTCCCCCAGTCTGGGGGGGGGGGTGACTTTGAGCCAGGGGCTCGGATCTGAACAGAAACCCCACACAACCCAAGGAGTGTTCTGAACAGGAGAGGACAGTTAGGAATACTGCCGGGCAAGTCTCCAGGAGGGATCCATCAGGTGTCAGGTGGGATACATCACTCACTACAACTATAACAGAGGCTGAAGCATCATCCACCATATTGCAGGCTGTGTAAAGTATCGTAATTACATATTAGGATTCTGACCTGCAGTTTACATACATTGTAAGACAAAAGCATCTGGAGCGTATTTGTGAAATCTATATTGCAGCCAAATCAGTGGGTGTACGCGGCTTTCAGTTTGTACAACTGAGACAATATTGTCTATCAATGTCGCAGATGGACTGGCAAGACAACAGCTCATCTCTGCATTAGTTAGAACACATTTCTTCATATGATAGAGACAGTGAATGGAACAACCGGCACCATCTTCTAACATCTAAAATAAGGAGAACTCCTGGCTTTATATACTCTGAATACGGACAGCTTCCGACGTTGACGCCAATGTCATTTGCTTCTGAACTTGTCCTTTTTCTTTATAATGCAATGCCCCAAGCAAACCGCAACCGGATCCTGTCTAGAAATAACAATGTTAATGATGTAAGAGGGAATTTAACAGCGGGAGAACTTTTCATTTTGTGAGAGCAACATAAGAGGGCGATAAAAACACAGATGGCTCTTAGTATCCTAGACTCAACTGGTAAGAAGTAATTGCAATAGAAATATTATTGGGTAGTAATTCGACAGTACAAAAAATATATTATAGAGATTTAATAGCCTTGTGTAATAAAATAAATAAGAAGTGTTAATGTAGCTTTTGATCTTTTTTTATCAGCCACCTGCATGTCATTTTTTTTTTTTTAATCAGTGCCTCAACATTCCCAGATATTTATGAACTTGCTTCACCTTTTGAAAATTGTAAAAACGTCACATGAGTATTCAAAGAGCTGCCCCAATTTCCAGAATTCCGCTCAAGCTTAGTATGCATACACACAGTCACACAAAAGTTCTCTGAACTTTCGAGCGTTAAGAATGTGGTGACGTACAACACTACGAAGAGGCGAGAAAAATAAGTTCAATGCTCCCGAGCATGCGTTGAATTGTTTTCTGTGCATGCATATTTTTTTTTTCCATTGGAAATTCCATACAGACGAACGGTTTTCCGATAGGATTTTTTTTTCAGTCGGAAAAATTAAGGGCCAGATTCTCGTAGAACTGCGGTGGCGTAACGTATCCCGTTTACGTTACACCGCCGCAAGTTTTCAGGGTAAGTGCCTGATTCACAAAGCACTTACCTGTAAACTTGCGGCGGTGTATCGTAAAGACGTCCGGCGCAAGCCCGCCTAATTCAAATGTGGCGTGTACCATTTAAATTAGGCGCGCTCCCGCGCCGAACGTTCTGCGCATGCTCCGTTCGCAATTTTCCCGACGTGCTTTGCGCGAAATTACGGCGCCCCGACGTGTTTGTGAATGGCGACGTGCGTCACGTACTTACGCCGTACTTACGCCGGAAATTTTTTTTTAAAATTTGATGCGGGAACGACGGCCATACTTTAACATGGGCTGTGTAAAGTTAAGGCATGAAAAAACATGACTAACTTTGCGACGGGAAAAAAAGACTTGTGACGACGTAACGACCGCGCGTACCTTCGTGGATCGCCGTAAAACCTCATTTGCATACCCGACGCTGGAAAACGACGCAAACTCCACCCAGCGGCGGCCGAAGTATTGCATCCTAAGATCCGACGGTGTAAGTCAATTACACTTGTCGGATCTTAGGGCTATCTATGCGTAACTGATTCTATGAATCAGTCGCATATAATACTCTCAGAGATACAAAGGTGTATCAGGAGATACGCTGTCGTATCTCTTCTGTGAATCTGGCCCTAAGAACCTGCTCTTAAACTTTTGCCGGCAGAAATTCCGACAGCAAAAGTCTGATGGAGCCTACACACGGTTAGGAATTTCTGATGAAACGCTCACATCAGAATTTTGCTGGTGGAAATTCTGCTTGTGTGTATAGGGCATTAGATGTGATGGCTGCATTAGTTTCCCTTTTCAGGCTTTCTTCTATTTTCATCTGGTGATCCAACCAGTTAGTAAAAGTACCAGCTCTCTTGCAGATGTAGCAGTGTCAGGGATGAAACAAAACATTTAATACTGACAGGGGTGCTTAGAATAATTACTGGCATTTATTATATTATTAATTATATTTATGTAAAACCTTTATCCCAAAAAAATAACTAAAAAAAATTTTTTATCTGTAACTGCTTCTAAAGTATTCGCTGGAATTTAGCTTCAGTTTGATAGTGTATCTAAATCTGATAGTACATCCAACACTACTGTAGCACCCTGGAGTTTAGTCAGGGAGCTCCTCACAAATTTACTTGCCACAAGTAGTTATCTTGGTTGATTGTTAGAGATCTATTGATTTCCCCCTAAGCTTGGCCTTGTTGCACTTTTCTCTTCTACCACTAGATGGCCGGGTTTCTTGGTGGTACTAGATACGAGAAGGGCAACCCAAGGTCGGATTATGGGTATGTGGGTGCCCCAGCCAATGGGCAGGGGTTTTCTTGAATCCCTTGGCCTGTTAGGAGAACCTATATATTCGGGTGAGGTCAGGTAATATGTGTTCTGTGCCACCTGGATGGCTGTCTGGGTGGATGTGTGTCATATGCCCCGGGCTGCTAGGCCAGAGATTGGGCCTATCCCGGGGGCATCTGGCTGCTAGGCTGTCTAAGGGCCTATCCAGAAGTGAGAGAGCAGCACAGGGTTGGGATTGCGGCTTGCAGTCCAACCAGAAGTACCGGTTGTGCCGGCCGGAGACCCTGCCAATGGTCAGAGTTAGAAGGGAAGCTGTAGCTACGAAGGGACCAATCGCCTTTACCAGGGACCACAGCAATGCTGCATCCTGGCCTAGGCCAAAAAGACCCAGGCCTAGGGCAGCACTTTGCAGGGGGTAGCACAGGAAGAGTCCCCACCGGCTTGCGCTTCACTGTTAGTGTAGCGCCAGTCTTATGGGGCAGACTGTGCTAAGAGGCAAATTAGTGTAGCGCCCCCATAAAGTGGTCGCACTGCATCCTGAATGCGGGCGGCCGGCCGGCATTTCGCAACTGTATGTGGGGGCAGTGCTTCTAATTTTGACTGTCCTATCATCCTGGACCACAAACCTTCCTCACTTTGCTATGTATGTTCTGGTGCACCATTGGCATGGTTATATCTTCTTAGTCCTCTCCATAAATGTATCAGAAATGTGTGCTTTCTCTTGTTAAGAACTATATGCAACACTTATTTTTTTCATTTTGGATAGAGTAAGGGAGGGTTATAGCCCCTGTCAGTTTATTTTTTACCATCCCTGTCCCATTGCAGACATTTCCCTTCACTTCCTGCCCCATAGCCAAACAAAATCTATGCAAACTAAGGGATTCCATTGCCCCCCCAGGCCCTCAGAACTAGGGCGGGTCTTAAGTCTTAAACAGAAATGGGCGTGGCCTTGACAGGAAGGGGTGGGTCATATTTAAATTAGGGGGTGCAGGAGTTTAGTCAGGCCTAGGGCAGCACAAAACCTAAATACACTACTGGACCACAGTGAGTAACTGAAGTAAGTATGGAAACCACATTCTCACTAAAGGGCAGGGTGGAGAATCAGAAAACTTCAGGCGGTGATAATATCAGGGACCCTTGCAGAGCAGCCTTGTGTGCCAAGCCAGGGACCTCATCGGCAGTGGCATCTTAAGAGCATTATAGGCCCCCGGGCAGTACAGTGCACTGGGGCCCTGTCTACACAATCGTGCACGAGAATTTACTGACAAAAATCATGAAATTTACTGGCAGAACCACATTTATTTTACTGGCACTGCAAAAAAAAAGTACCTAAAATTACAGTTTTACAAATTTCTTCATTGACATGAAGGTTAGGTTACTATAACCCAGCCTTCTCAGAGTTTCCTCTTACATCAGAGTCTGCAGGATTCTCCCCTTACAGTGAAAGGGAACTCTTATGTAAAGGGGAACGCTGCAGATCATGATGTAAGGGGGAACTCAGATGTGGAGGGGGACTCTGGTGACCAGAGACTACCTTATATCAGAGTTCACTGCTTTCTCTTTACACCAGAGTTCCCACTTACATCAGGGTCCTTGCACTGTAAGGGGGAATCCTGCAGACTCTGATGTAAAGGGGAAAACCAGGAACTCTGATGTGTGGGGCACTCTGGTGACCAGAGACCACCTTCCGTAGAGTAAATACACTAAGATAAGGGGGGGTCACTAATATTTTTGTATTCACTCCCCCCTTACATCAGCAACCACCTGCCCCTTAGACTGGCCTGGCGGCGCTATTACTGACCTCCTCTCAGGTGCAACATGCACGGCTCAGTCAGATGGCTCCAGCTTGGCTGCTCTGGTTTTATCCTACTGTCTCCTCATGTCTGACTTCTCCCGTGACCCCCATCCCGGAGGCGCTCCCACTCTTGACTCCTCTTCAGACTCTTCCTCAGACTGTAGACGCGATACAGTTCTACAGTTCTGACCCGCTGCTCTCCACCATTTTTTACTAGGGTTGCTGGTCAGCCGATGGGGGCCCCCCAGGCAAGTGGGGCCCCCGGGCAACTGCCCAGCATGCCCAATGGAAAAGACAGCCCTGCTCATCGGTCATCAGGGGTGAAGCTTGAGAAGTATCTGGAGTGCCAAGCTAGGGACCCAGCAGGGAAGCATGGGTGACACTTTAGGGAAATACCACAGGGAAGATTGGAGGAGCTCAAGGGATTCAAAGTCAGTGAATCAGTGGGTCTAGTGAGAAGGTTGGCATGTGCGTTTCAGAGCATCACACAGTTTTCTTTTATATATATTTTTTTTACTTAACTTCATTTGAAGTGCAGATAGTTGCACTTCATTCATGTCATCTCACAGCAGCTTGGTGTGTTGAGCTGCTGTGCAGTGACACTGACGTGTGATTCCATCCAGTGCACTACGATAACATGCAGCATGCTTCGGGGCAGATCCACAAAGGAAGTACGCCGGCGTATCTACTGATACGCCGGCGTACTTTAAAATTTCCCGCGTCGTATCTTTGTTTTGAATCCTCAAAACAAGATACGACGGCATCTGGGTTAGATCCGACAGGCGTACGCCTTCGGATCGTAGATGCAATTCTTCGGCGTCCGCTGGGTGGCGTTCCCGCCGTAATCCGCGTCGAGTATGCAAATTAGCTATTTCCAACGATCCACGAACCTACGAGCGGCCGCCGCATTCTTTTACGTCGTTTCCGTTCGGCTTTTTTCGGCGTATAGTTAAAGCTGCTATTTGGTGGCGTACGCAATGTTAAGTATGGCCGTCGTTCCCGCGTCGAATTTGAAAATATTTTATTTTGTTTGCGTAAGTCGTTCGTGAATGGGACTGGACGTAATTTACGTCCACGTCAAAAGCACGGCGGGAAATCTAGGGACGGCGCATACGCAGTTCGTTCGGCGCGGGGACGCGCTTCATTTAAATGAAACACGCCCCCTACTCACCGATTTGAATTACGCGCCGTTACGCCGCGAGAGATACGCTACGCCGCCGTAACTTACGCCGCAAATTCATTGTGGATTTGAAAGTAAGCCAAGTAAGTTACGGCGGCGTAGCGTATCTTAGATACGCTGCGCCGGTGCAGATCTTTGTGAATCTGCCCCTTCATGTTTATTTAAATTTTTTTGCACTTGTCAAATAGATATAATAAAACTCTTTCATTGGTATATTTAAAAGTCATTTGTATTAGAAACTTTTCGATGAGTACAATACAGGAAAGCACTTACCATCTTCACCCACAAGTATAAGCAAGCATATTGGTCAGGTAATCAGCAATATCAAAAAAATTAGCTAAAAGGAGCTGGCCTAATGAATAGATAAGAAAAAGAATAGTCAACATTCCTAGGTAACTGTCTGGTCAACAGTCCGTATAAGGCAATAATCTTCAAGATCTTAAGCTACAGTGAACGCATGCAGCTAAAAGGTAATGGCCTACTGTGCAAAAGCCTATAATTCTGTTTTCACAAAATGATCAAACAGGTATTGTAGACTAAGGCAAAAATAAGATATGGGGAGATTAAAAGAAAAAAAAGTGGACAGGGGAAAGATGTAGCAAAAGAAAGGAAAGGAGTACAGATTAGAGTAGAGGGGTACAGGCAGGGCAGGACTTAGGGTGGTGGGGGCCCCTGGGCTTGAGTGTTGAAGGGGCCCCCTGGAGCCGAGAACTGGGCGGGGGTCGAAGATGTTGAGCGAGGGGGGGATCATATTTGTTGAGCGGGGGGGTGCGCATTGAAGTTGTTGAGCGGGGGGGCGCATTAAAGTTGTTGAGCGGGGGGGGGGGTGCACGGAATGTGTCAGCTTTCTTCCCTTCAGCAGACATCCACACATCGCTCTGGTTCTTCCTGGGGGGGTTTTGCAGTTGTTGAGCGGGGGGGAGTGCCTCTCACCTGTGCCGACAGCCGGGGCCACAGACTGTCATTAGCCCGGCTGTCGGCTTTCTTCCCTTCAGCAGCAACAGTCCTCCACACACCGCTCCGGTTCCTCCTGCTTCCGTGCTGCCTCCTCTTGCAGGGCGGGAAATTAACCCTTTCGCGGGACTGCGGGAAGAAGCTGTCTGTGTGGGTAAGTCCCGCAGAATCCGTGCGTGTTGGGAGGTATGCGCAGGGCCGCCATTACTAGGGTTGCCATCTGTCCAGGAGTCACCCGGACAGTTCGGGTTTGGGATCTTGTGTCCGTGTTTCAGTCTGCCTGAAACCCGGACACATTATTTAGACTGGGCTGTGGCTCCCCAAGTAACTGAGGTAGTCACACAAAAATCTGTTGCCATCTGGGAGATGCGGGCCGCTGTCTGGGGGCAGGTTTGGCATCACTGAGGGGGAGCCACGATGTCAGCAAGAGCAGTTTGGCCACACCCACTGTTTGCCGCAGCGCACTGCATTACCACTCTCCTTGAGGCACCCAAAGGTGCCCCAGGTCTTTTATAATCCTATTGTGTATACTACGAAAAAAAATGTGCCCTGTGCCGCTAAAGTGTTCGGGTTTGGCTTGAAGAAAAGGTGGCAACTCTACACCTTTACACAGCTTAGGGCATGGGCCCCCTGGAGCAGAGAACCGGGGGGGGGGGTTCTGCCGCCTGAAATTGAGAAGCGGGGGGGCTTCCGCAAATTGAGAAGCGGGGGGGCCTTTACAAAAAAAAGAAGAAATAAAGAAAAAAAAAAATATATATATATATATATATATCTATATATATAAAACTCAATGTGTGTATGTATGTTCCAGCATCACGTCCAAACGGCTAAAGATATTAACATGAAACTTGGCACACATGTTACTTATATGTCAGCAACAAACATAGGATAGGTGGTTTAACCCTTACCCACCCCCATTTGCCATGGTCGGGGTTTTCCTTTAAAGTCCCATTCAACTCTATGGGAAATACATGTTACTTCATAACTTCCAAACGGCTGTAGATATTTCGATAACACTTGGTCACATGTTACTTATATGTCCACTTAAACTATAGGATAGTTAATTTATCCCTTAACTACCCCCATTTGTGAGGGTCGGGTTTTTGTTTAAAGTCCCATGCAAATCAATGGGAAATGTATGTTCCCACATAACTTCTGTACGCCTGGAGATATTTCAATAATACCTGCTACCGGGGCCGCCATCAGGGGGGTACAGGCATTACACCTGTAAGGGGCCCGGAGGTCCCCAGGGGCCCGGATGGCAGCCCCCTAAAAAAAAAAAAAAAAAAAAAAATTTTTTTTTTTTTTTTTTTTTTTTAGGGGTCCGGAGGTTCCCAGGGGCCCGGAGGCCCACAGGGCCCCAGATGACAACCCCCCATTTTTTTATTTATTTTTTATAAAAAAAAATATATATTTTTTAATATATTTCTATTTTATTTTTTATTAAAAGGGACAATTTTATTTTTTATTTTTTAGAGGTCCGGAGGTCCCCAGGGCCCCGGATAGCAACCCCCCTTTTTTTAATTTATTTTTTATAAAAAAATATATATATATTTTTAATATATTTTTATTTTATTTTTTATTAAAGGGCCAATTTTTTTTTTAGGGGTCCGGAGGTCCCCAGGGGCCTGGAGATTTCCAGGGCCCCGGATGACAACCCCCTTTTTTAAAAAAAACAATCTTTTATATATATATATATATATATATATATATATATATATATATATATATATATATATATATACATATACATATATATATATATATATATATATATATATATATATATTTATATTTTATAAATGTTTATTTTTTTTATATTTTTTCTTTATTTTTTTTTACTAAAGGGCCCAGAGGTTTCTTGTTTTTATTAAAGGGCCCCAGATTGCAACCCCACTTTTAAAAAAAAAAAATATATATATATATATATATTTTTTTTATTAAAGGGCCCCCCCGCTCAAATCGCGGCAGCCCCCCCCCCCCCGCTTCTCAATTTCAGGCAGCAGCACCCCCCCCCCCCGGTTCTCTGCTCCAGGAGGGCCCATGCTGTGTAAGGGGCCCCATAATTCCTGATGGCGGCCCTGCCTGCTACACATATTACTTATATGCCAAATAAAAATATATGACAGTTAAATTAACCCTTACCTACACCCTTATATAAAAGATGGGTATATTTATATTACTATGATTTTCCTCCCCAAAAGGTTAAGATAGGAACACCGGGCAACGCCGGGTATTCAGCTAGTATATATATATATATATATATATATATATATATATATATATATATATATATATATATATATAAAGGGACTTCTGGGCCCTTTAATAAAAAGAAAAAGGGAACCTCATGATTTGGAAGTGATGTTGGTACATAATAAAATGATGGTTTTGAATCCACTTCTTTAAATATTTTTATTTTATGACCCAGAACAAGCATGCAGTAAATGAAAATTAGAAAAAAAATCAGAATTTCTGATTTCTCTATTTCTTCCTGCTCAGTGGTTCAGAAATTATGAAAATCAATTCATTAGCATGCAAGTCAACAAAAGGAGAAGAAGAGGTCAGCAATAATAATCTACATATTTTTCTTGTGACAAGTTTTTTTTTTTTTTTGTTGTTAATTGGATAATGACAAATTATCTTTTTCATTATATTAATACTATTTATATAAGTGCCTAAATCCTGATAGATAAAATTATAGATTTTCTTGTGCATCAGTTCAAAATTTGGAGGCAATGTTGGCGCACTTAGTTACACAAATTATGTTTCTGGATCCACTTTTTTTTAAAATATTTATATTTTATGACCCAGAATGAGCATGCTGCAAATGAAAGTCAGATTAAAATCAGAATTTCTGATCTCTCTACTTGTTCTTGGTCAATGGTTTGGAAATTATATAAATCAATTTATTAGCATGGAAGCCAGGAAAAAAGATGGTGAGGTCAGCCATGGGGTAGCCTACATAATTTTTATTAAAAGTTATTTTTTTGGATACTGATAATTTATTTATTGTGTTATAATATATTATTATTAATCATATGTGTACCTAAAATTTTGTTGGATAAAATTATAGATTTTCTATATGTATTAGTTCATGATTGGTAGGCAATGTTGGTGCACCTACATAATATAAACATGTTTTTGGATCCACTTCTGTAAATATTGGTATTTTATGACCCTATCACGTAGATAGGGTCATAAAATGCAAAATACAGATGTAGACTCTCTATTTACAATTTGTTCTCCATTTCCCATATAATTGTGCCTTGTAGGCATATCAGGGCTTGTGTCATCAAAAGTCAGTATATGTTGTAGACCAGACCCCTGTATGCCGCACCCATAAAGCAAAGCTTTTTAAAGAGGGTAAGTGAGGAGAAAGTCAGACTGGAGGAAATAGATTTTGCAAAATGTTTTATTTCACGATAACTAAACAGTACTCTGGGTGGCAATTTGTATCACTCTCATAGGGTAGCAAAAGGAAGGATTGTTATGGTATGCATATCTATGATATTACCAAGATGGAAGAGACATTTAAGTTTCCATGGTAGTACCATGTGTTATGCAAGACTGTCGAATATGGTTAGGGTTTAAATAAAGAAGACTAGAGGAGACATGGAAAATACTAGATGGAAATTGCAGGTGCTCAGGATCTCTTTAGTAAATTACAATGCAGAAGAAGGTCTAAATCTTGAAAACCAGCACAGGATCCTCATAGCAGAGAATTACAATGGACATGAGTGAGTGAGTGAGTGAGTAAGTGAATAACTTGTATAGCGCTACAAATGCGAACTGAATCGCCTCAAGCAAGGCGCTTTGCTGTCAGAATGTTTATACTGAAATAATAAAATAGTATTGTATTTATGAAAATATGCAAATCTTGTTTTTGGGAATGGTATGGTAATAAGGATAATTCACATTTCTATTATTCAAGTTCTTATAACAAAAGACCACATTTCAATTCTTGAATAACTGGGTATGTTTCAGACTTGGTAACTTGTGAATATCCTTCCATGTTTTCACGGAAGGTGTAAACAAATGTTGTTTACCTTAAGGCCCCTTTCACACTGGGGCGGGAGGCGCGGTGGCGGTATAGCGCCGCTAAAAATAGCAGCGCTATACCGTCGGAATTGCCGTGGGATTTGGCCGCTAGCGGTGCGGTATTAACCCCCGCTAGCGGCCGATAAAGGGTTAATACTGCCCACAATACGCCTGTGCAGAGGCACATTGCGAGCGGTATTAACGTGGTTTCCCATTGTTTTAAATGGGAAGGAGCGGTGAAGGAGCGGTATACATACCGCTCCTCTCACCGCTCCAAAGATGCTGCTTGCAGGAGATTTATTTCTCTCCTGGCAGCGCATCGCCTCAGTGTGAAAGCCCTCCGGCTTTAACATTGAGGTTGCTGGGCAGGAGTTTTTCAGGTGGTATAGCAGCCTGAAAAACTCTTCAGTGTGAAAGGGGTCTTACTACGGTGTGATCTCTTCTCAAAACAAACAGACCTCCTTACACTCTTAGGCCCCATACTCACGACCAAACATGTCTGCTGAAACTGGTCCGCGGACCAGTTTCAGCGGACATGTTCGTTCGTGTGTAGGCAGTAACGGACAGGATTCCAGCAAACATTCGTCGGCCAGACCGTTTTCCAACGAACAACTGTTTCCTGGTCTTGCTTTAAAACAGTCTGCTGGAATCGTGTCCGTCAGACATGTTCGGTCGTCTGTACACAAAAGCAGCGTACAAAAACCCCGCGCATGCTCAGTCCAAATGAGGAGACGGGAGCGCTCGTTCAGGTAAAACTCGCGTTTGTTTGGGATATGGCACATTCGTCATTAGAAACCTTTTATTCTAGCAAGAGAACAATGTCTTAAAAAGGCGCACTAAACCACATTTTCTTGCCTCGTTTTATTAATTCTTCTCTTGCTAGAATAACCCCGTTCTCTTGCTGATGCAATTTCAATAGAGTTGTCCCATACTGAAATGTCACATTTCTTGCTTGTGATGTAATCTTTTAATAATGTTTTCTATGCCAGACGTGTGTTTTGGTTGGTGGTCCTCCATAATTTATATTAGTCATTTTTGTAAAGGAATGTGCATCTTTTTTTTTTTTTTGTTGTTTCTAGTTATGTCACCATTTAGTTTAATTTTTTTTAACATGTTATTTTTTTTTTATTTTTTATTTTTTTTTTTTGTGTTTCATTTGAGAATATTAAACCATGTTGGCACACCAAATGTCCCCCCCCCCCCAAGGAGTGTGTCCTTTGAAAATGACCCATTGTATATTTATTAAAGGTTTGCTGCCTAATAATCCCCACAGTATAACTAACAAACAATAGACATGTTTTCAAATGAAAGTAAAAAAGCCTTTATTTAGGCAAATGTCATCACAAAAAATAAACAGAACGGCAGCACTAGAATAGATAGCAAACTATATGCAAACTTGCATTTCCAACATGGTGAAGGATAAACTTCCAAGCCTCAGGAGCGAAACCCAAAAATATGAAGCAGCAGCACAGAAACAAAGGAACCCAAACTGTGGTAGTCCAAACAATATGTCCTTTATGTGGAAGGAAATGGAAGGCAGAGAATCAACGTTTCCTCCTCTTTCCAGCCTTCCCTCCAGGCAGCCTTCCAGCGGATCTAACACGGGCTCTTGCAGGTGGGGTCGATGTGGCAGCAGGAGGATGGTGTTCCGCAAGCCGGGCCGGGTCACATAGCCCAGTGTCTGGGGTCAGCAGGCCCTTCTGCATCCACCAAAGGACCTGGTTCATCAGGGCCTTTGCCAGTCTTCTCTGGTCCTCCTCCCCTTCATTCAAATCGTGGGCCAATGAGGCACTGAAGGCCTCTGTGGGGTTGAGGGGGGCCCTCATGATGGCGCTTGCCTCCTGTATCATGCGGAGGCTTGCCTCCTCCACAGGCCTCAACTGCCTCCTTCGGCCTGATGGCCTCACCTGGGGGGGAGAAGACTGGCTGGTGGTGGTTCTCCTGGCCGGGGGGACCTGCTGCAGGCCACTGGGCCCAGCCTCCTCCTGGCTGCCACTGACCCCGGCCTCCTCCTGGCTGCCACTGACCCCGGCCTCCTCCTGGCTGCCACTGACCCCGGCCTCCTCCTGGCTGACAGACACCTGAGGATCTGCCACCTCCTGGCTGATCTCTTCTTCCTGTGTGGGAAAAAAAAGGACATTTTTTACAATTTCGCTAAATAAAACCACACTCATTTTCATGCTTTTCGTTTAGTATTTTCTGTTCATTATTACTTGATACACTCTACTTCTGACCCCTGCAGTTGTCATCCCTGACACCTATTTGTCTGTACACCTTTTTTTTTGCTTTTTCCCAGCTTGGCTTTTCTTTTACAATATCAAATCATTAATCCACCAAGAATTATTTACGCCAGAAATATAGAGGAAACTACTATACCTCCTCATCGAAGGGTGGCAGATCTGCATCTCTGTCAGCCAGGCCCTCTTCCTCCGACTCTGCAGGGCTGTGGTCATCTGGGGAATGT
This sequence comes from Rana temporaria, assembly GCF_905171775.1. NCBI lineage: Eukaryota > Metazoa > Chordata > Amphibia > Anura > Ranidae > Rana > Rana temporaria. The sequence continues at coordinate 29,491,991 of NC_053491.1, forward strand.
CCGCTGGAAGGTAGCATGGAGGAAAGGTTGGAAGAAAGACTCGACATCGTTTTCCTGCCTTCCATTTCGTCCCGCAAAAAAGCAATCTGTTTGTAATACCACAGTTTGGGGTTCCTTGCTTGTGTTGCTGCTGCTCCAATTTTTTGCTTTTATTAGCTTTGTATGCTCTCCTGTATGTGCTTCTGAGGTTGGCAAGTTTATCCTTCACCATGTTGGCAGTGCATCCTGGCACCCATGTTTGCATATAGTTTGCTAGCTCTTCTAGTGCTGCCGCTCGTACATCTTTATTACAATATAAAGAGTGCTTGGAATTCCACAGGATGGGCGTGTCCTGATATTTTTGGAGTAAGGCCTCTATAGCTTCCTTTGTTTGTAGGAGGTCCATTTCACTTTTGAAAAATGATATTTCTTTTTGAGTCTAGATTCGCAAAACATAAACCAAAGAAAAATAAATATTCAAAAGGATCAGCGTTGACCTTGATATAATATGTGTCTTCAAATTTATTACCTATATCTAATTACAAACACAGTCTCTCTTGTTTAAACAATGATTGGCAGCTCGGCCGCATTGGTGTACCAAACATTGATTTGCTAGATGCAGAGCCATTGTTAACATTGCAGTAAATATTTTTAATATAGAAAAATAAACAATGCTTACAAATGACAGTATTCATCTAGGCACTCTTTCATGTGTAAATCTCATGCCCCTGACAATGGATGACATAAAAGACACTTCCTAATGACCTCTGTACAACCAACACTTGAACAATACTTTGCCTGATCTGAATACACCATTCAAAAACTTGTCAATGAGGTACAGCATTGTTCACATCTCGATTTTGTGAGTTGTCCAAAAGCATTTGGATACCAAAATAACATTGTGGTACCCCATAGACAGAATAGCTTAAAAAGGGTGCAACCAACAGCCCAAACCCCCATCCCATGTGTCTACATTTTCCAGGCCTCTGCTGATCCATTTTTAATTTCCTTACCTTCCTGTCTCTCGCTCCTCGTTTCTCACGCTCGCCTAATTACCGCGTAAGATGCGTAATCACGGCGTGCACCTTTTAAACACTCCGCGTATTTATTAAACCCCGCCCTCGTCACCTTTGCTAGGCCCCTAATCAATGAGTTTAGGAAATATGGCGTTAACTGTGTATGTTCTGGATGCGCTCGAAGATTCTCCGCGTAACCTACGTAAACACGTTGTTTGCATTCTCTACACTCCGCGTATGTATTAAACGCCGCCCTCTTCTCCGCCCATGGCGTAACAATTCATCTTTTCCACGCCCATAATCTCTGTGGGAAAGGAAAGATGGCGATGTCACACGAGCGGGCACGATGCTCTCATGCCACAAGTGAAGGGACAGAGGCAGGGACGTCAGGATCAAGGCCAAGAAGATACAAAGCCACTAATATGCGGTTCCAGGAAATGGTGGAGTTAGTTTACATCATGCGAAAGAAGGACTATGATGGTGAATTAGGGCCATACAAGACCCCTAACCGCCGAAAGGCACATATTATGGACAAGGTGGCGAGGAGAATGCAGAGGATGTTTGGGATCACCAGGTCCAAGGAACAGCTGAGGAAACGCTGGTCAGACTTAAAATTGAGGGAGCCACATCAGATGAAGAAAATACTTAAAATTCTGCGTAAAAGTAAGTAAATATATATTGGGGTTGGGGGGGGGGTGGGTGATTGTCTGCAATAATGTGTTGCCATGTATATTTCACTATCTGCCTCCTTGGCCTGCTTGTAATTTTAAAGACATGTTGTCATTTATTTTTTAGGACATAAATAACTACATATTTACAAATAGTGTTCTTAGTAAACCACGTAACATCACATAGTTTATCAGAAAGGCTCGGTTATTCCAGGAACAACACACCTGGACATGGCTCACTGGCCAAAAACTTTGTTTGTAAACATTGTGTAAAAGCTAGTTCTAAAAAATAAAATTTGGAGAATGGGAAAGGCAAACAGGATTCATTCTAAAAACAGTGGTAATAAAGCAGATGTTTTCACATCTGCAATGCAGAGCACCTGTGTCTCCCCAAATCAAAAATGGGTTTTGGTAGGGTCTCCCAGAAATACTGTTTAGGGGGGACATCCATGTGTGTCACTTTGCTAAAAAGGGGCAGGATCAGAGCTTGCCATAGAAGTAATTCCAAAATGTAGGTTTGGTGAAAGATAAAAGTAACTAAATGAAAGCATCTAAGCAATGTGTGCGATTTATGCTCTCCAATATCTGTGTGCTGATGAGTCTACATTATTTTTTTGTTATTTAAGGGGAAAGAAGTCGCCAGCATTTGGAGGAGGCAGAGAGGGCCAGACAAGGCCAAAATCTTCCATCTCAACATGTGGAGGAGGAGGAGGATGTGGAAGGAGAAGAGGATGTGGAAGGAGAAGAGGATGTGGAAGGAGAAGAGGATGTGGAAGGAGAAGAGGATGTGGAAGGAGAGGAGGATGTGGAAGGAGAGGAGGAAGGAAGAAAGGAGGAAGGAAGAGAGGAGGAAGAAGTAATTTTGGACTTAGAATTTATAGCAGATGAAGGGCAAGTGGCGGAAGAACAATTTGGCGAATTGAAAGAAGGTGGATTGATGGATGAAGGAGGAGTCGAAGATGATGGGGAAGTGGTGGAAGAAGGAGGAGTGATAGAAGATGATGGGGAGGTTTTGGAAGAAGGAGGAGTGATAGAAGATGTCGAAGAGGTGGAAAGGAGAAGCCCATCAGGTCAGTGTCACCCTAGCTTGATTAAAAAAAATAGATAGGCCTCATCGAAAAATAATTTTGGAAATGACCATTTTTTTTTTTTTTAGGGGAGGAGGATGGTGTGTCAATATTTTCACGTGCAAGTGCTGCTATAATTATTCAGCAGGTAATGGAGTGCAGCACTGAAATGCACAATATGCGTGAAAGGATGGTTGTCATGGAACAGAATGTAACAAATGTCCTTTTGGAATGCAGCACGGAAATGGACAATATGCGGCAAAGAATGATGGTCATCGAATCTAATTTTAAAAATATTATTGACATGATGGGCCGTGTCAAAGACTGAAACACCCCCCGCCCATCCCCCGCCCCCACAAACATTTTTACTGTTTTAATAATGAATACGCCAAAATTTGAAGATACACACACAGTGTGCCAACATGTGCTATCTGCCATCACAGAATATCTAGTGTTTGTGCTTTGTGGGTCCAACCCCCTCCTCCATCCTCAAGTAGTTGAGAGGAAGGGTTTGCTCCCACAAAACACAGACATTGATCACCCATGATGTCAGATAGCACATGTGGCCATTTGTCTGTTGAACCAATGACATTTGGCGAGTTTGCACTGAATGTGTGTATCTTCAAATTTTGGCGTGTTCCAGTGTGAAAGCACACCATGACTGACTGCTGTTGTGAGTTTTTATATTTGTATAATTTTATTTTTTTACTTTTTGACCATGTTGTACATTTTTGGATACTATAAAGTTTAGACCATAAAGAATAAACACCGAAAAAAAATTCAAAAGATATATATATAGAATTATAAATCTCTCTAATCACTGAATTTAGTGAAGTCGAGATTTGAGTCCTAAATCTCCACAACAAATATTCGTATTTAAAAACACACCAAAAAAAAAATAAAAAAATATAAAAAAAAATTGTAAAAAATATTGGTTTTTGTGCCGAAAAAATATGCCGAGAATAAAAAATACTAAGGCGGTAAACACCCCACCAAAAATATTCTATATATATATATATATATATATATATGTAAACAATAAATCGAACTATATTTGATAAACAAAACTGTGAACTTGTTAAAAAATGTATAATCTTCATAATATTTTTTGTTGAATTACCTGAAAAAAAAAAAAAAAAAAAAAAAATTTTTGTAGACTCCTAAGTACAAAAGCAGGGAGTAATGAAAAAAATATAAAATAATTTTTGGGGTCATGAACAAGCAAAAATTAAAAAAATTTACCTCCAAATTTTAAAATGGAGTTGCTTCTTATTTCTAGACTCAATACCCTGTTTGTAGATGAGTGAATACTGTGCAAAATGTGGTTATTTACTAAAAGTGGAGAAATCAATTATGCAGTAAAATTGAAGAAGTTAGTTAGAGAACCAGGAAGACAGATAAAAAGAGAAAAAGCATTAATGACAAACAACTGTATAAAGTCCAATGGTCTAATTATTTATTATTTGTGAGAATATTCCTTCTTTGGGGGCCGAATTAGAAAGAAATATGATCTGGCATAGCAATGGCCCCCCGACCCATGAAGTACTCAACATATTTGTCGCGTACCTCACGAGCTGATTGGGGGGGCCAAGCCAGCGCGACCAGTGTCCAGCCCGGGAAGGGGATCTGAGGGTAGTCTTGCCTCAGAACCGATGTCGGGTAGGTACGTCTGGGAGTGCCTGCGTAAAAAGTTGTGCAAAATGCAGCAGGCAAATACAACGTGTCCAATTTATATTCCGCCAGATGTATCGATGTCCTGAACAGGCGGAACCGGTTGGTGAGTATCCCAAAGGCATTCTCGACTACCCTCCGAGCCCTGGCCAACCGAAAATTAAACACACTCCTCTCTGAGGTGAGGGTACTCTGGGGAAAAGGCTGCATGAGGTGAGGACCAAGCCCGAAAGCCTCGTCCGCTAGGAACACAAACGGAAGTCCTTCCACATTCTCTTCATCTGGTGGCAATGCCAGACCACCAGCTTGGAGACGATCATAGAAATCAGTCCGTGCGAACACTCCCCCATCAGACATCCGGCCATTCTTCCCCACGTCCACATATAGAAACTCATACTGTGCCGACACCACCGCCATCAACACAATACTATGATAACCCTTGTAATTATAATAGTAGGACCCCGAGTGGGGTGGGGGCACAATGCGGACGTGTTTCCCATCTATTGCTCCACCGCAGTTTGGAAAATCCCACCGCTGGCAAATTGGGAAGCCACAGACTGCCATTCCTGTGGTGTGGAGGGTAGCTGTGGGGACAAACAAAAAAAGAGATTTAGTACTTTGGAACAAAAACATCCTACAAGCATCCTTGTGACACTTCACAGTATTAAAATTGCATTATAAAAATGTGCATGGAGAATTTGGGACATTAAATATATAGGGCCACTTCATTAAGAGACTCCACAGCCCTCTGATGGGGACAATAAAAGGTCGAATGGGGGGGGGGGGACACAAAAACCAAAAAGTCCTGTTTTAAAAAATGGCAAGGTGGGTTTGTCCCTAGGATAGCATGCTGGACAGGTTAATATTGGGTAAGGGACAAATATGCAGGTAGGTCAAGAATAAAACATGTAAAGCTTATATCAACATGCATAGGGAGAAAAGGGAACGTTAGTTAAACACACAGCATATCTGGGAAATTAAAAATAAAGTTAGTTGGCCACATTATTACAGCCAGGAAACTTACCTTAATATACTCCTCATGCAGAACTTTGATGATGGCAGCACACGTGTCCGGTATGATGACCCCAAGCGCCTGCGGAGAGATGCCTGTTGAGAACTTGAGGTCCTGCAGGCTCCTCCCAGTCGCCAGGTACCGCAACGTGGCAATAAGCCTCTGCTCGGCCGTGATGGCTTGGCGCATCACAGTGTCCTGCCTCGTGATATAGGGGGACAGAAGTTCCAGCAGACTGTTGAATACGGGGTCCGTCATGCGGAGAAAATTCCTAAAGTCATTAGGATTATTCTCCTGGAGTTCCCTAAGCAGAGGCATATGTGAGAACTGGTCACGCTGGCGCAACCAATTCTTGGTCCAGAAACGCCTCCGCCCCCTGTTTCTGGCCAAAGTACTGGAATAATGAACATATCCAGCAGCCATCCCATAAACAGCACCAACTCGCGAAAATTGACGCTGCTGCTCCATCATGGCTTCAAACCGGCCGGCTGGTCAGTCAAGAACACACTCAAACAGAAAGCACTCGCAAATCCAGCACTACCTGCGACAAACGCGTGACAAACAGATACGAGCGCACAGGATGCAACTGCTAAAGCAGAAACAACCTGCTAGCCTATAGCCGAATGACAACTACGTTACCGCAAGCACACGCACTGAACCCGTGAATACACGCTGTCAAAGCCTGGAGACCGAGAAGCGCGAATCAGCTCTAACCAAACCTTCACTAACACGAGCAAACCCGTAACTAGCAAAAGAGGAACAGAGGGCGGCGCCATTAAGTTTGGTCTTCCCCTTTATAGTGACGTCGTACGTAGTTTACGTGCACGCGTTCCGGTACGACGGTAATTTGGTCCGCTGGTGTGTACAAGCCAGCGGAACCAAACAAAAATCAGCCTTGTACGCCGGAAACTGTCCGGCAGACAGTTTTCAGCGCACAGATCCGGTCGTGAGTACAAGGCCTTAAGCATGCATAGACCAAGTGTCATATTGTACACAGCTTGACAATACAATCAAGGCTTCTGTTAAATTTAGAGTGAATCTATTTTACACAGGCATCATCATAAAAGCAGTGTACAACTGTTGGCATTTAGCTTTTTAAAGACAAACAAAACTGTGTATGTCCCTTTATATTTGGAATATAATTATTTCATACTGCAGTTAAAAATAATATAAATCCAATTTGCTTTGCCATATTTTATTTAAATGTTTTTAATAATGGTTATGCAAAACAATTCAGTTACCAAAAGCGTATACATTAAAAGATTTATACTTTACCAGGTTCTGTCTTTTTGAGAAGCCTCACGTGATATGATGAGCCCCAAGGGGACTCCTTTCAACCTTCCTTCTACATTTCTGCATTTCTAGATCTCCTCCTCAGATCTTAGAGCCTCCTCTCTCCTTCCGAGATCCCTGTCAAATTCCCATGTAGAGCCAGTTCCCTGGAGCTATGTATAACACCTTTTTTATCTCACCCAAAAAGTGTGTGTGTGTCTCACAACTATGTAATGGATGTTGTCATATGACGATATGTTATTGTAGGTTGCCTTGACAACCAAGGATGCGGCCATCTAGAACAATATCAATTTAAACCTATAGGGGCAGTAGTGTATAAGGAATGACTCCCAATGTTAGGGTCACCGAGGCCTAATATAATTTATGACCCCTTTTGACCTAAGCTTAGAAAAACACAATTGTCAAATACTGTCAAAACATGTGTCAACTATCCCAGCCACACTGGCAATTTCTTATAAAAAATATGAAAAATTATACAATATGCGACTTTATATGTAAATGAATATAAATTCTTTTAACCCCAAATGTTCTGACAATGCTGTATAAATTATTACTCAAAAAACAGAGTAAACCAGAGCATCACTGGTCTCAGTGGAGCTGCATAGTAATATTTTATAATGTTAGGAATTGCTACTACTGGAATTTAAGTCACATAAGAACAGTTTTTGCAACTGCCATTTGTTGTCCCCAATCAGAACATCAGCAGGTCTTGTTGAAACTTCTTGAGATGGGACAGGGGGAAAAGAGTAAAGCAAGATGGTAATTTTGACGGATGCAATCCTGCCCATTCAGGTAATATGATGTAATTTCCATTTTATGCAAAAGCAATCTGAGTTCACAGAAGTGACTCGGCTAGTTAGCATCAAATAACATTTAAGTCATCAGGCTGATGCCGAGATAGTGGATGTATTGGAAATTTCAGGCGAAATGGTAGGCGGAATGAAGCGTTTTTAGAGTTTAGTGTTTTTGGTTGATAGGTAGGGCTTCATATTTAGAATCAACAATTTTATAGACTGATAGGGCCACAAATGATATAATGCAAACTTGTAAGGTTGGTAGGGTGGTTAGGTGTTGCTTCATATCTCGAAGTATACCGAACTGCGAAAAGTGACCGTTTGATAGAATGATTGAGGATGGAGACACCTTTAAAATTCAGAGTGTTATTAATAGTGGTGGCAAAAGGTTCTATGCAGAGGAAAAACAGTAGGGGAAAGAGGGGACCTTTCTGCCGTGTTCCATTTCTAAATGCCGTGTTCCCAATAGATAGTGCGTGATCCTTAGGGGGGACATAGGCTATATAACAGCATACCACAACCTTTCACCATCCAATAAACTGTCTTATAGTGTTATGCCACATACACACAATCGGTTCGTCTGATGAAAACGGTCTGATGGACCGTTTTCATCAGACGAACCGATCGTGTGTGGGCCTCATCGTTTTTTTTCCCATCGGTGAAAAAACTTAGAACCTGTTTTAAAATGATCTGATGGTTAAAAAACTGATAGAAAAAAACAATCGTCTGTGGGCAAGTCCATTGGTTAAAAATCCATGCATGCTCAGAATCAAGTCGATGCATGCTCGGAAGCATTGAACTTAATTTTTCTCAGCACGTCGTAGTGTTTTACGTCACCGTGTTCTGACACAAACGGATTTTTAACTGATGGTGTGTAGGCAAGACTGATGAAAGTCAGCTTCATCAGGTATCTGATAAAAAAATCAGTTTTCATTGGATGAACCGATCATGTGTACAGGGCATAAGTGTTACTCTGGGTATGGCAGGAGCAAGAGTGGATTTTTCTGTTTAACCACTTCAGCCCCTGGGAAGTATTGGCTGCCCAATTACCGTGCCATTTCTTGTGAATCGGCACTGCGTCGCTTTAACTGACAATTGCGCTGCGCTGACAATTGCACCCAAACAAAATTGACATCCTTTTTTTCCCACAAATCTGGCTTTCTTTTGCTGGTGTTTGATCACCTCTGCGGTTTTTATTTGTTGTGCTATAAACAGAAATAAGAGTGACAATTTTGAAAAAAAAAAACAATATTGTTTACTTTTTGCTATAATAAATATCCCCCAAAAATATAGTCATCTATATCCTCAGTTTAGGCCGATACGTATTCTTCTACAAATTTTTGGTAAAAAAAAATGCAATAAGCTTATATTGTTTGGTTTGCGCAAAAGTTATAGCGTCTACAAAATAGGGAATAGTTTTATGGCATTTTTATTATTATAATTTTTTTTACTAGTAATGGCAGCAATTTTTATCGTAACTGCAATATTGCGGCGGACACATTGGACACTTTTGACACTATTTTGGGACCATTGTCATTTATACAGCGATCAGTGCTATACAAATGCACTGATTACTGTGTAAATGACACTGGCAGGGAAGGGGTTAACCACTAGGGGGCGAGTAAGGGGTTAAGTGTGTCCTAGGGATTGATTCTAACTGTGGGGGGCTGGTCTACTAGTGACACGACAGTGACAGAGAGCAGTAGATCACTGTCACTTGTTTACATAGGCATCTCCCCTTTCTGCCACTCCATGACACGATTGCGGGACACCGGCGGACATCGAGTCCACGGATCCCGCGGGCATGGTCACAGAGCTCGCGGCAGGGGGGCGCGCGCCTGCCCGCTAGGCGGCAGATTCAAAGCAATGTACAGACACATTGCTTTGCCTGCCAGTGCCATTCTGCCGACGTATATCTACGTGAGGCAGTCGGCAAGTGGTTAAAGTTGCAGGGATGTTGTTGACTTTCTGTGTGGTTTCAGCAGTATATATTTAATTGGGAATAAGGTTGATGATGAACGTGGGAGTTTCAATGGTATTTTTACAGACCAAAAGGGAGCAAATAAGAGAAATTTGTTGCGTGACTTACAGTTTAAAGCCGCATACACACGATCGGTCCATCCGATGAGAACAAACCGATGGACCGTTTTCATCGGTTAACCGATGAAGCTGACTGATGGTCCGTTGCGCCTACACACCATCGGTTAAAAAAACAATTGTGGCAGAACGCGGTGACGTAAAGCACAACGACGTGCTGAAAAAAACGAAGTTCAATGCTTCCAAGCATGCATCGACTTGATTCTGAGCATGCGTGGATTTGTAACCGATGGTTGTGCCTACTAATGATCGGTTTGTCCTATCGTTTAGGAATCCATCAGTTAAATTTAAAGCAAGTTGGCTTTTTTTTAACCGATGGTTAAATAACCTATGGGGCTCACACACGATCGGTTTTGACCGATGAAAACGGTCCATCAGACCGTTGTCCACTGGTTAACCTATCGTGTGTACGGGGCCTTAGGCTGCATTCACACCTAAGCGTGAGCACTTACAGACGATTTTGTAGCATTTTGTTCTTTCCCTTATTTCACAGGCATATTCAGGCTTGGCTGTTTTTGCTTTATCCAATGGAAAGCTAGCTACTAGGAGGAGGATGCTAATTTTCAATTGATTTTCAGGCACTTCCATGAAGTCTTTGGGGCCAATAAGTATCTTATGTAAGTAGGGAGGACACTCACCATGCATCCATAATATATATTTAAGGATTGACCAAGTCAAAAAATTTGCGGACTTTGTGGATAGACAATGAGAGAGAGAATCAGTATACAGTATAAAAAAGTATACATTTTATTACAACATAGTTAAAAAACATGTAAACAACATACAAACAACACCCTGTATGGACACAGTTACCAGTTACCCAATAATGCAGTTATAGAGGACTGGACCTACGGTACAAAAATGTATTTAATAATGTATCAAAGTAAGAGAAGAATTTCTGATCCAGTAATGCCTCCAAAAAAAAACTTGCTCATCTACGCGTTTACTCGGTAGGTGCTGGTAAACTTGTGGCTCAGGGTATGGGAGAACTTGACCACTGAAAAAACGAAATTGCATATGTGTGTCTTTGGTAGTAGGATACACATATATCATGTGGACTATAGTAGATACCACTGGTACATAGCGGTCATGTATAGGTATTAGAGTATAAATCACACACAATGGTAAGTGGTCACAGATTCCCACTATAAGCATGCTTAATACAGTATCAATAGTACCGAGAAGTGACCCATGAATACCGGACCAAATATTTAAATGGTTAAGTATACAGGGGGTAATCCACAAAGATCCGGCGTAACTTAATTTTTCCCATTTAAGTTACACTGCCTTAAAATTTCTACCTAAGTGCCCGATCCACAAAACACTTACCTATACATTTTTGGCTGTGTAACTTAAATTCCGCTGGCGCAAGGCGTTCCTCTTTTCATGGGGGCGATTCCCATTTAAATTAGGCACGCTCCCGCGCCTGCCGTACTGCGCATGCTCGTGACATCATTTTCTCGACGTGCATAGCGCAAAATTACGTTACGCCGAGCTTTGTGGATTGCGACGGGTCAATAAAGTTGCGTCGGGAAAAAAAAAAGATACGGCGCGAAAAAAAAAATTCAAAACAAAAAAAAATCGCGTCGCTGGACAGAAGGGTCTGCTTTTACATGGTGTAAACAGTTTACACTTTGTAAAAGCAGCCCTAATTTTGCGTTTGCAAACTAAAACTTACGGAGAAAAAACGAAGCTGAAAAGCTTTGTGGATCTCCGTAAGTGCTAATTTGCATACCCGAGGCGGCATTTCGACACAATCTTTTTTTCACGGAAAGTCCAGCCATGTGTACGAGGCATTAGAGGCAGCTGGAGAGGAGGGATGAGCTTTATGTTCGAGTCGAACATGAGTTCGATTTGAACATTGGCTGTTCGTCCGTTCAGCGAACAGCGAACAATTTGGAGTGTTCGCGGCTAATTCGAAAAGCTGTGGAACACCCATTAAAAGTCTATGGGAGAAATCTAAAGTTTAAATGTAATTAATTTTAAAGGTTAACATGCAAGTTATTGTCATAAAAAGTGTAGGGGGGCCTGGGTCCTGCCCCTGGGGACATGTATCAATGCAAAACAAAGTTTTAAAAACAGCCGATTTTTTGGGGGGCAGTGATTTTAATAATGCTTAAAGTGAAACAATAAAAGTGAAATATTCCTTTCAATTTCGTTCAAAATGTAATTTCTAAGGGAAAAAAAAGTCATTTAGAACTACTCGCGGCTATTCATGAATTGTCGGGTCCTGGCAATACAGATCAAAGTCATTAAAAAAAAAGGGCAGGGGTCCCCCCCCGAACCAAAAAAAAAAGCGTGGGGTTCCCCCCCAAATGAAATATCAGGCCATTCAGGTCTGGTATGGATATTAATGTCGTGGGGTCCCCCAAAATTCCATACCAGACCCTTATCCGAGCACGCAACCTGGCAGGCCACAGGAAAAGAGGGGGGACGCGAGGGCTCCCCCCCTCCTGAACCGTACCAGGCCACATGCCCTCAACATGGGGAGGATGTCCCCATGTTGATGGGAACAAGGGCCCCATCCCCACAACTCTTGCCCGGTGGTTTGGGGGTCTGCGGGCGGGGGGCTTATTGAAATCTGCAAGCCCCTTTTAACAAAGGGGACCCCCCAAATTCTGGACCCCCATGTGAATTAGTAACGGGGTATATTGTACCCCTACCATTTCACAAAAGAAAGTGTCAAAATGTTAAAAACCACACAGACACAGTTGGGAGAAGTCCTTAATTAAAAAAAAAAAAAAACATTCCAGCATTGTAATCCATTCTCTGGCCCAGATTCTGGTAGATCGCCGCATCTCTGCGGCGGCGTAACGTATCTCATTTACGTTACGCCGCCGCAAGTTTTACGGGCAAGTGCTTGATTCACAAAGCACTTGCCTGTAAAGTTGCGGCGGCGTAGCGTAAATCCTCCGGCGCAAGCCCGCCTAATTCAAATGATCCGGGTAGGGGGCGTGGATCATTTAAATTAGGCGCGTTCCCACGCCGATCGTACTGCGCATGCGCAATCCCTAAAATTTCCCGACGTGCATTTCGCTAAATGATGTCGCAAGGACGTCATTGGTTTCGACGTTAACGTAAATGGCGTCCAGCGCCATTCACGGACAACTTGCGCAAACAACGTACATTTTTAAATTTCGACGCGGGAACGACGGCCATACTTAACATTGGCTGCGCCTCAAATAGCAGGGGCAACTTTACGCGTCGCAAATCTTACGTAAACGTCGTAACTTCAGTGCGTCGGCCGGGCGTTCGTTCAGGAATTTGCCTATTTTGCTAATTTGCATACTCGAACGGGAAAACGACGTCGGCGACATCTAGCGGCGAAAAAAAAATTGCAATTAAGATCCGACAGCGTAAGAGCCTTACGCCTGTCGGATCTAATGGTTATCTATGCGTAACTGATTCTATGAATCAGGCGCATAGATACGACGGGCGGACTCAGAGATACAACGGCGTATCAGGCGATACAACGGCGTATCAGGCGATACAACGGCGTATCAGGCGATACGCCGGCGTATCTCTTTTGAGAATCTGGCCCTCTATGTCCCGCGGTGATCCATTCTCCAGCGATGCTCCAGTCTCCACTCCACACTAATCCCCCATGATGCGTAAGAAGGGGCAGGGTCACCCGCCCACGTCATTGGGTAACCACCACTTGCCAGAGAAAGCCGGGGGTTACCCAATGACGTGGGCGCGCCCCCTCTTACTGTTTGTAAGTCGGAACAGGTACATTTTTTAAGTGTAGCTCCAGCCAAAAAACAATTTTTAAGCTTTTTGGATAACATGGGGAAGGGTTAACACCCCTGTAACATTTGTTTTGCTGTCTGTGCCCCTATTCAGGAGATTTTAACTCACTTTCCGTCCCAATGACAATTGGATTTACAAAAAAATAATTGGGTTGTTGCGCAAACAAGGATTGGTGATAAAGCATCAGATGTCTTTTTCCCATGATAACTATTCCATGGGTGAATTTCCCTTCCTAGGGGTAAATCTCCTCTCACTTCCTGTTGTCTCCCTTCGTTTGTAAGTCAGATGTTTTCAACTAGGGGACCACATGTATAATGTTAGGGGGTTTTAAGTAATTTTCTAGCAAAAATACAGGTTTTAACTTCTAAACAACACATGTCAGAAATAGGCTTGGTCCTTAAACCTTTACTATTAACTACTTGCCGACCAGCCGCCGTCATTCTACGGCGGCAGGTCGGCTCTCCTGGGCGAGAGCCCGTAGCTATACGGCGGCTCTTGGAGAGGCCACTGCTCCCGTGCGTGTGCCCAGCGGGCTCGATCGCCGCTGGGCACCCGCGATTGCTCGTTACAGAGCAGGGACCGGGAGCTGTGTGTGTAAACACACAGCTCCCGGTCCTGTCAGGGGGGGAAATGCTGATCTTCTGTTCATACAATGTATGAACAGAGGATCAGTGTTTCCCCTAGTGAGGCCACCCCCCCCCCACAGTAAGAACACACCCAGGGACATACTTAACCCCTTCCCCGCCCCCTAGTGTTAACCCCTGCACTGCCAGTGGCATTTTTATAGTAATCCAATGCATTTTTATAGCACTGATCGCTATAAAAATGCCAATGGTCCCAAAAATGTGTCAAAAGTGTCCGAAGTGTCCGCCATAATGTCGCAGTACCGAAAAAAAATCGCTGATCGCCGCCATTACTAGTAAAAAAAATATATTAATAAAAATGCCATAAAAATACCCCCTATTTTGTAAACGCTATAACTTTTGCGCAAACCAATCAATAAACGCTTATTGCGATATTTTTTTTACGAAAAAGAGGTAGAAGAATATGTATCGTCCTAAACTGAGGAAAAAAATGTTTTTTTTATATATTTTTGGGGGATATTTATTACAGCAAGTAAAAAATATAATTTTTTTTCAAATATGTTGCTCTATTTTTGTTTATAGCGCAAAAAAAAATCCCTGCAGAGGTGATCAAATACCACCAAAAGAAAGCTCTATTTGTGGGAAAAAAAGGACGCCAATTTTGTTTGGGAGCCATGTCGCACGACCGCGCAATTGTCAGTTAAAGCGGCGCAGTCCCGAATCGCAAAAAGTGCTCTGGTCTTTGGGCAGCAATATGGTCCGGGGGTTAAGTGGTTAAAATATGTAGGCCACCATTACTAACTTGTCCTGAAAATGCTAGTTGCCTTTCTGTATTGTTTTTTTTTTAATGGCATCGATATTTTTTAAGTAACTGGTCCAGAAAGAGTATGCAGTTAAATAATTCTGACTTTACTCGCAGCCTACATGTTCTGGGTCAGTAAGTCAGAGCTGGCCTATTCATATTAGAGTCTATTCATATTAGCACTAGCTGGCATACTTAAAAAGATTGTGCTGACATTGCACATACCATTGTTTTCTATCTGACATTGACAAATGTGAACAGCAAAACTGTCAATTTCATGTGTCAATCAGGTGACTTGATTTTAAAAGCAAGGCTAATGATGACAAGTGATTATTATAATCTTTTGGTTATTGAGGAGCCATTGTCAGATGTCCAAGGTCTGATACTGATAAATGGCAATATAATAGGAGAAGCATGGCATGTTAAGGTCAGGTGACGTTTAAAATCTGAAACTGAAAAAAAGATGAGATACAATGATGCATGTGATTAACACTATCCTACATTGCAGTCATTTACTGTAATTCACTTCAGATTTTGTTACTGACACTTTTAGCAAATGCTAACAATATTTCTACTTTTTATGGTGTTCTGTAGGTGTTATGCCTATTTCGGTGGACTGCAAGGAGGTGAAAGCCAGGGACGGCCCGTCCATTAGGGGCACACGGGCGCCAACCCCCCTATTCATGCGTCTGCCCCCTGATCTCCATACAGGGTGCTGGAAGCATGGATTCCAATTCCGGGGGGTATTTTCTTTTATTGAAGCACGTGATGAGAGCCAGAGGCTCTGCTAGGCTTCAAAAAAGGGTGGGATCCCACTCAGTTGTGTGACGATAGTGAATATTCTCTATCGCCACACTGATCCTCCTCCTGACAAATCAGGAAGTGGGACTTGAGACCTGTCACCCGATTGGCTGAAAGGACAGGCGATCCTATTGGACGCCTAGGAGGTGTAGGGAGGAGTCGAACGGTGGAAGTTGCCGTGATGCAGAAGAAGAGATGAGGACACAGGCGCCGCCCGCAGCCCATAGAAGCCTGCCACCCATAGGAGCCCACTGCCTGCCGCCCATAAGAGACCGCAACCCAGCTACTGACCGTTGCCCTTAGGAGCCTGCATACCCACCCGTAACCTAGATGGGGTAAGTCCCGGGGGGCGCTGACCAACCAACCGGGGGGAGTGGTTGTTTGCCACCCCCTCCCCAAAAAAAGAACACCAGCCGCCACTGGTGAAAGCATATTTAGGAAGAGCATTCACAAAGATTGTCTATCTAGCTTTTCCAAACATTTAAAATGGTACAGTCAATGACATTACTGAATAGTGAAGGTTTAAATATTATTTGTTGCATCAGATGTTTACAGGAGCTTACAGAGATTTATATGGTTATAGATATAATTGAGTCCACCAGGATTTTTCATGACCTAATGATGCAACATTGCAATGAGTGCAAAGTATTTAAAAAAATATATTAGCTTTTTTTATGAACAAGCAAATACGTTGTTAAACACTTAGCTCATACTACAATGTTTGCATTAGCTACTCATCACAAAAACATAATATTACTCCCTTAGGCTCCATTCACACCTAGGCAGACAAATTTGCTGCGTTTTGTCGCCGCAAATCGCGGTACAAATAGCAGCGTTTTGTACCGCGATTTGCGGTGACAAAACGCCGGTATTGTCCGCCTAGATGTGCCCCAGATTGACCCCCTCTATTGAGATGGTTCCCATCTCCTAGCCGAACGCCGAAAGCCGCCTGAAAAAAAGGTCCGGGACCTTTTTTCAGGCAGCAGGCGTCCGGCGTCCGGCGTTCAGCGTGGAGATGTGAACCATCTCCATAGAGGGACATGTGTTTTCATCCCTCTGGCGGCAGCGGCGTAGCACTACAGGCGTAAAAACGCCTAGATGTGAATGGGGGCTAAGTGAAGCTGTGGTGAGACAGCTGCTGCCCCAGCCAGAAGGGAAAAGGTTAACTGAATTTCCCTCACTTTTTGCTGAGCTCTGCCTCTCTCCCTGTGCTGTTAATAAAAGAGCTCAGCGAAGCTGGCCCCCCTACAATCAGCACAAATAAAAACTCAAGTGTGTTTCTTTAGTGCTACGTTTGTGCTGTTTTGTGCCGCAAAAATTTACGTTTGTGCTGCTTTTATTTTGAATATATTAGCAATTGTTTTTTCCAGACTATGACATCACACAGCCCCCCTACAACAGCCAAATGGCACAAAACTGGTCTCGTTGGTTAGTGCTACGTTTGTGCTGTTTTGTGCTGCTATTATTTCCTTTCTATCTTTTATCGTTTTTGCATTATTAATGACTTATTAAAGGTCACCAAAGGTCACACAGCCCCCCTACAATGCCCAAATGACACAAAACTGGTCTCGTTGGTTAGTGCTACGTTTGTGCTGTTTTGTGCTGCTATTATTTCCGTTCTATCTTTTATCGTTTTTGCGTTATTAATGATTTATTAAAGGTCACCAAAGGTCACACAGCCCCCTACAACGCTCAAATGACACAAAACTGGTCTTGTTGGTTAGTGCTACATTTGTGCTGGTTTGTGCTGCTAAAAATTTTTATTTGTGCTGTTATGGTTTTTAAGTTATAACAGTTTTTTTGTTTTTTCAAACCCCACTCACTTTGTCCCCCCCTACAATCAGCACAAATAAAAATTCAAGTGTGTTTCTTTAGTGCTGCGTTTGTGCTGTTTACATTTTCTTTCTATCTTTTATCGTCAAGGTCACCAAAGATCACTCATCCCCCCACAACACCCAAATGACACAAAACTGGTCTCGTTGGTTAGTGCTACGTTTGTGCTGTTTTGTGCTGCTAAAATTTATGTTCTATCTTTTATTGTTTTTGTGTTATTAATGATTTATTAAAGGTCACCAAAGGTCACTCAGACCCCCTACCACCCCGAAAGGACACAAAACTGGTCTCGTTGGTTAGTGCTACGTTTGTGCTGGTCTGTGCTGCTAAAATTTTTAGTTGTGCTGTTATGGTTTTTAAGATATAACAGTTTTTTTGTTCTTTTCAAACCCCATTCACTTTGCCCCCCCCCCCCCCCCGTACAATCTGCACAAATAAAAACTCAAATGTTTTAGTGCTATGTTTGTGCTGCTAATATTTTTATTTGTGCTGCTATGGTTTTTAAGATATAGCAGCTTGTTTTTATTTGATAACAACCCACTCACTTTGCACCCCATGTTATTAAATCTTAAAAACAAACATACTATTTGTTAGTGCTACGTTTGTGCTTTTTTGTGCCATAAAAATACAAATTTGTGCTGCTTTTATGTTTAAGATATAAGCAATTTGTTTTTTCCCAGACAATGACATCACCCTGCCCTCCTGTCCCATACCTGGTTAGTGATCTCCTGGTTAGACAGCAGCAATTGGAGCACAGCGAGGTATGGGTGCCTGTGATCAGTCCAGTAGACTGCGTGGTGGCAGCAGAACCGGCTGGTGGCATATAAGCTGGCACTGAGCTTGGCTGGCAGCATACTGTGGGTAAGCAGCTGGAAGCAGGAGACAGGTGAGACCTTGCTGGACTGAAGAGCTGTAGCAGGCTTGATGAGCAGGATGCAGGGTCAGATGAGCGGGTCCATAATGGTCGGACAGATCAGGCATAGACGGCAGACAACAGGATAGTCGGGTCACAAGCCAAATCAGCAACGGGAGTTAGATCAGGCAAGAACAGAAGGCAGAATCCAGAGACAAGCCATGGTCAGGGCAGGTAGCAGTCAAACTCTGTTTTGATTGTTTGTTTTTAAGATTTAATAACATGGGGTGCAAAGTGAGTGGGTTGTTATTAAATAAAAACAAGCCGCTATATTTTAAAAACCATAACAGCACAAATAAAAATATTAGCAGCACAAACATAGCACTAAAACATTTAAATTTTTATTTGTGCAGATTGTACGGGGGGGGGGGGGAAAGTGAGTGGGGTTTGAAAAGAACAAAAAACTGTTATAACTTAAAAACCATAACAGCACAACTAAAAATTTTAGCAGCACAGACCAGCACAAACATAACACTAACCAACGAGACCAGTTTTGTGTCCTTTCGGGGTGGTAGGGGGGCTGAGTGACCTTTGGTGACCTTTAATAAATCATTAATAACACAAAAACAATAAAAGATAGAACATAAATTTTAGCAGCACAAAACAGCACAAACGTAGCACTAACCAACGAGACCAGTTTTGTGTCATTTGGGTGTTGTGGGGGGATGACTGACCTTTGGTGACCTTAACGATAAAAGATAGAAAGAAAATTTAAACAGCACAAACGCAGCACTAAAGAAACACACTTGAGTTTTTATTTGTGCTGATTGTAGGGGGGGACAAAGTGAGTGGGGTTTGAAAAAAACTAAAAAACTGTTATAACTTAAAAACCATAACAGCACAAATAAAGTTTTTTAGCAGCACAAACCAGCACAAATGTAACACTAACCAACAAGACCAGTTTTGCGTCATTTGGGCGTTGTAGGGGGGCTGTGTGACCTTTGGTGACCTTTAATAAATCATTAATAACGCAAAAACGATAAAAGATAGAACGGAAATAATAGCAGCACAAAACAGCACAAACGTAGCACTAACCAACAAGACCAGTTTCGTGTCATTTGGGCGTTGTAGGGGGGCTGTGTGTCCTTTGGTGACCTTTAATAAGTCATTAATAACGCAAAAACGATAAAAGATAGAAAGCAAATTTAAACAGCACAAAAGAGCACAAACATAGCACTAAAGAAACACACTTGAGTTTTTATTTGAGCTGATTGTAAGGTGGGCAAAGTGAGTGGGGTTTGAAAATAATAAATAAACTGTTATAACTTTAAAACCATAACAGCACAAATAAAAAAATTTGCAGCACAAAACAGCACAAACGTAGCACTAACCAACGAGACCAGTTTCGTGTCATTTGGGCATTGTAGGGGGGCTGTGTGACCTTTGGTGACCTTTAATAAATCATTAATAACGCAAAAACGATAAAAGATAAAACGGAAATAATAGCAGCACAAACGTAGCACTAACCAACGAGACCAGTTTTGTGTCATTTGGGCATTGTAGGGGGGCTGTGTGACCTTTGGTGACCTTTAATAAGTCATTAATAACGCAAAAACGATAAAAGATAGAACGGAAATAATAGCAGCACAAAACAGCACAAACGTAGCACTAACCAACAAGACCAGTTTTGTGCCATTTGGCTGTTGTAGGGGGGCTGTGTGATGTCATAGTCTGGAAAAAACAATTGCTAATATCTTCAAAATAAAAGCAGCACAAACGTAAATTTTTGCGGCACAAAACAGCACAAACGTAGCACTAAAGAAACACACTTGAGTTTTTTTTTGTGCTGATTGTAGGGGGGCCAGCTTCGCTGAGCTTAATAAAAGGGAGTAGGGCTCTGCCCACACTAACACAGTCTGCATGGGAGGAGACACGGACAGGACACAGCATGTAATCTCCAGTCACTTCAAAGTACTAATGCAGCTATAGCTGTCAGAGAGAGCCTTGTCTGTCTCTAGGAACCTTCCACATGTAGGAGGATTTCTGGAACCTGCAGTCCACCCTGAAGAACACCAGCTGTTGGAAACTGTTAAGATAGACTCAACCAGTTATGGACTCTTTCCTGTGCCGGTATGCTGGGGCAGCCACAAGCCTGAGTTAGGGACTAGGGATGTTAGGAAAAGGCTGTGTGATTTGTCTTGGAACTGTTATGCTGAGTGTTTTCAGTAACGCTTTTGAAACGTTGTCCTCGCCCGGTCTGAAGATACTAAAGAAGTGAATATAAGTAACCAGCACACATAGGGGTTGATTTACTAATAGCGTGCAATCACTGTTTTTTTATTTTCCTTGTATGTTATTGGGTAGTCTTTGCAAAGTGAAGCTTTACCTCATTTACTAAGCTCTGGAGCAATTGCACTTGCAGAGTGCACCGTCTATTTGCCATTAGAAAAATCAACACCAGTGGCAGTGCGTCCATAAAGGGCGCACTGGCGCCTCCCCCTCTCTACTGCCGTCCCTCTCTCACCATAGATAGATTCATGAATTGCATGAATCTATGGTCGCCGCTGCCACTCCCTATTCAGGTGTCCGGCCCCTTGTCAGGCACCAGGCACCTGAATTACAGCAGCGGGGGGTGTTTTTTGGAAGCACCTGTTTAGAGCCATAGGCTCTAATAGGCGTCCAAATCAGTGAACAGCAGGGGTAATGCTGGGCGTTCGCTGTTCACTCAGCTGTGTCTTAAGAAAGTAAAATAATTCTCGCTTTTCTAACACTGAACCGCCTCTCAGCCAATCAGGTGCTCGGGTCTGTGTTACCTGTCACCTGATTGACTGAAACGACAGGCGCTGTGATTGGATGCCGCCTATCAGGCGTTCAATCAGCAGAGGACGGGAAGAGAGGATGGTTGAAGAGATTGAAGTGCATTGAGTACACAGCCACGATGATCCGATGCTCCACCGAGAAGAAGTAAGTGCCGGGCAGGCGGGAAATGCACACTGGCAGTTGATGGGCACAGTAGTGGCAACTGATGGACACACTGGCAGATGGTGATGGGCACAGTAGCGGCAGCTGATGGGCACACTGGCAGCAGGTGATGGGCACACTGGCGGCAGTGGATGGGCACACTGGTGGCAGTGGATGGGCACAGTAGCAGCAGTGGATGGGCACACTGGCAGCAGTTGATGGGCACAGTAGTGGCAGTTGATGGGCACAGTAGTGGCAGTTGATGGGCACAGTAGTGGCAGTTGATGGGCACAGTAGCGGCAGTGGATGGACACAGTAGCGGTAGTTGATGGGCACAGTAGTGGCAGTGGATGGGCACAGTAGCGGCAGTTGATGGGCATACTGGCAGCAGTTGATGTGCACAGTAGCGGCAGTGTATGGGCACAGTAGCAACAGTTTATGGGCACACTGGCAGCAGTTGATGGGCACAGTAGCAGCAATTGATGGGCACACTGGCAGCAATTAATGGGGCACAGTAGGGTCAATTGATGAGCACACTGGCAGCAGTTGATGGGCACAGTGTCAGCAATTGATGGGTACAGTGTTAGCAATTGATGGGCACAGTAGCTGCATTTGATGGGCACAGTGGCTGCAATTGATGTTTGTTTGTGCCCCGCCAAAAAAAATTTGAGTACCAGCCGCCACTGATCCACACCATAGTCTACAGCTTGGGTCAGTTAAAACGCATTGGGGTATGAAGACAGCAATACTAGAATTAATGCCGTACAAAAAACAGCAAGTGGTTACCAAGGGTAATGAAGGTTTAGCAAACAAACTGTCATGAAGCGTGTACCTATGAAGCCTCGTACACACGACCAAGGAACTCGACGGGCGAAACACATCGTTTTCCTCGTCGAGTTCCTTGTTAGGCTATCGAGAAACTCGACAAGCCAATTTTCTCCATTCCCGTTAAGGAAATAGAGAACATCCTCTCTTTTTGGCTCGTCGAGTTTCTCGACAGTTTCCTCGTCGAAAATGTACACACGACTGGTTTCCTCGGCAAAAAAATATCTCCCAGCAAGTTTCTTGCTGGTTTTTGCCGAGAAACTCGGTCGTGTGTACGAGGCCTGAGAGGTGGGACAACCCTTTTGCAGAGAGAGAGTTATTGAGAGTTATTGTTGGCATTATCTCCCCAGGAGGTCTGTCTCCCAAGGCAAGATAGGTCTGTACTTCCATGTTGTTTACACCAAATTCTGACCCTACCATCTGGCCCTACCAAAAATCCTGCACACCGTTACACCACCAGCCTGCAGCTTAAATGGTGTGTGTATAAAATATATATATATATATATATATATATATATATATATATATATATATATATATATATATATATATACATATATATATATATATATATATATATATATATATATATATGTAGCACTACCCCCATAGGAGCTGCTGGTTTAGATTTGGGTTTTGCACGTTACCTTTAAGTTCGTTGTCCAGGGAAGAAAGTCTGTAGAAATTGAAATGTCCACACAAGATGTAAAACTTCAACTGTTAGGTTTTATTTTTGCTGCATAAAACTTGTGAAGAAAGTGGGGAGTATAGAGAGATGGGGAAGGTTCAGGCACGCGGTACAGAATGCACAAAACGATGTCTAGAATTCCAGTATTCACCACTCTCTCTTGAGTGGATATTGCTCACCCAGATAGGCCCCTCTCAGATAGCCTAGCAGCCGGAATGATGGACAGACAGTATGAGGACAGTCTCTGCCACAGACCGTCTGAGAACGAAAGATGGATAGCTAGGAATCCTCTGCCACAGGATTTCAGTCCCGAACTTCCAGCCTTACAGTAAAAGAGCCTTTAAGCCGACCCGGCGGACTGTAAGAGCAATAGAGTAATGAATCCCCTTCTAAAGAAGTCACCAGGCCTATCCCGAGACACTAGCTTGCCTCGCTTGGTCTCCTCCAGGGCAGGTCCTCCCCCCGGTTTTCTTCGTTAAGCAGCTTCCCCCACTTGGATGTACAGCTTGGGATCCCTTTTTTATCGTAAGCCCCAGCCAGCATAACTGGGCCTACTCAATGCAGATGTGACTTTGGGGCAACGTGGTCCCGAGGTCGAGATCACACACACGTGCCTCGCGGCAGGAGGGACACGAGGCAAAGGACCCCGAAAAACGGCGTCTGCCCTTAAGTATCCCTTTCCAGCATGCACAGCGGGGAACCACTCCCACTGGACTGCTGCCGAGAAGGGTCACTCAACACACCATGGTTCGCTTGTATTCCAACTTGGGCCTGAGGCGGTAATGCCACCCATAGGCAACAGGGGAAAGTCCTCTCAAGCACAACCATAGCCAGAACAGAGGCTAATTTGAATGAAATTGAACAAACACCCTCTAAATTTAGAATAGCGCCCCAGTAATTGGGAGCAGGGCTCTACATATGTAGCGCTACCCCCGCAGGAGCGGCTGGTTAGATTGGGACGGCGTGTTACCTTCTGTGATGTGTCTAGGGGTAAATGATGATGATGATGATGAAAGAAAAATGACGGAATGTCCAAACAGCAGGGTGTCGTTTTCTGTGCTTTTATTCTTGCTCAACACGGCAAACAATGAACTTGAGGTAGACAGAGATAGGTTGGTGAAGAAAGAGAAGTTGCAGATTCAGGCGGATGGATGGAACAGAAGCAATCCTGCTTCGCAAAACACTCTACTTTCGTTGCCCCTCAGCCGAGGGGGTACAGTGTACCTGGACAGGCCTCTCACACCGACCTGGCAGCCAGGATATCACTCGGAACCTTGAGAAGGAACAAGTCTCTGCCACAGACTTGGCTGAAATAGAAATAGGAGCTGAACCTCTGCCACAGGCCCTTACTCTAGAACACAGCTTAATTGGAGCGAATCCTTCTCAGTAATGACGACACCTAAATCTCCCTCAGGTAGTCTTTAGTTAGCAGGTCACCGATTGACAGGTTGCCAAAAGACAAACTCCCAATGTCCGGTCACCTCGATCCCCGATGGATTGTCTAGGCCTTGTTGGATCACCTGCCTCCGGGCTCTCCTCAGACTGACTCCCTATCGAACAGCACAACTCGCTTGGGATCTTCCTCATAGGACTAGGGGACCCAGTAAGTCACTGGGGCCCCTTCACAGCTTCAGTTGCTCCGAGCCATGAGGGCCCAGAACTTGGAACACCGCGTAGCACGTGCGCCGCCCGGCCTGGTAGGCCATATCGCCGGGGCCTGTGATGTGCCCACAGCCTGAAGGTGGGTGCCGCACCCGGAACCAGGAACAGAACTCCCCAAAAGATGGCGTCTGCCCTAGAAGTACCCTCCCCCAGCATGCCCCGCGAGGGAGAAAATCTTCTGATTGGCTGCTGTCACCTAGAGATGGAAAGGTATCTCCAGAACACAGAATGGGACCACAGGACAGCCCAGCCTGGCAGAAACCCAATTTACATGAATCAACTAGATGAGAGCAAAATAACTCTCATCCCCCTCTAAATTTAACATAGCACCTGGACTGAAAGTACACAGGCGCTACACAAATAATAAAGTAACACTAAAAAACAAACAAAAAAAGCTGAAAGTTGCTTCTTCAAGAATTAATGCTGAAAACTCTCTCTACATTACGTCTGCCCCTGTTATTTCTCTGAGGGATTGAAACCCTATCTAGCAATATAAAAAAAATCAAGTTCCATTAGCAGCACAAATGAAAAGATGTGTCTAATCCTCTTGAGAGAAGTCTAACTTTTCAAATGAAATTTCTTAATGAGAAGACTCTTTATGTTTCTAGCGATTTATCATGAAAAACGGCATTGCCCCTTTTAAAATAAAATGACATAGTGAGATAAAGACATCCATACTTTGGCTTCTTTAACTCCCCGCTTGCTAAAAGACCAAGATGCTGAAATCCATCATTGATTTCACACCCAAGGCTGATCTGTCACCGCATATAGGGCTTGCTCAGTGCAAATGAAATTAATCTGCTAAAATTGATTTTTTTTAATCGAGTGCCACTGATTTATGGAGTAGGTAGAACTCAAAAAGTCACAGCTGCTTATGGCTTTGTGATAAGAGGCCGTTTTTACTTTTTACGTTTTTACGAATCCGCAGTAGCATTATAAAAGTGCGCTTATGCGAAGGCAAGGTTTCAAGCTGGTCATATTAACACCATGCAGTGCTCGTGATTTACTGTTTTCTACTTTAACATCTGTTAGCGAGTAAAGTTTTTGCATGCTTTGATACATTTCAAGCAGGGAGCTAAAGGAAAGGCGTGTATGTCGTTATGTTTTATTCCTCATTGAAAGTTTCTATTACAAATATGTCCCTGCTCTCTATGATCATTATGTCAAAACACTATTACAGGGGGGTACAAACATTTGTAGAACTATAACCACACACACGGTATATGTTACAAATATTTGCTGGCAAGAAAATAAATAAATACATTTTGTAAAATAATGAAAACATTTTCTTAACCACTTCAGCCCTGGACCATTTTGCTGGTCAATGACCGGGCCACTTTTTGCGATTCGGCACTGCGTCGCTTTAACTGACAATTGCGCGGTCGTGCGACGTGGCTCCCAAACATTTTTCCCACAAATAGAGATTTCTTTTGGTGGTATTTGATCACCTCTGCGGGTTTTTAGTTTTTGCGCTATAAACAAAAATAGAGCGACAATTTTTAAAAAAGAATGAATATTTTTTACTTTTTGCTATAATAAATATCCCCCAAAAATATATAAAAAAAACTATTTTTTTCCTCAGTTTAGGACGATACGTATTCTTCTACATATTTTTCGTAAAAAAAAATCGCAATAAGCGTTTATTGATTGGTTTGCGCAAAAGTTATAGCGTTTACAAAATAGGGGGTAGTTTTATGGCATTTTTATTAATATTTTTTTTTACTAGTAATGGTGACGATCAGTGATTTTTTTTCGGTACTGCGACATTATGGCGGACACTTCGGACACTTTTGACACATTTTTGGGACCATTGGCATTTTTATAGCGATCAGTGCTATAGAAATGCATTGGATTACTATAAAAATGCCACTGGCAGTGAAGGGGTTAACACTAGGGGGCGCGGAAGTGGTGAAGTATGTCCCTGAGTGTGTTCTAACTGTAGGGGGGGTGGCCTCACTAGGGGAAATGACCAATCTTCTGTTTATACATTGTATGAACAGAAGATCAGCATTTCTCTCCCTGACAGGACCGGGAGCTGTGTGTTTACACACACAGCTCCCGGTCCCCGCTCTGTAACGAGCGATCGCGTGTGCCCGGCGGCGATCGTGCCCGCTGGACACGCGCACGGGAGTCGGGGGCGCGCACGCCCCTAGTGGCCTGTGCGAGAGCCGACGTATAGCTACGTGCTCTCGCGCAGGGGAGCCGACCTGCCGCCGTAAAATGACGACGGCTGGTCGGCAAGTAGTTAAAGAAACACTAAAGTTAATTTTTTTTTTGTAAAATAACAAACATGTTATACTTACCTCCACTGTGCAGCTAGTTTTGCACAGAGTGGCCCCGAACCCTGTCTTCTGGGGTCCCTCGGCGGCTGTCTCTGCTCCTCCTCACAAGAGCTTTCCACCTTCATGCGAGCATGGTGGAAAGCTTTTGCGGGCGCGCTCCCGTGATACAGCGGCAGGCATAGCAGCCAACTGTATTACTCGGCCCTGCCCCCCGGCGCACCGCGTCATCCGCTGTGATTGACAGCAGCGCCAGGCAATGGCTGGGCTGCTATCAATCTGTCCAGCCTAGCCAATCAACGGCCAGGCTGGGAACCGAAGAGGATCACGGGGATGCGCGCGGGACTTTCGAGGGGGGAGGTAAGTAAAAAGGGGGTTCGGGGGGGGCGGTACAGTCGGATGTTTTTTCACCTTAAGGCATAGGATGCCTTAAGGTGAAAAAACTTTTACCTTTACAACCCCTTTAATACAGGTAGGGTGTTGCTGGCCAGATCACCAGGTGAAAACAGAAAAAAAAGAAAATGAATGCAGCCGAGATTATTAAGCGTCAACTAGACATGTGCAGAATAGGATGAAGGAAAAAAACTGGGACAGCCGCACTCCAAAAAAACTCCTCCTTTAATTAAAAATCACAAAATACATGCCACAGCAAAAAAC
Organism: Rana temporaria; assembly: GCF_905171775.1. Classification (NCBI taxonomy): domain Eukaryota; kingdom Metazoa; phylum Chordata; class Amphibia; order Anura; family Ranidae; genus Rana; species Rana temporaria. The sequence continues at coordinate 29,519,283 of NC_053491.1, forward strand.
AGCACAACAAAAGAAAAGCTGACGTTTCGCACTATGCCTTAGTGCTTCTTCATAGCTAGTCCCATTAAAAATTGCAGATCGCCGCCATTTCTAGTAAAAAAAAATAATAAAAAAAAAATAATTCTGTCCCCTATTTTGTAAGCGCTATAACTTTTGCGCAAACCAGTCGCTTATTGCGATTTTTTTTTTTTTTTTTTTTACCAAAAATATGTAGAAGAATACGTATCGGCCTAAACTGAGAAAAAAAAATGTTTTTTTTTTTTAAAATTGGGATATTTATTATAGCAAGAAGTAAAAAATATTGTATTTTTTTCAAAATTGTCTCACTTTTTTGTTTATAGCGCAAAAAATAAAAACCGCACAGGCGATCAAATACCACCAAAAGAAAGCTCTACTTGTGGGGAAAAAAGGACGTCAATTTTGTTTGGGAGCCACGTCGCACGACCGCGCAATTGTTAGTTAAAGCGATGCAGTGCCGAAAGCTGAAATTTCACCTGGGCAGGAGGGGGGTATATGTGCCCAGTAAGCAAGTGGTTAAAGGAGTTGTAAACTAAAAAAATAATGCACCTTAATGCAATCTATGCATTAAGGTGAAAAAACATCTGATAATGACGCTCCCCCCCCCCCCGAGCCCCCGTTACCTGACCCCTCGAAAGTCCCGCGATCCTCTTCGTCGCTCAGCCTGGCCGATGATTGGCTAGGACGGATGGATTGAGAGCAGCGCAGCCATTGGCTAGCGCTGCTGTCAATCACATCCAGAGACGCGGCGCACCGAGGGGCGGGGCCGAGTGATACAGTGAGCGGCTATGGCCGCTTGCTGTATCACGGGAGCGCGCCCGCAATTACTCACCACCATGCGAGCTCTCTCGCATGACTGTGGTCAGTACTTGCGGGGAGGACCAGAGACAGCCACCAAGGGACCCCAGAAGATGTGGATCGGGGCCACTCTGTGCAAAACGAACTGCACAGTGGAGGTAAGTATAACATGTTTGTTATTTTAAAGGAAAACATTTTTTTCCTTTACTAACCCTTTAAGCTGAGATAATAAAATGAAATAGCACTGAAGGTTAGAAGGGTACGGCAATGATCAATTTCTTTTGCCTCCAGATATATAATGCATAACGTTATAGCAGCACAAATGTCAGCAAAAGGCAACCTACATAAACAGAGGTCAGCATGAAGAAAGCCCCATCTATCCCGGTACCGTAAAAGCTTATTTTAGATACTTTCGGCAATCTGCTTATGGCACCTGCCTGCTTTTATTACATCATATTAAAATTCTGAGCTGGAAATATATGTGCAAAGAGCCCAGAGGGAAATAAAGTGTGAAGGCTCGGAAAGTGATTGGGGCGGCTATGTTCATTCAAAAGGACACTCACATTTATAGCTGTTGTTGATTGTGTTATATTATCGGATAGATTTAGATTAAAGAATGTTATGAGCTTTTGGTAATATTCACACTATTGGAAGAAATTAAGTAACATCCTTGTATCATATTAGAGACCGTAAAAGCAAAGCTTACCTTGCCACTCATTCTATTCATTGAACGGAACAGATACATGTGTTTCCTGCTATCCAGATGGGAGCTTTGAATTAGGATAAAGCTTATTAACCACTTGCTTACTGGGCACATATACCCCCTTCCTGACCAGAGGACTTTTTGCGATTCGGCACTGCATCGCTTTAACTGACAATTGCGCGGTCGTGCGACGTGGCTCCCAAACAAAATTGACGTCCTTTTTTGCCCAAAAATAGAGATTTCTTTTGGTGGTATTTGATCACCTCTGCGGTTTTTATTTTTTGCGCTATAAACAAAAATAGAGCGACAATTTTGAAAAATAAAATATTTTTTTTTTACTTGTTGCTATAATAAATAGCTAAATTTTTTTTATTTATTTTTTTCTCAGTCTAGGCCGATACGTATTCTACATATTTTTGGTAGAAAAAAAAATCGCAATAAGCGACTGGTTTGCGCAAAAGTTATAGCGCCTACAAAATAGGGGACAGATTTATTATTTTTTATTATTTTTTTTTTTACTAGTAATGGCGGTGACCTGCGTTTTTTTTTTTGGGACTGCGACATTATGTCGGACACATCGGACACTTTTGACACATTTTTGGCACCATTCACATTTATACTGCGATCAGTGCTATAAATATTCACTAATTACTGTATAAATATGACTGGCAGGGAAGGGGTTACACTAGGGGGTGAGGAAGGGGTTAAATGTGTACCTTAGTGAGTGTTACTAACTGTGGAGGAAGGGGACTGACTGGGGGAGGTGACCGATCTGTGTCCCTATGTACAAGAGACACAGATCGGTCTCCTCTCTCCCTGACAGGAACGTGGATCTGTGTGTTTACACACACAGATCCATGTCCTTGTCTCTGTAACTGCCGATCGCGGGAGCCTGGCGGACATCGCGGCCGCCAGGTAAGCGCATCGTATCTCAGTGATGCAGCGGGGATGCGCGCGCCGCCGGCATGCTCGCGCGCCCCCCAGTGGCCAGGAGGAGCGGAGGCCGTAAAAACACGGCGAGTTCGAGATTCACAACCACCATGCGGCCGTATAAAGTCGTACGGCCGTCGGGAAGTGGTTAATAACATTTCCAAAAAACCCAGAAAGGAAAGAGTTACAGAATATTTGAGCTGAATATTATATATGGCGGTTTATATAGGTTTTGTGCAATGCACTCACTGTTTCCCCCGAAGGAAAAATACTACCATATATATACTACTATATTAATATGGAACATATTTCTATAAATAATAAATATACGGGAATTGTATTGCTTAGACAGTGTAATACATTAGAATCCAATAATGCAAGTTGCCATATGGCTTCTCTGGTCAAGGTAAATAAAATACAACCATGAATTCTATTAAAATTTACAGTTATAGTGGAATAACTTTCCAGTCCCAGTAGTCATTCGGAATCCTGTTATGAATCTCATCATAGAAAATTTCTGGGTTTCACCACCTCTAAACTTCTATGGATACAAAGATTGACTTAAAGTGGTCTTCCCTTTGCCCTTGAAGGGCAAATTAACCGTTTGCCGACCGCCGCCTGTACATATACTGTACATTGGCAGAATGGCACGGCTGCGCAAAGCAACATACCTGTACGTTACTGTAATTTGAATTTGCCGGCGTGGGAGCTCCGTGACCGTGCCTGTGGGACCAGCGGACTCGTTGTCCGCCGGGTTTCCGTGATCGTGTCACAGAGCTGCAGATGGACGCCGGGCAAGACACCAAAACTGTAAGTAGTAAAATGTAATAACATTTTTTTTTTTACAGGAAAAAACGGGTCACGCAATACCCCGATAAATACGATAATTATTTCTGGCCTGGGAATTGCTTCTACCTACAAAGTAATCAGGCGGCAATGGGATTAAAATTTGCACCTTATGTGCTGAACATTTTTATGTCAAAGTGGGATGAGGAATACATTTATGGGATTGACTTGTCTAGTTTCTATTATTTGGAAAGGTACAAAGGAATCATGGGAGGACTTTCTCTGATATCTTGGTATTACTTTCTCTGGTGTCTTGGATACAAATTGTGTAGTTTTTGGACTTTGTTGTTTTTAAAAAGAAGGGAAGGCTATGCACAAAGACTTATCTTTAGGAAATTGATAGAAATTGTTTCATTCCAGTCTCAAGTTGTCATCTTCTAAGATGGGTTTCACATTTTCTGGAGAGTCAGATGATGAGAATTCGTAGAAACTGATAAGGTATAGGGGGAATTATTTAGAAACTATGGGCCAGATCCACATACAATTAGATAGGCGCAGCGTATGTGAGATACGCTACGCCGCTGTAACTTACTTTTTAATTCTTTGAATCCACAAAGAATTTGCGCCGTAAGTTACGGCGGCGTAGTGTAACTCTCTGCGCGTAATTCAAATCGGCGAGTAGGGGGCGTGTTTCATTTAAATGAAGCGCGTCCCCAAGCCGAATTAACTGCGCATGCGCCGTCCCTAAATTTCCCGCCGTGCATTGCAATAAATGACGTCGCAACAACGTCATTTTTTTAACTTAGACGTGAATTAGGTCCATCCCTATTCACAGACGACTTACGCAAAAAAAAAAAAAAATTTCGATGCGGGAACGACGGCCATACTTAACATGGCAAGTCTAACTATACGCCGCAAAATACCAGCTTTAACTATACGCCGGAAAAAGCCGACTAGAGACGACGTAAGAAAATGCGACGGCCGTGCGTACGTTCGTGGATCGTCGGAAATAGCTCATTTGCATACCCGACACGGAAAATGACGCAAACTCCACCCAGCGGACGCCAAAGTATTGCATCTACGATCCGAAGGCGTACGAAGCCGTACGCCTGTCAGATCGAACCCAGAAGCCGTCGTATCTTGGTTTGAGGATTCAAACTAAAGATACAACGCGGGAAATTTGAAAGTACGCCGGCGTATCAGTAGATACGCCGGCGTACTCTCTCTGTGGATCTGGCCCTATATGTCCAGAAATAGCAGGGAAGGATAGAAAAGGTCCTTTAATGAGTAGAGACTGACACCTCTTGAATCCAAGTATGACAATCCAAGTATGACAATCCAAGTATGACAATGCTTCTCATTTTAACACTCAATATAGTGAGAAAATGATTCAGGAACATTGACCAATTCTTGAAAAAGATAACAATTTGGGACCTTTGTTACCAAAGACAAAGACCCCTAATATGATACAAGGCTTTCATTTTTTGGGACCAGGCTGGTGTATAATGTTATCAATCCCCTGGTAAGAAAGCCCAATTTCTTTGAAGGGAACAGATTTTATTTCAGTAGATGTGTTCCATGAAGAATGGTGTAGAACAGTGGTCTCTAAACTATTGTCCAGGGGGGCCAGATGCTTTTATCTGGCCCTTGGGGCACTATTCTCATCCATTGATACCAACAATGGGACATAATTCCCCCCACTGAAGGGGCAGAATTCCTTCCAATGACACCAATGATAGGGCACAATTCCCCCCAATGAGACCAAAGATGGGGCACAATTCCTCCCAATGGTGCCAACGATGGGGCACAGATCCTCCCAATGGTGCCAACAATCGGGCAAAATTCCTCCCAATGATGCCAATGATGGTGCACAATTCCTTCCAATGATAGGGCACAATTCCCCCCTATGACATCAAAGATGGGGCACAATTCCTCCCAATGGTGACAATGATGGGGCACAATTCCTCCCAATGGTGACAATGATGGGGCATATTTCCTCCCAGTGGTGCCAATGATGTGGCACAATTCCTCCCAATGACATCAACGATGGTGCACAATTCCTCCCAATGACATCAACGATGGGGTGCTATTCCTCCCACTGACACAAAAGATGCGGTATTGTTTATTCCTACTGCCGTTGGGACTTTTTCTACTCCCAATAGCCACAGTCCGGCTCCCCCAAGTCTGAAGGACAGTAAACTGGCCCTTTGTTTAGAATGTTTGGAGACCCCTGGTGTAGAATTACCAAAGGATAATGAAGGAAAATATAATAATACTGATAGGTTGTTTATTATTAAGAATTTTATTTGTGTGGTAGGACCCATGTGACTTAATATGAACAGTCTGGAAGAAATAAGGAAAAGGGGAATCATATGAAACCAAAATCAAGAACACAGGGACATGACTTCAAACTAGCTGGAGGAAAGTTCAAAACGAATCTTAGAAAGTATTATTTTACTGAACCGGTAGTTGATTCTTGGAATAAACTTTCAGCAGAGGTAGTGAGACAGTCAGCAGTAAATAGCTTCAAACATGCTTGGGACAAATCTAGATCTATACTCTACTATAAAAACATAGGGCCATAGGGAGTATAGTTACGATGGAGCATCTCAGGATACTCCATCGTATCTCTCTTTTTTGGCCAGTGTATCTATGCGAGTGATTCTTAGAATCATTTTCGCATAGATACGCTTAAGATCTGACATGTGTAAGTCACTTACAAGGTCGGATCTTAAATGTAATTACTCCGCCGGCCGCGAGGTGGCGTTTACGTTCAGGTCTCATTTGTTTATGCAAATGAGCCTGATACGCTGATTCCCGAATGAAATCGCCTGGCGTAACCGTCGCTAACGTCGTTTGCGTAGGCGTAAGGTTACCCCTGCTATATGAGGGGTAAACTTACGCCAGTCCCACGTAGGCCATGTTAAGTATGGCGTCGGGTCCGCGTCGTGATTTCCCGTCGGGTACGTCGTTTTACTAAGTCGTCCGCGAATACGACTTTACGTCAATGACGCACACGTCGGCGTCATTGACGTTTTACACCGAGAACTGGAGCATACGCACTGGGCTATTTTAAGCCCGGCGCATGCGCAGTTCGTTAGAATAGGGGGCGCGCTTAATTTAAATAGAAGCCGCCCCCTTGGATTTACGCGGGGATACGCCGGGCCAAATACACTACACCGCCCCAAACTACGGAGCAAGTGTTTGGGGAATACAGCACTTGCTCCTGTAGGTTGGTGTAAATGGCTTACGCGCGGCCTGCCTACAATCTACGGGAATATGGCCCTTAAAGGGTAACTTCACTTTCGTGGAGAAAAAAAAAAAAGCATATAAAGAAAATATAATATAGCGTATACAATTGTGACACAAGTCATATTGTAATGGAATGTTATTAAAAATGACCTTTCCTTTTTAATCGGCAACCACTGTAATTCTCTGTAAATTGCAATGTAATATGGCTACCTGGAGGTGTTTTGTACACAGGATATATACAGGATGCCCCACAGAAACATAATTTCTTGCTTGTGTGTTTGACTCACTGATTTTCCCAGAAGTCTGCACTAAGATACAAGTCAGATTTCAGTCATCCCCTGCAACAAAAATGTTATATTTGTTGAGATACTCCCAATAGTAAATAACATCTAAAGCAATGCAGGCCGTGCAACTTTTCTCATTAGTGCCCTGGAGGTGCTGCAGCTGATTGATAATTATGGAACCCCTCCCATTCAATTCACATTCCCACATGGACACAGACATGTTGGCTTGCCCTTTCTAAACCAGCTGACATACAGTCAAAGGCGGGGCTGAGCACTATTGCGAATTCCCACATTATTTCCCTGCAGTGTTGCCAACCTACCAGATTGAAATTTACTGGCACAACACCCGAAATTTACTGGCGCAGCCACATTTTTACTGGCATTTCACAAAAGTTACTAAATTACATTTTTAGGTGCCAATTTTTAGCATTTAGGCTACAAACAAGTACGCTAGGCAAATAGCAATGTGATTTAAGGTATATATTAAGTAGGGATGCACCGATATATCGGTGCCGAAACATATCGGCCGAAAACAGCTGTAAAATTGCTGATAGGACTAGTGGCTGCAGAGCGGTAAAACACACTGAAACTGTCTCCACACGGTGCTAGCACACAGCCCCACCTGCTCCTAACCCCACACTGTGATAAACAGAAAGCTGTTCTAATGCTGAGATGTGCTCTGTCTATCACAGCGTGGGGTTAGGAGGAGGCGGGGCTATGTGGAGACAGTTTCAGCATACGGGCGATGGTAAGTTGCTTTTCCTTCTAGCAGCCTTCCGTCCACCCCGTCCCCGTCCCCCCCACATACCTCCCTCCTGCTGGATATATCTTCGGAACTCTGCCCCCCCCCCCCCCTCCTCCTCCCTCCGGCTGGCTATATGTTCGGGACTCTGCGGTGCCACAATCTTCCCCTGCCTCCAATTTCCCCCAGGCCCCCTGCCTCCAATCACCCCCTGCCTCCATCGTCCCCTGCTTCCATCCCCCTCTGCGGTGCCACCAACAACCCCTGTCTCCATCCCCCACCCTCTGCGGTGCCACCAACACCCCCTGCTGTGCCACTAACACCCCCTGCCTCTAATCTCCCCCTGCCTCCAATCTCCCCCTGCCTCCAATCTCCCCCTGCCTCCATTGCCCCCTGCCTCCATCCCCCTCTGTGGTGCCACCGCAGCCACCATCACCCCCTGCCTCCAATCACCCCCTGCCTCCAATCTCCATGCGCAGTTCCAAGCTGAACCGATCTCGGCTATTTTTACTGGCACATTCCCACAACCACGGACATTTACGAACGGGGGGGGGAAAGTGCCCGTTTTTACGAATTGTCCGTAAAAATACGGACGGTTGGCAACACTGTTTCCCTGGATCTGCAAACCTCAAACACGTGAGATTTGCTGCAAACCTGTGGTATCAGCCAACCAGAACCTCATCAATAAAGGTATGAATGATATATTCAGCCTGACTTCAAATATCAAAAGGCCATCCATGCAATGCAGGATATTTGGTACAACAACATCTACTCACAGTAAGAACAACAGAGACATGCTTGAACAACATCATAATAGGTTTGCTGTGTCTTAGTTCATGGTGAATAATCAGTACCCAGAAATGAATGATAGTATGCATTGTCATTTATCATTTTTCTTACACCATAATCCATTTTGAGGTCATGTTCGGAATGCTGAGATATACTGTATTATTGTCAATATTTTCCATAAATATATAGAGTGATATAGAGTTAAAGTGAAGCTAATGCGCAAACCACAGTGAATAGAGTGAAATAATATAGGCAGCAGCCAACATTCAAATGTGTCCCCACATAAAATTAAATCAATCAAATAAATATAAAATGCAGCACTACCTTTAAAGTGCTAATATAAAATGTTAGATGAACACAGCAAAAAAAAAAAAAAACAGAAGAAAAAGCAGCGAATCCACAGCTTACAGTACTATAAATAAATAATATATAACAATAAAAATCATACAGTGCTTGATTGCATATAAATAGATGTCCATGTGCTAATGACTAACATAATAAACGTCCTTTTGAAGTGAAATTTAAAAATTCTGTCCCAAGTGATAAAGTGCAGGTGCAGAAAAGCAAACACATCATACGATGTGAAGGTCAAGCGCTAAATCAATGTAGCGCCTGGTTACTTTAGGTACCGGTGCTATCTAAATTTAGAGGGAGATCAGAGTGTAGTTAAACTCTGATCCAAATTGTTATGTGTTAAACAGGATCTCTGTCTCAGCTTGGTTGTGCTGTAGGCTATTCTGTTGCATCGGGGTGTTCTTTCAACTCCGGAGCTGCAGGTGGCAGCAGTGGAGTCAAGGTTTGGGAGCATAAAGAGGATATGTCACTATGTATCACAAGGGATGATAAATATCACTAGTTTTGTTAGCTGTTTTTTTTGTTAAGGTTATCTGAAAGATGGGTTTCAAATGTTTCGACAGGGGCGCAATGACCGGCCACCTAGCCCCCCCATTTTACTCACCTGAGTCCTGTAATTCCCACACCGGAGATGCGCTCTTCCCCTCTGCCTGAGGTTCTCAGCTCTTGATTGGATAGATTGATAGCAGCACAGCCATTGGCTCCCGCTGCTGTCAAGCAAATCCAATGACGCAGGTCCCGGTGGCAGGGCCGAGTCCGGCATTCTGCGTCTATGGATGCAAATGCTGTAGTCAGGAGCGCACCCGTAAGGTAACCCCCTAAGAGAGTACTTCTCCTAGGGGGTTATACAAAGCAGGGAGGAGCTACCAGCGTCGCCGTGGGACCCCAGAAGTCGAGGATCAGGGCCACTCTGTGCAAAACGAACTGCACAGTGGAGGTAAGTATGATGTGTTTGTTTTAAAAAACAAAACAACAAAAAAAGCCTTACAATCACTTCAAATTGGTTGTAAACCCTTACCGACCACTTTTACCTACAGGTAAGCCTAGATTAAGGCTTACCTGTAGGTACAAGAAATATCCCCTAAACCTACAGGGTTTAGGAGATATTTGCAGAAAAGTCTGCACCGATGTCTACAGCGCATGTGCGCCATAGGCAACAGCGCAGGAGCACTGAGCGTGCCGTTAGTAAAGGCGATCGTGCCGTCACTGACGGCTCCTGCGCACATGCGCAGGAGTGACGTCATTGCTGCTCCAGCCAATCAAAGTGCCAGAGCCGCAATACCCGGAAGTCACTCCGGGGGTGAATGACGGCGACAGAGGAGGCGAACGAGGGCCGCTGCAGGGGCGTCGATCTCAGGTAAGTACCTCATAATGAGCTGGTATGCTATGCATACTAGCTCATTATGCCTTTGTCTTGCAGGGTTTATTTCTTTTATTTTTTTCAGGAGGCTTTACTTCCTCTTTAACCTGCCTGGCGGTCTTCCCGAGTCTGACACGGGGTTAGATTTTCCTGCTGCGAGCGGAAACCCCGAGTCAGACTCGGGCTTGCCTCGCTAGATCCACAGGCACAAGTTACTTACCTTGTCCCTGGATCCAGCGATGCCACCGCGCTGTGTGAGCGAGTGGGTCCTCGCTCGATTCACACAGTGCCTCCGTGTGACGCCGATCTCCGTTCCCTGCGACGTTACGACGCACGGGGACGGAGAACGGCGCCAAATTCAAAAAAGTAAACAAACACCTTACATACAGTATACTGTAATCTTATAGATTACAGTACTGTATGTAAAAAAAACACACCCCCCCTGTCCCTAGTGGTCTGCCCAGTGTCATGCATGTCATTTTATATAATAAAAACGTTTCTTTCTCCCTGCAAACTGTAGATTGTCCATAGCAACCAAAAGTGTCCCTTTATGTCAAAAATAGTTTTAGATCAGCTAAAAAACAGCGATAATAAATTATAATCACTTGCAGAATTGTGCGATAGCGATTTGTGGGGAAATTCGTCATAAAAAAAAAAAAATAATGACAGCAACAATTCTGCAACTGAGCAAATTTCAGTGATTTTGATTTGATTACATTATTGAATAATTTTTATTATAATTATATTATTATTTGTTATAATTATTTATAATTATTTATTATATTATAATTTATAATTTTGTTTTTAAAAAAATGTCATACCCGGGATGCCTATTAGAATCTTGTTTGGTCAGATTTAAGTGAGTTATTTCTAAAAATTACAGACCTACAATATAAAACGCCAAATTTCCTTGCAAATAATGGTACCGCTTTTAGCATGTTTTTTCTGACAGAATCATACCGCCAGGGAGGTTAAGTGTCTTTGTGGCGATTTTCACATGCATAAGGATTCAAATGGAGTTGTCTTGTCCATGTTGATGACGATGCCTGTGTGGAAAGAAAGTTCTGTATTTGTCTGTACTTCCAGAAAGGAAACAATTGGTTGGAGCAGAGGTGTATCTAGTAAAAATAGCGCCTATGGTAAGCACTGAAACTGCGCCCCTGTCGAAACATTTGAAACCCATCTTTCAGATAACCTTAACAAAAAAAACAGCTAACAAAACTAGTGATATTTATCATCCCTTGTGATACATAGTGACATATCCTCTTTATGGAGAAATCTGGGGTTTATTAAACCCCTGATCCCTCCTCTCCCCTCCACGGCCAGGTAAATGCAGAACCAATACTGGAAGTGAGAAAATCTTCATCACTTAAGGCCTCAGATTTCACAGAGGAGAGGGAGAAACTAATGTTCCTCCTTCTTCTTTGTGCGCTGCCATTCCGACCAGATGGAATGGGAGAGCCTGGGCGAACAGGGGAGGGCTGTGGCTGAACGCAGCAGGGATAGCGCTACCATTGTCTATTAGAAAAGGTCCTAAAAAGGAGATCCTGCCTATGCTCGGGAGGAGGGAAAAAGAGACCCTCAGACCCTGGTAAGTGCCTTGCTGCCCAGCCACTCAACAGCGCCCCCTTCATATGGCGCCCATGGAACTTGCCATGGCTGCCATACCCTAGATACACCACTGGGTGGGAGAGATGTCAGTCAAGTTCTCATATGAGCGAGAGGTGCCTTTCAAGAAGAAGTAGTGTGCCCACATATCTTCGTAAGGCCATTCCTGACCCAGAAATTAGCATATGCTGTCCGGAGGGAAGTCAGGGTTTCCTTTTAACATGGTTAGGGGGCTCCAGAGCGGAAGAGAAGGCTTTACATTTTGCCACCTGTGAGAAGGCTGCCAGGGAGGGTTGAATGAGTGGATATGCCAGGATCTCTCTTTGCCAGTGTCTAGGCAGTAACCAACAGAGAGTATGTATTGGAGATTGTATGAAGGAAGTTTCTAGATATATCCATAGTTTGTGACACCTGAGGGGTTATTTACGAAAGGCAAATCCACTTTGCACTACAAGTGCAAAGTGCACTTGAAATTGCACTGAAAGTGCACTTGGAAGTGCAGTCACTGTAGTTTGCACTTGTTGTGCAAAGTTGATTTGTCTTTTGTAAATAACCCCCCCATGTTTTACCGCACTGGGTGACACCAACCCTAATGACACCACTGCTCAGGGCAATAAAAAATAAATAAAAAACAATTTAAAAATATTCCTCAATAGCCACAAAGCATATGAATCCAAATTCCTTAACGAACGCAGGTATTACCCTGTAAATGTAGTGGTGATATCTGAACAATGCCGTACTGCTAAGAGCAGAGGTGTGGGAGGGGCACAAGAGACCCACCCACCACAGGCTGTAGAAAACTACAGGAGGGGCGGAGACAAGACCAGTCATCCTGCACAAGAAGAGAGAGAGAGCAGCAGGGAGCAGTCTTTATTACAGGAAGATACTGCACAGAGGATTACTGCACAGATCTGGAAGAAATACACAAAGCATACCAAGATTCAAAGAAAAACACACACAACTCTTTAATCCCTTAACGCCCGCCGCACGACTATATACGTCCGCACAATGGCACGGACAGGCAGGAGGACGTATATATACGTCCTTGCCTTTCCGCGGGTCGGGGGTCCGATCGGGACCCCCCCCCCCGCTGCGGGCGGATTCCCTCGGGGAGCGATCCGGGACGACGGCGCGGCTATTCATTTATAGTCGCGATCGCTCCCCGGAGCTGAAGAACGGGGAGAGCCATATGTAAACACGGCTTCCCCGTGCTTCACTGTGGCGGCGCATCGATCGTGTCATCCCCTTTATAGGGGAGACACAATCGATGATGTCAGACTTACAGCCACACCCCCTACTGTTGTAAACACACACTAGGTGAAGCCTAAAACGTTCAGCGCCCCCTGTGGTTAACTCCCAAACTGCAACTGTCATTTTCACAATAAAGAATGCAATTTAAATGCATTTTTTGCTGTGAAAATGACAATGGTCCCAAAAATGTGTCAAAATTGTCCGAAGTGTCCGCCATAATGTCGCAGTCACGAAAAAAATCGCTGATCGCCGCCTTTAGTAGTAAAAAAAAAAAAATTCATAAAAATGCAATAAAAATATCCCCTATTTTGTAAACGCTATAAATTTTACGCAAACCAATCGATAAACGCTTATTGCAATTTTTTTTTACAAAAATAGGTAGAAGAATACGTATCGGCCTAAACTGAGGAAAAAAATAAATTTTATATATGTTTTTGGGGGATATTTATTACAGCAAAAAGTAAAAAATATTGCATTTTTTTCAAAATTGTCGCTCTATTTTTGTTTATAGCGCAAAAAATAAAAACCGCAGAGGTGATCAAATACCACCAAAAGAAAGCTCTATTTGTGGGGGAAAAAGCATGTCAATTTTGTTTGGGAGCCACGTCGCACGAGCGCGCAATTGTCTGTTAAAGCGACGCAGTGCCGAATCGCAAAACCTGGCCTGGGCATTTAGCTGCAAAATGGTCCGGGGCTTAAGTGGTTAAACAATATTTGCTTATTCTGGAGTTCAGCTTTAAATCTTTCATTCTCGTGTAGACTGAGTTTTATATGTCATGCAGACCAATAGCTCCAAACAGACTTCCCTAGTTATTTTCTTGTTGAAACGTTTTCCGATTTCCTGTCTCCAAGCAATCTCTTCCTAATTGCAAGAGACATTCTATACAATTGAGAGGAAATAAATTCAGCAGCTTAGTGATAAGAATAACATGATCAGTCTAAGTTTTTTTCTCTTTTTTAGCACACAGCCAGTCAAACCTTATCTAAGGCATTACAGCTAGCAATGTTTTTTTTTTATGTGGAAAAGACAGGTTTAACCTACTCGTGTCCATCAGATGCCAGATCTTCACTTTACACTGATCAGTCATTACATTGACCACCAACCCAGTGGCGGCCTATCCATGTGTCCAGCCTTTCTAATCTACATGCAGGGTGTAGGACGCATGGATCACCATGTTTTTTTTTTAAAGCACGTGACTAGAGCCAGGGGCTCTAATAGGCTTCAAAAAGGGTGGACTCAGGGTGGAAAACAAATCACCCCCCCCCCTCCGTTCGGTCGGTCGGTCAATCGTTTGGTCAAAACTCCCCCCCTCGCTCGGTTGCTCAGCCTATAACCCCCCGTTGCTCGCCCGCCACACGTGCACTTACCCCATTCTGGTCGCGGGCAGCTTCAGCAGCTTCCCCTTGAGTCTTTTGTATTCAAAGGTTTAACAAACTTCTTAGGATACAAATGGTATCATACAGATATAGAAAGATCCATGCACCCTCAAGAGTAACCAAGTGTACCAAGTGTCAGATCATTGTAACTATAATACAAAAATCAATTGTAAAAGGTAAATTCAGTTGGCTACTGCCTGCCCAGGGCATCTATGGAACAATCATACTTACTTTGTGGCATAAACAATTCAGGAACATTACTCCAAAAAACATCCCTGCAACAGTTGATCCAACTGTAGCGCCTATAGCATAATTAGAGTTTGGAGCACTTATCACCAAGGTTGATCTGGTAGTTCAAGTCCCTTTACGTAGCTCCCACATTGACTTTGAAAAATGAGACTCCAGGACTTTCCAATTGCATCCATATGGTAAATGTCATTGAACATAAAACGAGAATAGAAGAAAATTAAAGAAAAAGAAAAAAAGGGAGGGGTGAAAAGAAGAAGAAAAGAGGTCAGAGGAAAGCAAGAGTCCATTCCCTCGGCCTAGGCCCCCGACCGCCCAGTTTTGGGAACTATGGGGCTTGAAGGTATGTAATCGAGGGGGACCACACCCTTTTGAATCTGGCTTGTTTGTCCCTGAGGATGCTGGTCAATTTTTCAGTGACCATGATCCAAGAAAGTTTGTTTTTTACTAATGCTACACTGACCACTGGGGTTTTCCATGCTCGCGCTATAGTAATTTTAGCTGCTGAATTTTTTTTAAAGATGAGAGTTTGGAGATGTCTAAGGATCTAGTCCAGCAGGTCTGCAAACAGAGCAGTTTTAGGATTTTTAGGTATATTTTGTCCTGTCACTGAGTAGACCAGAGTGAATAATCTGATCCAAAAGTTCTGAACCTTTGGACAGGACCACCAAACATGGAACATAGTACACTCTCGCCCGCACCCTCTAAAGCAAAGGGGAGAAGTACAATCTCGATAGCCTCATCGGGACCAGGTACCATCTGGACAGCATCTCGTGATTCGCTTCCACCAAGGACGTATTGAGTATTCCTCTGTGCACCATGGTCGACCACTGCCCCCAAACCTCCTCCTTAATAGATTTGCCTAGATCTGATTCCCATGCCATTTGATAAGAGGGCTTAGCCTGTTGGGTATTGAAGAGGACATAGAGCTCCGAGATCCCCCCCATGTGACTCGGGTCCGCGTATGGATTTGTTTTTAAACTAGGCCCTAGTGGTTATTAGTAATGAGCCGAACACCCCCCAGTTCGGTTTGCAGCAGGACATGCAAACAGGCAAAAAAAATTGTTCGAACACGCGAACACCGTTAAAGTCTATGGGACACGCACGTGAAAAATCAAAAGTGATAATTTTAAAAGTTAATATTGTCATAAAAAGTGTATCAATGCAAAAAAAAAAGTTTTAAAAACGGATGGTTTTTCGGGAGCAGTGATTTTAACAATGCTTAAAGTGAAACAATAAAAGTGAAATATTTCATAAAATTTCGTACCTGGGGGTTGTCTATAGTATGCCTATAAAGTGGCGTGTTTTCCCCGTGTTTAGAACAGTCCCTGCGCAAAATGACATTTCTCAAGGAAAAAAAGTCATTAAAAACAATACAGATAAAAGTCATTGAAAAAAAAGGCATGGGTCCCCCCCCCCCAGTCCATTACCAGGCCCTTCAGGTCTGGTATAGATTTTAAGGGGAACCCCACGCCAAAATAAAAAAAATGGTGTTGGGTTCCCCCCCAAAAATCCATACCAGACCCTTATCCAAGCACGCAACCTGACAGGTCGCAAGAAAAGAGGGGGGACAAGAGAGCGCCCCCCCCCTCCTGAACCGTACCAGGCCACATGCCCTCAACATGGGGAGGAGGCTTTGGAAAACCCAAAAACACAGGAGACAGCTTGGGACAACTCCTTTATTAAAAAAGAAAACAAATTCCAGCGATGTACATCCATTCTCGAGCAGAAGATACAGAGAATTAAAAATAAAAAAATGTAATTGGCACAGGGTTCCCCTTAATATAGATACCAGAACTGAAGGGCCTGTTATGGAATTTGGGGGGACCCCCACATTTTTTTTTTACATTTTGGTGCCGTTTTTTTTCAATGACTTTTATCTCTATTGCCGGGACCGACAATTCATTACAGCCGCAAGCATTACTTTTTTCCTTTAGAAATGTCATTTTGCGCAGGGTATGAAATTTAAAGGAATATTTCACTTTTATTGTTTTACTTTAAGCATTATTAAACCACTGCTCCCGATACATTTGCATTGATACATGTCCCCTGGGGCAGGACCAAGGTCCCCAAACATTTTTTATGACAATACCGTATTTATCGGCGTATACCGCGCACTTTTTTGCCCTGAAAATCAGGGCAAAATCGTGGGTGCGCGCTATACGCCGATACCCGCTTTCCCGCGCCGAGTTTTTAATACTGCGCCGAAATATACCGAGCGCAGTACACTCGGGTATAGTCGGGCCGTCTTGGCTCCTTCTGCGGTCACGTCCTGGACGTACAGGACATCAGCGCAGGTAGCCGAGCATACCCGAGTGTACTGCGCTCGGTATATGTCGGCGCAGTATATGTCAAACTCGGAGCGTGAAAAGAGCGGGGAGGACGCGAGGACGCCGCCGAAGAGGACACCGGACCCGCCGAAGAGGACACCGGACCCGCCGCAGAAGGACACCCGAAGCCGCAGAAGGACACCCGAAGCCGCAGAAGGACGCCGGACCCGCCAAAGAGGACACCCGAAGCCGCAGAAGGACGCCGGACCCGACGAGGCCGCCGATGGACGCCGCGCAAGACACCAAAACTGTAAGTACAAAACAAACTTTTTTCCACAGGATTCGGGGCATCTTTAGGGGTGCGCGGTATACGCGGGAGCGCGTTATACCACGATAAATACGGTAATTTGCATATTAACCTTTAAAATTAGCACTTTTGATTTCTCCCATTGACTTTTAAAGGTTGTTCCGCAGCTTTCGAATTTGCAGCGAACACCCCAAATTCTTTGCTATTCTGCGAACAGGCAAACAACCGATGTTCGAATTGAACTTACATTCGACTCAAACATCGGGCTCATCCCTAGTGGTTATGTCTATCTGATCTGTACCCAGGGATTTTATAAAATGCATAATTTGGTACAGACGGAAGGATACCATCTGGGGCATCTGTAGCGTTTCCCGAAAATAAGACTGTTGCCTAATTCCTTTGTGATCTATGAAATGTGCTATCCGGTAAAGGCCTTTGTTAACCCACCACGTGAATTGTTAGGGATTCTGTCCTGGAGGAAAATGCGGGTTATTAAGTATAGAGGCCACAGGGGAATGGGGAGACCTCAGTGGGTAAAATGTTCACACCGTGTCCCAGAGACATAGGAAGTGGGATAAGGAAAGTCTCAGAATAGCCCGATGCTTACTTGTTGGGAGCCACATCAGGAAGCCTATAGGCAGTGAGGTAAACAAATAGTGAATATCAAGGCCTAATTCCACTCTCTCGGCGCTTTGGGCTAAAAAGGTATTTATAACTGAACAATAATGATTAAATGTTACCATTTATCATTCAATAACATTTGTCAGCAGCCGCTTAAAACACAAAAACATCAAAATGTATAGTAAGTTCTAATAAGAAAATAAATTCTTATCAATTACTAAAGCAGCGCTAGTTGTCACTATAGACTGTGACACCTCTTGGGTGCATTGATTGCCGCCCACCCAAAAATATACCACCAGCCATCGCTGCTATGTACACACATTTAATATGTTTGGCTTTGGTTAATATTGTCTCTTTACAAATCAAAATAAAACGAATCCCTCAATGTACAAGTGTTGTCTCTCGTTCCGTGTCACAAGCTCTAATTGTATAGTTATTATCCCACAGTTGGCCTCAATTGCTTACATCTGAGCCTTTAAAAATGTCCTTGCTGTGAACAGCTCTGTAAAACTTCTATGAATGTCCATCAGGGAGTGCGCACACTGTGCATGTCAGTCATCAGATGTGTGTTAGAAAGCACAGCGCTATTAATCCAGAGTCACTATCAAACTGCTTGTAGGAGGAGCAGCCTAGAATGGAAGCCAACTGTGCCGTCCGAACTTTTAGTCACTTACTGTACACATGTAATCTAAACTAGAAGAACACAGGTCAGGCTGGCTACTCCTACTCTGGGCCCTAAGAAAGACCCCGCAAGGCAGTGTCGCAACCACCCTTTAGTTGAAAATGTATAAAAATATCTGGTAATTTCAAAGTGCTTCATTTGCTGAAAATACAGTCCAATGTGAGTGCCAAACATCCAAGAGTCAAAAGTTTATAATGATAAAATTGGTTTGGAAAAAAAAAAAAACAATACATTTCGGAGGACAAACAGACTTCCCTTCATTAGGGCTACAAAACAATTGCAGGGTTACAAAACAAAAGATAAATGTCAAATATATAAAAAAATGAAAATCTTTATAAATATACCGTTTGATTTTTGTGTTCATTATTTTTTACTTGCATATTTATGACTTTTTGTATTTTTGTATTTATGACCTTTATATTTGCACTTGTTTTGTAGCTCTGATGAGTTAATCTCCTGTTTCTAAGGGAACTACCTGTTTCATGAATTGCTGCTGAACCAGAGCAGGTGTAACCAATGGTAATTGCTGTGACCCATTGGAAATCTGTATCCTTTAAACTTTTGGTATATTTGTTTAGCCTGTTGCACAAAAGACAGGCTGGAGACAAAAAGGGATCAGTAAACAAGCATGTATGTGAGGTACGCTGCTACATGAAAGCGGAGTTCCACTTGTTTTTCTGTTTATTAAAAGTCAGCAGCTACAAAAAGTGTAGCTGCTGACTTTTAATAAACAGACACTCACCTGTCCCATGGTCCAGTGGTTGCGGCCGCCCAAAGCCTCGGTTCTCCCCCCACCTCTCCACGGGGGCCGACATCACTAGTGTCGGCACCTGGCTGTGACAGCTTGCGGCTTCACAGCCAGGTGCGCACATTACACTGCGTGTCCTGAATAACCAAGCAATCTTCTGGGACCTGTGATGTGTCCCAGAAGATTGCAGGGAGAAAGGGGAAGAGGAGGAGTCGCCTAGGCTGCGCGAGCGGAAGTGGAAACTGGGTACCTGTCAAAACTAGGTACCCGTCCCACCAAAAAAATGACATGCCAAATGTGGCATGTCAGGGGGTGAGGAATAGGGTGACCACGTGTCCCGGATTTTGCAGGTCTGTCCCGGGTACCTTCATTCCAGGACAATACAGTGTCCCGGAATGAAACTGACACAGCCACCCCCGGGCCAATCTGATGCCCTCAAAAAAGGGCGCCACATCACCGATTTACTCACAGACAGGGAATGCCTGGAGGAGCACAATCCCTGCCCTCTGCTTGTGATTGGAGAAATCATAAATCCCGCCTTTTGTGTCAAATCACAGTGCTGTGATTCGTTACAGCACAAGCTGATTTTTGGGAAGGGGGGTGTCCCTGAATGGTAGTTTGGAAATGTGGTCACCCTAGTGAGGAACCCTTAAAGCAAAAGCTCCACTTTTGGGTGGAACTCCGCTTTAATGTTTGCTGCTGCAGAATTTAATAACACTTTAACCACTTGCACTCTCACCCACTTCCCGCCCAGGCCAATTTTCAGCTTTCAGCACTGTCACACTTTGAATGACAAATGCGCGGCCATACAACACTGTACCCATATGACATTTGTATCATTGTTTTCACACAAATAGAGCTTTCCTTTAGTGGTATTATCACCACTGGGTCTTTTTATTTTTTGCTGAACAAAAAAGACTGAAAATTTTGCAAAACATTTTTTTTTTAATAGTTTGTAATGCAATTTTGCAAACAGGACATTTTTCTCCTTCAGTGATGTGCGCTGATGAGGATGCACTGATGAGCACTAATGAGGCGGCCCTGATTGGTGGCACTGATGAGTTGGCACTGATGGGTGGCAATGATGGGCACTGATGAGGTGGCACTGGTGTGCACTGATTTAGCGCCACTTATGAGGCTGCACTGATGGGCAGCACTAATGAGATGGCACTTGTGTGCACTGATGAAGCAGCACTAATGAGGCTGCACTGATAGGCGACACTGACGGGCACTGAAAGGTGGCACTTATGGGCACTGATAGGCGGCACTGATAGGCAGCAATAGAGAGCACTGATAGGCTGCACTGCTGGGAATGCACTGATAATTAGGACACTGATAAGCAGTGTCCTGATTATCAGTGTAGATGTCCCTTTAACAAAAGCCAGCTATTGTCTCTCTTCTACCCTCCTCACGCTATCAGCATGAGGAGAGGAAAGCTGATAACTGGCTTGTGTTTACATCATGATCAGCTGTCAATGGACACAGCTGATCACGTGGTAAAGGGCCGCTGCGATTGGCTCTTTACCTCAATCTGTTATCAGCTGTGTCCGAAGGACTCAGAGATCACAGAACATGCTGCCCATGGGCCACAGGAGGCTCACAGGCTGCGCTATCATGATATGATGTCCAAGGATGCCCTCCCGGCAAAGTAAGCTTGTGCTGTAGCCGTCTTTTAGCTATAGCGTGGGCAGGAAGCAGTTAAAGAAGAATTCTAGGTATGATATTTTTTTGCGAAATTACGTTGATCCAGCTTGAACCAATGTAATTATGCATAAACCATACCTGTGAAATCCTTCTAGAAGCTGGAAATCACTGTAGTAGGCATTACTACAGTGACTGCCTCTAGCTCCTGGGCTCTGTGCTGAGTGGCTGGCCTGCCACATTTCAGACATAGGAGGTCAGCCACTGAGCACTTACTCAATGAACACAGAGTATTCTCTGATTGGACAAGGTGGAGATCATGGAGGGGATCGCCCCATCTCTCCACCTTATCCAATCAGAGAATGTTTTGCATTCATTGAGAAAATGCAAAGCGATCTCTGAATGGTACCCGTGCCTAGCAGGCAACCTCCTGTATTCACAATGCAGCAGGGCGGCCCCTCGACACAGGACCTGGAAGCTAGTGGAGATCACTGTAGAACTGGGGCTAGATTCACATAGATCAGCGGATCTTTAGATCCGCGTGATCTATGTGATTTAAGATCCGCTGCCGCAAGTTTGAGAGGCTAGTGGGTAATTCACAAACCACTTACCTCCAAACTTGCGGCGGCGGATCGTAAAACCCCCGGCGGAATTCAAATTCCGTGGCTAGGGGGAGTGTACTATTTAAATCAGGCGCGTCCCCGCGCCGATTTAAATGAGCATGCGCCGTCCGCGAAATTTCCCGGCGTGCATTGCTACCACTGACATCGCTAGGACGTCAGTGGTTTCGACGTGAGCGTAACTTGCGGCGCGCAGGTTTCTGAATCGGCAAACGACGTAAAAAAAACAAAAATCAATGCGGGAACGACGGCTATACTTAACATTGGCTGCACCTCATAGAAGCAGGGGTAAGTATACGCCGGGAAAACCGCTACGGAAACGTCGTAACAACACTGCGTCGGGTCCGCGTACGTTCGTGAATTGGCGTATCTCGCTAATTTACATATTTCTCAGTGTAAATCAGCGAGAACGCCCCACGCGGCCATTTTTAAAATGCAGTTAAGATCCGACGGTGTAACACAGTTACACCTGTTGGATCCTAGGCATATCTATGCGTAACTGATTCTATGAATCAGTCTCATAGATACGACCGGCCTAAGTCAGAGATACAACGGCGTATCAGGAGATACACCGTCGTATCTCTCTCTGAATCTGGCCCATAGTATATACATCATTACATTGGTGCAAGCGGAACCAATGTAACTACGCAAAATTATCAATACCTGGAATTCAGAGTTCGAGCAAGACAGGGAATTAGAACATTATTGCTTTTTTGTCATGGAAGTTTATTTATGTGACGAGTAGTAGGGAGATCGGCTGCTTGTGGCACACAGGGCTAATGAAACATGTCAGTCTGCAGACAAATTTTTGTTGCATATGCTTTTGAGTCAGCCAAGGTTGTCAGCTGTAATCATGGCTTTCTTACAGAGATCGATATGCCACAAACCAAAACAAGTATCTCTTTAGATGGAAGATTTCAAGGCCGAGTCCTCCACTATGACATCATGTGGGTTTTTTCTTCTCTCTTGACAGTGTACAAGGTATCCATTGTGAGATTACATGTCTCTATGTTGTGTGAATTAATATACGTACAGAAAGGTTCTGTAATTCTGGTGTCAACTTGTGAAATATACAAATGGTTTATTTATTTTATCTATCAGGGTGTAAAAGGACTAATCAAAAGGATACATTACACAACAAAGATGTTTTTTTTTTTTTATGTCGTATCTGTATGGGGTACGTTCTACTGTATGTGTCTTCAATTCAAGGTTTATAAAAAAAAAAAAATCAGTACAAAGAGTGAATGAAAATTAAGGTGAAGCAACCTACTGTTTATCATCCAATCAGAGTTTATTATAACCAGATGAGTTAACCACTTGCCTACTGGGCACTTTCACCCCCTTCCTGCCTAGGCCAATTTTCAGCTTTCTGTGCTGTCACACTTTGAATGACAATTGTACAGTCATGCAACAGCGCTGTATCCATAAACATTTTTTTTTTTGAGACAGATAGAGATGTATTTCCGTGGTATTTAATTACTGTGACGGTATTGGTATGATATCCTCGTCAACGTTCCCTTCTTCCCATAACGAAAATCACCCCAATATTCCACGAGAAGGAATATCCCTGGAGTCGCCCAGAAAGCCACACATGCCAAGCTTACTGCTGGAACAACACAGACTTTAATGGTTTTCTTCTCAACTTTTTATACAGTCCAAGACATTCAAGCAACAATGAAATCTCCACCCCCCCCCCCTAATCACACACTAAGGCTAATTACTAAAACATTCTAGACAGGTCGGCACCGAACGACAATTATCATGTCTAATCACTGCACATTCCTTAAACAACAAACCACCTTCACACACTTGAGTTTCCTAAGCAGACGTTTCGTCTGCTTCCAGTTTGACACCTATTAACACCTCTGAGAATCACTAGGTTTTTAGACAGGGTTATCACACAATTAAAGGCCTTTCAAAAGCTAGCCTTATTTAACATATGAACAGTGTTCACAGAGAGAGATGAGTCACACATGAACACCTGTTACCTCTAACCCACAGCATTAAGTTAGCAGGGAGAGCATTAGACTGAAGCACATAGGCAAAAAGTCCTTCACAATGGCCCCCCCTTTTCTCCCTGCTCCGGCAAACCGGGTTGGACCTTCCCTGGTCCAGTAGGGTTGACAGGTTCAGAGCTTTCAGTCCGAGGTTAACTCCGTTTGGCGTAACTGACCTCCCTTGGCAACTGCTTCCGACTTAGGTGTGTCACCGGGTCGTCAGATCACACGCCGGTCAGTCCAAGTCTTTGTGCGATCTGCAGAGTCACCAGAAGTCAGTGTGAAGACGGCGAATGGGTCTGTGCGCCGCCATCTAGGTGTCCCACTATGGGAGGGGGCAGGTTATGGCTCTGAAGTGACAATCACAGGAGATTCATAAAAAGGAAACGTTATATTTGTTGAAATGCTGTAGCACTGGTGCTCAGAGTCCGGGGGGGGGAAGGTCAAGGGGACTCAGAGCCCCATAAGGTCAGCCACCCCCTGCTCCCTCCGCAGCCGCAGGTTCTCCTCTTTGAGCTTCTCCAGCTCCATCTCCAGTTCATGGAGCCTGGGGGGTCAGCCCGCTGTGACCTCAGGTGGTTGTTCTCCTCCTCCATGCGGCTTATGCACTCCTCCAGCTCTATGTACTCACGGATCAGATCCTGCTTGCTCATGTCCTGCAGGCTTTCCACGTGGTCCTTTATCATCAGGAACTGGGTGGTGGTGTAAGGGGCCACCGGTGGGCCCTTGGCGAACATCTCGGCCCGCATCTGGGGCGCCCGCTGCGATTCCATCTCCTCCAGTCGCTTCTTCTCCTCCCAGGTCCGCTGGTTATATGACTTCCAGGACCTCTTCTTCTTGGAAGTAGCTGGCGGTGCCTCTTTCTGCCCAGCTCCCTCCAAGGCCCCTCCGGCTCATGGCTGTCGCCCATGACCAGCTGACAATGGTGTTCCCTGTTGTCCGTAATAACAGATTGTACCATGAGGGCTTCGTAAGGGGTGCCCAATGGTTCTTCCTGACCCAGCTCCTGGGGATCCCAAGCCGAGTCTACACAATGGGCTGCTGCTGGTGGGCGGTACCCAGGTTGAGACCAATTTGACCTGGTGTTGTCATTCATGGGGCAATTCTGCTTGAAGTGACCCAACTGTTTGCACCGGAAGCAGCGTTGTTCGTTGTCCTCCTGGCGTGGGTAGCGAGGGCTAGATGTCATCGGTCTGTTAGGCGGTTGGTATCTAGCGGCTGGTGGGTGTGAGGGCGCCGTTGGTTGTGGAGGTTGTACCCGTGGTGTGACCTGGTTTGTCTTGCGAGTATCCGCATATTCATCCGCCAACTTCGCGGCCTCTGGTAGAGTCATGGGCCTGCGATCTCTCACCCAATCCTTGACGTCCGTCTGGATGTGATTGTAAAATTGCTCCAGGAGCATTAGTTGCAAAATGTCCTCTGCGGTGGTGGCCTGGCTGCTGTTAACCCAGTTAGAGGCCAACAGGGACAACTGGCATGCCCATTCCGCGTAAGAGTCTTTCGTGGTTTTGCGTGAGTCCCTGAACTTCTGTCGGTGGGACTCTGGGGTTACTGCATAACGAGCCAGGAGCACTTCTTTAACCCTGGCGTAGCTATGGATATCCTGATCTGGCACGGTCCGGAAAGCATCAGAAGCTTTGCCTGACAGTTTGCCTGACAATATTGCAACCCACTCTCTTCTAGCTATTCGGTGCAGGTTACATTGTCGCTCAAAATCCGCCAGGTAGTTATCAATTTCACAGTCCTTTTCATCAAAAGCTTTAAAAGCGCTAAACGGAATCTTCCTTGTGTCTGCTGTGCTGTACTCACTGTTCGGAGAAGGTGCGGCTGCTTGTTGGACTGCTGCCAGTTTTAACTGTAGTTCTGCGTCCCTTATTTGTTTATCCTTCTGTAGCTCTGCGTCTCTTATTTGTTTATCCTCCTGTAGTTCTGCGTCTCTTATTTCTTTAGCCTCCTTAGCTAACAGGTCCATCACTCTCAGCACCACATCTGCCGTTGGGTTCGGGCCGAACCACGCTAGCTTCTCTCTCATTAGCTTGTTGGCTGGCGATTCCTCCTCCTGAATCACTGGTGTCTCCATCTCTTGTACTGCTGGCGTTGCTGCAATCCCGTCCTCCTGGTCTATCTCCATTGATTCTGCTATGATGACCCGCTTGGTTTTGTTGCTAGCAATCCTTCCACGAACTTCCAGTAGTTCTTCCAGTGTCTGCTTGGAATCCGGGTGTGAAGGGGAATAGAAGGGAAAAATCCCACTGCTGCCAACCAATTGTGACGGTATTGGTATGATATCCCCGTCAACGTAACCTTCTTCCCATAACGAAAATCACCCCAATATTCCACGAGAAGGAATATCCCTGGAGTCGCCCAGAAAGCCACACATGCCAAGCTTACTGCTGGAACAACACAGACTTTAATGGTTTTCTTCTCAACTTTTTATACAGTCCAAGACATTCAAGCAACAATGAAATCTCCACCCCCCCCCCTAATCACACACTAAGGCTAATTACTAAAACATTCTAGACAGGTCGGCACCGACCGACAATTATCATGTCTAATCACTGCACATTCCTTAAACAACAAACCACCTTCACACACTTGAGTTTCCTAAGCAGACGTTTCGTCTGCTTCCAGTTTGACACCTATTAACACCTCTGAGAATCACTAGGTTTTTAGACAGGGTTATCACACAATTAAAGGCCTTTCAAAAGCTAGCCTTATTTAACATATGAACAGTGTTCACGGAGAGAGATGAGTCACACATGAACACCTGTTACCTCTAACCCACAGCATTAAGTTAGCAGGGAGAGCATTAGACTGAAGCACATAGGCAAAAAGTCCTTCACAATTACCACTGTGTTTTAATTTTTTTGCTAAACAAGAGAAAAAAGACCAAACTTTTTGAAAAAACAAAAACAAAACATTTGTCTTAGCTTCTGTTATAAAATTTTGTAAATAAGTAATTTTTCTCCTTCACTGATGTGCACTGATAAGGCAGCATTGATGGGCACTGATGAACACTGATAAGGCTGCCTTGATATGTGGCACTGATAGGCAGTGTTGCTAGTAACGGCGTTAAAATAAACGCTGTTACCTAACGCAGCACCTTTTGAGGGTAACGAGTAATCTACCTGATTACACTTCCCCTCACGGTAACGCCATTCCCATTACTTGGGCGGCATTACAGCAATTACATCCACTGCGTGCGGGGGGGGCAGAGGGGGTCATGTCATGTGGCCACAGGCCTGAGCTGGCCTGTGATTGGGTCACGGCGCCGGCGGGTCATGTCATGTGGCCACAGAGCTGGCCTGTCTGTGATCGTGGGTGGCGCTGGCGCATGCACGTGCCTGGAGTATCCCGCCCGTCTGTCACGACGAGAGCTCAGCTGAGCCGCCGACATCTCCCCCGCGGAGGCTCCGCTCTGCCGGTCCGGATATCAAAGTCAGCTTAGCACCGACCGTGGCCCTGTGCATAACGTGGAAGAGAGAGAGAGACACAGACAGTAAGAGCAGCGCAGGTGAGGACCGGCATGTGTGGATTGTAAGTGTCTGGGACTGGGGGGGGGGAGCGGCCTAGTCTAGGGCTGGGGTTGGGGCCGGGCTGGGCATGGGGAGTGTGATGAATCTGATATTGTACAGTATTGCTGCTGGGCATGTGGAGGTGGAGTGTGATGAAACTGATATTGTACAGTATTGCTGCTGGGCATGTGGAGTGTCATGATATTGCACAGTATTGCTGGGCATGTGGAGGTAGAGTGTGATGATGATATTGTACAGTATTGCTGGGCATGTGGAGGTGGAGTGTGATGATATTGTACAGTATTGCTGGGCATGTGGAGGTGGAGTGTGATGATGATATTGTACAGTATTGCTGGGCATGTGGAGGTGGAGTGTGATGATATTGTACAGTATTGCTGGGCATGTGGAGGTGGAGTGTGATGATGATATTGTACAGTATTGCTGGGCATGTGGAGGTGGAGTGTGATGATATTGTACAGTATTGCTGGGCATGTGGAGGTGGAGTGTGATGATGATGATATTGGACAGTATTGCTGGGCATGTGGAGGTGGAGTGTGATGATATTGTACAATATTGCTGGGCATGTGGAGGTGGAGTGTGATGATATTGTTGAGGGCATGTGGCCTGGTATGGTTCAGGAGAGGGAAGGGCGCTCTCTCGTCCCCCACTCTTCTCTGCGGCCGGCCAGGTTACGTGCTCGGATAAGGGGTCTGGTGTGGATTTTTGGGGGAACTCCCCGCCATTTTTTTTTAATTTGGGGTGGAGTCCCCCTTAAAATCCACACCAGACCTGAAGGATCTGGAATGGATATTTGGGGGGAACCCCACGTCATTTTTTTTAATTGACGATGGGGTTCCCCTTAATATACATACCAGACCTGAAGGGCCTGGTAATTGAATTTGGGGGACCCCCACGCTTTTTTTTGTATGAATGAATTCTCTCTGAATTGGGCGGAGCCAACAATTCTTTTTAGCCGAGAGTGGTTTTTAAATTACTTTTTTTCCTTCAGAAATGACTCTTTGTGCAGAGACAGTTCTAAGTACGGGAAACACTTGCTATTTCACAGGCATACTTTACAGCCCCACTAGGTACGAAATTTAAAGGAATATTTCACTTTTATTGTTTCACTTTAAGCATTATTAAATTCACTGCTCCCAAAAAAACTGCAGTTTTTAAAACTTTTTTTTGCATTGATACATGTCCCCTGGGGCAGGACCCGGGTCCCCAACTCTTTTTATGACAATAACTTGCATATTAGCCTTTAAAATTAGATTTCAAACGTTCGAGTCCCATAGTCTTTAACGGGGTTCTAAAGTTCACACGAACATTTGGTGTGTTCGTAGGTTCTGGTGCGAACCGAACAGGGGGGGGGGGGGGGGGGTTCGGCTCATCCCTACCTGGGACCTGTTGGCTTTCTAAGTTTTTCCATAGACTCTGTGTGTGCGGCGTAAACCATACCTTTAATTGTGCTAATAATGTGGCTAGATAATAATCCCTGAGGTCGGGAAGTCCCATGCCTCCAGCTGCTTCATGCCTGATTAGTTTAGTTTGTGAGCATCTCACTTTTTTCCCCTGCCATATAAAGTGGTTTAACACTGTTTGTAGCTTACGGAAATATGATGCTGGTATAGGAATAGGTAGGTTGCGGAAGAGGTATAATAGCTGTGGGAGCTTAAGAATCTTGAAAGACGCCAGTCTCCCCATCCATGAGAGTGTAAATTTGGCAAGGTGTGATAGTTTGGATTGTAGGGAATGGAGGTAGGGAATGAAGTTTTCTTGGAATAAGGGATTAGGATTGGCTGTGAGCTGTATCCCAAGGTATTTTATAGATCTGTCTGCCCAGAGAAATGAGAAATAGTCAGACAGGATCGATTGGGTAATAGGGGGAATATTAAGTCCTAGGATGTGGGATTTGGACTCATTGGGGTAGATTCAGATAGATCAGTGGATCTTTAGATCCGCGTAATCGATCTGATTTACGATCCGCCGGCGCAAGTTTTAGAGGCTAGTGCTGTATTCAGAAAGCACTTACCTCAAAACTTGCGGCGGCGTATCGTAAATCCCCCAGCGGAATTCAAATTCCGCGGCTAGGGGGAGTGTACTATTTAAATCAGGCGCGTCCCCGCGCCGATTTAACTGCGCATGCGCCGGCGGCTAAATTCACTTACACCTGTCGGATCTTAGGGAGATCTATGCGGAACCTGATTCTATGAATCAGCCGCATTGATCCGACCGTCGGATCTCAGAGATATGACGGCGTATCAGGAGATACGCCGTCGTATTTCTATCTGAATCTGCCTCAGTGACTTTGTAATAGGAAATGGAGCTAAACTCCTGCAGAGTTGAGTACACAGCATCTAAAGAGGATTAGAAAAAATTTGTGTGTTACCGGCGCCAAGATAATATCAATATTCTAATTAAGTCTTGCTGCAATAAAAAGTGCAACCTCAAAAGGTTGGATTTATATTTGTGTATTTGTGAAGTGTATTGCGCTAACTTATATAAACATTTTACCACAACTGATCCTGTGAACTTGTTACTCAAAAAACAAAAAGTATGTGCATGTGTCTATGATTATTAGTTAATGTGCAAACAATTAACAAATAATGTGCAATGAATACCAGTACAGTGCCCTGTGCAAAACTATAACATATGAATTCCTCAATCCATCAAAAAAAATTGAAATAAATCCAAAAAGATCCACAGCTTGAATGTGCCCCAGGATAGCAAGAAAAAAAAAAAAAAAAAAAGTAAAAAAATATATATATGTATATGTGCTATGAAAGTCCTTAATATATGATTTCTTGCAGTGATGCCCAGCTATGTTTCCATCTTCACCGCAAATAGTGCCTACACCGTCACCGGATAAAATGGCCACTCACCAGATGGACCCAGAAATCTGCCTTTGGTTCATATGGATAACCACTCCCTCTCTCAGGTTTATCAGCAATCACTCCCAATGCTTTGGCTGTAGTCTTGTTCTATATCCACTCATGTAACATAAAAGACTATCATGGTGTAGTATACAGGGGCGGACTGACCATTAAGGCTCTCGGGCACTGCCCGAGGGCCCCATGCCACTAGGCTCAGTAAAACCAGGGACTGTATGTAAAAATCTGTGTTTTTTTACATCTGTCCCTGATATGTCCGAAACCGACATGCTTTTGATGTGAAAATCCTGAGATTTTAGCTGCCCCGCCTCTGCCCTGCTACTGCCCCGCAGCCTCTATGCATTTCGCAACTTAATGCGTCGTCAGGAAGCTTCCTGACGATGCATTAAGTTGCGAAATGCATAGAGGCTGTGGGACCATTGCCAGTTCGTCATGTCCAGTCTGAGTATAACGAGGCTGGGAACGCAGGCGACAAAGTGAGGCATCACACGTGCGGACCAGGACACACTCGTACACCAAATACTCCTATTTACGGCTGGATTAGCTCAGTGCCGGCTCTCAGGCACTTTTACATGTGAGTGGAATAACTATATGTTTTAATCATAATAAATTCTTTGATATACTACACCATGATAGTCTTTTATGTTACATGAGTGGATATATAACAAGACTACAGCCAAAGCATTGGGAGTGATTGCTGATAAACCTGAGAGAGGGAGTGGTTATCCATATGAACCAAAGGCAGATTTCTGGGTCCATCTGGTGAGTGGCCATTTTATCCGGTGACGGTGTAGGCACTATTTGCGGTGAAGGTGGAAACATAGCTGGGCATCACTGCAAGAAATCATCTATTAAGGACTTGCATAGCACATATACATACAGAATATATATTTTTTAACTTTTTTATTTTTTTATTTTTCTTGCTATCCTGGGGCACATTCAAGCTGTGGATCTTTTTGGATTTATTTCACATTTTTTGATGGATTGAGGAATTCATATGTTATAGTTTGGCACAGGGCACTGTACTGGTATTCAGAGCTTTTTTTCTCAGAAAATAGGTGCAGGAACTCAACCATGAACCCGCTCAGATTTCACAAACAGTAGAAGGGTCTTAAAGGGGCATTACATACCAGGATTGCATTACATACAGAGTACAGAGTTCAGGGGGGTTACGCACAGAGTGCAGAGCTGTCACTTGTAAACACAGAAACCAGACTTCTATGTTTACAAGTGATTGTGGTGAGCAGGCGCCAACGTGGTCTGAGCCAAAGGTGGTGGAACTGAGTTCCCCCAAGTTCCCCCTGAAAAAAAGCCCTGCTGGTATTCATTGCACATTATTTGTTAATTGTTTGCACATTAACTAATAATCATAGACACATGCACATACTTTTTGTTTTTTGAGTAACAAGTTCACAGGATCAGTTGTGGTAAAATGTTTATATAAGTTAGCGCAATACACTTCACAAATACACAAATCTAAAGAGGATTGTGGGTCTGACAACATAAGAATTATGTCATCTGCAAATAGATTAATTTTATGTTCCTCTGTGCCTATTTTAATTCCTACAATGTTTGATTGGGAGCAAATCTTGTGGGCTAATGGTTCCATAAGGAGATTGAATATTATTGGAGATAGTGGACACCCTTGGCGGGTCCCATTTGATATAGGGAAAGTGGAGGAGAGCATTGCTGAACTATAAACCTGAGCTGAGGGTTTGGAGTAGAGAGCCATTATAGCGGAAAAAATGTGACCTTGGAATCCAAATTTTTGTAAGGTTTGCTGGAGATAAGACCAATGTATTCTGTCAAATGCCTTCTCTGCGTCTAGCGCTAGAATCAGAGAAGGCATTTTCAGATGATTGGTGTGATGGATGATGTTGATTATACGCCTTGTAGCATCTACTGTTTGTCTCCCTTTTGTAAACCCTGATTGATCAGGGTGGATTAACGAGGGGATGATGTCAATAATCCTGCCCACAATTACCTTGGCAAAAAGTTTCAGATCGTGGTTCAATAATGATATGGGGCGGAAATTTTGAGGTGAAGAGGCTTCCTTACCAGGTTTAGGCAGTGTGATAATTTAAAGCGGGGGTTCACCCATCAATTTAACAGTTTGAAAAATCAGTTACATTCCTGGCATGCCGGAAATGCTAACTGTCACATTGGTTGTGCTCTCAACCAAACTGTCAAACCATCCAATGGCTGGTATCATAACTGATCACATGTGCAGCATCATGGCAGTTGAAGATTAAACAGAGGCCAAGACGCGCCTTAGCAGCCGTCAATCAACTTCTCTTCGCTTAGAAACGCCCATTCCCTGCAGGATTCCCCGCTCGGAGCCGGAAAACAAGGGCTCATATAACGATAAGTACAAGTAAAAAAATAAAAAAAACAGCATACTGCAGATGTTAGCAGTATGCTACAGCTAATGTCAAAAAGTGGATTTTTGGGTGAACCTCCGCTTTAAGATTTTAACATATCATCAGGGAAAGAAGAAGAGATTGCAGCCGCATTGAATACTGAAGTAAGAGGATCCATTAAAATAGATGCAAATTTTTTGTAGTAATCGGCAACAAAGCCATCGGGCCCTGGCGCTTTGTTGAGTGGAAGGAGTTTGATAGCTTTTGCTATTTCCTGCACAGTGAATGGGGAGTTCAAGGTTTCAAGTTGGAGATTGGGTAGATTAAAAGATTGTAGCAGGGCTTTTTTTCAGCAGGAACGTGGAGGAACGCAGTTCCGGCACCTCTAGGACTGAGTGTATGTAATGGCAAAGTGTGCTGCAGGGTCTGTAGATGCTGGCGGCTGGGGCTCTATTGTCGCTGGGGGGGATCTATTTTTGAAGGGGGGGAATGTTGTTGCTTGGGTGGTCTATTGTTGCTGGCAGGGGATCTATTGCTGCTGGGGCGGCCTATTGTTGCTGGCAGGGGATCTATTGTTGCTGGGGGTTGGGTCTTATGTTGCTGGAAGGTCAGTTGTTGCTGGGAGGGATCTACTGTTTGGGAGGTTTATTGCTGCTGGCTGTAAGAAAATCTGCTGTTACTGAGGAATGGGGGTTGGTATTTTCTTGTAGGTGGTCCATTGTTGCTGGGGGTCTATTGATGCTGGCTTTGAGGAGATCTGTTATTGGGGTCTATTGTTGTTGTTGGGTATTTTGTTGTGGGTAGTCCATTGTTTCTGGGGGGATCTATTGTTGCTGGCTGTGGGGATCTATTATACTGCTTTTCTTGTTATCATTAACAAGTTCTATACAAAAAGTTAGTACCACAAATGTTACTGTAGTCTCCAAAAGAGGTGGTCTTGGGATGTGGGTAGGGGGTGGAACCAAGAAATGGTGCTCGGAGGTGGGTAGGGGGTAGAACCAAGACATGGTGCTCGGAGGTGGGAAGGGGGTAGAACCAAGAAATGGTGCTCGGAGGTGGGTAGGGGGTAGAACCAAGAAATGGTGCTCGGAGGAGGGTAGGGGGTGGAACCAAGCAATGGTGCTCGAAGGTAGGTAGGGGGGGGAACCAAGGAATGGTGCTCGGAGGTGGGTAGGGGGTGGAACCAAAGAATGGTGCTCGGAGGTGGGTAGGGGGTGGAACCAAGGAATGGTGCTCGGAGGTGGGTAGGGGGTGGAACCAAGGAATGGTGCTCGGAGGTGGGTAGGGGGTGGAACCAAGGAATGGTGCTCGAAGGTGGGTAGGGGGTGGAACCAAGGAATGGTGCTTGGAGGTGGGTAGGGGGTGGAACCAAGGAATGGTGCTGGGAGGTGGGTAGGGGTAGAACCAAGGAATGGTGCTCGGAGGTGGAACCAAGGAATGGTGTTCGGAGGTGGAACCAAGGAATGGTGCTCGGAGGTGGGTAGGGGGTGGAACCAAGAAACGGTGCTCGGAGGTGGGTAGGGCTGGAGACAAGGGGCGACTTGGAAAGGGGGAGTTCCTGCACCTATTCTCTGAGAAAAAAAGCCCTGGATTGTAGAAAGGATGTTATGTCAGAAGGAGTGGTTTGTTTAGTGTCAGGATCTTCCTTCAAATTATATAAGGAGCTATAATATGCGCTAAACGCGTTAGCTATATCTCGGGGGTTGATCAATTTTTCCTTAGTGAACGGGTGGTAAAGAAAGGGGATTGATGATTTAGTGCGTTGCCCCTTAATTTGTTTGGATAAGAGTTTCCCCGCTTTATTACCATTGGCATATAGGGTAGATTTAAAGCGTTTGTGATTGAATTCAAATTGATCCAATAACATGGATCGAAGTTCTAAATGGAGTTGGCCCAGTTTGGTTTTTAATTGATCTGTTGCTTTTTGTTTGTTTAAGAAGTCAAGATCATTAATTTCTTTGATGAGGTTATCAATGCGTTGTGATTTCTCTTTCTTAGCCCTAGAGCTTTGCTGAATAAAAATACCCCGCATGTAGGCCTTGTGAGCTGCCCATACAGTTGCTGGGTTAGAGACTGAGTCCTTGTTGGTGATGAAGAACTATTCCAAATGGTCCTTTAGAATGGTGCTGTAGGGGTCCTTTTGGAGAATTTTAGTGTTCATCCGCCAAAGGAAAGTTGGTGCGTGGTTGAGGAAAGTCCGCTAAGGTAATTAGATAATTATGAAAACACTCCCATTATACTTTAACTGCTTGCCGACCAGCCGCTGTCATTATACTGCGACAGGTCGGCTCATTCCCACAAATCGCGTGCACGTAGGTCAGCTCGTTTAAGAGCTATAGCGGGTGCACGCTCTACACAGGAGGGAGCTGATGTGCATGGTCGGCTGCTGCAATGTCCTTGGGCCACCTGCCAGAATGGGGATCTGTCAATGTAAACAAACAGATCCCCGTTCTGTCAGGGGAGTACAGAGTGATCGTCTGTTCCTAGTGATTAGGAACAGCGATCTCTCTCTAGTCCCAGTCAGTCCCCTTCCCCCACAGTTAGAAACACCTCCCAGGGAACACATTTAACCCCTTGATCGCCCCCTAGTGTTAACCCCTTTCCTGCCAGTGACATTTAAACAGTAATCAGTGCATTTTTATAGCACTGATGGCTGTATAAATGTCACTGGCCCCAAAAAAGTGTCTAAAGTCTCAGACTAGTCCTCCGCAATGACGCAGTCCCACTAAAAATCGCTGATTACCGTCATTACTCGTAAAAATTTTAAATAAAAATTCCATAAATATATCCTCTATTTTGTAGACGCTATAAATTTTACGCAAACCAATCAATATACGCTTATTGCGATTTTTTTTTTTTTTACCAGAAATATGTAGAAGCATACATATTGGCCTAAACTGATGAAGATTTTTTTTATTATTATTTTGGGGGATATTTATTATAGCAAAAAGTAAAAAATATATTTTTTCTTTCAAAATTGTCGCTCTTTTCTTGTTTATAGCGCAAAAAATAAAAACCACAGAGGTGATCAAATACCACCAAAAGAAAGCTCTATTTGTGGGAAAAAAAGGATGTAAATTTTGTTTGGGTACAGCGTCGCACGACCACGCAATTGTCAGTTAAATCGACGCATAAAATGGCCTGGTCATTAAGGGGAGAAAATCTTCTGCGGCTGAAGTGGTTAAAGATTTCTGCATATAAGGACACTTATAGCTGGATTCACGTAGGGCGGTGTATGTTTGAGCCAGCGTAGCGTATCGTATTTACGCTACGCCGCCGTAAGTCAGAGAGGCAAGTGCTGTATTCACAAAGCACTTGCCTCCTAAGTTACGGCGGAGTAGCGTAAATGGGCCGGCGTAAGCGCACCTAATTCAAATGAGGAACAGGGGGGCGTGTTTTATGTTAATGAATCGTGACCCGACGTGATTGACGTTTTTAACGAACGGCGCATGCGCCGTCCGTGGACATAGCCCAGTGTGCATTGCTCCAAAGTACGCCTCAAGGACTTATTGGTTTCGACGTGAACGTAAATTACGTCCAGCCCCATTCACGGACGACTTACGCAAACGATGTAAAATTTTAAAAATTCGACGCGGGAACGCTTTTTGTTGGACTAACTTTACGCCTGAAAACGCTTAAGGTAAACGGCGTATCTTTACTGCGACGGGCAAGCGTACATTCGTGAATAGGCGTATCGCACGCCCCTAGCGGCCGGCGGAACTAGACAGCTAAGATACGATAGCGCAGGCCGTCGTATCATAGCTACATTGAGGGTCCTTTCACACGAGCGGACCGTTCGTCCGTTCATTACAAGTCTGTTAACGGACTTGTAATGAATCCCTATGGGAACGCGTCCGTTAGCGGATGGAGCATCCGCTAGCGTCTGCGTCCGTCGGGATCCGCTTTTCCGAACGGAAGAAACCCTATTTTTCTTCCGTTCGCCGGAACGAACCGGATGCAGACGGACAGACGGTCTGTCTGCATCCGGTCCCCCATAGGGGACAGCGGAGCAGAGACAGGGCGGTCCCTGCACTGTGTGCGGGGACCGCCCTATCCGCCGACAGCTCAGCGGGGATCCCCGCTGAGCTTTGGCGGACACACGGAGCAGACCTAGAAACGGTCCGCTCCGTGTGAAAGAGCCCTTAAGTGTATCTCAATTTGAGAATACACTTAAATGTACGACGGCGCAGATTCAGAGTTACGACGGCGTATCTACTGATACGCCGGGTTAACTCTTTCTGAATCTAGCTATTATTGTGATTTTGGACTCACCTTTACATTTATCCATATATATCACATTTGTTTTAGTATTATTCGTCTTTTTTTTCCGTTTGTTTCAGTATATACGCATATCACTTTTTAAGATATTTTTTTCATGTGGAGTATATCATTATTGATTGATTCATTTATCTTATTGTTACATATGCTGTTGTGCTGCATTTTAGTTTTAAGAAATGTAATCATTGTTACTGTGGGCAATATGGTTTTAGATTTATTTTAATGAATCATCAATAACATTGAATTAATTTGATAATTTACAGTAGATTGTGTTGGGTACTTTAAAAGTCAGCTTTTTTTCCTTTTTGGGAGGTTTAATACTGCTTTAAAACTGCATCAGAACAGTGCAGAGAAATAGCATATAACTCATGATAGCAGCAACGTGCATTAACCTGAATTGTGACAGTTTTTAAGCTAAACAGTTATATTTCAGCATCTAGTTAGCTTTAAAATATATCTATTTGGTGGGATTTAGAGCAGCCAGCTGATTGAGGATGTGCATTTGGATATACTTGTCCCTCTATGCAGGGAAATGGGAGATAAAAACTGCACCTCATGGTCACAAATCATGTTAGTGAAGTGTCAGGGAGCTCATTGATAGAAAATCCCATCATATCATCCCCTGGAGAGATATCTAGGAACCTGCTTACAAATGAGATCATTTTCCATGTAGCAGTAAAAGGTAGAGAGAACGGTTATGTTCAAGCTGAAGGGCAGCTCATACTTTTTTACTTGTGTGAATACAACCTAAAAACCAGGCTGCTATTAAACTCAATGCAAGCTGTTGCTACACGTGCTTGTCAATGTGCTTAGCATGTTCCTGTACTTTATCGAAAAACTCACATGTTGCAAAAAACATCATGCTCAGAATCAGGGGGTCAGATGAGGTAGACATCAAACTCAGTGGCAGCTGGTGCTCAAAATGTTTGGGGGGGCGCAAACAAACGGAAAAAACAAAACAATTGCAGCCTCACTGTGCCCATCAAACGCAGCTACTGTGCCCATCAAATGCAGCCACTGTGCCCATTAAATGCAGCCACTGTGCCCATCAAATGCAGCAACTGTGCCCATCAATTGTCACCACTGGCCCATCAATTGTCGCCACTGGCCCATCAATTGTCGCCACTGTGCCCATCAATTGTCGCCACTGTACCCATCAATTGTCGCCAATGTGCCATGTCATCAAATGCAGCCACTGTGCCATTCTATTAAACGCAGCCACTGTGCCATCATTTATCGCCACTGTGCCCATCAATTGCGCAAACAAACGGAAAAAAAAAACAATTGCAGCCTCACTGTGCCCATCAAACGCAGCTACTGTGCCCATCAAATGCAGCCACTGTGCCCATTAAATGCAGCCACTGTGCCCATCAAATGCAGCCACTGTGCCCATCAATTGTCGCCACTGGCCCATCAATTGTCGCCACTGGCCCATCAATTGTCACCACTGTGCCGTCAATCATCACCACTGTGCCATCAATCGTCACCACTGTGCCCATCAATTGTTACCACTGTGCCATCAATTGTTACCACTGTGCCCAGCAATTGTCACAACTATGCCATGCCATCAAACGCAGCCACTGTGCCATCAACTGTCACCACTGTGCCATTAATTGTCACCACTGTGCCCATCAATTGTCACCACTGTGCCATGCCAAACGCAGCCACTGTGCCATCAATTGTTACCACTGTGCCCATTAATTGTTACCACTGTGCCCAGCAATGGTAGCCACTGTGCCCTGTAAAATGCCCCCCCCCCCGCCTGGCACTTACCTTTCTGGGGTCAGCCGTGCTTCTAACGTCCCTTGATGTCTTCTCCCACCCTCGATGACGCTTCAGCCAATCAGGTTACCGGTAACCAGAACCGGTGAACCCAATTGGCTGAGACGCCTGTCACTCTTATCCAAGGAACGCACCCCCCGTGCGTCCCGAGGATAGGCATCTGAAAGCCGTTTACAGCCCGCTGGCTCTGATAGGCACTTCCACAGCCACCGTTATTCAGATGGCTGGCGCTCGCCAGGGGGCCGGCCATCTGAATATTCGGTGGTATTACATAGATTCATGCAATGCAATGCATGAATCTATGTATATTATGTCAGTGGCATGTGCGGGAGCCAGAGGGGGTGGCGCTCCGGCGCCCTCTATACACGCACCACCACTGACCAAACTTAAAACGGTATTAAACTCAAAAATAAGGATTTAATATATTGCAGCTTACCAATGTAGATACTTTTTTTGTGTGTGTTGAATCTTGACATATTATCATATTTTCATTTTTGCTCACATATTCTAATGACTTGTCATTTGTAGTCCTGGTATTGTTAGGGGTCCCTTTTTTGACTCTGTATTGTAGGGTCACTGCTGTTTGTTAAGAGAACCATATTGCTATGTAATTTATTCTCCTGCAGACCAGAAACTATTAAACCACAACAATGTTAGCTGCATATTTGGCCATTACACCATTGCTTTCAATTCAGCATGCAGCATTCAGCGTCCCAACGGGACAAGCCCTGCTGATGTCATTGCGTTACCCACAAACTTCAATTTTAAGCGCTTGATCCACTTTCTAAATGTGAGTGTAGCATTACCCCCAGAGGAGCTGCTGGATGTTTGGGCAGCGTGTTACCTCATGGCTTCTCCGAATTCCTAGGGGTGAATGATGCGTATTGCATGTAGTAGAAGTAAAGGAATGTCCAGACAGGTGCTCTTTGCTGTGCTCTTTATTAACCAGCCGGATAAAAACAGTAAACTTGTGGTGAGAAAAGTAAAGTTGAAGAAGAATGGAGAATAGCAGATTCAGGCATGATGATAGGGAAACAGTCTTTTTCCCAAGCGTAACACTTCTCTGCGCCACTCCTGCCGGAGTGGGTTTAGTGTACCCGGACAGTTGAAGGATGAAGTCTCTGCCACAGACCCTCCTTGGTGAGCCTCAGAAAGATACCTCTGCCACAGCCCCTCTCTGGATTTAATTCTTGGAGATATCCCTCCTTAGATGAGTTACGCCTGGGTCTCCTTCAACTTGTCGCTCAGATACCGACTGACAGGTGATCAATCCCTCAGTGTCAGGCTACCTCGATCCCCAGTGATTTGTCTAGGCCCTTTTGAACCGCCAGCCTCTCAATGGTGCTGCTCAGACGGACCCCCCACCGAACAGCAGTACAGCTTGGGATCTTCAAAGGTGGGAACCCAGTCACTCACTGGGTCCCCGTCGCTGTTCAGATGCTCCAGGTCAGCATGGACCCGTAACCAGGAACACCACATGGCACGCGCGCCCCGGCCAGGTAGGCCATAACGACGGGGTGCCGTGATGTGGCCACCCTAAAGGTGGGTGCCACACTGAACGAAGAAGACCCAGAACTAATTGTGTCTGTCCCATAAAAACTCCTCCCCAGCATGCACAGCGAGGTCAAACCCTCCTGATTGGCTGCTGGGAAAGAGCACCCAAACCTTGACTCCACTGCTGCCACCTGCAGCACAGGGGTTGGAAGAACACCCCAGCGCAACAGAATAGCCTACAGCACAGCCAAGCTGAGACAGAGACCCTGTTTTGCATTTTAAAATCTGGAACAGAGTCTAACTAAACTCTGATCTAACCTTAAATTTAACTAGCATCGGTACTATAAGTACACAGGCGCTACATGAGTGTATACAAAATAGGGGATAGATTTATAGTATTTTTATTATAATTTTTTTTACTAGTAATTGCAGCAATCTGTGATTTTTATCGGGACTGCGAAGTTATGGCGGACACATCGGACACTTTTGACACATTTTTGGGACCATTGGCATTTATATAGCGATCAGTGCTATAAAAATGCACTGATTACTGTATAAATGTCACTGACAGGGAAGGGGTTAACGCTAGGGGGCGATCAAGGGGTTAAAGGGGTTGTAAAGACAAACATATTTTCCTCTTAAATTAAAGTCTGACAGTAGCTGATAAAGTACAAAGTTTTGTTTTGCATTATAACTAGTTTGATACCTGTTGAAATCGAGCCGTTTTATTCACCTCTGTCACTCCTGAATCATTATTCTCACTGACTTCCTGGTTTGCGGTGCGCATTCATTCTTGCTACATCACGGCCTAATGGGAACTACAGTTCCCATTAGGCTTAGCCTCCATGCCTGTGAGTGATAAGAGAGCATCTTCACGCAGGGCTGTAGTCATAGGGAGGGGGTGAGAACATTCTGCTTTCCACCATGCAAAACAGCTCAGATGCTGGTGGAAAGAAAGAAGAGGAGAGACAGGAAATGGCATTTTCAAACCTGGATTACTGTATTTTGGAGGTCAAAAGGAAAAACGAGGTAAGTGATATTTAAATGCTCTAGCTTACAGCAATCAATTGATCTAATAAAAAACAAACCTTTAGTGTTCCTTTAACTGTGTTCCCTAGCGTGTGTTCTAACTGTGAGGGGACTTACTATAGGAGATGCCAGATCGTGGTTCCCAGCTATTAGGAACTCACGATCTGCATCTCCTCTCCTCTCCTCACAGAACAGGGATGTGTGTGTCTACACACACACGTCCCTGTTCTTCCTCTCGTGCCCTCGTTCGCGCGATGCCGGTGGTCATCGCGCCTGATATCCCATTTAAAAGAGCCGATGTACAACTACGACGGCTCGCGGGATTGTGCCAACTTATAATGATGGCGGCTGGTCGAGAAGAGGTTAAGATAGCAAATCTTCACTTTTTATTTCAGGTCCACTTTAATTCTTCCAAAAGGACAGTTTCTGTGTGTTTAAAAATTGTCAGGTTTGAATCCTAACCTAGCCCTATGTGCTCCCATACTGGCTGTGTGTTGCCATGGCACCAGCAACAGGCTAGCCAGCCGGAGATTTCAATGACAGACTCAATTGAACCTTAGAATCTCACTGTACGTGATACATGGTACTTTTTAATTTGCACTTAAGCTTCTTTTTTGTGGACAAGGTTTCCTAAGATATATTCTCTTCAGTTCAAAGCAGCACCAAAGTACAATGAGCGTGCTGCTTGAATATATACAAAACCAAAACATGGCTCGGTGAGTTAGCAATATCATATATTCATAGAAGAAACAATATTATTGTTGAACTCTAGACTGGATACTTCAATTGCTTTGCAAAAAGATTTGCAATTCTGTTCTGTTTCAATCATTTTTATTTTGTTTTAACAAGACGTTAACATGCCATAATTCCACCCACGTAGGGGCTAGCAACAAGAACTGATATAATAACAGAGAATAGGCCTTTTTTCATCGAGCCATGGGGGGCCAAGTGGTAATGGGGAGGTTCCCTCAACAGCGGGGAAATAGTAGAGAGCCAGGGAGAAGATAAGTAAAGCTAGAGAAAAAGGAAGGCCAGGATTAAAGGCCTAGAGAGGGGAGAGAGGTAAGGGTTTGGGATCACCGAGGCCACCTGTCATAAGCGACCCAAGGTGGCTAGGGAGAGAATAGGGAAGGCATAAGACCATACCGTGTTTCCCCGAAAGTAAGCCCACCCCGAAAGTAAGCCCTAGCGTGATTATCGGGGCGGGCTGCAATATAAGCCCTACCCCGAAAGTAAGCCCTAGTCAAAGTTCATTAAAAATCAATTTTTTTCAAACCTATACATTGCTGCAGTGTTTCC
Organism: Rana temporaria; assembly: GCF_905171775.1. Taxonomy (NCBI): domain Eukaryota; kingdom Metazoa; phylum Chordata; class Amphibia; order Anura; family Ranidae; genus Rana; species Rana temporaria. The sequence continues at coordinate 29,561,315 of NC_053491.1, forward strand.
GTTAAAAAATATGGTACCGTTATGTTTAAAGCCACTGCTGATCCATCCTCTTCTCGCCTCGTCTGCATCCCGTTCCTCTTTACTGTAAGCAGTGGGCCGGCTCTTCTCGTTCCTCCTCTCCTCCCCCCTGACATCTTCAGCCCGTCCCTTCTTACTGCACGGAGTGAGCCGATTACAGGTGACCTCGGCTCTTCTCCCTCCTTCTCTCCTCCCGCCTGACGTCTTCAGCCCGATCCCACAGAGCACGCTGATGTCAGCGGGATCTCTTCTCTCTCACTCTCTCCTCCTGGATGACAAAAGAAGAGCAGGTGAATACCGGTACACCAGGGAGCTGTATACCGTACGGTCAAAGGTATTTTCTATGGTACTGCACCTTATACAGTGCCAAGATGTCTTTCTCAAAATACCGTAATGACTCCTGACCTGACAGTTGGGGGGGTGACAGGGGGACACAGAATCTTTGTAAAATGTGTACATTTCGTAAATAAATAAGCCCTACACCGAAAGTAAGCCCTAGTGTGTTTTTTGTGGACAAAATTAATATAAGACCCGGTCTTACTATCGGGGAAACACGGTACCTCCTGACCTTCTGAAATGGTAATGAGGGACACCTATTAGCAAAAGTATGTAGGCATGGGACAAACCCCCTTAACCACTTGCTTACTGGGCACATATATCCCCTTCCTGCCCAGGCGAAATTTCAGCTTTCAGCACTGCGACGCTTTAAATTAAAATTGCGCGGTCGTGCGACGTGCCTCCCAAACAAAATTGATGTCCTTTTTTTCCCCCGCAAATAGAGCTTTCTTTTGGTGGTATTTGATCACCTCTGCGGTTTTTATTTTTTGCGCTATAAACAAAAAAAAGAGCGTCAATTTTGAAAAAAAACACAATATTTTTTACTTTTTGCTATAATAAATATCCCATTTAAAAAAAAAAAAAAATTCTCAGTTTAGGTCGATACGTATTCTACATATTTTTGGTAAAAAAAAAAAATCGCAATAAGCGTATAGTGATTGGTTTGCGCAAAAGTTATAGTGACTACAAAATAGGGGATAGAATTCTGTCATTTTTTGTATTATTTTTTTTTTTACTAGTAATACGGCGATCTGCGAATTTTGTCAGGACTGCGATATTGCGGCGTACACATCGGACACTTTTGACACATTTTTGGGACCATTCACATTTATACAGCGATCAGTGCTAAAAAAATGCATTGATTACTGTATAAATGTTACTGGCGGGGAAGGGGTTAACACTAGGGGGTGAGGAAGGGGTTAAATGTGTATCCTGGGTGTGTTCTAACTGTGTGGGGGGAGGTGGGTGACTGGGAGAGGTGACCGATGCTGTTTCCCTATGTACAAGGGACATAACATCTGTCTCCTCTCCCTGACAGGACGTGGAGCTCTGTGTTTACACACAGAGCTCCATGTCCCTGGCTCTGTCATTGCCAATCGCCGGTAACTGGCGGACATCGCGGCCGCCAGGCAAGCGCATCGGCATTTCGGGGACGTGCCGGGTACAGCTTGTGCTGTAACAAATTATAGCACAGTTAATGGACACAAGAGGCGGGATTTATGATTTCTCCAATCACAAGAAGGGGGCGGGGATTGTGCTTGTGCTCCAGACATTCCAGGGCAAGTACTGTCAGGAAGTAAAACAGTGATGTGGCTGCCTTTTTTGGGGGCATCAGATTGGCCCAGGGGGTGGCTGTTTCAGTTTCATTCCAGGACACTGTATTGTCCTGGAATAGAGGTACCCGGGACAGTCTGGGACACGTGGTCACCCTACTATGCTCCTGACACACACTGCATTTTTGGTTGGCTCCCAGCTTGCCATGAAGGGGACTATCAGGCATGTTGATTGGAAATAATAGATCCTCCAAGCAGCCTGCATGCTAGATGGTGGTGCATTCAGAGAGCGCACCCAAATGTAGGTAGGGCCTCAGTGCAGTTACCTACAAAATCCAAGTCACAGCTGGTCTTGTTAAAGCGGGGGTTCACCCAAAAAAAAAATGTTTTAACATTACATTCAGCCGAGTTGTCAGAATGACAATCGGCTGTTTTTTTTTATTTCATTGCCGTACATACCGTATTTTCACCGCCGCTTCCGGGTATGTAATCTGCGGGACTGGGCGTTCCTAATTGATTGACATCCTTCCGACCGGCGCATACAGCGCGTCACGAGTTGCCGAAAGAAGCCGAACATGGGTGCGCAGGCGCCGTATAGAGCCGAATCGCAGTCCGGATTTTTTCGGCAACTCGTGACACGCTGTATGCGCCGGTCGGAAGGAAGGAACAAAAAAATAATAATTGGTGCTGTATTTACCTTATTATTGGTCTTTTTAATGGCACTTCCTGCTTGTCACCCCCGCGGGAGTAAGCGTGTCTATCCTTTTTCCCCGGCGGCGCCTGGGAGCTAAGTGTCAGCATTCCCAGGAGTCGGTGCGGTTTGCCGCCGAGAGAGATCGTAAAACCGGAAGTCACGCGTGACGCTGCCCTTTCCCCATACTGAGCTTTGCATCATTTGTGTATGTTTTTGTTGCCATCACAACGGGGCCGGAACTTCTGACGATGCCGCCCGTTGTGATGGCAACCTGAAAGTTTACGGGGCTTCCCCCGTCAACACTGAGCATGCATGGGAACGAGCGGTGAATGCTGGGAGCTCAGCATTCACCGCATCCAGGATATAAATGCTTGTGGAATTCACAAGCCCATAAGCAAGATGGAACCGGCCATCATCAATTACTATAACTTCGTTTTTTACACCAAACGGGACATCGAGGGAGATATTACAGCTAACAAGTGAGTGTAATATTGTAACTAGGAAAGTGTATGAGTGGTTGGTTTACCACAGCCCCGAAATAGGTTTAAGACAGATGTTTCCGGAGGATGGCTCCTGCTATAGGGGTGGTGGATCAGGACAATTCTCACTGCACTCACCACTGAAGAGGTTTCAGAAGATTCTGCAATGCCACCCACTCTGTCCCTACTCATCAGGAACCTTTCCCTGAACTTTTCACTATCCCTATCCAGCAGGTTCCTTTCCCTAACCTGTCACCTGCTTGAAGCACGCCCAAATGACATGGGATGAGGATCACCTATTTAAAGGGTCCAATGTTAAGATGGCCACCTTAAAGGGTCACTAAAGGAAAAAAAAAATCTTTAAAATAACAAACATGTTATACTTACCTCCACTGTGCAGTTCGTTTTGCACAGAGTGGCCCCGATCCACATCTTCTGGGGTCCCTTGGCGGCTGTCTCGGCTCCTCCCCGCAAGAACTCATCACCTTCATGCGAGAGAGCTCGCATGGTGATGAGTCCTTGCGGGCACGCTCCCGTGATACAGCGAGCGGCCATAGCCGCTCACTGTATCACTCGGCCCGCCCCTCGACGCGCCGCGTCACTGGATGTGATTGACAGCAGCGCAGCTGCGTGCCCGCAAGGACTCATTACCAAAGAAAACTAAACTCACAGGGAAAGTAGTGGTGTAGTGCAGCACTGGGGTGCTTGTGGGAAGGTGCAGCAGGCAGAAAGCACATTAAGGCCATTTATCATAAGCAGAAATAAGGCAGTACACGTAAAGCCTCATACACACGATCGGACTCCCATCTGACTTTTCCATGGATTTTTGTCCGAATGGGCGTCGGCCGCGAACTTGTTTTGCATACATACGGCAGAACTTTTTCAGCCAAAATTCACCAAATCACATGATTTTTCAGCTCTTTACCACCACCCTTTGGGAAACTTCTGCTATTGTTTGCTGATCTTTAGCATTGGACCGGAACATGCGTGTTTGTACTTTGGACTTTAGACTTTAGTGTATACACCATCGGACATTTGTTGTCGGAAGGTTTAAAAGCATGCACAGCGAACATTTGTCCAATGAAAAACTGACAACAATTGTCTGATGGAGCACACAGACAGTTGGATTGTCCAATAATACACGTCCGTCAGATCGCTGTTGTCGGAAAGCCAGATCGTGTGTATTGGCCTTAAGACTGGGCAGGAAGACAACCCGTTTAGGGGCACTCTTAAGATAATATAACAGCGATGGGACAGTAGACTGAAGGCTCAGAGATGCCGACAGCATCTGCTAAAAGGAGCGTAATGCTGCCTGGCCAGTCCATACGCAAATGGAAAGCTTTCCAAAGGTTTGGAGTGTTCCCTGCACACTTCCTAGTCCTCTGGAACCTTTCCTGGCACTATGTACTGTCCTTGTCAGACGGTGACCCGTCCATACTCTAGCTACTCACTAAATGTGGAACCCAGGAGACATGGGCTTAAATAGACTCTGCCTGACCCAAGATAGTTACCAAAGCCATATAGGATGCCAGTATCCAATCAGATAGCTGCCTCCCTGTGAACTAGGTCCCCCTCTACTTCCTCCACATCTGCATTACTTCTTTGGATGAGCACCACCTGCAGTTGAGAAAATAGACTGCACCTGCCTACATGCTGGTTTTACAGGCAGGCAGGAATACTAAGAGATACTTACAGCGCTGGGGCACTGGGCTCAAGGGTAGACTGAAGTATCTAAGAGTAGTGGGATGCTGAGCTTGAAAGAACACAGAGGTACACAAGTTTGTACAGGGCTCAGAGGGAATGCAGGTTCATAGGACACAGTTGGGGTCCACAAGGAATTTTTGACAGGGCCCACGTCATAGCTTGATTTTATGGGCACTTCACTCATGGATAGGGATGAGCCGAACATACCCGGGTTCGGTTCGCATCAGAACGTTCGAACAGACCGCGGGTTCGCGCGAACATTTAGAACCCCATTGAAGTCTATGGGACTCGAACGTTCGAATTCAAAAACGATCATTTTAAAGACCAATATTCAATTTAATGTTGGTAAACGTCTTTCAGAACCCGGGTCTTGCCCCAGGGAACATGTATCAATCGAAAAAAATATTTTAAAAACGGACGTTTTTGCGGAGCAGCGATTTTAATGATGTTTAAAGTGAAAAAAAAAAAAAGAAAAATTCCTTCAAATATCACACCTGCTGTGTGTCTCTAGTAGTGGCACATGTTTAGAAATGTCCCTGCACAACATTAAATTATTATAAGAACAAAGTAATTTAATACTGGTTGCGCACGTGCTGTGTGGGAACAATATCTCGATTATTTTAGGGGTGGTGGGGGGGTGGCATTATCTTTTTGGGAAAGCAAAATTGTAGAAAAAAGGGCACCCCTCAAACATACTGTAATTGTAGCGCAACAAAGAGCCACGTGCAAAGTATTGCATCAAAAATTGTTATTAGGCGCCCTTGTTACACAGGGGCATAAAAATGTGTCCGTAGGCGCAACATAACACTGCAACCCCTCCCAATATCTGTAATTGGAGCGCAACAAGGAGCCACGTGCAAAGTATTGCATCAAAAATTGTTATTAGGTGCCCCTGTTACACAGGGGCATAAAAATGTGTCCGTAGGCGCAACATAACACTGCAACCCCTCACACTATCTGTAATTGGAGCGCAACAAGGAGCCACGTGCAAAGTATTGCATCAAAAATTGTTATTAGGTGCCCCTGTTACACAGGGGCATAAAAATGTGTCCGTAGGCGCAACATAACACTGCAACCCCTCCCAATATCTGTAATTGGAGCGCAACAAGGAGCCACGTGCAAAGTATTGCATCAAAAATTGTTATTAGGCGCCCTTGTTACACAGGGGCATAAAAATGTGTCCATAGGCGCAACATAACACTGCAACCCCTCCCAATATCTGTAATTGTAGCGCAACAAAGAGCCACGTGCAAAGTATTGCATCAAAAATTGTTATTAGGCGCCCTTGTTACACAGGGGCATAAAAATGTGTCCGTAGGCGCAACATAACACTGCAACCCCTCCCAATATCTGTAATTGGAGCGCAACAAGGAGCCACGTGCAAAGTATTGCATCAAAAATTGTTATTAGGTGCCCCTGTTACACAGGGGCATAAAAATGTGTCCGTAGGCGCAACATAACACTGCAACCCCTCCCAATATCTGTAATTGGAGCGCAACAAGGAGCCACGTGCAAAGTATTGCATCAAAAATTGTTATTAGGCGCCCTTGTTACACAGGGGCATAAAAATGTGTCCATAGGCGCAACATAACACTGCAACCCCTCCCAATATCTGTAATTGTAGCGCAACAAAGAGCCACGTGCAAAGTATTGCATCAAAAATTTTTATTAGGTGCCCCTGTTACACAGGGGCATAAAAATGTGTCCGTAGGCGCAACATAACACTGCAACCCCTCCCAATATCTGTAATTGGAGCGCAACAAGGAGCCACGTGCAAAGTATTGCATCAAAAATTGTTATTAGGTGCCCCTGTTACACAGGGGCATAAAAATGTGTCCGTAGGCGCAACATAACACTGCAACCCCTCCCAATATCTGTAATTGGAGCGCAACAAGGAGCCACGTGCAAAGTATTGCATCAAAAATTGTTATTAGGCGCCCTTGTTACACAGGGGCATAAAAATGTGTCCATAGGCGCAACATAACACTGCAACCCCTCCCAATATCTGTAATTGTAGCGCAACAAAGAGCCACGTGCAAAGTATTGCATCAAAAATTGTTATTAGGCGCCCTTGTTACACAGGGGCATAAAAATGTGTCCGTAGGCGCAACATAACACTGCAACCCCTCCCAATATCTGTAATTGGAGCGCAACAAGGAGCCACGTGCAAAGTATTGCATCAAAAATTGTTATTAGGTGCCCCTGTTACACAGGGGCATAAAAATTTGTCCGTAAGCGCAACATAACACTGCAATCCCTCCCAATATCTGTAATTGGAGCGCAACAAGGAGCCACGTGCAAAGTATTGCATCAAAAATTGTTATTAGACGCCCCTGTTACACAGGGGCACAAAAATTGTGCCTTAGGCCACATGCAAAGTATTGCATCAAAAATTGTTATTAGACGCCCCTGTTACACAGGGGCACAAAAATTAGGCCTTAGGCCACGTGCAAAGTATTGCATCAAAAATTGTTATTAGGCGCCCCTGTTAAACAGGGGCAGAAAAATTAGGCCTTAGGCACTGGTGGCGGAGCACAGAAAAACAAAATTTCTTACTAGCTAACAGCATGAAAAGTGAGGAGGAGAAGGATATTCCATCAGCAGCACAACAGGACAGTCACTCAGCATCAGCAGTCTCAAAGGGATCTGATATTTCAACACAAAATTCTTATTCAGTAACATCAGCATCAGGTGCTTGGTAGCCGGTGTTGATCCAAGCCTGATTCATTTTGATGAAGGTCAGTCGATCAACAGAGTCGGTGGAGAGGCGTACCCTGTGATCGGTCACAAAGCCTCCAGCAGCACTGAATGTACGTTCTGAAAGAACACTGGATGCAGGGCAAGCCAGTAGCTCAATTGCGTACTGTGCAAGCTCTGGCCAGTGATCCATCCTCAAGACCCAGTAAGCCAGAGGATTTTTCGTGGGGAAGGTGTCCAAGTCGGATCTTGCCGCTAGGTATTCCCGGACCATGTAAACCAGATGCTGGCGATGGTTGCTGGAACCGGTCAGACCTTGGGGCTGCGGACTAAAAAATTGTCTGAACGCATCGGTCAGACGGCCACCTTCTCCACCGCCCCTTCTCTGACTCACCGAAGCCTCAGCAAGACGTTGTCCAGGGCCAGGTTTTGGTAATCCCCCCGGTTCTGGGAACGCATTGCACAGACCCTTCTGCAAGGCCTCCCGCAGTAGTTTCATCTTCTGCTCCCTCTGCGATGGCAACATAAGATCCGTTACCTTACTCTTGTAACGTGGATCAAGGAGAGTTGCCAGCCAGTAATGATCCCTCTCCTTGATAGCACGTACACGAGGATCCTTACGCAGGCTTTGCAGAATCAGGGAGGCCATGCAGCGTAGGTTTGCAGAGGCATTCGGGGCACAGTCCTCTGGGTCACTGAGGACGACAGGATCCTCAGCCACCTCATCCCAGCCACGTAAAAGTCCACGTGTTCCTTGGGACTGTAAATGATCCCTTGAAGACTGCTGCTGTTGATGCTGAGTGCTAGGCTCCACCTCCATGCTGCTGATACAATCCTCCTCCTCCTCCTCTTCCTCATCCTCCTCCTCCTCTTCCTGTGTTCCAGGTGGGCAAGCAGGAACAGTGTCTGGATAAAGGGGGCCTTGAGAGGTAAGGAAGTCCTCCTCTTCCTCCCTCTGTTCTGCCTCAAGGGCCCTGTCCATTATTCCACGTAGGGTGTGCTCCAACATGTGAATAAGCGGGACAGTCTCACTGATGCATGCACTGTCACTGCTCACCATCCTCGTGGCCTCCTCAAATGGTGACAGGACAGTGCATGCATCCCTGATCAAGGCCCACTGGCGTGGTGAAAAAAACCCAAGCTCCCCTGAGCCAGTTCTGCTGCCATATTGGCACAGGTACTCATTGATGGCCCTCTGCTGCGTGTGCAGCCGCTGCAGCATGGCCAACGTAGAGTTCCATCTGGTGGGCATGTCACAGATTAGGCGGTTCTTGGGCAGGTTGTATTCCCTCTGGAGGTCTGTCAGCTGAGCAGTGGCATTATATGACCTCCGGAAATGCACACAGACTTTCCTGGCCTGCCTCAGGACATCCTGTAAGCCAGGGTACCTGCCCAAGAACCGCTGCACCACCAAATTGAGAACATGCGCAAAACAGGGCACATGGGTGAGTTTTCCACGTCGCAGGGCAGAGAGGAGGTTGGTGCCATTATCGCTGACCACCATTCCAGGCTTCAGCTGGCGTGGCGTCAACCACCTCTGAGCCTGCCCCTGCAGAGCTGAAAGAACCTCTTCCCCAGTGTGGCTCCTGTCTCCCAAGCACACCAGCTCTAAGACCGCATGGCATCTCTTGGCCTGCATTCCTGCGTAGCCCGTCGTACGCCTACGGAGCACGGCTGGTTCTGAGCCAACATCACCACAGGAAGAGGCCACAGAGGAAGAAGAAGAGGAGGGGGTGGAGGAGAGAGGTGTGTCACAAGCAGTTGTAGTGTTTTGGAGGCGTGGTGGTGGAACAACCTCCAAAACTACTGTGCCTTGACCTGCGTCCTTCCCAGCTGCCAGCAGAATCACCCAATGGGCCGTAAAAGACAGGTAACGTCCCTGTCCATGCCTGCTGGACCATGAGTCAGCGGTAAGATGCACCTTACCACTGACCGCCCTGTCCAGCGAGGTATGGACATTGCCTTCCACATGCCGGTAGAGAGCCGGAATCGCCTTCCGTGGCGTTTGGGTACTTGCCACTGAGGTACTGCACATTCCACAAACTCACGGAAGGGGGCAGAATCTACCAACTGAAAAGGTAGCAGTTGAAGTGCTAGCAATTTTGCTAAGCTAGCATTCAACCGCTGGGCATGTGGATGGCTGGGAGCGTACTTCTTTCGGCGCTGCAGCAGCTGGGGCAGGGAAATTTGTCTGGTAATATCAGTAGATTGGCCGGATGTACTACCACTACTACGTTGTGACACACCTATTTCTACACCTTTGGTGCAGGCTGCAGAGAGGACTAGGGGTCTAGTGGGGTTTGAGGTCACAGAAGGGCAAGGGGAGGACCGCTTTGGTCTTTGGTGTGGGTCTTTCTGGTATGCCTGCCAACGAGCTGCATGGCAGGTCGACATATGTCTGGACAAGCATGTGGTGCCCAAGCGGGTGATGTTTTGGCCACGCGAGATACGCTTGAGACATATGTTGCAAACAGCAAAGGTAGCATCTGATGGACAGGTTTCAAAAAAGGCCCACACCAAAGAACTTTTGCTGTACCGTTGAGACACAGCAGCGCCACGTAATGCAGTTGGTGTACTGCCCTTAAGCTGACCCCTGGAGGGCTTCCTGCCTCTTTGAAGATGTGCCTGTGCCTCGTCCTCTTCCTCCTCCTCCTCTCTCCTACCAGGCACCCAGGTAGAGTCAATGACCTCATCATCCCCTCCCTCCTCATCATCACTGGCGACAACCTGGCAGTATGCTCCAGCTGGGGGAACATCACTCCCAGATTGTTGTCCCTCTCGGCCACCCCCTCTCCCTGGGCTCACATCAATGCCTTCCTCTATCAGTGTTCCGTCATCGGAGTCTTCAAAACGCTGTGCATCTTCAGCTAGCATGTACCCAACACTGTGTTGAAACAGTTCGGGGGACTCCTCAGGAGGACACGGTGGGACTAGGGAAGGATTGTGTGATCCCATTGTGCAGAGGGTAGAGGACGCCTTGGCAGCTGCTTTGCCAGACAAACTATAATCAGTCTGTGTGAGAGAGGATGAGGAGGATGAGGACGGCTTGGTCATCCACTCAACTAATTTCTCAGCATGTTGAGGCTCAACACGGCCAGCTCCCGAAAAGGACGAGCGGCCACGGCCACGTGCTGAAGAGGATGCACCACATCCATCACCAGCGTTACCTCTAGATGCAGAGCCTGCTTGCCCTCGTGACTCTCTGCCTCTCTTTGTCCTTCCAGCCATAGTTATGCGTTCAGGTGTTATGTAACAAAATAGTCGCTGTCACACCAACTGCGTTCAGATGGTATTAAACAGCAACCACACAGTAAGAGCGACTTGGCTCAAGTGTAAAGTAACAAAATAGTCGCAGTCACACCAACTGCGTTCAGATGGTATTAAACAGCAACCACACAGTAAGAGCGACTTGGCTCAAGTGTTATGTAACAAAATAGTCGCTGTCACACCAACTGCATTCAGATGGTATTAAACAGCAACCACACAGTAAGAGCGACTTGGCTCAAGTGTTATGTAACAAAATAGTCGCTGTCACACCAACTGCTTTCAGATGGTATTAAACAGCAACCACACAGTAAGAGCGACTTGGCTCAAGTGTAAAGTAACAAAATAGTCGCTGTCACACCAACTGCGTTCAGATGGTATTAAACAGCAACCACACAGTAAGAGCGACTTGGCTAAAGTGTTATGTAACAAAAATAGTCGCTGTCACACCAACTGCTTTCAGATGGTATTAAACAGCAACCACACAGTAAGAGCGACTTGGCTCAAGTGTAAAGTAACAAAATAGTCGATGTCACACCAACTGCGTTCAGATGGTATTAAACAGCAACCACACAGTAAGAGCGACTTGGCTCAAGTGTTATGTAACAAAATAGTCGCTGTCACACCGACTGCTTTCAGATGGTATTAAACAGCAACCACACAGTAAGAGCGACTTGGCTCAAGTGTAAAGTAACAAAATAGTCGCTGTCACACCAACTGCGTTCAGATGGTATTAAACAGCAACCACACAGTAAGAGCGACTTGGCTCAAGTGTAAAGTAAGAAAATAGTCGCTGTCACACCAACTGCGTTCAGATGGTATTAAACAGCAACCACACAGTAAGAGCGACTTGGCTCAAGTGTAAAGTAACAAAATAGTCGCTGTCACACCAACTGCGTTCAGATGGTATTAAACAGCAACCACACAGTAAGAGCGACTTGGCTCAAGTGTAAAGTAAGAAAATAGTCGCTGTCACACCAACTGCGTTCAGATGGTATTAAACAGCAACCACACAGTAAGAGCGACTTGGCTCAAGTGTAAAGTAAGAAAATAGTCGCTGTCACACCAACTGCGTTCAGATGGTATTAAACAGCAACCACACAGTAAGAGCGACTTGGCTCAAGTGTAAAGTAACAAAATAGTCGCTGTCACACCAACTGCGTTCAGATGGTATTAAACAGCAACCACACAGTAAGAGCGACTTGGCTCAAGTGTAAAGTAAGAAAATAGTCGCTGTCACACCAACTGCCTTCAGATGGTATTAAACAGCAACCACACAGTAAGAGCGACTTGGCTCAAGTGTAAAGTAACAAAATAGTCGCTGTCACACCAACTGCGTTCAGATGGTATTAAACAGCAACCACACAGTAAGAGCGACTTGGCTCAAGTGTAAAGTAACAAAATAGTCGCAGTCACACCAACTGCGTTCAGATGGTATTAAACAGCAACCACACAGTAAGAGCGACTTGGCTCAAGTGTAAAGTAACAAAATAGTCGCAGTCACACCAACTGCCTTTAGTTGCTATTAAGCAGCACGCACGCAGTAATAGCGACTGCGGTCAAATGCGATTTAACAGCACGCACGCAGTGACACCAACTGCCTTTAGTTGCTATTAAACAGCACGCACGCAGTAATAGCGACTGCGGTCAAATGCGATTTAACAGCACGCACGCAGTGACACCAACTGCCTTTAGTTGCTATTAAACAGCACGCACGCAGTAATAGCGACTGCGGTCAAATGCGATTTAACAGCACGCACGCAGTGACACCAACTGCCTTTAGTTGCTATTAAACAGCACGCACGCAGTAATAGCGACTGCGGTCAAATGCGATTTAACAGCACGCACGCAGTGACACCAACTGCCTTTAGTTGCTATTAAACAGCACGCACGCAGTAATAGCGACTGCGGTCAAATGCGATTTAACAGCACGCACGCAGTGACACCAACTGCCTTTAGTTGCTATTAAACAGCACGCACGCAGTAATAGCGACTGCGTTTCTGTGCAATTCAATAGCCCAGTTGCATTAACAGCGACTGCGCTTCTGTGCAAATAAATTGCACACGTGCAGTAACAGGTAATGCGTCTGTGTGTGCAATTAACTAGCACACGTTAAATAACACAGAATAATTATATTTAAAGTAAATCCCTAATGCAGGCAATACAACACGTTAGAGCGCTGCATGTAGAACAATCTCCTGCCTGACAGATACTAATAGATAAACTAGCTGAGCTGTACAGTTTATAAATATATTGACAACGCCTAAGGATGTGAATATATTCTCTACAAACTGTACTTTTAACTACTCTATCTATCTATCTATCTATCTATCTATCTATCTATCTATCTATCTATCTGGTTAAGACACTGTGGGCCATATTCTCAAACAAGTTACGTAGGCGTATCAACAGATACGCCTACGTAAGTCCGTTTCCTATGTTTAAGTGTATTCTCAAACTAAGATACACTTAAACATGCCTAAGATACGACAGCCTGCGCCGTTGTATCTTAGGCTGCAATATTTACGCTGACCGCTAGGTGGCGGTCAGCGTAGAATATGCAAATGACTAGTCACGCCGATTCTCGAACGTACGCTTGCCCGCCGTAGTGTTTTAACGTCGTTTCCGTAAGCGATACGCGGCGTAAAGATAAAGATGCCCCCTAGGTGGCGTACTCAATGTTAAGTATGGCCGTCGATCCCGCGTCGAAATTTCAAAATTGAACGTCGTTTACGTAAGTCGTCCGTGAATGGCGCTGGACGCCATTTACGTTACAGTCAAGACAAATGACGTCCGTGAGACGTCATTTAGCGCAATGCAAGTCGGGTAATTTACCCGACGGAGCATGCGCATTACGATCGGCGCGGGAGCGCGCCTAATTTAAATGTTCCACGCCCCCTGCCTGGATCATTTGAATTAGGATGGCTTACACGGGTGGACTTTACGCGATGCCGCCGCAAGTTCACAGGTAAGTGGTTTGGGAATCCGGCACTTGCCACTTAAACTTGCGGCGGCGTAACGTAAAGTACATACGTTCCGCCGCCTGAAATGTATGAGAATATGGCCCTGTGTCTCTATCTCTCTATCTCTCTCTGTCTGACTGACTGATCTTCTCTAGAACCGCCAACACACTACACTAGGCAGCCGTGCAGGCTGCCTTTTATAGTGGGGGGCGTGTACTAATCCCCCTGAGCCATAATTGGCCAAAGCCACCCTGGCTTTGGCCAATTATGGCTCTTCGTTTTTTGAGCGCTGTGATTGGCCAAGCATGCGGGACATACAGCATGCTTGGCCAATCATCAGCGCTCAACGCCCCAGTGAATTATGGGACGTTTTGTGTCATTCGAATTTGGCGCGAACGACCCGTTTTGTTCGATTTTCGACGAACGATCGAACGACCGATGTTCGATTCGAACATACGTTCGAATCGAACGCGGAGCTCATCCCTACTCATGGACATCTTAGGTGTAGATAAGGCGGGCACTTTTTTTTTTTGCAAACTCTCCATAATTTAATGGACGGTTGACAACCCTGTTGGTTTTAATTGCAGCAGCAATTATTTTTTTCTGCTGATCCAGATGATTTCCTCATTTGTAATTGTAGTTCATTAGCAGTGTCATATTCCTAGTCTATGCAGTAAATAAATTCAGCCCAGTAAATATTCCTTTTCTTACATACAGAGCAATTGTGAAGAATTTCTTCATAGCATTGCTGTATTTAGGATTTCCATAATTATACTTTTTGTGCCTGTCAAGCCTCAGCATTCATTCACCATTATTTTTATTTTGAGCAGTGTCTTTTAATGGGAGAGGCGGCGGCTAAGTGTTTTGCTGATTACATGCTGGGCTCTTCATTAGTAGGTTCCATACCTACCTATTGACTTTATTATAGAGACTGTGCTTTTGAGCTTATTATGCTAAGAGGTTTACTTATAGTCCATCAAAATGTGCAATTTGCTTCACTGTGCTAAATCATATATTAGTCTTTGGACTACAATATGACATTGCAAACAGGAAAAGTGGGGCAGATTGGTAGTTGCATTCTTCATAGAAATTATTCATGGCACATTGGGTGTAGCACATAAAATGTATATTCTAGCATCCCAGCAATATGCAGGGCTCCAGCAAGACCAGGGTAGGTGCAGGGGATGGAGCAGCTGGCAAGTTTTTGAGACTGGGTGTGGTCAAGCTGCTCACTATCTGTAGCTGTAAATCCTAAGCTTACTGAGGCAGGTGCAGGTATTCCTCCTGCCTGTAGATGGCATTGTGCCGATGTTACAAGGAAAGAGGACTCTGATAAGAGAATTGTGCTCTTGTAGACTCTATTAGTTCCTCCCTGAGAAGGTATAGTAGATATCAGTGGCGGCTTGTGCTCAATTTTCTTGGGGGTGCCCCCAACCAGATAGCCACCCCCCAGCCAGCCAATCACTCCCCAGCCAGCCAACCACCCTCCACCCCGGAACTTGATCGTTCGCCCCCCGTCGCTCAATTGATCTTGCTGCTTCACTCGCCCATCACCCGCCACTCTTCTCTGTCTGGCTGCTATCACATTCTCATCAGTTCATGGTTACCCATGAACTGATTTTTAACCTTTTGCATCACCTGACCCTCCCTCCTAGATTGTAAAGCACTGCGCAAACTGTTGGTGCTATATAAATCCAGAAGAAGAATCATCCACATTTTTCTCTGAACCGGATTACTTTCTGCTCATGTAGCCCTCAAGCATGTCACTAGTAGTACCTTGCCAGGGGCAGAATTCCTCAAGTACAGGTCCTCATTAGGCATCACATCCTCACTGTTGGAAACTTGCAAAACCTCACTTTTCAATGAGAAGTAGTGATGGGACAGGAATTTATCTACACACTTCTTGCAAACTCCTCTGCTGATTTAGCTCTTCTTAAATACCCAGTTCTTCTAGATATGTCATGTATCTCCATGCACCCCTTTTGTTATAACCAGATATTCACAGATCAAATGCTGGTTTGCCTAAATATTTATGAGATTGCCTGAAACTACTGGACAGTAACCACAGGTACTAAGGAATATTTAAATTGTATGGGGTAAATAAGTCCTGAACATTACATCAGAAGGGGTAAATCTATTAAGCTGTATAATACATCTAAACCATCTGGATATCTGGTATCTGATACTGGTCTTCCCAATAGTATAACTAAATCACAGACTCTTGTATGTTGGCGTGGAGGCAAGGAAACGTACAGAGATACTTGTAACTATCAATTCACTGGGGGACCCTTGTGACATGTTTATCTGCTGGAAGCAGAGCGGTATATGAAAGAAGGAACTGGTCTGTAAGGTGTCGGTGTCTGAGGATATGAACAGGCTTAGTTGAATATAGCCTGAAGTCCCTGAACTAACTGGTTGAGGAAGAGAGGGACCAGCCTGGGGAACAAAGGAGTGGAGTTTTTTTTTATCGTACCTTCCCCCTTTTTTTTTTTTCTCGGCCTCTTGGAGTTTTTACTGCTCTTTCTTCTATCCCCTCAGGTGGACCGGTTCTCCCCTCTCCCTTTTTTTTTTTTTTTTAAAGAGAGGAATGTCCACACGCCGTCGCACAGCTATGCCCCCGGCTTGTGCTGGGAAAGGACAGGCAAACGGGCTAAGAGCGTATCTTACTGCAGAGAGTATGGACCCAGGGGGTTTGGCAAAAAGACCACGCAAGAAGTACCTGGACAGGGTCGTGGGGGTGCTGGAATTCGGAGAGGCAATATATCTATTCAATCAGGGAACATCCCCTCTAAATTTAAAGCAATATGTGAACCCCTTGGGAGAAGGAGGAGACCCCCCGACTCAAGTTTGCCAGACTGTTAAACCAGATGGGGGGGGGGGGACAGATAGGAATGGAGCTGAGCTTTCAAGAGATGGAGAATTCCCTAGGAAGAGTCCTCAAACCAGTAGAAAAGCTAGGCATGGAGAAGAAGAATGATAATAAAGAGTCAGGCACTATGGGCACTATGGGGAGGGAGCAAGGGGCCAGCAGTTTAAAACAGGACCCAAAGGTGGATATAACCAAGACCCAATCAGAGTTTATAATAGACTGGGATCTGAGAGAACATCTGAGAGCACTTCCAACAAAAAATGATATTCAGTTGCTTATATCGGCCGTTGAAGCATCATGTAAACAAGAGGTGGAGGAGTTAAGAGAGGATGTAATAGGGCTGGGACGGAGAGTAGAAGAACTGGAGACAGGCCAAGAGGAGCTAAGACAGTAGGTGGGGGATACCCAAGAAAGGACAAAAAAGCAGGAAGAAGCATTGAACTCTCTGCTGGACTATACTGATAATCTGGAAAACAGAGAACGTAGGCACAACATACGAATAAGGGGCCTGCCGGAAAAAATACAAAACATGGAGCTGCTCCCAAAAGTGGTTAATCTGTTCCAGCTAATATTGGGGACCTCCATAACAGAAGAGATTGAAAAACATTTTTTTCTTCCTTCTTTTTCTCTCTCCCTTCCCCCTTTTGCCCTTCCATCTGCATCCTTCCCCTTAGTTATGTATTTTTTTTTTCTCTCTATAGAGGTAATATTTTTGAAGGGTGTGATTTACCCCCCTTACTTTTTTTTTGGAGGGGAGAGAAGAAGTCCCCTCTCAAGAAGGGAAAAGAGAAGGAAAAGAAAAGAAGAGAGGCTTTTCCCTTTTTTTTCCCTCTTTTTCTCTCTTTTGAGATAATATTTTTGTAGGGTATGATCTAATCCCCTTGCTTTGTTTTGGAGGGAAGAGAAAGAAAGGAAACAAGAAGTCCCCCCTCAAGGAAGAAGAGAAAAAGGAGAGAAAAGAGGAGAGGGGTTTTTTTTTCTGTTTTTTTTTTTTCTTCTCTCGTTTTTCGTTGAGTTGGTATAAAATACAGAATGGCACAGGCATATAGGAAAATAAATGCTCGGGGAGCACGAGATGCTCAGGACATGTTTTTTCAACAATCCACCCCCCCAATAGGTCTTGGTTTACTGCCTGGGGCGGAAGGGAGAGGGACTTCGGACATGGAGGGAAGGGAAAGTCGGGGTCCGGGGTCACCATCCTCTTAGGGAGGGTTTATATATACAGAGGTATAATAGGTTATTTGTAAATGGTGATAGAAGTGTGGTAGGGTAGAGGGTCCTTTTTGTGTTTTTTTTTTTCTCTCCTCTCTCTCTCCTCATGCCCCCCCCTTGCCCGCCCGCCCGCCTTTTAATGGGCATATCCGATAGTATAATAGATGGCAGGGAGAATGAAAATGATATCGTACAATGTGAGGGGTCTTTGTTCAGGCAATAAGAGGGGCTGTCTCTGGCAAGAACTGCGTCATAAGAAAGCCAAGATAGTCTTTCTCCAGGAGACGCACTTCGTGGTGGGGTCGACCCCTTGTATGTCTCTTTATCCCTATAATCAATGGTTTCATGCACCCTCACCTATCCCTAGAGCAAGAGGAGTCACAATTGCAATACATAAACAATGTCCCTTAATACCCATAGAAACACAGGAAGACCCGGAAGGTCATTTTATTTTTAAGGGAAAGATACAGGGTCAATATTAGGGATGAGCTTCGAGTCGAACTCATGTTCGACTCGAACATTGCCTGTTCGCCTGTTCGGCGAACATTGAACAATTTGGGGTGTTCGCGGCAAATTCGAAAAGCCGCGGAACACCCTGTTAAAGTCTATAGGAGAAATCTAAAGTGCTAATTTTAAAGGCTAATATGCAAGTTGTTGTCCTAAAAAGAGTTTGGGGACCTGGGTCCTGCCCCAGGGGACATGTATCAATGCAATTTTTTTTTTTTTTAAAACTGAAGTTTTTTCGGAAGCAGTGAATTTAATAATGCTTAAAGTGAAACAATAAAAGTGAAATATTCCTTTAAATTTCGTACCTAGGGGGGGCTGTAAAGTAAGCATGTGAAATAGCGCATGTTTCCTGTACTTAGAACTCTGCACAAAGTGTAATTTCTGAAAGAAAAAAGTAATTTAAAACCGACTTGCGGCTATAATGAATTGTGGGCTCCCGGCAATTCAGAGAGAATTCATAAAAAAAAAAGGGGGTCCCCCCTAATTCAATTACCAGGCCCTTCAGGTCTGGTATGGATATTAAGGGGAACCCCGCCGTCAATTTAAAAAAAAATGACGTGGGGTTCCCCCCAAATATCCATTCCAGACCCTTTAGGTCTGGTGTGGATTTTAAGGGGAATTCCACCCCAATTTTTTTTAAAAATGGCGTGGAGTTTCCCCAAAAATCCACACCAGACCCCTTATCCGAGCACGTAACCTGGCCGGCCGCAGAAAAGAGGGGGGACAGAGAGCGGACCCCCCCTCCTGAACCGTACCAGGCCACATGCCCTCAACATGGGGAGGATGTCCCCCCCTCTTTTCTGCGGCCGGCCAGGTTAACGTGCTCGGATAAGGGGTCTGGTGTGAATTTTTGGGGGAACTCCACGCCATTTTTTTTTACATTTGGGGTGGAGTTCCCCTTAAAATCCACACCAGACCTGAAGGGTCTGGAATGGATACTTGGGGGGAACCCCACGTCATTTTTTTTTTAATTGACGGCGGAGTTCCCCTTAATATCCATTCCAGACCTGAAGGGCCTGGTAATGGAATTTGGGGGTACCCCCACGCTATTTTTTTTCTTTATGAATGGATTCGCTCTGAATTGCCAGAGCCGACAATTCATTATAGCCGCAAAGCCGGTTTTAAAATACTTTTTTTCCTTTCAGAAATGACACTTTGTGCAGGGACAGTTCTATGTACTGGAAACATGCGCTATTTCACATGCTAACTTTACACCCCCCTAGGTACGAAATTTAAAGTAATATTTCACTTTTATTGTTTTATTGTTATTAAATTCACTGCTCCCAAAAAAACGTCAATTTTTAAAACTTTTTTTTGCATTGATACATGTCCCCTGGGACAGGACCCAGGTCGATAGAATCTTAAAAAAAAAAAAATCGACTCTTCATGTCTCTCTATGTCGAATCTTTTCTCTCTATGTCGAATCTTTTCTCTCTATGTAGAACACTATTGGCTAATAGTTAAGGTTAGGCACATTCGACCACAAAACTAAAATGAAAATAAAGCATTTTTTATGTCGGATCTTTCGGTTTTCGTTTTCTGTGCTTTCGTTATCGTTTGTTAAAACGATAACGAAAATACCTGAAATTCGGACGAAAATGCATTCGGACGAAAACGAATGCACATGTCTAATAAGTAGTTTGTATGCCTCAGAGACCCTGTGGGTTAAGGAGCCTGGTTCTGCTTTTCCAGTGGGGAGTTTAAACGAGCAGGCCACCCACCCCAAACGATGCTGGTGAGAAAGTGAGTTGCTCCATTCGCCAATGATCTAATAATGGGTCAAACATCAATTGCAGTTCAGTTTTAATTTTTAATCAGGCATCAACAAGAAAATCACTCCATCGAAAAAGTACCTTGCGTAAGAAGGCCTTGAAAACGACTATCAGTGAGGCCAGGGGGAATTGCAGGGTTGCCCAATATCGGGAAGAGCCGAGAAACCTCCCTTTCTCGTGTGGAAAATTGACAGCATTGACCCAGCACACAAAGCTCATAACAGGGATGATCACGAATATAAGCAATAGTTTTAACCATTATGAATGGCTTTTATGCATGACAGCTTGCTCACTATTGTGATGCTGTGAGCTACAACTAATCACATTATACAGGGTGCAGTGATTGGTCTAGGTACCATGTGACATTTGTGGGCCAATGCCAGTATCACAATAGTAAGCAAGCTGTCATGAATGAAAGCCATTCATGACAGTTTTGCTTACATGTAATCGCTATGATTGGTCAAAGTGATAACATGAGACCCCGGTCGATCACAGCGGCTGGATACAGAGCACAGTGATTTGCTGTGATGTCAATCATGTGATCGTGCCACTGTGCACCCCAGGGAGCAGGCCAGTGGGCATGTGCTGAGTGACATACCGATCAGTCACCATTTCTAATCATATATACCATGATTGCTAAACCCTTGCCTGAAGAAGGAACTTTAATGATGCTGAAACGCGTTGGCTACTGGTTTGTGTATATTTCCTGCACTTGAGATTTAGTGGTTCCTTTTGCCTACAGACCACACATTTTTTTCATGTCCTTTGTATGTACAATTTATGCGGTTATCTCTTTTTAATGACTTTTTGATACTAATAAATATAACATATTTATGTACTTTTGTACATTCCTTGAGCCTAAAAAGTCAAAAAATATTTGAGGGGAGATTCCAGTCTCTATCCACATTAGGGATGTGGCCTTTATAAGCAGATTTATATAACCTTTTTTTTCTAAATGACGTACCAATACGTTGCTCGGCCTGCAGCTAAGAATCAGGGAATTAGTGGACCAGACTGTGTGGACTGCACAGAGGAGACCAAAAACGCATGTAATAGCTAGGGGTACCAGACAGGGATGCCCTCTCTCCCCAATCATTTTTGCAATGGCAATTGAAACCCTGGCAATAGCTATCCGACAGAACCCTGACATTCTGGGTGTATCATGCGGAGATCAAACTCATAAATGTGGGCTCTTTGCCGATGATTTACTATTATTTCTAACCTCTCCCATTACTTCCTTACCAAACCTCTACAGGGTAATTTCAGAATTCTCTAAAATCTCTGGGCTTCAGGTTAATTATGCCAAATCACAAGCCTTGAATGTGTCCCTCCCACCTTTCACAGTACCCCTCCTCCAACAGTCATTCAAATTTGAATGGTGTCCCTCATCCATCAAATATCTAGGGATTTCCTTTACAGCGAGTACAGAATTCCTATACACAAACAATTATCCTCCCCTATACCGAAAACTTACAGCAGACATGAATAACTGGGCCAAATATGAACAATCCTGGCTAGGCAGAATTAACATAAAGATGACCTTGCTTCCTAGAATCTTATATCTATTTTGCTCCCTTCCCATCTCCATCAGAAAAGACCAGTTGCAGTCTTTACAGAGCAAAATACTCAAATTCATCTGGGGAAAGTCAGGTTACAGAATCCCCCAAAACACCCTATATAATCATAGGAAAAGAGGGGGGCTGGGATTACCGCATCTATATAAGTACTTCTTAGCCGCCAGACTGGCTCAACTATCAGTAGTTTACTCCAAACTTGATAAACCGGACTGGGTCCACATAGAGAAACAGGCTGTCCCCCATCTTTCCCTAGACTACTTACTTTGGTGCCCCCAAAAGAGAAGACCGCCCATTTTGTCCCCTTCCCTCTCTCAATCTTACGCCCTTTGGGATAGAATCCGTCACCTTCCAGCCCTGGTTTCGAAAGGGCAACCTCTAGTCAATATATTTCAAAACCCAAATTTTCCACCTGGAATGGACAATAAGGCCTTCAGTTGGTGGTTGGACAGGGGCCTGTACCGCATAGGACACTATTTCACAACCAAGGGCCCTCTTACCCTAGACCACTGTTTAACCAAATTGGATCTCCCTGACACTGAAAAATTCAGATTCAGACAGATATCACAATTCCTACACACTCTATGGACGGAGAGACCTCTACCTCCCAAATTTACAGACTACAGGCCATGGGACAAAGGGGAGGGATATCTGTCATCTACTCTTCCCTCACTCGCCCGACCGAGAAGTCTTCCTATATGATGGCATGGGAGGCCGACCTCCAACTTGAATGGGACCTGGAGACCTGGCAAGCGGCTTGCTTTGATTCATTTCAGGGTATCTTAAATCCTTTCTTGATGGAAGCCAACATAAAAGTTCTCATGAGGTGGTACATGACTCCCGCCAGACTTGCGGCCATCTATCCATCATCAGATCCCAGTTGTTTTAGAGGATACCAACTCCTGGGTTCGATGGTGCATGTCTGGTGGGAATGTCCCAGAATTAGACCAGTCTGGAAGAAGATTTTTAACCTCATCTACACAGTCACTGAATGCTCGGTCTCCAGGTCAGCATCTGTTGCTCTCCTAAACGCTCGGATTCCGGGTATATCCAAGCCCAATCAGAAGCTGATCCGATTTATGCTTCTCGGGGCTAAAATTACCATCGCTAGGGCTTGGAAACAACCCAGGGTTTCCATTAAAGAGGTAAACCGCAAGATTTTGTGGATCAAGATGCAGGAAAAGCTGGCCAGCATCCTATCTAACACGAAACAAAAATTTGAAGCTGTATGGGAACCATGGGCGTCCCACTGTGGTTTATCTCTAACTACTGGGGTACACCCTGGGCAACCTGCATCCTCCAGCTCTAGTTAGGCACATGCTCCCTTCCCTTTCTTTTTCTCTTCCCCCACTTCTCTTTCTCTTTCCTACCTCTTATCCTTTTAAGATAGTTGTTTGACTTAAGGGTAATGTTTTATATTCGTTTTTTTATAAAAACAATTTGGCAACACTATAGGCCTAATTGAATTCGTAAGTACGAGCTAGAAGTGCACTGAAGTCAAATTCGAACCCACTAATTTTCTTACGTATGCTTTTATTGGAGGGGGTGGATTGGGGGGGGGCCTGGCCGGGGCACAGAATGATCCCATTAGGGGTTCCCGGGCAGGTAGGACTCCCCTGAGCGAGTGACCACTATATTCATTTTTTTTTTCCTCCCCTTCCCTTCTTAGCAAGCTCGTATATTTTCTTTAATCAGCCTACAATCGGGCAATATGAAGTCGTTTGAGGCCTTGTTGCTGACATTTTGCCTTATTTATTGAATGTTTTGATGTTGTAGACACAGCCTTTGGTCATACTGTAATTGTATTCTATATTTGGAAAAATAAAAATCTATTGAAAGTAAAAAATGCATGTAAGTGAAAGATAATGGTATTTATTAAGATAGGTGACAAGTAAGTGAATACACACAGTGCACAACCAACCACAAGACCCACAAACAACAAACAGTATATACAATAAATGGGAGATACCGGAATCTTAAACAAAAGCCAGGCTGGGGTCATACACAGGGAGATCAGCAGATAGGTACGGACGGGAAACCAACAGGACAGGGAGAGAATGAATAGATAGGCTGCAGGGCAGGGATCCAAGGTAATCAGTTAACAGGAGGGACAGCTCCAGGATGGGCTCGGGATAGGGATCAGATCGGATCAGGTCAGGTCAGGTCAGGCCAGGTCAGATGCAGGCTCAAGGTCAGGGAGAAAGATGCCAAGGTAAGCATGCAAGGGCTTGCCGGGGTATTTATGAGACTGCAGTAATTGTGCTCAGGTAACACAGGAGGTGTTGCCTGCCCCACACTGCCGGAATACACCCGCTGGTGGACACCGGTACTACGGCCCATAGATCTGACAGTGCCACCAGCAGGTGAGATACTCCATCACAGATCCTGGCTACAAGAAGACACCTGCTGATGGACACCCGTACTGCGATTCATGGGACCAACAGTGTCACCAACGGGTGAATTCTTTCCTGACACTAACACCCAACCCACAGTAAATGCACTGCGGGTGGGCAGAAAGAGTTTAAGCCCTAGGACTCACGGGTAGTGAAGTCAAGCTCAAGATGACAGTTCTGTCAACTGCCCCTTACTTTACAGGTTCACTTAAAATGTCAGGACATTTATCATGATGATGTTTCAATTCCAACCATTCTCAGATCTTGCTTGCACTTTATCCTTCACCGCCGATACACACATTCATTAAATCAGTCTACGCTAATTATCTTACTAAATCAATACACCATCTTATTTTTAATTATTACTTCTTTCTAGATTGTGCCTGCAGTATACAATATGTATCTTTAATTAGACGTGCCTAGTACACAAATTAAATTGGCATTAAATTGCGTGAAGTTTATATAAATATTTCTCATGTGAGGATGTTAATTGCACGTAATGATGCACATTTTGACATAAGCCGTTAGATGTTTCAGCTCACTGCTATTAAAGTATGCAGATGCGATGCTTTTTTATTTTTAGCATCTATGCGCGTTGCATGTGTAGAGTACAGAGTTAATATACTATTATGATGTACATTAAAGCAAGCATCCAAGATCATGACAAATACATACATGTGTAGAGTAGACCTTGGAGGATGGCTTTGCAATGTAACTCTACAATTGGGTCAAGTGCACTTACAACAACAAATCTCAAAACTGATATGATAGTACACTGAAAAACGATTGGTTGCTATGGTTACCACTATTTGCGTAGGCATTGCACTTCCTTTTTAGAACGCAAAAAGAAAAATCTACATGTGAACCCAAACTGGGGAAGGTGTATAGCAGGGTGCAGCAGCATTAGCGTACTTTGAAGAAGAGTCAGTCTTATCCAGATGAGTTGTTCTCAGGTTAGGTATTGCTTATTATCTCTCAGCCAAGACTGGCTGAATACAATTTCACCATTTTGGGCAGACACATTTATTATTATTATTATTATCATACAGGATACAGTTTGTGCAGTGCTTTACATCAGAAAAGACAGTACAGTTACAATTAGAGTTGCCACATTTTCTTCAAGTCAAACCCGAACACTTTAGCGGCACACAGGAATTTTTTTTGTAGTATAAACTATGGGGCAGATTCACGTACCTCGGCGCATATCTCCGCCGGGCGCAGCGTATCTAAGATACACTACGCTTCCGTAACTTATTTTTTTTCCGAATCCTCAAAGAATTTGCGCCGTAAGTTACGGCGGCGTAGTGTATCTTTGGCGGCGTAAGGGCGTGGAATTCAAATGGATGTGATGGGGCGTGTTTTATGTAAATACGCCGTGACCCGACGTAAACAACGTTTTTTTTAACGGCGCATGCGCCGTCCGTGGGGGTATCCCAGTGTGAATGCTCGAAATTAAACCGGAACAAGCCAATGCTTACGACGGTGACGTCATTCTACGCAAATCCCTATTCGCGAACGACTTACACAAACGACGTAAAGAATTCAAAAGGCGACGCGGGAACGACGGCCATACTTAACATTGAGTACGCCTCAAAATAGCAGGGGTAACTATACGCCGGAAAAAGCCGAACGCAAACGATGTAAAAAAATGCGCCGGCCGGATGTACGTTCGCGGATCGCCGTAACAAGCTAATTTGCATACTCGACACGGAATTCGACAGAAACGCCACCTAGCGGCCGCCGAAAAAATGCACCTAAGATCCAACGGCGTACTAAGACGTACGCCTGTCGGATCGATCCGAGATGCAGTCGTATCTTGTTTTGTAGATACAAAACAAAGATACGACGCGCAAAATTTGAAATTACGCAGCGTATCAAGAGATACGCCGGCGTAATTATTTTGTGGATCTGCCCCTATGTGTATATTTTGCCTTTAAATAACCTTTCTAATCATATGAGGTTAATAACAAGAGTCCCCCTTTACATCCAAGGCCACAGAGTTCCCATTCTACATCTAAACTCTGCAGACTCTGATGTAAGGGAGAACTCTGGAGACTCTAACATAAGAGATGCTCTGGGAACCTTGATTGAAGGGGGAACACTGAGAACTCTGATATACGGAGAGGACTCTGATGGAAGGAGGAACACAGTGGCCTCTGGTGCAAAGGGGAACTCTGATGTAAGGGGTGCCCTGAGAACCCTGAATTACCTTAGTGTATGTAGAGACAGGAGAGAGAAGGGGGAGACTTCAGTCACAGACAGGGACCCCTTGGTAGTCAGCACCTCTCATCTAGATGTATCTGAGGCTTCTGGACTCCAAATTTCCACCCCCCCACTTTTCTTTTCTAAGGAGTGTGGGCAGACACGGAGGAGTAGGGCCGGGAGGAAGAGGTGCAGATTGAGCCCTCTCTCCTCTCCCATCTGTATGTGTTTGGGGGGGATTTTTAGTGCTAATTTTGGACAGTGTGAAAGAGAGGGTAACAGACACTCTCAGCTTAGACAACTGCAGCCAGAAACCCTACTGGGAAGCCATAGTCCAGTCTGAATAATGTGTCCAGGTTTCAGGTAGTCTCAAACCCGGACACATGATTCCAAACTCGAACTGTCCGGGTGAATCCCGGACAGGTGGCAACCCTAATTAAAATACAATTCAATACAGGAGGAATCGGAGGGCCTTGCTCATTAAAGCTTACAATCTAGAAGGGAGGGTCAAGTGGGACAAGGGGTAGTAGCTGTGGGGGATGATCAGATGGACAAAATGAAAATACAGTTGTTAGGTGTGGGTAGGATAGGCTTCTCTAAAGAGGAGAGTTTTCAGGGATTGTCTAAAAGCTAACAGAAAAGGAGATAGACGAACAGATTGGGGTAAGGAGTTCCATAGGCTTGGAGAGGCTCTGGAAAAGTCCTGGAGGCGAGCATGGGAGGAGGTGATGAGGGAGCTAGAGAGCAGGAGGTCTTGAGAAATTTTCTTTTTGGGGGGGGTAAAAAAAATGATGTTACATAGTTACATAGTTAGTCAGGTTGAAAAAAGACCATCCAGTTCAACCACAAAAAAATTAACAAACAAAATAAAAAACACAGTACAATCCCATACACCCAATTCCATACCCACAGTTGATCCAGAGGAAGGCAAAAAACCCCAGCAGAGCATGAGATCCAATTTTCTACAGCAGGGGAACAAATTCCTTCCTGATCCCTCGAGAGGCAATCGGATATTCCCTGGATCAACTTTACCTACAGTACAAATCTTAGTACTCAGTTATATTCTGTACATTTAGGAAAGAATCCAGGCCTTTCTTAAAGCAATCTACTGAGCTGGCCAGAACCACCTCTGGAGGGAGTCTGTTCCACATTTTCACAGCCCTTATGTGGTTCCATACGTGTGCACACCCTCTTGTAACCGGGGATGTAGCTGTATTAAGAATTAAGCAATCACATTCAAATTCATGTTAGAGCCAGTTCACACAGGGGCGACACGACTCTGGCCGCGACTTTGCGAGGTGACCTGAACACAACCTGAGCGCGCACAACAGCGCGACTTGGGGCAACTTACAAGGCGACTTCAGGACAGGAGGCTTTCCAGTGGCCAATAAAACAACAATCAGCTCTGTGGGAGGGAGGGGGAGGGAGAGGTTTGCCTGAGAAAACAATTTTCTCTTCATGTATTGTTGCTTCAGTTAAGACAGGGGATCCGTCTTGGAGGCGACTTCCATTGAAATCTATGGGTACAAGTTGCCTACAAGTCACCTAGAAGTCGGATTGAAGTAGTACAGGAACCTTTTCTGAAGTCGGAGCGACTTCAGTAGTGTACATTAAGACGGCTCCATTCACTTACATTGACTCTCAAACGTGCGACTTGGGGCGACTTCAAGTCGGATCCAAAGTCGCCGCTGTGTGAATGGGCTCTGAAGTAGTGTTTTTGCAAAGAAGAGTGGGCAAATATTGCCAAGTCAAGAAGTGCCATGCTGATAGACTCATAAAGACTGAGTACTGTATGAAAATCAAAAGGTGCAAAGTATAAAGCCTCGTACACACGATCAGTCCATCCGATGAGAAGAGTCTGATGGACCGTTGTCATAGGTTAACCGATGAAGCTGACAACGACGTGCTGAAAAAAACGAAGTTCAATGCTTCCAATTCTGAGCATTCCTGGATTTTGAACCGATGGACGTGCCCACTAACGATCGTTTTTTTCCCATCGGTTAGGAATCCATAGGTTAAATTTAAAGCAAGTTGTAATTTTTTTTAACCTATGGTTAAATAACCTTATGGGGCCCACACACGATCGGTTTGGACCGATGAAACCGGTCCATCAGACCGTTGTCCTCTGGTTAACCTATCGTGTGTACGAGGCCTTAGGGCCTCGTACACAGAGCTCCACGTGCTGTCAGGGAGAGAGGAGACCGATCTGTGTCCCTTTACATAGGGACACAGCATCGGTCACCTCCCCCAGTCACCCCCCTCCCCCCACACAGTAAGAACACAATGAGGGAATACATTTAACGCCTTCCTCACCCCCTAGTGTTAACCCCTTCACTGCCAGTCACATTTATACAGTAATTAGTGCATTTTTATAGCACTGATCGCTGTATAAATGTGAATGGTCCCAAAATTGTGTCAAAAGTGTCCGATACGTCCGCCGCAATATCGCAGTCCTGACAAATAAATCGCAAATCGCCGCCATTACAAGTAAAAAAAAAAATCATAAATCTATCCCCCATTTTGTAGGCGCTATAACTTTTGCGCAAACCAGTCGCTTATTGCGTTTTTTTACAAAAATACGTCGAAAAATACGTATCGGCCTTAACTGAGAAAAAAAATAGTTTTTAAAAAAAAAAATGGGATATTTATTATAGCAACAAGTAAAAAATATATATATATTTTTTAAAATTGTCGCTCTTTTTTTGTTTATAGCGCAAAAAATAAAAACCACAGAGGTGATCAAATACCACCAAAATAAAGCTCTATTTGTGGGGGAAAAAGGACGTCAATTTTGTTTGGGAGCCACGTCGCACGACTGCGCAATTGTCAGTTAAAGCGACGCAGTGCCGGAAGCTGAAATTTCGCCTGGGCACCAAGGGGGTTTATGTGCCCAGTAAGCAAGTGGTTAAGGAAACTCTGTTTCATTAATACTGCAGAATTTAACAATATCTACAATTACACTACTTCACGTCACCTCTCAGCTGTTGGCAAAATTACCAAAATCTATTTCTCCTGTTCATCATTATCATGGGGTCAGAAACCATGAATCAGACCGAGACAGAAGTACAGTTAAATCACACTTGTTTAATAATAATAAAAATATAAACAGAGTAAGCATAGTCAAAACATAGCCAAAGTATACAAAGAAACACCCGCATGAAGCGCTACACCATAAGGACGGTAAACCACAGTGTTGTCAGTGGTTAAAGAAGTTTCACTAAAACACAATCCGTGCAGCTGTCAACCACTAAGGAGACATGGGCAAAAAGCAAAAGAACAAAAACATACAGCGCACAAGGGTTAAGTGAATGTCACTTTATAGTCTGTAATGTGTGTAAAAACATATATGCATGAAAAATTGAAAAGTTGAAAAAATTGAAAAAATTTAAGTAGCCACAAATAGCACACAGGAAAATAGCACATTAAAATTTTTTAAATTTTTTTAAAAAAACTAATAACAATAGTCCGCATAACATAAGCAGCAGTTCACGTGGAGATGGTAGAGTGAAAACACATACACTTCGGGGGAGATGTTAGGAATGAATCCAAGTAGTGTGCATACACTTGTATGCAGAGGTAATACAATACCTCAACAAAAGCAGCCGCTTCTACGTCTCAATGCAGGGAGATGGAATCCGTTGGTGGGATGATGACAGCCACACTGGGAGCAGATGTAGAAGTTATATCCATGCAGAGATGGATACTGCCGTTTAAAGACCACTAGCTCAGGGGCTGATGAAAAGGAAACCTTCCTCGCAAACAGAGATCTCCAGCGGCAGGGGAAGTCCTGGAGGGGAGCCACCAAGCCGGTTCAGTGACGCAGCCGCGTCACACGGGAGCGAGGAAAGGGGGATGGTAGCCTGATGGAGTCACACAGAGAGCAGGAGGTGTCCGGACACCTTCGATCCAGCGTCAGGTGACTCAAAGCACCAATCAATGTGGGCAGAAAACGAGCAGTAGAGATGCTGGCGCTAGTGTCACTGAGAGGATTTCCCGAGTGTCGGCACTACACATCAGCTGCAGTGTGCTTGCTGCAAACATATAGGGGCATCAAAGATTGTACTGGTGAGCCGTGACTGACATGTTTCGCGTGCCAGGACGCTTTATCAAAGTCCTGATTTTGATAAAGCGTCCTGGCATGCGAAACATGTCATGCGCTGTATGTTTTTGTTCTAAAACATAGCCAAAGTTCAGGAACCTGATAGGATACTCAGATAAGCCAAAAGTCAGGGAGCCAGAGATGAACGTAGTAGAACAGCAAGCAGGATCAAGAGCCAGAAGGGATGTCAGCCGAGCAAAGTCTTCAACAGGAACGCAGGAGAAAGTCTCTGTGATGTTGACCAAGGCGAAGGCAGAGCGCAAATTAACTGGAAGGCTTAAGTAGGCAGGACTGACAAGCAGAATCATCATCAGGTGAGTCACTGTGGAGAGATAGCCTAGGAACTGGCAATTAGCCGACAGCTTAGCGGCCAGCTCAGAGAAGGAAGGGCTGAGCCCAGCCCTGACACATGGAAACTTTGGAAAGTGAAAGTAAGAAAAAATCCCACATTTTTGGTTGTCCCCAGGACAGTAAGAGAGGGGAAATCCAATTGGGTGATCTGGGGGACCCCAATGGATTTCCTTAATTTGCAGGGATTTCCTCTCGCTTACCGCTTTGGCCATGGGACAGAAAGTGAAGGAAAATCTCCCCAACAGGACACAGATGGCAAAAAATAAAAAATAAATTGGCAGGGGTTACACTATCCAAAATAAAAAAAAAAGTTTTGCCTATAGTTCTACTTTAAATGCTTTGCAAAATCTAAATATATCACGTCAAGAGCATTTTCAGGTTTTCAGATTTACATTTTGCTACTAAAAACTGATTATATTAGTCACACAAGGTCTATCGTTCATAAACTAATTCTGATTTTCTATAATGAGGTTATTTTTCACAGCATGTTTGTCGAATTTGATCCATCAGATTGCTTCCAAATAATTTATACAAAACAGAAGTCGGGAAGGTTGGTCTATACTTTTCCATATTTATATTAATTCTACTAAATTTTGGTAAAACACCAATTGAATGGCAGTGCTGTGGGACTGACTTAGGTAGATGAAAGTCAAAGGAAATAAAATACTGTATCCTATCAATAACTGAGATGAATTCCTTTGGCATGCGTAGATGGATGCCCTCTAGGTCAGAGTCTCAGGTAATACGCTAGAGAAAGGTCCGAGGGGAAACAGGGAAATTGACCTGAGGTGTGCCGGGGTCACGTGGTCGGTATGCCTAAAAGGGGGCATACCCAAGTGGAAGTAGAAGTAAAAGAAGAAATGGTAAGAAAAAGGGGATGGGTGGGTGGGACACAAGAAACCGTCGGCCCAGAAGGAGGAAGGAGGGCGGGTTTAAATACCTCCCGACTCCTCCTACAAATACAGGCTGACCTGCGGTCAGCCTTACACTTGTACTCAGAGTCTCAGGTAATACGCTAGAGAAAGGTCCGAGGGGAAACAGGGAAATTGACCTGAGGTGTGCCGGGGTCACGTGGTTGATATGCCTAAAAGGGGCCAAAAAATCACCAGTAGGATGAGCTAGCAAAGAGATTGAAATGAAAGTAACCGTATGTAACCACAAGCCCCCAATGCAAGAAAGCCTGTGACAGACATGTGGAACTGGGATATGTCCGGAAAAGAAAGCAGACTACCGCCAATCTAACTTCTCAACAACAAAAATACAGACCCCTCGATGAAAAGCAGCAGAAACTGCACATGTACTAAAGCACGGCCCGGAGTGGATATTGAAGTGCTACCCTAGCTAGGCAGCAAGGAATGGCTGCGTGTCACGCCCTGTGCTAGCAGGGAAGGGAGTGCTAGGGAAAGGAGGGTGGCCTATCTCTAAGTACATCCGCAAAAGTCCGGCGCCCAGACTGTGCTGGGCACCAGCTTGAAAAACCTGTTGAGCTGAAAAGTGGCAAAAGAATCAAACCGCAAGTAGGTACAGTTCACAATGTTTGTGAGAAAAGAACCCAGGATACTGAGATAGAAACGCCTGGAAGATATCCCAGGCCGAGGCAAGAGCTACCAGGCTGAACTGAAAAGGACTTAAGATCAAGCTTCGTCTGTAACAAAAGAGAAGGCCGTATCGGGAGGTTCAAGAGGGCTTGCCACCATGTATAGAAACCCGTAACCGGAGAAGGACGGATGGCGGCAAAATCGATTTTCTGCCGTGACATGAATTCTGCAAACAAGAACAACATCGTTAAAAACAAAACATGACCAACGAGCCCCAACTTACCTTAGGAAAAGGAAATCCCTACCCTTCCTAACCCCTACCTACGCGGGTGCCCGTGATTGACACACTCAGTGACGTAGAGCAGGAACGAATACGTAGCACAAGACTGAAGACGTGTCAGTCTCAAGAACCTAGCGGGGCTGAGCAACCTGAGGCAAACCAGGCCAATTGAAAACGTAACATTCAAGCCTATGAACCTGAAGACGTGTAAGGCAAGTGATGTAGGTAGTGAGATAACATGACGTACGAAACGTAATGATAGCCGTGAGAAGCGGATGAGGGGACCTGCCACTGCACAAGCCAATTAGAAACGAAACATCTCAATCCGACAGTACCCTAAACGTGACGGTACCCAGCAGTGGAGAGTGGCCATGAACTAACGTGAGGATATGAATGTGGCATGTGCCCAGACTATGAAAATGTAGGTAAGTGTAGGACTAGTGCAGCTGAACTGACAATGTGACAACCCCATGAAATGTGAAGGCCGAGCAACCTGAGGCGTAGCAGGCAAATTAAAAACGTACACTCAGGCCTGATGAACCTGAAGACGTGTCAGGTCGTTGTGTGAGAAATGAAATGTTAAGATGCATGAAACGTATGAGAAACGGATGAGGAGACCTGCCACCGTACAAGCCAATTAAAAACGATCATCTCAATCCGTAAACACCCATAGACGTGATGGGTGACCCCCCCCCAGCGATGGAACGCCATGAATCTAAAAAGCACATACTAATACTACCAACTGAAAACTAACACAACTGGAACCTGCACGAGAAACGTAAGGTTGCATGAGAAACAAACACATACGAGAACATGAATAGCATGAGAAACGGAAAACATGAGAAACATCAATGGCATGAGATACGAAAACATGAGAAGATAAATTGAATGAGAACCTAAATTGCATGGGAAACGTGAACACCCGAGAACATGAGAAACGAAAATACACTTGAGAACAAAAAAACAAATAAAACCATGAAAATCGTAATCGTGTGAGAAGCGTAACTCGTATGAAAAGCGTAACTTGTGTGAAAAGCGTAACGTAAGAAAAGCGCAACGTATGAAAACATGACCAATGTAATTGTATCACAACTGAAACCTGCCAGAGAAACGTAAATGTTAGAGAACCTGAATAGCATGAGAAACGTAACGTAAAACGAAACCATGGAAATGTAAAAAATTGCATGAGAACATGACTCGCACGGGAAACGTAAACCCATGAGGACCTAACTCGCATGAGAAACGTAATCGCACGAGGACACGCAACCGCACGAGGACACGCAACCGCACGACACGTAATCGCATGAGGACGCGTAATCGCATGACACGTAATCGCATGAGGACACGTAATCGCATGAGGACATGAAAAACGTAATGCATGGGACAACATAATGCATGAGAAACGTGGTCGCATGAGAACGCAATCGCATGAAAAACGTAAACGCATGAGGACATGAGCATGAAAAATTTAATGCATAAGACAATCATAATGCTTGAGAAACGTGGTGCATGAGAACGTAAACACATGAGAAACGTAATTGCATGAGAAACGTAATTGCATGGGAACCGTAATCGCATGGGAACCGTAACCGCATGGGAACCGTAACCGCATGAGAACTACCATGAGATACGTGATCGCATGAGAAAATACCATGAGAAACGTAGTCACATGAGAAAAGCACCATGCGAAACAAGTCGCATGAGAAACGTGATCGCATGAGAAAATACCATGAGACACGTAGTCGCATGAGAAACGTAACCGCATGAGAAGAGACCATGAGAAACATAGTCGCATGAGAAACGTAACCGCATGAGAACTACCATGAGAAACGTGAACGCATGAGAACGTGCTCACATGAGGAATACCATGAGAAATGTGCTCGCATGAGAAAAACCATGAGAAACGTAGTCGCATGGAAACGTGATCGCATGAGAAACAAAGTCGCATGAGAAACGTAGTCGCATGAGAAGAGACCATGAGAAACGTAGTCGCATGAGAACTACCATGAGAAACGTGAACGCATGAGAAATGTAATCGCATGTGAACTACCATGAGAAACGTGAACGCATGAGAACGTGCTCGCATGAGGAATACCATGAGAAACGTAGTCGCATGAGAAACGTGATCGCATGAGAAAATACCATGAGAAACGTAGTCGCATGAGAAACGTGCTCGCAAGAGAAAATACCCTGAGAAACGTAGACGCATGGAAATGTGATCGCATGAGAAACGTAGTCGCATGAGAAACATGGTCACATGAGAAACGTAGACGCATGAGAAACGTAGACGCATGAGAAACGTAGACGCATGAGAAACGTAGACGCATGAGAAACGTGGACGCATGAGAAACGTGGACGCATGAGACATACCATGAGAAGCATAGTCGCATGAGAAACATAGTCGCATGAGAAACGTGGTCGCATGAAAACGTGGTCGCATGAAAACGTGGTCGCATGAGAAACGTGGTCGCATGAGAAACGTGGTCGCATGAGAAACGTGGTCGCATGAGAAACGTGGTCGCCTGATAAATACCATGAGACACAAAATCGCATGAGACACATGATACCACGATGAACGTAGTCGCATGAAAACGTAGTCGCATGTGACCCTAAAACCCTGAGAAACGTAACCGCAATGGGAAATGTAGATGCACGAGAAACAAGGCATGAAAAAATATGAAGCTACCAGAACCTAAGACAGGGGGAGATGCATGACACATGGACAGTAGTGAATTACAGAGTTGGCTGTGAAGTATGGAGTATATGTACATAAATGGAGCTGAACATGTATTGGCGAGGGGTATGCATGAATAGAATGCTGCAAGGCCAGAGGTGGCCGCCACAGATCCTACCCCTCCCCCTGACGCCATGTGGAGTGACCTGGCTCTGCCCTGACCTCGCACTGCCACTCCCCCCGACTGGGGAACCCCCACAACCACTTGACACAATGTAACAGTCAACCGTTACTCATACACTGATCTGAAGCTTGCTTTCACTTGCAGGGAAAGCATCAGTACACAAGTACAGCAAGTAAAAAAAAAATATTTCCTGTGACTTCTGAACCCGGTCTAACAATTTAAAAATGATTCTGACAGGGTTCCATGGGTAACAAACAAGACATGCAGAGCCATGCCCCCCAGCTGGCAAGCAAACCCCCTGCTCCCCCTGCAACTCTACCGCAGAGAGAGGAAGAACCGTCAGGAGGGAGAAAACGACTCCCGCACAGCTGCAGCCATCGAGCCGCCGGAGCGTGCGACTCCTGAATCACCTGACGGCACTCTGACGTCGCACACGGAAGTAGCGTGTGTCGACTCGGGGGGGGGGACCTCCCGCCGTGGATGTCCCCATGCCGACCAGAAGGAGGTGCCCCCCCCGAATGACTCCTGAAACATGTACATGAAGCCGCAGACACCGGGTCCCCTCGTGTAGCCTCACGTCCTGCTGAGATGAAACCGGAAGTGACGTCAGACGGGTCGCACAAACTGACAGGCATAGCACACACCCCCCCACACAAGAAACCGTCGGCCCAGAAGGAGGAAGGAGGGCGGG
The DNA here is from genome assembly GCF_905171775.1 of Rana temporaria. NCBI lineage: Eukaryota > Metazoa > Chordata > Amphibia > Anura > Ranidae > Rana > Rana temporaria. The sequence goes on from NC_053491.1 coordinate 29,597,091, forward strand.
TTTAAATACCTCCCGACTCCTCCTACAAATACAGGCTGACCTGCGGTCAGCCTTACACTAATTCTACTAAATTTTGGTAAAACACCAATTGAATGGCAGTGCTGTGGGACTGACTTAGGTAGATGAAAGTCAAAGGAAATAAAATACTGTATCCTATCAATAACTGAGATGAATTCCTTTGGCATGTGTAGATGGATGTCCTCTAGGTCAGGAGCTTCATCTATCTTATTTTTGCTTATTCATAAGTATAACTCCTCTGGCATGAGGAATTATTAATTAGGACATTGGCTACATTGGCTCTCCTCAATTTTGTATGGCATGGGCAACAACTTTGTCAGCACAAATAAAGAAAAGTTATTTAGAATATAAGCTGATCATTTTTATATTAATATACATTTTGCTAATACCGTATTTATCTGCGTATACCGCGTGTCGGTGTATAACGCGCACCCCCAAGCTTAAGGGAAGTTTTAAGGAAAAAAAAACGTACATTTTGAATGTTTGTCGTTGTCCGTCTGCTGTCTTGCCCGCTGTCCATCGGGGGGCTTGTCTGGCGTCCGTCTGCGGACTTGCGCAGAGTCCATCCAGCCTTGTGGGTGTCCATCTGCGGCTTGCCCGGCTCCTCTCGGCGGCCTTGTCCGGCATCCATTTGCGGCCTTGTCCGGCGTCCGTCTGCGGACTTGCTTGGAGGTGTCCGTCTGCTGTCTTGCTTGGAGGTGTCCGTCTGCTGTCTTGCCCGGCGTGTATTTTTGAGTTTGGCGCCTCAGCCGAGCTGTATAGAGCCTGATTTCCTGTGCTCTCGGCTTCTCTCGCGGTCCTGCGGGCGGAGCCGAGCATGGCCGAGCCTAGCCGAGTGCGCAGTCTCGGCTCGGTCTATTTCGGCGGCACCCAGAGACAGCAGGATCCCCGGATTTTCCCCTGATTTTAAGGCGATAAATACGGTACATCTTGTATTATTCAATTTTTATTTCTTACAGATTTTATAATTAAACATGCGGGGGGGGGGGGGGTATTTAATGCAATGTTACTAGCAATTTATTTTTTCAGCTTCAGATTTAGCTATTTTGCTTTCCTTATGCAATTTTGATTAAATCTCTTGTATTTCTTCAATGCATTTTCAGATACCCAAACCCGTGGAGATTTAAATCATTTTCCCTTATCTCTATTTCATCTAAAACTTTTTTATTCTGTCACATCATTTTTCTTTTATGCCTAGAAATGTTGTTACCATAGGGAATGTACATACAGTAGTATTTATTAAGAGAAAAAAATATAATTTTTTTTCTTCTACATGTTAGTGGGAACCTTCGTACTTGCTGGTCAATTCTGGAATGTTTTGTACATTATAAAAATTATTGAAATGAGAAGAAAAAAAAAAACATTTAGTTTGGTGTCTTTTTTTAACCCCCACAGCCTTCTAATGATTAGAAAAAATGTAAGTTTCTTTAAAGCGAACCTTCAGTCACTCTGCAGGGTGGCAGAGCTGGAGGTGTGCCTCTGTGCGTCTGTGTATATCCAGGAAGTGAACAGGCAGCAGCTTCAGCTGCCCACAGTTAAAATGGATGTAGCCAGACTCAGTGGGAGATTTCTGCAGCATATTTGGTAAGTACAGAATCACAGCATATATAAAATAATATGCAAAAGGGTTGGAAGGAAGCTTCAGAATGGCAAAGATGTTTTTAATACAAATTATGTGAGCAGACTGCAGTTCATCTTTAGTGGCACGGGTAGGCAAAATGACATATATACACGTCCCCTTGAAGAAGCAGCATTGTGGACGCGCACGCGCGCCGCAAGCTCCATGACTCCGACCATGGGTCCCGCAAACTCGATGTCTACGGGCATACCCCCAGTCTTCCTAGTGACAGGACAGTGTACACGGCTTCCTGTAATCGGAAGCTGTGATCACTGTAGTGTCACACATAGCCCATCCCCCCTACAGTTAGAACACATCCCTAGGCACACTTAACCCCTTCAGCGCCACCTAGTGGTAAACCCCTTCACTGCTAGTGTCATTTTCACAGAAATTAGTGCATTTTTTAGCACTGATCGCTGTATAAACGACAATGGTCCCAAAAATGTGTCAAAGGTGTCCGATGTGTCCGACATAATGTCCCCTTTAAGAAGCCCAGCCGTGGGTTGCAAAACGCGTCGCAGGCGGCGCGCTTGCGACCCGGTCAGAAGCTTCGTGACCGCGCCTGCGGGACCCGCAGACCCGATCGCCGCCGGTGTCCCGCAATCGGGTCACAGGAGCTGAAGAACGGAGAACGGTAAGTGTAAACAAACCTTCCCCGTTCTTCTCTGTGGCGGTGTCAGTGATCGTCTGTTCCCTGTCATAGGGAACGACGATCAGTGACGTCACACGTACAGCCCCGCCTCCCTACAGTAGGAAACACACATGAGGTCACACTTAACCCCTACAGGGCCCCCTAGTGGTTAACCCCATCACTGCCATTGTCATTTTCACAGTAATCAGTGCATTTTTTTAGCACCGATCGCTGTATAAATGACAATGGTCCCAAAAATGTGTCAAAGGTGTCCGATGTGTCCGACATAATGTCGCAGTCACGATAAAATAATGGCTGATCGCCGCCAAATATTAATAAAAATGCCATAAAACTATCCCCTATTTTGTAGACGCTATAACTTTTGCGCAAACCGATCAATAAATGCTTATTGCCATTTTTTTTAACCAAAAATATGTAGAAGAATACGTATCGGCCTAAACTGAGGAAAAAAAAAAAATTTTATATTATTTTTCAGGATATTTATTATAGCAAAAAGTTAAAAACATTGAATTTTTTCAAAATTGTCGCTCTATTTTTGTTTATAGCACAAAAAATAAAAACCACAAAGGTAATCAAATACCACCAAAAGAAAGATCTATTTGTGGGAAAAAAAGGACGTCAATTTTGTTTGGGAGCCACGTCACACGACCGCGCAATTGTCAGTTAAAGCGACGCAGTGCCGAATCTCAAAAAGTGGCCTGACCTTTGACCAGCAAAATGGTTAATTAACAGTGACTTAGTAACGTTTTTATTTTCTAAAATGTATAGTTTTCATTGCTCCATTGTTTAAAGCGGTATTAAACACAAAAGGACTGGTATACTACACTCTATGACATTTACAGTCTAATACCAATTTAAAGGAGAAATACAGCCAAAGCTTGTTTGGCTATAATTCTGTGGATCACAGGAGTGCAGTTAGCGGTCAGTTGACATCACAGAGCCTGTCCAGGCTCGGGAAAGATTGCGACCATATAGTCAGGATCCGCCCACATGCCTGGACCGACAACCGACTCAAATTATTAACAAACAGGTTTTCATTGCACACTTATCACACATAAATAAATTACCGTATATACTCGAAAATCCCCCCCTCGGCTTATACTTGAGTCAGTACCTGAATTCTTTCCAGGCGTCCATTTTTTTAAAAGTCACTGCTTCCTTCTGGCGTTCCATTCCTTGATAGGCATTTGACACTGTGTTCCGCCTATCACGGAGGTCCTCTCATCCTTGGACAGTTTCCCAGCAGACACTGTGTTCAGTGTTCCGCCAATCGCGGACGTCCTCTTGTTCGAAGATGAACACTGAACACAGTGTCTGCTGAGAAACTGAGTCCGAGGATGAGAGAACCTCCATGATAGACGGAACACAGTGTCAAATGCCTATCACTGCAACTGCTTTCTTTAATTTCCACCAGAGGTTCTCAATCGGATTTAAGTCTGGTGACTGTGATGGCCACTCCAAAATGTTCCAGCCTTTAATCTGCAACCATGCTCTAGTGGACTTGGAGGTATGCTTGGGATCATTGTCCTGTTGAAAGGTCCAACGTCTCCCAAGCCTCAGGTTTGTGACGGACTGCATCACATTGTTATCCACTATCTCCTGGTACTGAAGAGAATTCATGGTACCTTGCACACGCTGAAGCTTCCCTGTACCTGCAGAAGCAAAACAGCCCCAAAGCATGATTGACCCCCCGCCATGCTTCACAGTAGGCAATGTGTTCTTTTCATCATAGGCCTTGTTCTTCCTCCTCCAAACATAGCGTTGATCCATGGGCCCAAACACTTCTTATTCTTTGGTGACAGCAAGGGGGTGCGCCTGGGAGTTCTGGCATGGAGGCCTTCATTACGCAGTGTGCGCCGTATTGTCTGAGCAGAAACTTCAGTACCCACATCTGACAAATCTTTTCTCAGTTCCTCAGCAGTCACAAGGGGACTTTTCTCCACTCTACGCTTCAGGTAGCGCACAGCAGTCGAAGTCAGCATCTTCTTTCTGCCACGACCAGGTAGCGTTTCAACAGTGCCCTTTGGCTTGAATTTGAGAATGATGCTTCCTATGGTGTCTCTTGGTATGTTTAACAACTTTGCAATCTTCTTATAGCCATTGCCCTTCCTGTGAGGCCCCGTACACACGACAGAGGAACTCGACGTGCTTAGCACGTCGAGTTCCTCGTCGAGTTTTGGGATGAAGCCGCCGAGGAGCTCGGCAGGCCGCCTTCTCCCATAGAACAACGCGGACAACGAGAAAATAGAGAACATGTTCTCTATTTTCTCGTCGAGTTCCTCGGCGGCTCCATCGAGCCAAAACTGTACAGACGACAGAGTTTCTCGGCAGAATCCGGGTTTTGACCGAGTTTCTCGGTGAATTCTGCCGAGAAACTCTGTCGTGTGTACGAGGCCTGAAGAGTAATCACCTCTTCTCTTGTCTTCCCGGACCATTCTCTTGACTTCACCATGTTTGTAACCACACCAGTAAATGTCTAGAAGGAGCTGAGTATCACAGTCATTTTAAAGCTGCCTAATTGGTGCTCATTAGGCTTTATTGCTGCTCCCTGACATCCACAGGTGTTTTCAATACCTGATTGAAAACACTTCAATGAACCTCTGTTCTTCAGAGTGGTAGTCTTTAAGGGGTTGAATAATTGTGTAAATGAAGAATTCACAAAATAAACATTTACTACTGTATTACAAAACCAATTGAAGTCATTTTAGTTGCATATGGTTCTTTAAGAAGTCCTTGTAGGATTTCATTCTGAATACAATTACAAATGTACACTAAATTCCCTAAAACCCTTTACAGCATTGGGGGGTTGAATAATTTTGAACACAACTGTATATACCAGACCTGGGCAAACTACGGCCCGGCGGACCTTTTAATCCGGCCCACCCCCGCCGCCGAAACCGCCGCCGCTGCCACGTTAATCACCGCGGCGGGGAACATTAGACAGCGTTCGTTTGAACAGCTGTTTTCCCCGCCGCGCATAGACACTCCCCCTTGGACGGATCTGTCCAATCGCGAGCAAGGGGAGTCACATAGACACTCCCCCTTGCTCGCGATTGGACAGATCCGTCCAAGGGGGAGTGTCTATGCGCAGCGGGGAAAACAGCTGTTCAAACGAACGCTGTCTAATGTTCCCCGCCGCGGTGATAACAGTAGGCAGGGCCGGGAGGGGTCACACGCAGCCACTTGTGCCAACACACTCAGCCACTTGTGCCAACACACGCAGCCACTTGTGCCAACACATGCAGCCACTTGTGCCAACACACGCAGCCACTGTGCCACCATAAATTGTCGCCACTGTGCCAATCACACGCAGCCACTGTTCCCAAACACAGCCACTGTGCCAATCACACGCAGCCACTGTGCCAATCACACGCAGCCACTGTTCCCAAACACAGCCACTGTGCCAATCACACGCAGCCACTGTGCCAATCACACGCAGCCACTGTGCCAATCACATGCAGCCACTGTGCCCATCAAATGCAGCCACTGTGCCAATAACACGCAGCCACTATGCCCATCACACGCAGCCACTGTGCCAATCACACGCAGCCACTGTGCCAATCACACGCAGCCACTGTGCCCATCAAACGCAGCCACTGTGCCAATCACACGCAGCCACTGTGCAATCAATTGTTGCCACTGTTCCCAAACACAGCCACTGTGCCAATCACATGCAGCCACTGTGCCAATCACACGCAGCCACTGTGCCAATCACACGCAGCCACTGTGCCAATCACACGCAGCCACTGTGTCAATCACACGCAGCCACTGTGCCCATCACAAGCAGCCACTGTGCCCATCACAAGCAGCCACTGTGCCCATCACACGCAGCCACTGTGCCAATAACACGCAGCCACTCTGCCCATCAAACGCAGCCACTGTGCCAATCACACGCAGCCACTGTGCCAATCACACGCAGCCACTGTGCCCATCAAACGCAGCCACTGTGCCATCACATGCAGCCACTGTGCCAACACAAGCAGCCACTGTGCCAACACACGCAGTCACTGTGCCATCAATTGTTGCCACTGTGCCCATCACACGCAGCCACTGTGCCATCAATTGTCGCCACTGTGCCCATCAAACGCAACCACTGTGCCATCACACGCAGCCACTGTGCCATCACATGCAGCCACTGTTTAATCAATTGTTATTGATTAAACAGTGGCTGCCTGTCCCCAGCCTCTGTCCCCCTCCTGTGTCATGTCCCCAGCCTCTGTCCCCCTCCTGTGTCATGTCCCCAGCCTCTGTCCCCCTCCTGTGTCATGTCCCCAGCCTCTGTCCCCCTCCTGTGCCATGTCCCCAGCCTCTGTGCCCCTCCTGTGTCATGTCCCCAGCCTCTGTCCCCCTCCTGTGTCATGTCCCCAGCCTCTGTCCCCCTCCTGTGTCGTCCCCAGCCTCTGTCCCCCTCCTGTGCCATGTCCCCAGCCTCTGTCCCCCTCCTGTGCCATGTCCCCAGCCTCTGTCCCCCTCCTGTGTCATGTCCCCAGCCTCTGTCCCCCTCCTGTGTCATGTCCCCAGCCTCTGTCCCCCTCCTGTGTCATGTCCCCAGCCTCTGTCCCCCTCCTGTGTCATGTCCCCAGCCTCTGTCCCCCTCCTGTGTCATGTCCCCAGCCTCTGTCCCCCTCCTGTGTCATGTCCCCAGCCTCTGTCCCCCTCCTGTGTCATGTCCCCAGCCTCTGTCCCCCTCTTGTGTCATGTCCCCAGCCTCTGTCCCCCTCTTGTGTCATGTCCCCAGCCTCTGTCCCCCTCCTGTGTCATGTCCCCAGCCTCTGTCCCCCTCCTGTGCCATGTCCCCAGCCTCTGTCCCCCTCTTGTGTCATGTCCCCAGCCTCTGTCCCCCTCTTGTGTCATGTCCCCAGCCTCTGTCCCCCTCTTGTGTCATGTCCCCAGCCTCTGTCCCCCTCCTGTGTCATGTCCCCAGCCTCTGTCCCCCTCCTGTGCCATGTCCCCAGCCTCTGTCCCCCTCCTGTGTCATGTCCCCAGCCTCTGTCCCCCTCCTGTGCCATGTCCCCAGCCTCTGTCCCCCTCCTGTGTCATGTCCCCAGCCTCTGCCCCCCCCTGTGTCATGTCCCCAGCCTCTGTCCCCCTCCTGTGCCATGTCCCCAGCCTCTGTCCCCCTCCTGTGCCATGTCCCCAGCCTCTGTCCCCCTCCTGTGCCATGTCCCCAGCCTCTGTCCCCCTCCTGTGCCATGTCCCCAGCCTCTGTCCCCCTCCTGTGCCATGTCCCCAGCCTCTGTCCCCCTCCTGTGTCATGTCCCCAGCCTCTGTGCCCCTCCTGTGTCATGTCCCCAGCCTCTGTCCCCCTCCTGTGTCATGTCCCCAGCCTCTGTCCCCCTCCTGTGTCGTCCCCAGCCTCTGTCCCCCTCCTGTGCCATGTCCCCAGCCTCTGTCCCCCTCCTGTGCCATGTCCCCAGCCTCTGTCCCCCTCCTGTGTCATGTCCCCAGCCTCTGTCCCCCTCCTGTGTCATGTCCCCAGCCTCTGTCCCCCTCCTGTGTCATGTCCCCAGCCTCTGTCCCCCTCCTGTGTCATGTCCCCAGCCTCTGTCCCCCTCCTGTGCCATGTCCCCAGCCTCTGTCCCCCTCCTGTGCCATGTCCCCAGCCTCTGTCCCCCTCCTGTGCCATGTCCCCAGCCTCTGTCCCCCTCCTGTGTCATGTCCCCAGCCTCTGTGCCCCTCCTGTGTCATGTCCCCAGCCTCTGTCCCCCTCCTGTGTCATGTCCCCAGCCTCTGTCCCCCTCCTGTGTCATGTCCCCAGCCTCTGTCCCCCTCCTGTGTCATGTCCCCAGCCTCTGTCCCCCTCCTGTGTCATGTCCCCAGCCTCTGTCCCCCTCCTGTGTCATGTCCCCAGCCTCTGTCTCCCTTCTGTGTCATGTCCCCAGCCTCTGTCCCCCTCCTGTGTCGTCCCCAGCCTCTGTCCCCCTCCTGTGCCATGTCCCCAGCCTCTGTCCCCCTCCTGTGCCATGTCCCCAGCCTCTGTCCCCCTCCTGTGCCATGTCTATAACAAGTACTCGTACCAGTTTTCCAACAATGATATTTACTGCTTTTTATAAAGAAATACAATTGATTTTATGCAGTATTGAGTTTAGCCTTTTGGCCCGGCCCTCCAAAATATTTTTAGTTTCTCATGTGGCCCCATCGAAAAAATAATTGCCCACCCCTGGTATATACGGTACATGATAATAACTAAATTAAAACAGTGACACATTACTAAATAGTTTTCCTAACAAAAAATCACCATTTTTTTTCTAAGCTATCTGATAACTATTATGTATTTTTTTACTGATAACAACAATGATTTGCTGGCAATGAATTCACAGGTTTAAAAGTAATTGAAATTCACCGTGAACAAGAAATGTTTGATTTCTAAACTCTGATAAACACATTTCTTGTATTATGCACGGATTAGTACTCTGCTTACCTGCTATGTGCAGATAATACTGTCAGACTTAAGCAATCCAGCCAATACTGGCACAACCTACATCAGCATAGTGAACGGTAAAAAGTCACTTTATTGCAGCCAAAAAAAACCATTGAATCCCGTCCAGTTTTAATATTGTTCTTATTGCAAAGTATATTATAGATTTTTTTTTAGATTTATAGGTAATTTTCTGTTTCTTTTCCCATAAGGACGCAAATTATTTCTAGTAGGGTTCAGTCATTTTACTCCCTCAAGAGCATAGTACATCTCAATATGCTTCTGTCATTTAAAAAATGCTACACAAGGGGCCAGATTCACAAAGAGATACGACGGTGTATCTCCAGATACACCATCGTATCTCTGACTTACACTGGTCCTATCTATGCGTCTGATTCATAGGCCCAGATTCACGAAGCTCATCGCATCAATAGGCGGGCGTATCGCAACGCAGATACACTAGACCGTCGAAACTTAGAGAGGCAAGCAGCCTATTCAGCAAGCAAATGCGCGCTGCGATGCGCCATCGTAATGTAATTTTGATGGCGTAACCCGACGTAATTCAAAGTGGGAAGGAGGTGGGCGTGATCCATTTAAATGAAGCGTGACCCCATGCAAATTAAGGTCCGAACGAACGGCGCATGCGCCGTCACGTGATCGCATCCCCCGCGTCCCACTGCGCATGCGCCCCAATTCGCCTATCGTATTCCCCCCACGATAACCCAGCCCACCGTTTCCGCCCAGGGCATAAATCCGCCCGGACATGCGCCAGTCAAGTGCAAAAGTACACCTGCTGGTTTTGGTCGTTTGGTGTGGCTACTTTTGCTTTGTTCAGATCAAAAAAGATGTCTGAGGCTGGCTCGAAAGATAGGAGGGAAAAAAACTTTATTATTGAGGAGAAGGCGGTGATTATTGATGCCATGAGAAAATATAACAAGTTCCTCCACGGCAAGGAAAGTGGCTCGACCAGCAAGGTCCGTAAGGATCAAATCTTGGCACAGATTGCAGCGGAGGTGAGTGCCCTTGGCTATGCCAACCGGACCCCAGACAAGATCGCCAAGAAGATCAACGACCTGCGGCGTCTTGTGAAGGAGAAGGTGGCCAAGATAAAAAAACACAGTAGGGGCACCGGAGGTGGACCAGCCCTGAAACTAAGACTGACACCTGATGAGGAGGTCATTGCCAGGTGCCTGGAGAAGGAGCAGGTGGAGGGCCTGGAGGGCTTCGAGTCAGTTGATCAGCCCTTGAGGACAGGTGAGTGTGTTTTATCTTTTATCTGGTGTATAGCATGTGGGGGGGGGGGGGGGAAGGGAATATGTGACAAGTGTGTGGGTCCACCAACATGTTACTGTTTTGTGTCATCCACAGATGTGCAGGATGAAGCGGGCCCATCCTCGGCTGCTGGCCAACCAAGCCCATCCCAGGATACCAGTGTCCACACCTCTCCATTAGAGGAAGTGGAGGAGGAGCACGGGCACCTGGATGATGGCATATATCTGGGGGATGAGACCACCGTCGCTGGACCCTCCCATACCTCCACCTCCATAGGGGATACCCCCCCAAGGGACTCAAACTTCATTGTAACCCCCCCAAGGGCCTCCACCCTTTTGGGAAGCCCCCTAAGGGCCTCTGACCTTTTGGGAAGCCTATCCTCCCTAAGGGAAGTGCCCTCAGGGTCCTCCCCATACATTCGTCCCCAAGCCTCACCTGCACCCAGGAAGGCAATTAGGAAGACGAGGGGTGATCCTGATGCCTTAGAAGCCACTTTGGCTATGGACCTGGCCAGGCAGACCCACCATGTGGGTTCTGTTGCATGTGATATGCGCCGGGTGGCAGCCAGCCTGGCCTCCATGCAGCAGACCCAGGCTGCTTTCACTGCCACCATGAGTGAAAATGTGCAGGAGGTCAGTGCCAACAGCACTGCGTTGGTGACCTGCGTTAGGGACCTGGATGACACTAATTCAGGCCTTGTGGCAGAGGTCAGGAGCCTGGGAGTGGCCATACAGCAGCCATTGAGGCGGTGGGGAATCAGACCACTGCGGTCCTTACCCGCATAGCCCTGGCTTTAGTGGGTATCCAGGCAGCCAGGGAGAGACCGGGGGATGTTCCTCCTCCCAATGACCCACCCCCCCCACCCGCGGCTGCCCCCAGGCAACAGAGGGCACGGAGCCTTGGCACTAGGCGTAGTCCACGTCGGGCCAGATGAGTGCCATTTAGATTATTTTATTTTTATATTCAATTTGATTTTTGGTTATTAATTGATACTCGTGATATGAGTGATATTTTGTTATTATGATACTCGATTGGAGTTGTATTTATTTTATTATTATTTGGGATATATATATTGACAATTATTGTCAGAGAAACATACAGCAACATAATTGGAGCCTTGACGTGGCGTTGCTGCTCCCAAGTACCGCACGGTGTACTTCGGTCTAATCCAATTTATTGTTGTTTGGGGGGGGGTGTGTTAGGGACCACAGTGGGGTGCATGCGTGCATTAGCATTGTGACATGTTTCATGTGCGTGTTGCACATGAAAATAAGCCTACCACGAGGCATCTCCTGACTGCTCTTCCCTCTGCAGACGGGGGAACCTCGGTTGGGGGGGGAATGTCTGGTTCGGGGGTCAGGTCATGACGGAGTTCAACCTGCAGGCCCCTTCTCATGGCGAAATTGTGCAAAATGCAACATGCACCGATAATCTGGCACACAAAGTCTGGGGCATACAACAGTGTACCCCCAGACCTATCTAGGCATCGGAACCGTGACTTCAGGAGGCCAAACGTGCGCTCCACCACTCCCCGGGTACGTATATGAGCCTCGTTGTAGCTTCTTTCTCCTGGTGTTTGTGGGTTCCGGAATGGGGTCATCAGGGGGGGTCCCAGGGCATATCCAGAGTCACCTGGAAGGGAAAAGACAGGAGGATGTTAGTCATGCATGTGCCCCTCGTGATGTCTGCATCATGGGGGGGGACAGTCATACCTGACACCCATGTCACTCACCAACCAGCCAGCTGTCCCCATACACGTTCTCTTCAAATTGTCTTGGGATGTCGCTTTGCCGGTAGATAAAGCTGTCATGGGTGGCCCCGGGGTGTTTAGCACAGACGTGCCATATGAGGCCTTGAGCATCGGTTATTACTTGTACATTAATGGAATGCCAATTCTTCCTGTTACGGTACATATGCTCAGCGTCACGGGGGGGCTGGAGTGCCACATGAGAACAATCAATGGCCCCCACAGTGCGTGGAAATCTGGCTATTTTATAGAAATCGGTTCTTGCCTTTGCCTGCTGGACCTCCTGGGTGGGTCTCACAATGTGGTGGGACATCCGTCTCAGGATAGCTGGTACAACTTGGTGCACGCACCTACTCATTGTGGATTGGGACATCCCAGCCAAATTTCCACTGGTTCTTTGAAATGATCCACTGGCTAAAAAATGCAGGGTTGCCATGACCTTGAGCAGTGGCGGCACTGCTTGTGATCGATGTGTTGGGCTGGTGAGGTCATCCTGCAGGGATCGTACTATTTCCATGATGGCATCAGTGTCAAATCTCAACAAGCGAAACACCTCCGATTCAACCATGCCAAAGAGGTCCATGCGATATCGGGGTACCCTCTCCTGTGCCCTCCTCCTCCTCCTGCGTGCTTGTAGACGCCATAGTACTATGACCACGGCTGCCCCTGACATGTTGGCACACAGATGTGTTGTCCTGCAAGTGTTGTTGCTCAGCTCCTCTGTCACGCTGCTGCTGTTGCTGCTCTCCAGCTGACCTGTGCAAGTCCGTTGCAAAGTTACCCCTGCTTTTATGAAGGGTAACTTTAGATCGGGCTAGCAGCTTACGCGCACCGCGCGTAGCCTACGACGGACAATCGTACGCATGTGAATCGGCATTTCTCCCTCATTTGCATAATTGAATAGCTAATCAATGGGAACGAAGAATACGCCTAGCCTAAATATGCGCCTAAGTTTCGCCGGCGGAGGACAGTTGCGTTGGACGGGTGAAGCCTAAGTTCACGTGTATGTGCTTCTGTGGGTACCGCGCATCGATACGACGGCGCACATCTACACTTACGCCGCGTATCTCGAGATACACCGGAGTATCTCTTTGTGAATCTGGGCCATAGAATCAGGTACGCATAGATATGGCTAAGATCCAACAGTGTTACACTGTGTTACACTGTCGGATCTTATTTTCAATTTAAAAATGGCGCCGGGGGCGTTCCCGCTGATTTACGTTGAATAATATGTAAATCAGCGAGATACGCAAATTCACGAACGTACGCGGACCCGACGCAGTCTTCTTACGACGTTTCCGTATCGGCTTTCCCGACGTATACTTACCCCTGCTTCTATGAGGCGCAGCCAATGGTAAGTATAGCCGTCGTTCCCGCGTCGAGTTTGAATTTTCTTACGTCGTTTGCGTACGCCGATTCACAAACACGCGCGTCGCAAGTCACGCTCACGTCGAAACCACTGACATCCTAGCGACGTCAGTGGGAGCAATGCACGCTGGGAAATTCCCCGGACGGCACATGCGCATTTAAATCGGCGCGGGAACGCGCCTGATTTAAATAGTACACTCTCCCTAGCCGCGGAATTTGAATTCCGCCGGGGGTTTTACGATCCGCCGCCGCAAGTTTGGAGGTAAGTGGTTTGTGAATTACCCACTTGCCTCCCAAACTTGCGGGAGCGGATCTTAAATCACGTAGATCGAGCGGATCTATAGATCCGCTGATCTACGTGAATCTGGCCCTTTGATTATTACTTCTATACCCAGGAAGAGACCAGACTAACTGAAAACTCATATAGGTAGATTCACAAAGAGTTAGGCTGGCTTATCAGTAGATAAGCCGACCTAACTCAGAATTTACGCCGACCTAAGTTTAAGTGTATGCTCAAACAGAGATACAATACAGAGTTATTAGCCTTTGCACTGTAGGTGGGATGAGCCTTCACCCACAAACCTGAGCTTCAGGGAGAAGGGGACAGCACCAGAACAGGGAGTCAGATAAGTAATACAGCCTCTCTTTTCTGCAACCCCCTAGGGTTCTCAACCAATGGGCCATGGCCTGCTGGTGGGCCATGGCCTCTCTTCTCCTGGGCCTCCAGCCAGCTGCAGATCCCTAATGCTCCCCACAGTGCCTCCCAGCTCCCATAGTGCCCCCAACCTCTCAGCATGGTTCACAGTGCCCCAAAAGAGCCCTCTGCCTACCACAGTGTCCCCCAGGCTAGTGCAGAGCCTCCAGATCTCCATAGTGCCCCTAACCTCCAACAGTGTCCTGCAATGCCCCCCAGCAACCCTCCATAACCCTCAACCCTTACTGGGCCACTAAGTCTGCTGCAGAGTCCCTCAACCCACTCCAAAATCTCCTTTCTCCCACCTATCCCAGCCCCATCCTGAGCCCTTTGGCATGTCAATATGTTTTGCATTCTCAAACCATTTTTGTGTGAGTATAAACGTTATTGTTTACTGTTGGGAAATGGAAGATTATGGAAGGTTTTGGAAGCATTTGCCAGACCTTGGTTCCAAAAAGGTTGAGAACCACTGCCCTAGATTTAATAAGCAATTCACCCATGCAGAATGGGGGATGCCCATCGGAAATGTTTTTTTTTTTTTTTGTGCAGTTGGACTTTAAAAACACATGTTTGCTAATTAGAATAAAAGATTGCTTACTTTACTAGGAGATTTCATAAAGTGGCACTATGATTTAAAGAAAACCTGAGCAGACAGATGATCCCTTAACATCCCATGGTAACTACCAACTCCTATAGTGCCCCTCACCCTCTCACAGTGGTCCACAAAGCCCTCAGGCCCCCCGTGAACCTTAGGTCTCCACAGTGCCACCTAACATCCCACATTGCCCCCCAGACTGATACAGAGCCTCCTGCCCCCCATAAAGCCCCCATTCTCCAGCAGTGTCCCCACAGTTCCCCCAAGCCTGATGCAGATCCTCTAGCCCTGCACAGCACCCCAACCTCCAACAATGTCTAACACAGCACCCCCAACCCCCTTCAGAAACCTCAGCCCTTACAGGGCCACCAAGTCTGCTGTAGAGTATGAAGCCCTATGGAGTATGTTTTTTATTAGTGATGCAAAAACAATGGAACCAATGACAGCCAGGTACCAAGGCCCAGATTCACGTACAGCAGCGTATCTTTGAGCGGACATAACGTATCCTATTTACGTTACGCCTCCGCAACTTAGACGGGCAAGTGCAGTATTCTCAAAGCACTTGCTCCGTAAGTTTCGGCAGCGTAGCGTAAATAGGCCGGCGTAAGCCCGCCTAATTCAAATGTGGAAGATGTGGCCGTGTGTTATGTAAATGTTATGTGACCCCACGTAAATGACGCTTTTTACGAACGGCACATGCGCCGTCCGTGGACATATCCCAGTGTGCATTGCTCCAAAGTACGCCACAAGGACGTATTGGTTTCGACGTGAACGTAAATTACGTCCAGCCCCATTCACGGACGACTTACGCAAACGACGTAAAATATTCAAAATTCGACGCGGGAACGACGTTCATACTTAACATTGGTACGCCGCATGTACGCCTCATATAGCAGGGGTAACTTTACGCCGGGAAAAGCCTAACGTAAACGGCGTATCTGTACTGCGTCGGCCGGGCATACGTTCGTGAATTTGCGTATCTAGCTGATTTACATATTTCTAGGCGTAAATCAGCGTACACGCCCCTAGCGGCCATCGTAAATATGCAGTTAAGATACGACGGAGTAAGAGACTTACGCCGGTCGGATCTAATACAAATCTATACGTAACTGATTCTAAGAATCAGGCGCATAGATACGACGGCTCGACTCAGAGTTACGATGTATCTGGAGATAAGCCGGCGTAACTGGTTTGAGAATCCGGGCCCTAGTATTCTTACTAGTGTCTCAGTGCAAGTTTCCTTTAGAGCTTGATATTGTAATGGGTTTGCGTGTCTCAGCCTGAGATTCATAATACAACTTTATAGGCAGAGGATTAAAACCGTCATACTTTCCCCGGCATGTCAATGAATACAATTATTTAGGATATATAGTATTGACAATCCTCTCCACCTTATCCTTTTAGCTCTACTGAATTAAAAAAAAAATCCTTATAATCTGACCTTGAGTATGTATAGCAACCAGTGAAGAGGAATCTTGCCTTTTCAGATATGAAATCCTTAATGCATGTTACATTGTTGAGAGCCACAGAATGTTTTCATAGACTCAAAGAAAGGGGGCATGCTTTCAATTTTTCCATACTCAACAACCGCACAATTATTCCTCACTCTTGTGTTAACTGCTCAGTTTTTAATTAAAACGCATTCGTATGTGGATGCAATTTGCCGAGTTCAGCTAATGAAATATTCAAACGTTATGTCTTAAAAATCATTAGTTATCAAAGAATAGCAAAGCTGTTTGTGGCTTCCTTCTTGTGAAGGAACACTGTTAATAGTCCCACCCTAGGTGAGACAAGATCTGACTTCACAGAATGCTTGGCGCAGATGAACTGACAGACTGTATGGCTTTTAATTGCCTACTGATTCCATGTACTGGGCTAATCATTTTCTGCTAATGAAGAGGTGAAAGACAAAGACACAACACTCTTGGTTTAAAGGGAACATGTGATTAATTACCCAGGATGCATTCCTGAAGGTTCCCGATCCTGAATGTTTTTTTTTTTGTCTGTCCTTAGCTAAAAATTGGAAGAGTCAAGATAAACCTGTTATTTCAAAAAATAGCCCCAATTGCCCGCATGTACCCTAAAGCAGTACTCAACTTCCCCCAACCCCCATGCCTTTTCCCCCTATTTACCTGTAGTGCTGCACAGTGGCGGCCGCTCCTTTAGGGGCACCACCCTCCCTATCCATGCATCCGTCCCTCTAATTTACATGCGGGGCGCCGGACGCATGGATTCCAATGGGAGTTTTTTTTCAAGCACGTGATTAAAGCCTGATGCCGCGTACACACGATAATTTTTTCGGCTTGTAAATAACAACTTTTTTCAGCATCTAGAAAAAAACTTCGGGCTAGATTCAGCAAGAATTTACGCCGGCGTATCTATAGATACGCCGCATAAATTCAAAGCTGCGCCGGCGTATCTTCTTTCTGTATTCAGAAAGCAAGATACACCGAAATTAGGCTAAGATCAGACTGGCGTAAGTCTCTTACGCTGTCGTATCTTAGGGTGCATATTTACGCTGGCCGCTAGGTGGCGCTGCCGACGATTTCAGCATAGAATATGCAAATGAGCTGGATACGCCGATTCAGAAACGTACGTGCGCCCAGCGGATTTTTTTTTACGCCGTTTGTGTAAGGCTTTTTCCGGCGTAACATTACTCCTGCTATATGAGGCATAGCCAATGTTAAGTATGGACGTCGTTCCCGCGTCGAATTTTGAAAATTTTACGTCGTTTGCGTAAGTCGTTCGCGAATAGGGCTTTGCGTAAATTACATCCACGTCGAAAGCATTGACTATTTGAGACGTGATTGCGCACTGGAATACGTTCACGGACGGCGCATGCATCGTTCGTGAGAAACATCATTTACGTGGGGTCATGTTTTATTTACATAAAACACGCCCACCTCTTCAGAATTAGAATTTGGCGCGCTTACGCCGGCAGATTTACGCTACGCCGCCGTAACTTAGGGCGCAGGTTCTTTGTGAATCCAGCCCCAGCCTCACTAAGTTACGGCGGCGTAGCGTATCTCAGATACGCTACACCCGTACAAACTTACAGCAGGCTTTATGAATCTAGTCCTTTGTTTTTTCCAACTTCATCATTGAAACGACATTGCCTACACACGATCGTTTTAAAAAATGCTCTAGCAAGGCGCGGTGATGTACAACACGTACGACGGCACTATAAAGGGGAAGTTCCATTCGGATGATGCCACCCTTTGGGCTGCTTTAGCTGATTTTGTGTTAGTAAAAGACGATTTGCGCTTTTCTGTCTGTTACAGCGTGATGAATGTGCTTACTCCATTACGGTAGTTTTACCAGAACGAGCGCTCCCGTCTCATAACTTGCTTCTGAGCATGCGCAGGTTTTTCACGTCGTTTTAGCCCACACACGATCATTTTTTACAACCCGAAAAACTACAGAAGCCGAGTGAGTGTCTTGAATAGGGTCTGAGGTGGTGTTCCCCTAGTGCGAACGTTTCATCAGTCACAATGACATATGACATCGTAGGCCCGCTAGTTCCCGGGAGCGGCTATTGGTTGGTAGCCTCAGCCTACTTTCTTGCAGCAGATCTCCCAAGCTCACGTGAGCAAATATACTAGAGTCAGAAATTCTGCTGTAGGATTCTATATCGAAATATACAAAACGGTAATTGGCATCCACCATGGCAAAAGGCACAAACAAAAAATATTTTTTATAGTTAATAAAAGCTGCTGCCACTGGCTACTGGCTTCAGGATGCGGATATGCTTGCCATCAATAGCACCCACACAATTTGGAAAATTGCAGTGCTGCCAGAAGAGATCTGCTATCTTTGTCCATTCGTCTGGTGTAGGTTTTGGGAAGACCACCTTTTTAAGAGCCTCCCAAATGATGGCACATCTTTCCCGGATAATTAAGCTCACTGTAGATTTCTCAATCAAGAACTGAAAATACGACTGATACCCGGGAGCGCTGGGAAAATCCCTTAATGGGTTGGGCATCAACTGCTGATCCCTTATCTAACATGTTCCTTTCGTTCACCTCCAAAGAAGATGCCATTGCTTTCGTTAAAAAGAATGGATGGAGTTATGAGGTTGACGAGAGGAGGATTCCAAAACCAAAATCCAAGTCTTATGGTGCAAACTTTTCTTGGAACAAGCGGACCCGGGTATCCACAAAATGAATTGTTATTGGCCGTTCGTAAGTCTGACAGCGAGCAAAGTCAGCTGTGCTGTATTTATAGAACAAGTATAATACAACACTTAATCTCCTAATAAATATGACCTTTGAACTACAAAAAAAAGAACTGAAAATGCAGACTACAAATAGAGGGGCAGATCCACGTACATCGGCGCATTAATCGGCCGGGCGTAGCGTATTTAAGATACACTACGCCGCCGTAACTTTTTTTTCCAAATCCTCAAAGAATTTGCACCGTAAGTTACGGCGGCGTAGTGTATCTATGGCGGCGTAATGGCGCGGCATTCAAATCTCTGTGATAGGGGCGTGTTTTATGTAAATACGTTGTGACCCGACGTAAACAACGTTTTTTTTAACTGCGCATGCGCTGTCCGTGGGGGTATCCCAGTGCGCATGCTCGAAATGAAACCGGAACAAGCCAATGTTTAAGACGGTGACGTCATTCTACGCAAATCCCTATTCGCGAACGACTTGCGCAAACGACGTAAAAAATTCAAAATGCGAGGCAGGAACTACGGCCATACTTAACATTGAGTACGCCTCATAATAGCAGGTTTAACTATACGCCGGAAAAAGCCGAACGCAAACGACGTAAAAAAATGTGCCGGCCGGACGTACGTTCGTGGATCGCCGTAACTAGCTAATTTGCATACTCAACCCGGAATTCGATGGAAACGCCACCTACCGGCCGCCGAAAAATTGCATCTAAGATCCGACGGCGTACTAAGACGTACGCCTGTCGGATCGATCCGAGATGCCGTTGTATCTTGTTTTGTAGATACAAAACAAAGATACGACGCGCAAAATTTGAAATCTTAAATACGCTACGCCCGGCGGATTAATGCGCCGATGTACGTGGATCTGCCCCCTAATCTTTATTATCAAATTTTTACATAATTTCTAGGGGCGGTTATGGCCCATGTGGTCCTTGTGAGTCAAGGCTGATTGGAGTGGCAGCTTTTTCTATGATTCAATAAAAGGACATGTGGTATTTATGAACACTTTGGCTCAGTGTTGCCAACCGTCAGTATTTTTACTGACAGCTAGTATAAAATGGTCACTTTTCTCCTGCTAGTAAATGCCAGTGATTGGGTTACCCAGCATGTGGACTTTGTTCACGATTCTAGTAACTACATATAATTAGTCTTATCTATATATAGGAGCTCTGGTGAAGATCAGCTAGTATTTAGACCCTATGCCCCGGGTGAGTCCACATCACCCACCAGGGGGACCTGCTTGTGCATGGTCCTGCCGGTTTCTGGGTGAACCTTCTCTGCTATAGTTACTGACCTCTGAGTGACACAAAAGAAACTGGTATGTGAGCCTCTCAGGCTTAGGAGGGGTGCAAGTCCTCGGTCCACTGCTGCGAGTGCTGGCTTCTTACAATTGCTGTATGTAGAAGAGAACCTCCCTGTAGCCGCACATTAAAGGGGTTGTAAAGGTAAAAGTGTTTTCACCTTAATGCATAATATGCATTAAGGTGAAAAAACTTCAGGCAATGCCTGCCCCCCCTGGCCCCCCGTTATACTTACCTGGCCCTCTCGAAAGTCCCACGCTCGGCATCCTCTTCGCCGCTCAGCCTGGCCGTTGCTTGGCTAGAGCGGATGGATTGAAAGCAGCGCAGCCATTGGCTGGCGGTGCTGTCAATCACATACAATGACACGGCGCGCCGGGGCCGAGTAATACCGTGAGCGGTTATAGCCGCTCACTGTATCACGGGAGCGCGCCCGCAAGGACTCCACACCATGTGAGCTCGCTCTCATTTAGAAAAAAAAGGGGGGGTAGGTGGCGCTAAAAATCCACACTACTGAGGTTAAGTGTGAAAAAAAGTGTAAGTTAAATACAACATTAATCAGTGCAAATAATATAAATTAATATAAATAGTCTATACCCCTCTCAAGGGATAATGACAAATGCCACACAAAGTGATAATAAATTTATTAAATTAATGTCCAAATGTGATGCTGTTAAAATGTCCAATTCATATGGTAACAACAGAAAATATGTATTAAGTGTAGAGAAAAGTCCACTACCAATTTAATTGTGAGTTGAATGGACGAACTGTTCCTCACGATCGCACCAAAAGTGGTAAGTAAACACCCTTACCAGAAGTGTTGGACCCCCTGTTAGATAAGGTCATGCAGGCATCAGCATCCACCCGGGTGGGTAATGAGAGATCCCAGCGATAGTACGTAACTCCTCTCCCTACAGCTCCTTGCTTGGTTTCAGGCTATGGGTATCCCATCCAGATAGGAACCCTCAGACAGATGATTTCCCTTCCGCCAACCTGTCAGCTCCTAGGCTCGGGGCCACAAAGGGATCGCCGGAAAAAATGGGAGGCTCACAATAGTGAAATACTGTACTGGTGGTTTATTGTATAAAAACGTGTTACATATATATAAAAAAACGCTATTTAAAAATTGCCAGCAGAAATAAAACAAAATGTACGCCCGTTCTTCCGGGGTCACGTTAACACAGTGATGTCACGCACTGAAGTCACCACGTTAACGTGACCCCGGAAGCACGGGCGTATGTTTTGTTTTATTTCTGCTGGCAATTTTTAAATAGCGTTTTTTATATATATGTAACACGTTTTTATACAATAAACCACCAGTACGGTGGTTTATTATATAAAATTAAATTGGTGGTGGAATTTTCTCTTCACTTAATACATCTTTAATCAGCATCAGCATCACGTTTGGACATTAATTTAATGAATTTATTATCACTTTTTGTGGCATTTGTCATTATCCCTTAAGAGGGGTATAGACTTAGGGGCAGATCCACAAAATCTGCCCCGGCGCACCGTATCTGAGATACGCTACGCCGCCGTACCTTACTGCAGTTTGGTTCGAATCCATAAAGATTTTGCGCCGTAAGTTACGGCGGCGTAGTCTATCTCTCACGGCGTAACGGCGCCTAATTCAAATCGGCGAGTAGGGGGGCGTGTTTCATTTAAATGAAGCGCGTCCTCGCGCCGAACAAATTGCGCAATGCGCCGTCCCTAAATTTCCTGCCGTGCATTGCGCAAGGACGTCATTGTTTTGACGTGGACGTAAATTACGTCCATCCCGATTCACGGACGACTTACGCAAACAAATTTTTTTTTTTCAAATTAAACGCGGGAACGCCACAAAACAGCAGCTGTAAGTTTAAGCCGAAAAAAGCCGTCAAGAGACGACGTAAAAAAATGCGACGGACGCTCGTACATTCGTGGATCGTCAGAAATAGTTAATTTGCATACTCGACGCGGAAAACGACGTGAACGCCACCCAGCGGACGCCAAAAAATTGCATCTTAGATCCGAAGGCGTACGAAGAGGTACGCCTGTCGGATCTAACCCAGATGCCGTCGTATCTTGTTTTGAGGATTCAAAACAAAGATACGACATGGGAAATACGCCGGCGTACTCACTTTGTGGATCTGCCCCTATATATATTAATTTATATTATTTGCACTGATTCATGTTGTGTTTAACTTACACTTATTTTCACACTTAACCTCAGTAGTGTGGATTTTTAGCGCTACCTACCCCCCCCCCTTTTTTTCTAAATTTTGTTTACATGAGTATCACATGTTTTTCTTTGTGTGCTTTTCTGTTTAAAATTCAATTATTTTTTTATCAAGTTTTTTTCTAAGCGCAGTATATATCTTTTTGTTTATCGAGCTCGCTTTCATGAATGTGTGGAGTTCTTGCGGGGAGGACCAGAGACAGTTGCCGAGGGACCCCAGAAGACGTGGATCGGGGCCACTCTGTGCAATACGAGCTGCACAGTGGAGGTAAGTATAACATGTTTGTTATTTAAAAAAAAAATAATAATAACTTCTTTACAAACCCCTTAAAACAATCCCATAGGTGTTAAAGCGGGGGTTCACCCTTAGAGGGCACTTTTCCCCCTTAGATTCCTGCTCGTTTTCTCTAGGGGAATCGGCTATTTGTTTTAAAATATGTGCAGTACTTACCCGTTTACGAGATGCATCCTCTCCGTCGCTTCCGGGTATGGGCTGCGGGAATGGGCGTTCCTTCTTGATTGACAGTCTTCCAAGAGGCTTCCGACGGTCGCATCCATCGCGTCACGATTTTCCGAAAGAAGCCGAACGTCGGTGCGCAGGCGCAGTATAGAGCCGCACCGACGTTCGGCTTCTTTCGGCTACGAGTGACACGATGGATGCGACCGTCGGAAGCCTCTCGGAAGACTGTCAATCAAGAAGGAACGCCCGCTCCCGAAGACCCATACCCGGAAGCGACGGAAGAAGATGCATCTCGAAAACGGGTAAGTACTGCTCATATTTTAATACAAATAGCCGATTCCCCTAGACCGAACGAGCAGAAATCTAAGGGGAGAAAAAGAAAATTTTAATAAATGGGTGAACTCCCGCTTTAAGTGTATGGCAACCTTAGCCTGGGCTCAAACCACGCCATTTATAATTAAGCTCCGAGGGGTGGAGCGAAACGCATTGGGTGCATGGCCTGGCTGGTGCCCAGGCTAAAGTTGCCAGACACTTAACTCCTATGGGATTGTTTTGATGTGCGGCTACAGGGAGATTCTCTACTACTGGCCTCTGAGCCTCACCCCATGACACTAAACATTTTTAAGCAGTTTCACAAAATGTTTTTTTTTTTTTGGGGATAAAAGTTTTGTCACAATTTTAAAAAGCTGACAGTTGTAAGGAAATCTGTCACTGTTAAACACTTTGGCCCGGATTCACATACATCGGCGCATATTTATGCCGGCGTAGCGTATCGAATATACGCTACGCCGACGCAGCGCAGAGAGGCAAGCCCAGTATTCACAAAGCAGTCGCTCCCACTTGCTCACAAATCTACGCTGGGTTTAGAAAGCGTAAGTCCTCATAAGTGGAAGTGGGCGTGAGCCATGCAAATGAGGCGTGACCCCATGCAAATGATGGGCCCAGCGCCATAAAGATACGAATAACGAACGGCGCATGCACCGTCCCGTGGATGCATCCCAGTGCGCATGCTCAGAATCACGTCGGAACTACTCCCTAAGATACAATGGATCACTGCCTACGACGTGAACGTAACCTACGCCCAGCCCTATTCATGTACTACATAAACAACGTAAAATACGACGGCTGTGTTCCCTGGACCATACCTTAGCATGAGTTGCGCCTCATATATTGGGAATAACTTTACGCCGGACGTACGACTTACGCAAACCGCGTATATTATGCGCCGGGCGCAAGTATGTTCGTGAATCGACGTATCTCCCTCATTTCCATATTTGAATAGAAAATCAATGGGAGCGCCAGATGCGTCCAGCGTAACTATGCGCCCACGATATGACGGCGTAGGCAAGTTACGTCGGTGGACTAAAGCCTGTTTTAAGGCGTATATTAGTTCTGTGGGCACGGCGAACAGATACGCTGGCGCATATTTACACTTACGCGGCGTATCTCGAGATACGTCGGCGTAAGTGCTTTGTGAATCCGGGCCTCTAGTTGAAGTTGAAAAAAAACCACTTACTGAGCCAGATTCAGAAAGAGATACGACGGCGTATCTCCTGATACGCCGTCGTATCTCTGATTGCGCTCGGTCGTATCTATGCGACTGATTCATAGAATCCGTTATGCATAAATATCCAAGATCCGCCAGGTGTAAGTGTCTTACACCGTCGGATCTTAGGCTGCAATTTCAGGCTGGCCGCTAGGTGGCGCTTCCGTATATTTTACGCGAGGAATATGCAAATTAGGATTTATGCTGATTCAGAAAAGAACGACCGCCCGGCGCTTTTTTTTTACGTCGTTTGCGTTTGGCTTTTTCCGGCGTATAGTTACCCCTGCTATATGAGGCGTAGCTAATGTTAAGTATGGCCGTCGTTCCCGTGCCGAGTTTTGAATTGTTTACGTTGTTTGCGTAAGTCGTTCGCGAATACGGCTGGACGTAATTTACGTTCACGTCGAAACCAATGACGTCCTTGCGACGTCATTTAGAGCAATGCACACTGGGATATTTTACGGACGGCGCATGCGCCGTTCAAAAAAAATGTAAAAAACGCGGGGTCAAGACAAATTTCAATAAAACACGCCTACTACATCCCCATTTGAATTACGCGGCCTTACGCCGCAACACATACGTTACGCCACGGTAACTAAGGGCGCAAGTTCTTTCTGAATAAAGAACTCGCGCCCAAAGTTAGAGCGGCGTAACGTATCGGAGATACGTTACGCCGGCCGGACAGATACGCTCAGGTATCTGAATCCGGCCCACTGACAGGATCACTAGGTGAAAATAAAGAAAAAAAGGAAACCAACGCAGCCACCACATGTAAAGATTGTTCGGCTGCAAAATAAAAATGTTTGCTTTTGGATTTAATACCGCTTTAAATAAAAAAAAGATATATATTTTTTTAAATAGCAGCATTTATTATTCAGTTTTTTTAATTTTTTTTGCAATCATTCTGATATTTTTCTTACTCTGTAGAAAGAATAGCAGACTCAGATAAAATATAGGCTAACAGAAAGCTAATTTTATATATAGTCTACTGACCTCAAGGATGTATCTTGGGAAAGACAGTTCAGGATGCTGAGCCAGAACAGGCAAAAAATGGCAAATCAACGCAGACCATGTCTCATATTGTAAAAAGGTTCTCAATTAAGAAAAAATAAAGATTGCTGGCATGAAAAGCTGTGACATTGCCCTATGAGCGATGTCAGGTAAGAGCTTTTCATGCCATTGAGAATTGCCTCTTGTCACCTCAATGGGAAATAATCTGACCCTGTCAAATACGCCATTGTTTGAGATCCTCTCCATTAATAAAACTACTGGCATGAAATTACTGGTAGGAAACATTCTCCTGAAACCTCGCCTTTGACAGAATAAGACCATGGTTCGTTGTATTTTCCTTTTTTCTTCCTTTTTTTCCGGTATTTAAAGAGATATTTTATAGGATTTATAATGATGTATTTATATCTTTATTAAAGAAAAAAAAAATTGTTTCTATATTCAAAGCCTTTATTTTTTATTTTTTGAAAGAATAGGGAAAGGTTATAACCCCTTTTTAACCACTTGCCGACCGGCCACCGCCGTTATACGTCGACAAGTTGGCTCGGCTGGGCGAGAGCACGTAATATGACGTCCTCTCTCCCAGCCGCCACTAGTCGCCCTTGACTCCCGTGCGTGTGCCCGGCGGGCGCGATCGCCGCCGGGCACACGCGATCGCTCGGTACAGAGCGGGGGCCGGGAGCTGTGTGTGCAAACACACAGCTCCCGGTCCTGTCAGCAGGGGAAATGCTGATCTTCGGTTCATACAATGTATGAACAGAGGATCAGTGTTTCCCCTAGTGAGGCCACCCCCCCCCACAGTAAGAACACACCCAGGCATACTTAACCCCTTCCCCGCCCCCTAGTGTTAACCCCTTCACTGCCAGTGGCATTTTTATAGTAATCCAATGCATTTTTATAGCACTGATCGCTATAAAAATGCCAATGGTCCCAAAAATGTGTCAAAAGTGTCCGAAGTGTCCGCCATAATGTCGCAGTACCAAAAATTGCTGATCGCCGCCATTACTAGTAAAAAAAATATAATAAAAATGACATAAAAATACCCCCTATTTTGTAAACGCTATAACTTTTGCGCAAACCAATCAATAAACGCTTATTGCGATTTTTTTTTTACGAAAAATATGTAGAAGAAAACGTATCAGCCTAAACTGAGGAAAAAAAATGTTTTTTTATATATTTTTGGGGGATATTTATTATAGCAAAATGTAAAAAATATTCATTTTTTTTTCAAAATTGTCGCTCTATTTTTGTTTATAGCGCAAAAACGAAAAACCGCAGAAAAAAAGGACGCCAATTTTGTTTGGGAGCCACGTCGTACGACCGCGCAATTGTCTGTTAAAGCGATGCAGTCCCGAATCGCAAAAAGTACTCTGGTCTTTGGGCAGCAATATGGTCCGGGGGGTAAGTGGTTAAAGTAGAACTAAAGGGGAAAAAAATCCCATTTTGGATAGCGTAGCCCCTGTCAGCCCCCCCCCCCCTTTCTAGTTGCGGAGGTTTCCCTTTACTTCCTGTCCATAGCTTCCAACTCTCCCTGATTTAGAGAAATGTCCCTCTGTCCATCTTTCCCCCTCATTTGTCCCTCATTTTGGTCTGATCTATATAGTTGTATATAAAATGCACTTTTTATCTATCAAAAAGTGTTTTCCAGCACTAAACCTTTTATCTGATTTCTAAATTGCTGCATTTGTAAATTCCGAAAGCCAATATAAAGGAATAGTAGGGAAAAAAAGCACTTCTGAGTTTAACCAACTTTGTTTTTTTTTTGTACAATTCTCCTTTTAGGCCAGGTTCACACCTATGCGAATTGAGTGAACCGCATCCAATACGCAGAACATTTCTAAATACATTGTTTTCAATGAGGCTGGTTCACATATGTGCGATGCATTCGCACTGCGCATTGCAGTAAAACCGTGTGAGTCTTTTAGGCTAGGTTCACACCTATGCGAATTGAGTGCGGTTTAAACCGCATCTAATTCGCAGGACATTTCAAAATACATTGTTTTCAATGAGGCTGGTTCACATATGTGCGATGCATTCGCACTGCGTATTGCCTCCAAACCGCATGCGGTTTTTATGTCTTGCGGTACGGCTCAGGTGCGAATTCAGTCCCATTATCTTCTATGGGTACGCATCTAATTCGCACATGTGTTCAGTTCTCTGCAGGAGTTTCTCTCATTCAGCTCAATACAATTCTCCCCCACTCTCCTCTCACCCGGAAGTTCTCCCAGGTCTCCAAATTCGCACCTGATCTGCAGCTAAACCGCAGTTGATCTGCAGAACACCCTCTAGAGAAATCTGCAACGACAACGCAGATCAAAAAAGCAACGCACTAGTGTGATTCCGGCCTTAGGCATTGCGGTGCGGCTCAGGTGCGAATTCAAGCCCATTATCTTCTATGGGTACGCAGCTGATTCGCAGATGTGTTCAGTTCTCTTCAGGAATTTCTCTCATTCGGCTCAATACACTTCTCCCCCATTCTCCTCTCACCCGTAACTTCTCCCAGGTCTCCAAATTCGCATCTAAAACGTTGCTAATCTGCTGAACACTTCTCATATCTCTCTGCAGAGATAAGAGAGCTGAAATTTGCACCGCACTAGTGTGATTCCGGCCTAAGGAGGGCTTGGCAAGGGGTGTGTCCCATGCCTGCATACAGTACTTTTACTGAGAGGTGTCCCTCATTCCCAACTCACAAAGTTGGGAGGTATGCCTGCCCTATAACCAAACAGGAAGTAAGAGGAAATACCACCAAAGTGAGGGAATTCCTGGTTGTCACCAAAATTAGTGTCCTCATTGGAAGATTTCCTATCTATTCCTGTTTTGGTGACAGCCCATCATTTGGGAATTTCTTTTACTTTCACTTTTGGTAATATCGGTAAAATGGACAACTAGAGAGGGTGAATCTCCCTAATGGGGGCAGAGACAGCAATAAAATAAAAAAGACAGGTGTTCTAATCCCTCTATACTCTAAAACTAAAAAAAAGTTTTGCCTTTAGTTATACTTTAAAGGGTCACTAAAGGAATTTTTTTTTTTAGCTAAATAGCTTCCTTTACCTTGCTGCAGTCCTGGTTTCATGTGCTCATTGTTCGTTTTTGCTTTGATGTTGCTGTAAATCCTCTCTGTTCTGGACACTTCCTGGTTGCCTTTTTCCTGATAACCACAGTACTGGGAGATTTCTCACGGTGGGCACTAATCAAGGAGCTGTGTGTAAAACGAAACTGGATTGGTGCTGAGGAGTTTTAGACAAAGTATCACTGCTCTCTATTGGCTGACTGCCCTCTAGTGGCTCTCTGTACATCAGAGAACCAGCAAACAACAGCAAAAACGAAACTACACTGCAGGGACATTATATGATTGTTTTTTTATCTATTTTTAATCATTTTTAAAAGGAATCAGTTAACTATTATGTCTCTATGCCCTGTAAACAGTCATTTCAGCTAAAAAAAATTTTTCCTTTAGCCCTGGTTCACACTGGGTATGATTTGGAACGATTTGAGATGCGATTTGACATGTCAAATCGCATCTCAAATTGGCGGCAATTGTCGGCAATGGCACTGTCCTAATCAGTGCGACACCACATCTGCGATTTCAAAAAGTAGTTCCTGTACTACTTTTTGCGATTTTGGGCCGCGATTTACATGAAATTGCGGCCGAAATCGCGGCAAATCGCGGCAAAATCGCGGCCGCGTGAATTCGCAGCAGTGTGAACCTAGGCTCAGTGACCCTTTAAGGTTTAGGCTCCAGCAAACAACCTCAAGCAGCATTCACATTCCAAACAAATTATTATACAACGAATACCACCAATATAGAAAAACAAAAAGAGCGCTTCTCGTAAACCTGGTGACATCACATGAAGCAACATTTAGGCTGTGGTTGTAAAGGCTGAGGGTTTTTTACCTTTGTTTATTCTATGCATGAAGATAAAAAAACCTGTGTGCAGCGCCTCCACCCCAATCCTTACCTGAGCTCCCTCCAATCCAGCAATTTTCTTGATAGCCTCGGCTGTCCTGGGACTCTCCCTCCTCATTGGCTGAGGCAGCAGTGGGAGTCCATTGGCTCCCACTGCTGTCAATCCCAGACAGCGAGCCAATGAGGAGAGAGGGGGTGGGACTGAGCCGTGGCTCTATGTGTCTTGTGGATGCATAAAGCAGCGGCTCAGGAGTAGGGTTGCCACCTGTTCGGGATTCACCCGGACAGTTTGGGTTTGGACTCATGCGTCCGGGTTTCAGACTGTCTGAGACCCGGACACATTATTCAGACTGGACTAAGTCTCCCCCTCCCCCTTCTCTCTCCTGCCTCTAAGTAAGTATGCTAAGGTAAATCAGGGTTCTGAGAGCACTCATTACATCAGAGCTCCCCTTTACACCAGAGACCACAGTGCTCCCACTTACATCAGAGTCCCCGCCATACACCTTAGCATCCCTTACATCAGAGTCCCCCCTTACAATAAAAGGGAACTCTGTTGACTCAGATGTAAAGGGGAAAATCTGCGGACTCAGATGTAAAGGGGGAACTCTGCGGATTCAGATGTAAAGGGGGAACTCTGCGGACTCAGATGGCTTGTGTGATTAACTTCATATGATTAGAGATTTTATTTAATAGCAACATCTATGCATAGTTTATGCATACTATAAAAAAAAATTGCTGTGCGACTCTGAAGTGTTCGGGTTTGGCTTGAAGAAAAGGTGGCAACCCTACTCAGGAGCGAGCATGCATCGGTGTCCACAGAGCAAGCTGCTTTCTCTGTGGGCACTGCTTCAGGGGGATGAGCCAAGAGAACCAGCAGGTTAGGATCAGAGCTGCTCTGTGCAACCCCACTGCACAGAGCAGGTAAGTATAACATTTGTTATTTAAAGCAAAAAAACACAAAGCTTTAATATCATTTTAAGCTGCAGATGACATCATAGGTTAGGAGAAGTACTTTTTTTCTTGTATTTTATTTTTTATCTTGGCCTTATTTGTTGTGAACACCACAATTAACCGGAGTGTCTATGGACGGGGCCCAGATGGTGTTTTAGTGCCCTAATTTCTCCTTAGCATTCTAATGCCACACAGGTGTGAGCCACTCTATGGATGCTGTGCGCTCTGTGACACTACAAAGCACAATATTCTCACGTTTTAGACCCTTTTCACACTGAGGCACTTTTGTGCTAAAAAAAAAGCGCCTGAAAAGCTCACGAAAACCTATTTCCATTAAGATCAATGAATGCTTTCACACTGGGGTAGCGCTGGCGGGGCGGTGAAAAAAGTCCTGCAAGCAGCATCTTTGGAGCATGTTGTAAAAGGACTTAAGAAAAGCGCCTTAGAAACGCCCCTCTCCATTGAAATAAATGGGAAGCACTTCAAAAGCGCCTTAAAAGCTCACGAAAAGCGCTGCAAAATTGTTCTTTTGAGTCACGTGACCATAAAAAAAAGTGCCCTGATAACGCAACAAAAGCGAGGCATAAAAGGCCCAACGTTTTATAGGCAGTTTTCGAGCGCCTGAGGCCCCCGTACACACGACCGAGTTTCTCGGCAGAATTCAGCCAGAAACTCGATCGGAGCTGAATTCTGCCGAGAAACCCGGCAGGTGTACACTTTCGGCCGAGGAAGCCGACGAGTTCCTCGTCAAGCCAAATAGAGAACATGTTCTCTCTTTCCTCGTTGTTCAATGAGGAAAGTTGGCTCGCCGAGATCCTCGGCGGCTTCACACAGAACTCGATGAGCAAAACGATGAGTTTTGCCCGTCGATTTCCTGGGACTTGTGTACGGGGCCTCAGTGTGAGAGGGGACTTAAAGGTATTGTAAAGGATATTTGTTTTTCCCTAAATAGCTTCCTTTACCTCAGTGCAGTCCTCCTTCACTTACCTCATCTTTACATTTTGGTTTTAAATGTCCTTATTTCTTCTGCGAAATCCTCACTTCCTGTTCTTTTGTCTGTAACTCCACACAGTAATGCAATGCTTTCTCCCTGGTGAGGAGAAAGCCTCTTGAGGGGGGAGGGGGCGAGCATGAGTGTCAGGACGCTCTCTACTTTGCAGATAGAGAAAGGAGCTGTGTGTTAGTGGGCATCCTGACACTCCTGCTCGCCCCCTCCCCCCTCAAGAGGCTTTCTCCACACCAGGGAGAAAGCCTTGCATTACTGTGTGTAGTTACAGACAGAAGAAGTGAGGATTTCTCAGAAGAAATAAGGACATTTAAAAGCAAAATGGAAGGATGAGGTAAGTGAAGAAGGACTGCACTAAGGTAAAAGAAGCTATTTAGGGGAAAAAAACTTTTTCCTTTACAACCCCTTTAAAGCCAGTGACTTGTGTATCATTGCTTTTATATATTGTTTCTTTATCAGTGCTACTAACATTTATTACATTATTGATGACCGAGTCTCACTGATACATTAAACTCAGATGTGTGGAGTTTGAGCACTGCCTGAAGCTTGTTTATACAAAACAATACCTTTTTTTTTGGTAAAATTTGAATTATTAATTATTTCAGGTACTTATATAGCGCTGTCAATTTATGCAGCACTTTACATATACATTGTACATTCACATCAGTCCCTACCCTCAAGGAGCTTACAATCTAAGGTCCCCTAACTCACATTCATATACTAGGGCCAATTTAGACAGGATCCAATTAACCTACCAGAATGTCTTTAGAATATGTGGTTGAGTGAGTAAGTGAGTGAGAAACTCATATAGCGCAACACATGCAAACTGAATCGTCTTTGGGCACTAAGGGCCAGATTCACAAAGCACTTACGCCGACGTATCTAGAGATGTACGGCGTAATTCAAAAATGCGCCGCGCGTATCTTTGCGCCGTATCCTCAAAACGAAATACACCTGAAAAACAGAGTTTTCCGTCCGATGTAAAACGATTACACCGGCGCATCTTGAAGCGCAAAATACGCTAGACACACCATTGATTTTCTATGCTAATATGCAAATGAGGGAGATAGGGTGATCCACAAAAGTATGCTTGTGCGGCATAGGCTACGCCCTGTGCGCATCTGCTAGTTTCACGGCGGAATATTACACCTTATAAAAGCTGCCCTAACTTTACACCAGCCGTGTAAATGTCCGCTAAAGCAACACCGTTAGGGAAGAGCTGAACAAACACACTTGCAGGACAACAATCTGTATGCCAACATGCCAGGGGCATCCATGCTCATAGCTATACTAGTGACTTTAGTAACCGAGGGTACCCCCTCTTCTGAGGGAACAGCAGCCAGGAGACGCCTCGCAGAATGCATCTTTGCACAGTAAACACACACATTAATCATGGCACAATGAGAATGCATGCATGCACACCCACTGTGGTCCCTAGCACAGACACATCACATCCTCATCGAATTGGATTAGACCCAAGTACCCCCCATGGTACTAGGGAGCAGCAACGCCCCGCCACTGCTCCAATTATGTCACTGTGCATTCATACACCATTCACATGGACCTGGGATCACTTCTCCCTGGTCCTGGGGATCCCTACTCCACCAAAACTGAGGGTGACACCCTTTTTTCATCAGGAATGTCACCCCCACATTCATAGATCATTCACACACATAAACCAAATCATAATCACAGTATAATTAAAAAAATAATAAAAATAAAAAGTACAACCAAAATTAACGGCGGCGGCGGCATGAGCTACGCCTGGGCCGGCCACGGCCAACCAGGGGAGACTCATGGGGGTGGGAGCAGGGGAAGGAGGAGCCTCCCCTGGTGACTGTCCTCCTGCTGGCCTGCCCTCCAAGGCCATGGCTATCCTGGTCAGACCCACAGTGAGGGCAGCCGTATTGGCCTAGACAGCCTGGGTGTTTGCGTGGACAGCCTGGGTCAGGGCACTCACCTCCAGGGACACGCCTGCTGTGGCAGTCTGCAGGTCACAAATGCATGTTATGACCGCCAAGGAGTTTGTGCCCACATCATTGACCGAGTCCTTAATTGAGCCCAGGCTGCCCTCCATCTGGACCAAAGTCCGGGTGACCTGACCCAGATGTTGGGTCTGCCGGGCCTGGTCCCTCCGCAGATTGGCAGGCAGAACCTCTGCCACCCCCCTGGTCTTCTGGGAAGCCTTCCTGCCTGCAGCTGAGGCTTGTGGCCTGGGAGGAGGGGAGAGAGAGACCCTTGTGGGGGAGCCCTGTTGAGGGAGGAGTGGGAGGGGCTACCCCTGATGGAGGCCTGACTGCTGCCAGCCACAGGGGTAGCCTCAGGGGGGACCACATCCAAAGTCAAAAGGATTTCCCTGGCAAGGTCCATCCGATCATCCCCATCCTCCCCCCTCATCCTCCTCCCCCTCAACCTCCTTATGAGGGGAGTTGTGGCCACTCCCCTCCCCTGAGGACTCCTGCCCTTCTTGGGGCTCTTCTGCAGCCTGTTGTCCGGGGGTTGGTGCAGACTGGCCTGATGGCCCTGCAATCTCCTGGCCATCTGTGGATGACACAAAACATACACAGGTTGGAGGATCCACACACTTGGCACATATTTCCTTCCCCCACCCACACATGCTACTCACCAGATATAAAAAAAAAATATTACCTGTCCTCACGCCCTCCTCGGAGTCAAAGCCAGGCAGGCCCACCACTTGTTGGCTGTGGAAGCACCGGGCCACTGCCCACTCCTCCTCAGTCAGCCTGACGGGGCAGGGTGGTCCTCCGTCAGTGCCCGTGGCATGAGCATTTATCTTGGCCATCTTGTCACGGACCAGGCTCCTGAGATCATTGATCTTCTCAGCTATCCCACTGGGGGTCCTCGTCTCCCCCCCGCATTGATCTAGTCAGTAATTTGCTGAAGGATCGCCCTCTTCCTGGCCGGGGGGGGGTGTCCCGGCTCTCAGGGCCATGTAAATATTGCCCATATCGGGTGATGGCCCTGGCAAGTATTTGCTTTTCTCACACCGAAAAAATTCAACTTTCTTCTCTTTGGTGCCATCTCACCCAACACTCAGCACCAAACACACACAAAAAACACACAGAACAAACACACACAAATACACACAGAACAAACACACACAAAAAGACACAGAACAAACACACACAAAAAGACACAGAACAAACACACCCAAAAATCAGACAGCAAAAACCAGACAGCAATATCAAACAACACAAGCAGACAGCTAATACAAAATCAAAAACAAACACAGAAAAAACAAACAGAAAAAACACTCAGAAAAAACACACAGCTACTACAACCTCCTACTACAATAAATCTTTAATCTAACAATACTACACTCACCAACAAACAACAGAGCAAAAGCAACTTGCTTTAGGAAAGGGAACACAGGGATGTACTTTTGCAATGGAAGGGCGTTTGTGTGGGCGCAAATGCTCTGTGGATACGGCACTTACGTCACAAAATTGAGCCGTCTTAACTTAACTGACATACGTTAGGACAAACTAAATTTGCGCCGCTCTACATGAATCTGGCCCTTAGTATCCATTCCCTGAGTAAACTTTTTTTGCTCTCAGAAGAAAAGGGTTGTGATTTTTCCTCTGAAGGCCAAGTAGTTCACCTCCAGTCGGATGCTGGTTGGTAGAGCGTTCCACAGTCTAGGTCCTTGGACTGCAAATCTTTGTTCTCCTTTGGACTTGCATCTGGCTTTGGGTATCTGGAGTAGATTTTGGTTGGTGGATCGCTGAACGCGATTGGGGTTGTGAGCTTTTAGTTTTTCGCATAGATATTGGGGGGCATTTCCTTGAATACACATATGCGTTAGACAGAGGGCCTTGAAAGTGATTCTGTCTTTTACTGGGAGCCAATGAAGGGATCTCAGTGAAGGTGAGATTGATTCCCATGGTTTTTTCCCAGTCACAAGTCGATCAGCCATATTTTGAACGACTTACAGACGAGTGATTTAGTATTTAGGGAGTCCGAGATAGAGGGCATTTGCATAGTCAAGTCTTGAGTTGATGATTGTTCCCACCACGACTGCTATGTCTTCTTTTGGGATAAAGGGGGTGAGTCTGCGTAGTAGGCGCAGCAGATGGTGCGATCCGCTGACTACTGACCCTATTTGTGCATCCATTGTCATGTAGGTGTCGAAAATGACTCCGAGACTTTTGACTTTGGTGCTAGGGGTGATGGTTTTACCCAGAATGGGCAGGGGTGTCCATGTTGTTGCATCAAGTAAATGGATACCAAACATGTCTAGCCTTAACTTGAGCATGCCTTTTCATAGTAAACAACGACAGTACCCCAAAATGTCCATAGGTGACACTTTAAAGCCTTGTACACACGATCAGTCCATCCGATGAGAACGGTCTTAAGGACCGTTGTCATCGGTTAACCGATGAAGCTGACTGATGGTCCGTCGCGCCCACACACCATAGGTTAAATAACCGATCTTGTCAGAACGCGGTGACGTAAAACACAACGACGTGCTGAAAAAAATGAAGTCCAATGCTTCCAAGCATGCTTCGACCTGATTCTGAGCATGTGTGGATTTTTAACCGATGGTCGTGCCTACTAACGATTGGTTTTGACCTATCGGTTATGAATCCATCAGTTAAATTTAAAGCAAGTTGGTTATTTTTTTTACCAATGGTTAAATAACCTATGGGGCCCACACACGATCGGTTTTGACTGATGAAAACGTTGTCCTCTGTATAACCTATCATGTGTACGAGGCCTAAAAGCCTTTACAGAATATAATTTTAGAATTAATTGTTGATGATCATCCTACAATTATTGACCTCACTTTGTCCTTTGTGAGTATACTTCCGATGTGTGCAATTACTGTTTTCTCAGCAGTTGCGCAAAAAAATAGTTTTTCGTTATTTTGATTTTTTTAGTATTACATTTTTAACACATTTCAACTTTTTTCAAAAATCACATAAGGGACTTATGCCGCGTACACACGACCGTTTTTTGGGTTGTAAAAAAATGAAATTTTTAATGGTCTAGAAAAAACTTTTTTTTTAACCCGATCGTTAAAACGGCATTGCCTACACACGATCGTGAAAAAAAATGCTCTAGCAAAGCGCAGTGACGTACAACACGTACGACGGCACTATAAAGGGGAAGTTCCATTCGGATGTCGCCACCTTTGGGCTGCTTTTGCTGATTCCGTGTTAGTAAAAGACAATTTGCGCTTTTCTGTCTGTTACAGCGTGATGAATGTGCTTACTCCATTACGAACGCTAGTTTTACCAGAACGAGCGCTCCCCTCTCATAACTTGCTTCTGAGCATGCACGTTTTTTTCACTTCGTTAAAGCCCACATACCACCATTTTTTACGACGTTAAAAACGCTGTGAAAAATTAGAGCATGTTCGAAATTTTTAATGCCCATTTTTTACATCGTGAAAAATGCTCTGGAGCCCACACACGGTCGTTAAACTTTTTTTTTTTTTTTTTACAACCCGAAAAACGGTCGTGTGTACGCGGCATTACAAGGCAGGCAGCTGGCAGCAGACTCTCCTTATGGAGACATCATTAGAGGTCTCCCTGCCCTCCGTGTGTACTGCTGTGGATATATGAGAGTAAAACATGGTGGGCCGGATTCAGATACCTGAGCGTATCTTTCTTCCGGCGTAACGCCCAGAGGCGATTCAGTTCGCATGCGTTGCGCTATACAAGTCATTCATTCATTCATTCATTCAACGTATCTCCGATACGTTACGCCGCTGTAACTTTGGGCGCAAGTTCTATATTCAGAAAGATCTTGCGCCCTTATTTACGGCGGTGTAACATATGTGTTGCAGTGTAAGGCCGCGTAATTCAAATGGGGATGTTGGGGGCGTGTTGTATTTAAATTTGACTTGACCCCGCGTTTTTCACGTTTTTTTTGAACGGCGCATGCGCCGTCCGTAAAATATCCCAGTGTACATTGCGCCAAAGTACGCCGCAAGGACGTATTGGAATCGACGTGAACGTAAATGATGTCCAGCCCTATTCGCGAACGACTTACGCAAACAACGTAAAATTTTCAAAATTCGACGCGGGAACGACGGCCATACTTAACATAGGATACGCCGCACATACCCCTCATAGAGCAGGGGTAACTTTACGCCGGAAAAAGCCTAACGCAAACGACGTAAAAAAAAAAGCGTCGGGCGGTCGTTCGTTTCTGAATCGGCGTAAATGCTAATTTGCATATTCCTTGCGTAAACATACGGAAGCGCCACCTAGTGGCCAGCCAGAAAATGCAGCCTAAGTAACAACGGTGTAAGACACTTACACCTGTCGGATCTTAGGGATATCTATGCGTAACTGATTCTCTGAATCAGGCGCATAGATACGACCTCCCGCACTCAGAGATACGACGGCGTATCAGGAAATAAGCCGTCGTATCTTGTCTCTGAATCTGGCCCGTTAACTTTACTACTACTACTTTAACTTTACTACTACTTTAAATGTAGCTTAAAGTACTGTATAGCTAAAGGCAAAACTTTTTTTGTTTTGTTTTAGATAAAGTAGAGATCGATTAGATCATCTGTCAGTTTTTATTGCTGTCTGTGCCCCAGTTGGGGAGATTCATCATCTCTATGTGTCCTGTTCATGTTATCGTTGAAAGTAAAAGTAAAAGAAAATCCCCAAATTTTGGGCTGTCCTCGGAAAAGTAATAGAGGGAAAATCTTCCAATGGAGACACTAGTTCTGGTCCCCAAGGAATGCCCATAATCTTCAGGGATTTCTTCTCACTTCCTGTTTGGCTATGGGACAGGAAGTGAAGGGAAATCTCTGCAATGGAACACAGATTGCAAAAATAAATATGACTGGGGTTACTACCCTCCCTGGTTCTTTCCAAAATGAAAAAATAAAATAAAAAAAATTGCCTATATTTCTACTTTAACCACTTCAATACTGGGCACTTTCCCCCCTTCCTGCCCAGGACAATTTTCAGCTTTCAGCACTGTCACACTTTGAATGACAATTGTGCGGTCATGCTACACTGTACCCATATACATTTTTTTTATAATTTTCTTCCTACAAATAGAGCTTTCTTTTGGTGGTATTTGATCACCTCTGCGGTTTTTATAATTTTCTAAACTAAAAAAGACTGTCACTTTTGAAAAAAAAATTGTTTTTCTTTGTTTGTTATGAAATTTGGTTTTCTCCTTCACTGATGGGCACTGATGAGAAGGCACCGATATATAGAATTGATGGACACTGATTTGTAGCACTGATGTGTACCGATAGGCTACACTGATATGTAGCGTTGAAAGATGGCGCTGATAGGTGGCACTCATGGGCACCAATAAATGGCACTGGATAGGCAGCACTGATGAGGAGCTATTGACGGCATTACTGATTGCCATCTGAAGGGCAACGACAGGCATTACTGATGGGCACATTTATGGGCTCTGGTTGGCACTTTGATGGGGACTGACAGGTGTTACTGATGGGGCACAGACTGACAGCTGATGTGCACCTCCCATGGGGCTGCGCTGATAATCAATGTGCTTATTATCAGCGCAGACCCACCCCCCTCTGACAGGGAGAGCCACCGATTGGCTCTCCCTGTCAGCGCGAACCAAGGAAAGCCATTTACTGGCACTTCCTGGTTCACATTGTGATTAGCTGTGATTGGTCACAGCTGATCACGTGGTAAGGTGCCTCTGTCAGAGAGACACACAGCACCAATGATGGCTGCTGAGAATCATAGGCAGTACAACCAGATGCCATTATAATAAAGGAGAAAAACTTTTTTTTTTTCTTAAGTGTTTGATCAGCATTGGCTCAAATTATGTAGGGTACAGTAAAAAGAAGCAGCCTATTTTGTAAGGCCCCTTTCACATGGGCAGGCTGCTCGGTTCCACCTGTCAATTTTTTGGACCCCTCATTCTTTATGGAGCGTCAGGTCTAAACAGACAGGTGGTCCGTTTACATCAGACTGCCCATAGAGGACAGAAGGCTGTGTCTATGACCGGTCTGCATAGGCGGAGCAGACATGGACCAGCCATCCGCCTGCTCCATTAGAGGAGCCTGCTCAGTGGGGATTAGTGTACAGATTCCCCACTGAGCAGGTGAACTTCTGGCGGAGTATCCGTGTGTGGAAGGGACCTAACATTCTCACTCATCATCTCAAAAGAAGATTTCCTTTTCAGATTTGCATTAAAGTGATAAGCCTTTCTTATTTTTTATATGTTATACTATATAAGGTGCTGATGTTCGTTACATTGCGTGATTGCTTCTTTTGATGTTTCTGTTGGCCTCTTCATTTGGTCGTCGATTGATGGTCCCCATTTCCATTGCAGGGTGGCTCTTTGGCTTGCAGGGTCACAGTGAAGCCAGTCATAAGTGCATGCTCCCAGGAAGAAGACAACAGCCATATGCAAGGGCGCTGGCTGTGCTGAAGTGACCTTATTAGAGCAGCGTGATAAGTAGATGACACATTTAAGAGTAATAAATTAATTAAATTCATTTATATTTGGCACATACTGGATCTAAACACACGTATAAAACATCAACATTGAGGCCCAAAGAATGATACACATGTCAGAAGACATATCTCTTGCTCCTCCTTCAAAAATAATTTTTCTCTTTCGTTCATGGACGGACACATCTCCTTTATTCTTGACAGTAGGGTTTACATGCGGTCTTATGTAAATGGAGTTGATCCGCGCTATCCCCAATAAAACTGTGTGTTAGTGCCACAAAAGTGCACACAAAAAAACCTGAAATGCTTGTACCTATTGAGGGCGCAAACAGGAAGTGACATATGAATATGACAAGGTGCTGCAATTATAAATTAGTTTGAATAATCGCTGATTCATGTGACTTTTCTGGTTGCACATTATTTACTACTTTTTTTACATGCGGTCTATCAGGAGAGGACTAGGCAGACATGTTAAACAGTTAAAAACATGTAACAACAGCAAAGCTGAACAGTACCGCCCAGGGGTCCCTCTGGTTATAACCCCTCACTCTGCATCTAGCAGCTCAGTTTTTTTCTGCCTAGCATAGGAGAAGGACTTGGCTCCCTATGGGACCATTGGTCCAGGAGATTTTTTATTTTTTTATTTCTACTTTTTTGATCCTGAGATCTACTATCAACTGCCGGCTGGGTGACAGGCTGGATAATATAGATCCTTGTAGTCTCCCCAGTCCGGCCATCGTTAGCAGACTTTTAGCTACGTGCTGGGTTGGTCACGACATACCCCATTGCTCCAGGGGTGGCTGGTGAGCTCTGCTCTGGGGCACACATATGACCGGGCTACTGCTGTCCGAGTCACAATGGGCTGTGGCCGACAGCCACTCCGTACTGCTTGGTGATGGGTCTGTCAGGAATGCGTCCAGCAGTCCCCGCAGGATGGGTAAGTAGGGTTCCTCCTGTTTCAGCAGGATGGAACAACTGGGCCTCCCCATGCATCTGGGCTGGGCCTGCTGTTTACCTGACCAGGGGTCCTCTTGGGGGGGCTCTGGGTCCTAGCTGGGGGCTGCGGGGTCCGCTCTTGGTGTGGGTGGTCTGCCATGTGACTTTTGACTCGCAGACTTTTCTTTTACCTCAGAAACATTTTGGCTGCCATTTTGGATGAGTATGCGCCATTTTCTTGTAGCCACGCTGGTTATCCTAATGCAGCTGGTGGCCATTTTCTTGTAGCGTGCGCTATTTTTTCCTGAGGTGGCCGGCGGGCCATCTTCTTGTAGCCCTAGTTTGGTTTTGTAAAATTGTATATACTGCGCTTATCTTAGAGTATCTAAAAAATGGGCAGCCAACACAACAAAAGGATAATTGTAACAAAAGATAAAAGTAAAAGTGCAGCGCCAATAAGGAACTCACAATGATGTGAGTTCTAAGATTATGTGCAAAAGGAAAAATAAAAAATGACGCCTTTAAAGTGATATAAATTAATCCTTAAATGTAAGAACACATTACAATGTAATTCTATAAGTGTCCAGAAGGGAAATCAAATCAAAAATTAATAATTGATACCCCTACAGTGATATGGGATTAAACCATAAGTACACTCCAATATGATTCTAAGTGTCCATAAACAATAACGAAAGTGATGAAACGATCCCTGTTAGGAGGACCGAGGCGGTGGCCTGATGCATTTTCACGGTGCTGGGGTCACAGACACTTACAGAATGGGCAAAGTTGTTGTTGCACCGTGAGTTTGAGAAGCAAAAGGCTTCCCCGGTCTGCGTGCAACTGGCTGACCAGATGGTGCATGGCCTTAAATATGTCTGTGATGCAGCCTTGGATACAGCACAGGTATCTGCTGTGGTGCTACGTCGCCTGATTTGGCTAAAATGCTGGTCCGTGGACCAGACTTTCAAGAAGGCTCTGGCGTATTTGCCCTTCCAGGGAGGGAGGCTATTTGGAGCTTCACTGGACGACATTATTAAGAATGTTGCTGGGGGTAAGAGCACGCTGCTCCCACAACCCAGAACAGGTAAGTGTCATGAATATGCATCAAACCTGTCTGCCTACCTGATCTCCATGTGTTCATTAGAGGCAGATCCTGCTTTGGTTCCCCATT
The DNA here is from genome assembly GCF_905171775.1 of Rana temporaria. Taxonomy (NCBI): domain Eukaryota; kingdom Metazoa; phylum Chordata; class Amphibia; order Anura; family Ranidae; genus Rana; species Rana temporaria. Next base: position 29,638,580 of record NC_053491.1, read on the forward strand.
TTATCACTTCCTCTTCCTGTATGGCTCCACCCTAGTCCATCCCAGGAAGCCTATATTAACCGTTGCTCTACAGGTCTGCAGTGCTGTTCAACAGTGTTCCTATGCTTACTTCCTGTCTGCAGTGTATTGCTAGTTCCTGGTTGCAGAGTGCTACGATCATCTTCCGTGTACCGTTTTGGCTTGTCCCCGACTTCCCTGTCTGCCTGTGCCCCTGACTATTTGCATGTTCCATGGTTATCCTTGTCTGCCTGTTGCCCTGACCTCGGCCTGTCCATCACCACTGTTTGTCCTGCTGGCTGCCTCCCCCTTCTCCCTGCGGAGTGTGACTTGAGGAATCTCGGGGATGCGACCTGGACCCAGTAGCGGCCAAGACCATCCTTACCATCAAAGGCTCTGGTGAATACAATACTGGGTCTTAGACTCCGCGCCCTGGGTGATCTTAGGTTCACGCTTCGTCTCTGCTAGCAGCAGTCGGCCATAGGATTCACCACCCTGTGGTGCATCCCTGACCCCTACGGGGTGCACTTGTCACCTGGCCACAGGTGACCTGACAGTTTGAACAGCCATGAATCCGGCCGACATGCCGCTCCCCGCAGATGATCCATTACAGGGCATTGTTCGCAGACTCGAGACGCATGAAGCTAATCAGGATCAGGTGATGCGTTTCCTTCAGGATCTGGCTTCCCGCTTTGATCAGCTTCAGACCTCGCTGGGAACCCCGAATCCGCAACCCCAAGTACAATCAGCAGCTGCACCTGTTGCACCAGTCGCAGAGTCGCATTCACTGAAGTTATCACCTCCAATCCGTTTTTCTGGAGACTCCAAAGCCTGCAGGGGATTCCTTAGCCAATGCACTATTCATTTTGAGCTCCTGCCCCAGTACTTCTTGTCTGATCGGGCCAAGATAGCCTATATCATTTCTCTCCTCTCCGGGGAGGCCTTAGCCTGGGCTGCCCCTCTGTGGGAATTGAATGATCCAGTGGTTTCTAGCCTGCCTGTTTTCTTGAAACTTTTTCGGAATATCTTTGAAGAACCGGCTCGTGTCTCTTCAGCAGCCAGCGCCCTTTTACGTCTCCGCCAAGAATCCCGTTCAGTGGGACAATATTCTCTGCAGTTCCGTATCCACTCAGCTGAACTGAGTTGGAACAATGAGGCCTTAGTCGCAACCTTTTTGCATGGCCTATCTGATAGAGTGAAGGATGAACTAGCAGGAAGAACCATCCCCACTGATCTGGACGGAGTGATCTCCTTGTGTAATCAGATCGATATTCGCTTTCAGGAAAGGACCCTAGAAAAGCGACGCCAACATTCCTTGGCCCTTAGTCAGCCTGAGCTCCCCTCTCTTCGACCCGTGGAGCATCCCTTGCCAACTGAGGAACCCATGCAGCTGGGTCGGACCAGGCTATCCCCTGAGGAACGTACCAGGCGCAGAACTCTAGGCCTGTGTCTATACTGTGGGGGCAAAAGTCATTTTCGTGACACTTGCCCTCTTCGCCCCGAGAAACGCTCGGGTTCAATACATCTGGAAGGTGGAGTATTGGATCCAGAAATATCTCCTTCACCTTCTCGTCTTTTTCTTCCTGTGTCCCTTCATTTTGGTGCTTCTTCTCATTCGGTCTCGGCATATCTGGATTCCGGAGCCGCTGGCAATTTCATAGACTGGGAAATCGCATCGTCCATGAGACTTACCCTTTTGCCCCTCATCACACCATTGGTGGTCTCGGCGATTGATGGCACTGTTCTCCCGGGGGGTCCTATTCGCTTCCAGACAGTCCCTGTTAAGATGTCAGTAGGCACACTTCACCATGAGTGGATATCCTTCCTTGCTCTACCTAAGACCTCAGCTCCTATCATTTTGGGTCTTCCTTGGTTAAGACTCCATTCTCCTCACATTGACTGGACTGCCGGACAGATCCTGGCTTGGGGTCCCTCCTGTTCCACGTCTTGCCTACCCAAGGTTGCCCCAAAAGAGAAACTTCCTGTTGCCACCATTCCAGAATCTTTTGCTCGTCCCACCACATGTCGTGATGTCCGGAATGTGTCCTGCAATAGTCAGGCTGATGCACTTTCTAGCCAATGTAGCACTCTGGATGAGGAGCCCGTCTGTGAACCTGAGCCGATCATTCACTCCAGTTTACCGTTGACTGTCCCTAAAACGCACAGCCAGGCTAACTTGTCTGCGAGTTCTGAAGTCACTACGCCTTGTGATGCGATTCGGGTAATCGCTACACCTGAATATGCTATTCAATCGGCCTCTGCATCAGCTATGCCAGGTCAGCCCATGCCCAGTGAGCCTCCTACCTTTTCTTGTTCAGGCCCTCCTGCAACCTGTCTAAGGGGCTCAATCCATCCTTTGGATAGATTGCCATCGTCGGCCAAATGGGGTTTTCTACCTTGTTTTCAGGGCTCTCTGTGCTTTGGAGAGGATTTGGTCCTGAGGAAGCGTCTTGGATTTCTGCATCTGAGATCTTTGCGCCCCATTTGTCGAAGAGGTTTCTTCTGGGATTCCCCTTTAGACCTGGCTCCAGGCTGGGGAGGGGGAGGGGCCTTAAGAGGGAGGGTACTGTCATGAATATGCATCAAACCTGTCTGCCTACCTGATCTCCATGTGTTCATTAGAGGCAGATCCTGCTCTGGTTCCCCTTTTTATCACTTCCTCTTCCTGTATGGCTCCACCCTAGTCCATCCCAGGAAGCCTATATTAACCGTTGCTCTACAGGTCTGCAGTGCTGTTCAACAGTGTTCCTATGCTTACTTCCTGTCTGCAGTGTATTGCTAGTTCCTGGTTGCAGAGTGCTACGATCATCTTCCGTGTACCGTTTTGGCTTGTCCCCGACTTCCCTGTCTGCCTGTGCCCCTGACTATTTGCATGTTCCATGGTTATCCTTGTCTGCCTGTTGCCCTGACCTCGGCCTGTCCATCACCACTGTTTGTCCTGCTGGCTGCCTCCCCCTTCTCCCTGCGGAGTGTGACTTGAGGAATCTCGGGGATGCGACCTGGACCCAGTAGCGGCCAAGACCATCCTTACCATCAAAGGCTCTGGTGAATACAATACTGGGTCTTAGACTCCGCGCCCTGGGTGATCTTAGGTTCACGCTTCGTCTCTGCTAGCAGCAGTCGGCCATAGGATTCACCACCCTGTGGTGCATCCCTGACCCCTACGGGGTGCACTTGTCACCTGGCCACAGGTGACCTGACAGTAAGGAGCCGTGCCGTAGGCCAGGGCCCTCCTTTTCCGCTCAGAAGCATTTTTTGTCAATCTGGGCCCACAGGCAAGCGTTCCGAGGCCAACAAAAAGCCAGCTGAGGGACAAAAGCATTCCTGGGTTCGCAAGCCAAACAAGCCTGCGAACAAATCTGCGACGGCATGAAAGTGTACCCCTGCCCGACTCTCAGGCGTGGGGGTCGCCTTCGCCAGTTTGCAGCTCGACAAACCTCCCTGCTTTCCGAGCAGATAGATAGAATTTCTTTCTTGTCCACCAAACAGATTTTTTCCCTCAAATCTTCATCTTCTTCCGGCTCATCGAAGCGCCCAATTTGGGGCAGTGCAGGACCTGCTGGAAAGGTTTCAAGGATTCTACTCCAATCTGTTTGTAGTCCCAAAGAAGGACGGGGTCTGTCCGATCCTGGATCTTAAGTCCCTCAACACCTTTGTAAAAGCACAAAGGTTCAGGATGGAGTCAGTCCGCTCTGTGGTCGCTGCTTTCCATCCGAGGGATTTTCTGGTGTCCTTGGACATCAAGGACACATATTTGCATGTCCCCATATATGTCAGGCATCAGAGATTTCTGCGCTTTGCAGTCGGGGACGACCACTACCAATTTGTGGCCCTCCCCTTTTTGCCTGGCGTCGGCACCAAGGGTTTTTTACCAAGGTGCTCGCCCCGATTCTGGCTCTGCTGAGACAGTGAGGAATCATTATCGTGGGCTACCTGGACAACCTCCTTCTCAGAACCGCTTCAGACTCAGAATTAGAGGCGGATGTGGCGATTGCCAGTCAGACCCTTCAAAAATTTTGTTGGGTATTGAACCTCCAGAAGCCGGTGTTGGTGCCAACTCAGTGCCTGGAATACCTGGGCTTAATGCTGGACTCCTTAGAGGCAAGAGTTTTTCTCCCCTTGGAAAGGTTGCAGACTCTACGGACTGTGGTGAAGCTGTTGGCATCCCGCAGGTGGTCGTCGCTGCTCTTCTGCATGCGAGTCCTGGGTCTCATGGTGGCCACCTTCGAGGCGGTACCGTATGCTCAATTCCACACTCGAGTCTTGCAAAGGGAGATCCTGTCCAAATGGGACAAGTCTCCGTTGTCCCTGGATTGTCAAATCTGGGTGAGTCAGCTAGTCAGGGTTTATCTGGTCTGGTGTCTGAGATCTCCAGCCCTTCAGTCCGGGAAGTCGTTCCTTCCCTTTCGCTGGACGGTGATCACAACAGACACCAGCCTGACCGGCTGGGGGGGTGTTTGGGGCGTACAGTCATCACAGGGTCACTGGAAGCAGGAAGAATCCCGCCTTCCGATCAATGTGCTGGAACTTCGGGCGATCAGGCTGTGCCTCTCCACATGGTCACAGAGGCTTCAGGGATGTCCGATCAGGATCCAGTCGGGCAACGCCACGGCGGTGGCATATGTCAACCATCAAGGAGGAAAAAGAAGCTTGGCTGCAGCATTGGAGGTCGCTCACATCCTACGGTGGGCAGAGCGGAGCGTGCCAGCTCTGTACATTCCGGGCGTAGAAAACTGGCAAGTGGACTACCTAAGTCGCCAGATGCTGGACCAAGGAGAATGGTCGCTACACCTGCATGTGTTTCAGGTACTTTGCCAGAGATGGGGAACGCCAAACGTGGATCTCCTGGCTTCTCGACTCAATTGGAAGGTATTAAGGTTTGTGGCCAGGTCCAAAGATCCCTGGTCGGACACGACAGACGCGTTGGTTGGTGGCTCCGTGGGGACAGTATCGGCTAATCTATGCCTTTCCCCTGCTGAAACTCCTTCCTCGTCTGCTCTGCAGAGTGGAGACCGAGGGAATTTCCGGTGATTCTAATTGCCCCAGATTGGACTCGGCGTCCTCGTACGCCTGGTGGAGGATGTTCCTTGGCGACTGCCACTGCGAGAGGACCTTCTGTCGCAAGGTCCGATACTTCATCCTGCTTTACAGTCGCTGGCTTTAATGCCATGGCTGTTGAAAGTCAGGTACTAAGGGAACGAGTCCTGTCGAACTCAGTAATTTCCACCATGCTGAGGGCATGGAAGTCATTTTCTCGGAAGATCTATCATCGCAAGTGGAAGGCTATGTGTGAGGAGATGGAGTGGCGTCCACGGGCATATTCGGTTTCCAGGATCCTGCTGTTTTTACAGCTTGGAGTGGTTCACAAACTTGCCTTAAGCACCATTAAGGGGCAGATATCAGCCTTGACTGTCTTCTTTCAATGACCCTTGGCAACTCATTCACTGGTGAGTACGTTTGTGCAAGGGGTTCGACATCTGGCGCCCACCACCATTACCTCCATGGGATTTGAATCTGGTGCTCTCGGTACTTCAGAAACCTCCGTTTGAGAACATCAGAGAGATTCCCCTTTGACACTCTTTTAGAAAGTTGCCTTTCTAGTGGCTATTAGATCCATCAGGAGGGTTTCTGAGTTGACAGCCTTGTCTTGTAAGTCCCCATACTTGATCCTCCACAAGGATAAGGCGGTGCTATGCCCGTAGCCTTCGTTTCTTTCGAAAGTTGTTTTGGCTATTCACTTAAAGGAGTTGTAAAGGAAAACGTTTTTTCACCTTAATGCATTCTATGCATTAAGGTGAAAAAACTTCAGAGTATACCGGCCCCCCCCCCCCGTTATACTTACCTGACCCCTCAAAGTCCCACGCTCGGTCCCGAGATCCTCTTCGCCGCTGATTGGCTAGAGCGGATGGATTGAAAGCAGCGCAGCCATTGGCTAGCGCTGCTGTCAATCACATCCAGTGACACGGCATGCTGAGGGGTGGGGCTGAGTAATACAGTGAGCGGCTATGGCCGCTCGCTGTATCACGGGTGTTTGCCCGCAAGGACGACACACAATGCAAGCTCTCTTGCAGGGAGGACCAGAGACAGACGCCGAGGGACCCCAGAAGGCGTGGATCGGGGCCACTCTGTGCAAAACTATCTGCACAGTGGAGGTAAGTATAACATGTTTGTTATTAAATTTTTTTGTTTACAACCCCTTTAAATGAGGACATTGTGCTTCCGTCCTTATGTCCTCGGCCGTCGCACCACAAAGGGGTTGCTTTGCATTCCTTGGACGTGGTCTGAGCTCTGCGGTTGTATCTGTCTGCTACGGCTCCGTTTCGGAGGTCAGACTCACTGTTTGTGTTGGTGGCTGGTCCAAAGAAGGGCCCGGCTGTCTCGTCGGCCACCATTTCCCGGTGGATCACACAGATCGGGATTCAGGCTTATGCTCTAAAAGGGCAGGTAACTCCCTTTCCTGTCACAGCGCATTCGACCAGGGCAATAGGTGCCTCCTGGGCCTTCCGACATCAAGCGTCTGTCTCACAGGTGTGTAAGGCGGCGACCTGGTCGTCCGGTCACACTTTCACTAAGTTTTACAAGGTTAATGTGCATGCATCTGCGGATGCTTGCTTTGGCCGTAAAGTTTTGCAGGCGGCCATTTAAGGTTGCAACTCCTCCGTTGAGGAGCTCAACCTTAAATGAGCTGAGCCCACCCCTTGTTTTTTTGACACTGCTTGGGGACGTCTCTACTGTTAAGAATAAAGGAGCTGTGTCCATCCATGATGAAAGAGAAAATAGGATTTTTGTACTCACCATAAAATCCTTTTCTCTGTAGTTCATGGCCAGACACAGCACCCACCCCTCCTTTTTATGTTTGTACTGCTTTTTGACAAACTGAGCTGCTAGATGCAGAGTGAGGGGTTATAACCAGAGGGACCGCCCCCTGGGCGGTACTGTTCAGCTTTGCTGTTGTTACATGTTTTTAACTGTTTAACATGTCTGCCTAGTCCTCCCCTGATAGACAGCATATAAACCCTACTGTCAAGAATAAATAAGCTGTGTCCATCCATGAACTTCAGAGAAAAGGATTTTACGGTGAGTACAAAAATCCTATTTGTCACGGCTCCAGCTATAAATTCTTTCATGTTTCATTAACCACTTGCTTACTGAACACTGGATACGCCCTTCCTGCCCAAGCCAATTTCCAGCTTTCAGCGCTGTCACTCTTTGAATGACAATTGTATGGTCATACTACACTGTACCCAAATGACATTTTTATCATTTTTTCAAACAAATAGAGCTTTCGTTTGGTGGTATTAAATCACCACTGGTTTAAATTTTTTTGCTAAACAAACAAAAAAAGACCAACATTTTTGAAAAAAAAAACAAACGTGTTTCACTAATGGTCACTGGTGAGGTGGACTGATTGATGATGCGGCACTAATCAGGAGGCACTGATAGGTGGCATGGAGAGGCGACACTGATCAGGAGGCACTGAAGTGCACTCATAGGTGGCACTGATTAGCAGTACTAATAGGTATCTATGTCCCTCCAACAGAAGCTGGTTACCAGCTTTATTATTTTCTTCACACTGACAGCGTGAAGAAAAAGAAAAAGCCGGTAACCGGCTTCTGTTTACATTGTCTGACAGCTAATCAAGTGGTAAAGGGCCTGCTGTGATTGGCCCTTTACCCTGTTCTGTGATCAGCCAAGTCCAAAGAACTCAGCAATCACAGAGCAGGGAGTGCAGGCAGCGCGAGAACAGGACGACGTACATGAACGCCCCCGGGATTTGAGGTCTGCGCTGTAGCCGTCTCAAGCGGTTAAGGGCTCATGCACATTGCAGCTCAAAAAAAAGCTTTTACAGGCATTTAAGCTTTGATTTTTCTGTCTAAAAGCTTGAAGAAGCTTGTTTTTTTTTACGCTCTTTTGTGTGTTTTTATTGCGCTCATTTGAGCTTTTTTGAGCCAAGGCATTTTCTTTCCCAAACCTTCCCCTCGGCTCATTTTCCCTTTTTGTGTGTGTGCATTTTCTAGCTTTTTTCGTGTTTTTGGTCATTTAGGTGTCTTTTCTGCTCGAAAAAGGTCCTCTCAAAAAAAAAGGTTCTCTCAAATACATAAGTTTGGTGAGGTTTTTTTTTCTGCCTGTAAACTCCTGAAAACCACAGCGTGGATGGAAATATTGGCTAACATGGAGGGGAGTTTCCAGGCAGAAAAAAATGAGAACTCAAAAGCCTGTAGGAGCCGCTTCCTTCAGGGTACAGTAAAAACAAGGGAAGCCTTGTTATGTGGGAGCCGCCTCAACAGAACTATTGAGCTTGCTTGAAGTTTTCCTTCATATCCCTACAGTGCCTCTGAGTTTGCTGTTTCGGTATTCAGGTGATTAAGCACTGTACCATACAGACTATTTCTATTGTTTTCTGCAGGGTGAATTATGTTTGGTCTCTCCTCTTTCCACTGTTCCATCAATCAAAAATATTTTTTCGCCATTATCTCTTTGAAATAATATATTATATTTTTATTTTATTTTTTTAAAACACTGCCTCGCCCTTTCCTATTCGATTTCAGCCTAATCAAGCTGCTTATGTATTGTACAGAGAATGGGCAATATTTTTGGCTATTGTTTATAAATGCACTTTATTTCATGACAAACTTGCCAGAATATCATCCTCGTAAAAAGGCTAAGAACTAACACTATCATTTTTATTTTCATGCTAAAACCCACCTGTTCTCCATCTCTGAAACTGCAGCCTAGCAAAAAGGCTGAGATTGCATTGGTACAATATTTCTGATCTTTGTCTCTTCAATTGGCCCATGGTTCTTGACATTGCGTCATCTGGTGCACACACATCCGTAAGTTATCTGGTCCCAGACAGCTTTTTTGGGGGGTTTACCCACCCTCTCTTCTTTACCGTGACCTAGCTAACTTACTTAGACAACCATTCTCCCTTGCAGATACTTGACACGTCTGCTCCTGAAGAGCGGTTGAAAGCCACGAAATGCGTTGAGCTACTAGACACTGTATACCACAAGTTACACATCTACCGATTAATATGTGTTTATTTTATGTTTACCATGATAGGGAATATAAAGACTATGGACCGTGCAGATGCTATCTTTGTAATGCTTATACCTAACCATGAATATTGGTGGATCCCCTGAATTTTACCATATCATTAATATGTATAAACATGTTAGTACCAGTTATTGCCAACTTGGAAACCGGCACCTCTTATGGGGTGCATTTCTCTGTATATGCAATTCAATGTATGTAAACATGTTTTTTATCTGATACTATTAAATCTTTTATATTCCACCAATGTATTCACTTTGCCATCATGAGCTTCATTCAAAATCCCACTCTTTTTTGTTTGCAATCTTGCTGCCTTTTGCTGCGATATTCATGGAACTGGGTTTGGGACTTTGAATGAGGCATGTGGATGACACATACCTCCATCCCTGAAAATTTAAAGAAAGAAAGGGTTGGGACTTTAAATGAGATGCGTGTTGATGCAAACAGTATGAAAATAAATAAAGTAGTATAGCGTAATAACCAGGCTCAAACTTACCAACCAAATTGCAAGCCGAATTCAACTGTCTAACTTAGTATGTTAAAAGCAGAGGATTGGTTGCACACATTTGCAAATATATGGATAAGCCACAGGCCACTTACAACTCTCTGCATTCCTGTGGTCCTAACTAAACTTTTCTAATTTCCTCAGTAGAGGCATACAAGTGCTAATGAGTAGATGGAGAGCAGGTGACTAGGGGTGTGTGTCACCAGCCAGCCTCCATCTAAAATAGGTGTAGCAATAAAGAGCACTGGAAAAAACGCATAAGAGTAAATGTATAAGCATCAAAATCACATCTCCATCCCTATTGATAAACATAGAAATGGGTTTGGGACTTTGAATGAGGCATTCAACATGCATACTGTTTGCATCAACACGCATCTGATTTAAAGTCCCAACCCTTTCTTTCTTTCTTTCAATTTGCTGCGATATTGCTCCCTTCATCAAAATCACAGGGATGGAGGCACATGACTTTACCCAGCCATGGCCTCATGTAAAGTCCCAAATTTTCTCCTTCCCCCCCCTTACTACATTTAAGGCTAGTAAAGGGGTTTTCCATAGTATACATGGCGTTTCTACAATATTTGACTTTTTTCTTTGAAAGAAATACAAAATTTAGATTTCTCAATTAAAACCTGCCTGCTCTCTCCTTGTGAAACGGCAGTCTAGTAAAGGCGCTTACATAGTGTGCGCAGAGTCTGTACAATATTTCTGACTTTTACTCTGTGAACAAATACATTCAAATTTAGATTTTGTGTTTTAAAACCTACCTGGTCTCCCCCTTCAGGCTAGTAAAAGTGATAACATACTTTGCATGGAGTCTGTACAATATTTCTGACTTTTTTCTTTGAAAAAAATTGACTCAATTTGTGATTTCTTGGTTAAAACCTGTGTGTGCAATATTTCTTGGCTTATATTTGGCTTTCATTCCGTGAAAAATGCACTCCAATTTTTTTCATTAAAACTTTAAAAACAATTCAGTCAGTTTTGATTTCTTGAATAAAACCTGCCTATCTCTCCCACTTAAATTTCAGTCAGTTAAAGCTGAATATATTGGGCCAAATTCTCAAAAGAGATACGCAGGCGGAACTGCTGTTTAGCCTGCGTATCTCTGTGCCTAACTTTGGAAACGATCCTCAAAAGGATTTTTCCAAAGTTAGGCAGAAGATCTGACATCTGTAAGACACTTAAACTGTCAGATCTTAGGATGCAGTACCGCATCCGCCGCTGGGGGCATTTCGAGTCGAAATGCCGGCTAGCGTATGCAAATGAGTACTTAAGCAGATCCACAAAGCATTTAAGCTTTGTGTTTTCTGCATAAGTTAAGATTTGCACGCGTTAAATTAGGGCTGGTTTTACAATGTGTAAAGTTAGTACACCATGTAAAACCAGACCTTTTTTCCGATCGCCGCGATTTTTTTTTAAATTTGAATTTTTTTTTCCCGGCGCGTATTTTTTTTTTCACCCGTCGCAACTTTATTGTCCCGTCGCAATCCACAAAGCCCGGCGTAAATTACGTTCGCGCGATGCACGTCGGGAAAATTACATCACACGCATGCGCAGTACGGCGGGCGCGGGAGCGCGCCTCATTTAAATTGTAATCGCCCCCCGGAGAGGAGGACCGCCTTGCGACGGAGGCACTTAAGTTACACGGCCTGAAATTTCTAGGTAAGTGCTTTGTGGATCACTTAGGTAGAAATTTAACGCCTGTGTAACTTAACTGCTGAAAGTTAAGTTAGGCGGCGTTTTTGAGAATTTGGCCCATAATGTGCATCTAGTCTTTACAAAATTTCAGGCTTTTAATAAACACTAAATTTTCTTTCCGGATAAAAATTACTGAGTGCATCTGCCTAAAATGTCTAGGAATAACACTCTAATTTTTAGTTCCTGATAAACTTATTTTATGATAAAACCTTCCAGCTGCAGCCTGATAAAAAGGCTGACATAGGCCCCATACACACGAGAGAATTTATCCGCGGATACGGTCCAGCGGACCGTTTCCACGGATAAATCCTCTCAAAGATTTCCGCAGATTTCGATGCGATGGAGTGTACACACCATCGCATTGAAATCCGCGCGGAAATCCTCTGCCGATGACGTGTCGCGCCGTCGCCGCTATTATGACGCGGCGACGGGCGCGACGCTGTCATATAAGGAATTCCACGCATGCGTCAAATCATTACGACGCGTGCGGGGAATCCCTTTGGACGAATGGATCCGGTAAGTCTGTACAGACGAGCGGATCCATCCGTTGGAATGGATTCCAGCAGATGGATTTGTTGTGCATCACAGCAAATATCCGATCTGCTGGAATCCATCCCAGAGGAGATTTCTCCGCGGAAACAGATCCGCTGGCGTGTACACACCATAGGATCTTTCTGCAGAAACCCATTTGCTGGGATTTATCTGCGGATGGATTCTATCGTGTGTACGGGCCATAGTGTGTATGGAGTTTGTACAATATTATTGACGTTTTATTCAGAAATAAGTCTTTTATTTCATGATAAAATCTCCTTTGTATCTCCTACTTTAGTTGTGGTTTAGTAAAACTGCTTACATAATGTGAGTCTGCACATTATTTTTGAATAAGGTGTCTGAAATAACAAACTCTAATGTTTATGTCGGCTGTGTCTCTCCCTCTTCCATTGAAGCCCAGTCAAGCTGCATACATACTCTCCAGCCACTTTAATAGATGTGTCACTATTGTCTTTAAAATATGGCACTTTTTCTGTCATGATAAAAAATGCCTCATCCCTGAAATGCAGGCTTGCGGCTTTGAAGCATTTTTTTTTTTTACATTTAAACTGAAGTTACAGTGTGGTACTGGAAAAATGATTACAAGCTATATTATGCAACTGTTTTGTCATTGGCCAATTAGTACAAAATTAAGCACTTAAGTTTTATGTATTTTAAGAAAAAAAAAACTATATTTATAGATCTGTTGTGGTTGTTTCTTCCACCATTTGATTCAGGCCTATTAATGAAATAAAAAAAAAATCTAATACAAAATATATGATGCCAGAATTTGGTATCACTGACACTGTCCATGAGAAGCATTCTGTAACACCACATACAACTTAAAGGTATCTCTGAAATATGTAATAGCAAGTAAAGGTGATTTTCCCATGTCACCCTCAAAGTCGCTTAAGATAGAAGACTCTCTCCCTGCTGTATGGCATTTAAAAAATGTTTGCATTGGTATATGTCCCCCATTGCAGTGCCCATGTCCCCATGCCTTTGTTTAACCCTTTGCCATAATGGTCAAAAAATACTTTCAAGATTTGCTCTCCCAATTGACTTCAATAGGGGTTGTATTAAAATCCACAATTTTTGGCCCTTAAGATGGGTTCAACTAATCACAATGAATCAAACCTAGGGAGCAAGTCCACTCGTGACGAAACCAGTTGGGCTGAGTTGCAGATCTTTGTCATCGCGTCTATTTGAATCGCTAGCAAATGTTCGTTTTTATAATGTTTTCTACCTTTTGCATCCTTTTTATACCTCTTTTTTTTCCTAAGGGACTGTTGGCTCTTTCACCTTCTGCATACTCCTTAAAACCAAATACATTGTAAATCCTTTCACATCTGTATCACTCCCTTAAACCATTATACATTGTAAGCTTTTTCATCTTCTGTATACCTCACTTATAACCTAATAGTTTGTAAGCCCTTTTTATTTTCTGTATCCACTTTTATACCTTAAAGCGGAGGTTTACCATCTTATAGTTCTTTTTTTCACCCGGCTTCCGGGTTCTCACCGGGATGATTGACGGGGTTCATCTTCCGGGATGATTGACGTGCGGCTAAGGTGCGTCACGCGTTCCGAAAATATCCGAACTGGGACTCGGCTCTATACGGCGCCTGCGCACAGACTAGGAGCCGTGTAGAGCTGACTGCACAGGCGCCGTATAGAGCCGAGTCTCAGTCCGGATATTTTCGGAACGCGTGACGCGCCTTATCCGCACGTCAATCATCTACGCCTCTTCATAGGAACGCCTACTCCCGGCGGCAGTGAGAACCCGGAAGCCGGGTGAAAAAGAACTATAAGACGGTATGTACAGCAAAAAAAAAAAAAACACCAGCATACTGTACATGTCGGAAGTATGCTGGATTTAATGGTATAAAGATGTTTTAGGGTGAACCTCTGCTTTAATAAAAGGCAAGCTCTTCCACCTTCTGTGTTCTCCATTATACCACAAATATATTGTAATCTATATACGGTATATATTTTAAAAGATTGTAAGCTTTTCTGCCTTCTGAATCCTCCCTTACAACCTACTAGATGGGTGAGCTTTACCTTCTGTACCCCAACCTTATACTATAAAATTATGTAACCTATTTTGCCATTGCTTGGCTAAGAAGTGGACATACAGTAAGATGCTAAGGTCCTCTATGAAGTATCTTCCTTTCTAAAGATATGTTCCAATCAACCTACCAATGAATAGAATATTAAAACCAGTTTTATTACACTATTGAGAACATAGGAGAATTACATGATTGAAGAAAGAAAAGCTGTTTTAAAAAAGGCAGGAGGAGATTCTCCTGTCCAAACACAGGTGTTCTCTCTGCTGTGTTAAAGTGGTTATAAATCCCACATGCCATAAGGATGTATCTGTATTTAATTGTGTATTCCCCTTACAGGTGGCTTATTATCTCCGGTTCCGTGGGCCTGATGAGGGCGTGGACTTCCCTCCCAGAGGTACACGCCCTCACAAATCTCCCTGGCTCGGCTAAGCAGAGCACATGGCTGGGGGAGCTAGAGGAGTTGGTAGAGGGATCGTTGCGGATAGGCAGTGTTTTTCTGGCTGCAGGAAACACGATCCCTTCTCTCATGCATGAGTCTCCTAATTAAGTCTGTTAGTCACAGGAGAGGGGGCTTGGCAATTTTTTTTTTAAATGTGTTAAGCCCCATACACACTATCAGTTTTCCTGCTGGTTTTCTCTTCAGGTTTACCAAAACCATGTAGTACAAGGACCTGCCTGATTGCATTCAAATTGAAACGCTTAAGGTTTGACCTCATATTAGATGGTTTTGGTAAACCTGAAGAGAAAACCATCAGGAAAACTGATAGTGTGTATGGGGCTTCAGATTTTTTCACTGTCGGAACCAAGGAGGATTGCAGATGACTGGCTGCTCCTTTCTCGACCAGACTGGGGACAGATGACTTCTGCTGAATATGGTTTCATTTACATTTTTGAGGTTTACAACCACTTTAAGTCCATAGAATACTGCAGGCTACATATCACACACTGCATTTCATGAATGGACATTCCACATTGTGCAAAAGTTCTGCAAAGTATAATGGTAAATGGATAGTGATATCTGCTCACCATTATACATGGCCACTATACTTTTATTAGTTTTGAACTTATTGGCAAACAAACAAGCGAGTGATGCTGTTGTCACTACATAGATGGGCAACAAAGATCAGGTAATTTTGAAAGAGTAACTCCACTTTTGTTGAGAATAAAACATTCCCCTCTGGGTGCTCTATGTACATTGCAAGGATGTTAACAAACGTTGCCCTGGTTCACACTGACTGCGAGTTCAGCTGAACTTCAGCATGTCAGTGCTGCCCAAATGCCACGTCACACCAATTCGGACGCTGCCATTGCTGCCGATTTGGCATGTCAAATTGCATGTCAAATCGCATCATTGTGAACCAGGGCTTTGTTGCAGATTCCTACCATTTGTTATTCTGAAGAAATCCCTGTGTGTTTGTCGGTGTCCATGTGGGAAGTGAATCTAATGGGAATGGTTTCATAAATATCAACCAGCTGCTGCACTTGAAGGGCCCTAATGAGAAAAATTGTGTCTGCATCCCTTTGGAGGCGATTTCCTATTGGCAGTATCTCACCAATTTTTTTATTTTTTTGTAGTAGTAGGGAATGCCTGAAATGTCACTTGTATCTTAGTGCAGACTGGGAAAATCAGAGAGCCAATAACACAAGCAGAAAATTATGTTGCTGGGGGGGGGGGCCTTCTGTGTACAGAACACCTCCAGGTTGTCATGTTGCATTTTACAGAAAATTACAGAGCTGCAGATTGAAAAGTAAAGGTAACTAATTTTTTAATAACATCCAATTACAATATGACTTGTATCACAATTGCATATGCTATATTATTTTTGCTATTTTTTTTCCCCATGGAAGTGGAGTTACTCTTTATGATTTGAATAATGGGCGCCTAGACACCCAACGGTCTTTAGGCACGTACCTAGGTTGCCTTGTAGGTGATCAAGTAGGCTTATGTTAAATATGGCACTGTATAAAAATGTGGAAATGCCTTATAAAGAGTAAAAACCCCATGAAACCCATTAAATGATTTGTTTCAAGTAAACATGCAACGTGTAAAGAAATGCTAAAAAAAATGACAACTGTAAAGAAGCTCTTCAATTCATTTTGTCACCTATAAATTTCAATATTTAGACATTTGCCAAGAAAATATTCTTTTGTATGAAGCCATGTTATTTAACAACAAATGTTTCAGACATATGAAATGAATATAAAATAATTAAAAATGGTATTCAAAACATATAAAACATTTTGCAAATAAAACTGTCAAGTCATATATAGTTTAAACATAAAAATAAACAAACATTTGTGTCTCTGGAAAATTACAAAACATAATTTTCTATGCCGGGAAATTAGATCCCGTGATTTCTAGGATGTTGCTGAAAATACCGAGCGTTCATGGGGAAGGGAAGCAGAAGAGTCTGGAAAGCTGGATTGTGAAAGAGTTTATCTACCAAGCTGAAAGTTTCAATTGCTTGCAACTAAGCTATAAGTTGACACAGGTGCAAGTCCTCCCTGTACAATAAAAAGCCATGGTGCAGGTGTGTTAACGCCTCAAAGATCTGTGATGAGTTTTGTCTTTGAAACAACTTATTGTAAACCAGCAAGGATGTGAGTAGATCACTGAAATGGTGGTCAAAAATGTATCCGTCTCAAGAAAATTGGAAGTCATAAAAAGTTGCAATTGGTTACAATTTAAAGAGAATAAAAGGGAAGGAAAAAACCTTCCAACTCAGCACACTGATAGGCAAGAAGATGGACTGCATTGAAAGTATTTTCACCAGCTTCTCTGATGCCAACCGGTCAGCAAGAAAGTCTATGCATCATACATAGATACCAAAGGTCTAGAACGGGGGTCTCCAAACTTTCTAAACAGAGGGGCAGTTTACTATCCTTCAGACTTTAGGGGGCCGGACTGTGGCCATTGGGAGTAGAAAAGGCCCCGACGTCAGAGGAAAAAAAAAACAACGCCCCATCGTTGGTGTCATTGTAAGGAATTGTGCCTCTTCACTGGTCTCAGTCGGGAGGAATTATGCCCAATTGTTCATGAAATAAAAGGATATTTAATGCCGCATACACGCGATCGGAAATTCCGATAAGAAAACCGTAGATTTTTTTCTGACGGAATGTTGGCTCAAACTTGTCTTGCATACACAAATCTTGTCCAAAATTCCGACCGTCAAGGACGAGGTGACGTACAACACGTACGACGAGCTGAGATCAATAGGTAGTTCGGCTCTTCTGCTTGATTCTGAGCATGCATTTTTTTTTGCGCGTCAAAATCAATCTTTTGTTGGCAGAAATTCCGACAGAAAAAGTCTGATGGAGCCTACACAAGGTCGGAATTTCTGACAAAAAGCTCACATTTCTGATCGTGTGTATGCGGCATAAGAGCCTGTATGAAGTTGCAGATTGTCTTCTTCTACTAATTATGCCCCATTGTTGGCATCAGTGGATGAAATAGTGCCCCAAGGGCTGGATAAAAACAAACAAAGGGCCACAGTTTGGAGACCGCTGGTCTAGAGGTATCCACAGAGCTTTGGGAGTAGTTCTGGATATTATACCCCTAAGTCTTTATGCATCCAAAACTTTTTAGATATTTATAGTTTCATGGATGTGGGCTTAGTCTGGACCTGCTTCAGTACTCGGATCTCTGTACTAGAGTCAAGGACAATATAGTGTAGAGAACCACCTGCACCCTCATCACTGCCACAGAAATATATGTAATAAATTCCTAGAAAACTTCTTTAAAAGTTAGGTCCACCCGGAGCTGATAATTTAGTTTTTGGTATAGGCTAAGGAATTAAGGGCCAGATTCACAACAAACTCCGGTAGCGTAACGTATCGTCGTTACGTTACACCGCCGCAAGTTTACAGCGTAAGTGACCGATCCACAAAGCTCTTACCTGTAAACTTGCGGCGGTGTAATGTAATTCCGCTCGGCGAAAGCCCGCCCAATTCAAATGGGGCGGGCACCATTTAAATTAGGCGCGCTCCCCCGCCGGACGTACTGCGCATGCTCTGTTTTGAAATTCCCGCCGTGCTTTGCGCGAAGTGACGTCATTTTTTAGAACGGCGACGTGCGTAGCGTCCATTCGTATTCCCGGATGTCTTATGTCAAGAAAAAATAAAATTTAAATTCGACCCGGGAACGACAGCCATACTTTAACATGGCTCGACTAAAGTTAAGCCATGTTAAATCAGGCTTAACTTTGCGACGGGAAAAAATTACTAGCGACGACGTAACGAACGCGAAAACCTTTGTGGATCGCCGTAAAACCTAATTTGCTTACCCGACGCTGAAATACGACGCAAACTCCCCCCAGCGGCGGCCGAGGTACTTCATCTTAAGATCCGACGGTGTAAGTCAATTACACCTGTCAGATCTTAGGGCTATCAATGCGGAACCTGATTCTATGAATCAGCCGCATAGATACGACAAGAGATACGACGGTGTATCAGGAGATACGACGGTGTATCAGGAGATACGCCGTCGTATCTCTTCTGTGAATCTGGCCCTAAATTCTTAAATGGTTTATTATATTTGGCACCTGAGTTCCTGCAATAGCCATTTCAATGGGGTCATGGTATCCCTGCTGGATTTTTAACTCCACATCTGAATACAGCAGGAAAAAAACACAAGTGTGAGCATAGATGGGAGGAATCACACTTAAAGGATTCGTTCACTTTCACCATAAAACTGCTTGTGCAGGTAAGAGGCGCCTGTAGATAAAAAAACTGTGCAGCTTTGACTAAGGTTGGTAAATGCAATAGGTGACTGAAAAACTCTCAGAAATGGCATCATACCCCCCTTTTTCCCATTTCTCCCTCTCTTTCCCTTCTAATTTTTTTCACTCATGTCTCCCTGATCCCCATATCTGTTATATCTTAGGTTAAAAAAAAAAATTACTTAAAAGTAGAACTATAGACAGAACTTTTTTTCTTTATTTTGGATAGAGCAAGGGAGGGTTGTAACCAGTCAGATTTTTTTTCGCCATCTGTGTCCCATTGCAGAGATTTCCCTTCACTTTCCATCACATAGCCAAACAGGAAGTGAGAGGAAATCCCTGGAAATTAAGGGAATTTCTTGGGCGCCCCCAGGTCACTGGAAATAGTGTCCCCATTGGAAGATTTACCCTCTATTACTTTTTTGGGGACAACCCAGAATTTGGGATTTTCTTTTACTATCACTGTGTGCGCTAATGGTAAACAGGGCAAATAGCGAGGCAGAAACGGGGGCACAGACAGCAATAAAAACTGACAGGTGTTCTAATCCCTCTCCACCATATCCAAAAACAAACAAACGTTTGGCATTTAGTTATACTTTATCCCCTTGCCGACCGCCTAACACTAAATGTACGTCATTACTTTGACGTTAAAGCGGAGGTTCACCCTAAAACAATTATATACCATCCCATCCAGCATACTGCCAACATGTACAGTATGTTGTTGTTTTTTTTTTCGCTGTACTTACCGTTTAATCGTTAATTTTCTTTTCTTCCTCCCGCGGGGAATAGGCGTTCCTATGAAGAGGCGTAGATGATTGACGTGCGGCTAAGGCGCGTCACGCGTTCCGAAAATAGCCGAACTAGGACTCGGCTATATACGGCGCCTGCGCAGTCAGCTCCTAGTCTGTGCGCAGGCGCCGTATAGTGTCGTGAAGAGCAGAGTCCTAGTCTGGCTATTTTCGGAACGCGTGACGCGCCTTAGCCGCATGTCAATCATCTACGCCTCTTCATAGGAACGCCTATTCCCTGCGGGAGGAAAAAAAGAAAATTAACGATTAAACGGTAAGTACAGCGAAAAAAAAAAAAACCAACAGCATACTGTAGCTGACGTAAGTATGCTGCATGTAATGGTACATAGATGTTGTTTTTTAGGGTGAACCTCCGCTTTAAATACTAGTGTTATGGCAACAGCTAGCTGGTGGAAGGTTTGAATTGGCTGGGAATTTTTGAGCAATATCCTAGCAACAAGGTAGGATGCGATGATGCCAGCACTGGGAGTCTTTTAGTCAGGCTTCAGGGGGGGTAAATGGCATAAACCTATAGAAAAGACATTATGGAACTTTGTTTAGAGATGTACCGTTTATTTTTAAAAGCGCCACTCAGCTTCATAGGCAGTTTATGGTAAACATGCATTAACCCCTTAGCTTTAAAGTGGGCTGGAAAAAAGCCAGAAACTGTTTAAACGATAACTCATAACTGGAGTCCAAATGGATATAAGGAGTAAACAGGAGCTGTGGCCGAGCAGCTTTCACCTATATTTAAAATATCAGCTTTGGGTAGAGTGGTCTTTTAAAGAAGAGCAGTTGTCTAAAATACAATGTTTAAAATACAACATAGGTAATCATACCAGACAATAGAAATGTCTAGAGAAGAGATGTGTAGAAACAGTTGCAATCACACTTGATTATAATTTTAGGGCACTGTAATGACTAAGGCTTCTTTCACACTAGCCAACTCTGACGTCAGTGCAACTTTGGAGTCAGACTTTGATACAACTTTGATGAGACTTTTACACTCTCTGCAATTGAAGCCGTGTCAAAGTCAATTAAAAGTAGTGCAGGAAGTCACAGTGACTTCAGTAGTGTCCATTGAAACGACTCACATAGAGATACATGGCAAGTCGGATCCTAAGTCGCACAAGTGTAAAAGGAGCCTTAGGCCGCGTACACACGGTCGGACAAAACCGATGAGAATGGACCGAGGTTCAGTTTCATCGGTCCAAACCGACCGTGTGTATAGCCCATCGGTCTGTTGTTCTTCGGTCCAAAATTTTAAAACATGCTTTAAAATCGAACCGATGGCCCGCTGCCCGATCAGTCCAAACCGATGGTTAGTACAAAATCGGTTCAAAACCCGCGCATGCTCAAAATCAATTCGACACATGCTTGGAAGCATTGAACTTCGTTTTATTCAGAACGTCGTGTGTTTGACGTCACCGCGTTCTGACCCGTTCGGTTTTTGGAACAATGGTGTGTACGCACATCAGACCATCAGGCCACTTCATCGGTGAACCAATGAACCAATGGAAATGGCCCGTCGGACCATTCTCATCGGTTTAGAACGACCGTGTGTGCGCGGCCTTAGAGTTCCAAAGGTTCCAAAATGTTGTAAATTATTTCTGCCTTTCTTGTTGAACAGTAGCTAACAAACACACAGCTAAAACACTCTCAGTCACATCTCGTAACAAATAGACAAATACAAATTATTGCTGTTTCTTTAGACTGCTTCTCAGTCAAATACATATACACAAGTATAGTCATACACTTGTACCAACATTGCTTAGAAAACCCACATTGATTACTAATCTGGATTATTTGTTAAAATATTGAGAATAGCTAAAGAGCACAATTCCTTGTGAGTATAAAGCAGTAGGTGAGATATGATACTGGTGGTGAAATACATGAAAGGGAACTAAACCCAGCCTGTATTTTAGATATACAAACCAATCAGTTGTAGTACTACTTGCTCATCTGGGGTTACAACCTTTGCTTTCTAAAAGAATAATTTCAGAACAAAGACCCAAATGCAGGGGGCTTGGAAAAATATAGCATTGGTATAAATCTCTCCTCGGTACCTCCAGACTAATGGGACCTAAAGGAGTCACCATGAGCACTTCAACCTTCATGTACTGCAGTAGACACTGTCAGCATTATTGCCTAATGGAGAAGTGGCTCTATAGCCTTCAGTGAAAATTTTCATTGATGCATCAAGCGAGATCTGCTGTGGGATCCTTGGGTGATGATGGACCATGCACAGAGAGGTATGCCATGCGCACCTCTGCCATTCTGCACCTTCTCCACTTAATTATTTAGCCAAGAATTTTCCTTTTGGAGAAAAAAAAACAGGTCCCATATTTACACTATTTGGCAGAGTATATGCTTCACTATAGCAACAGAACATATCTATACCTGGATCCAAATCCAGTTATAGCCATTTAACTTGAAACCCTATTTTTTATTTGATCAACTCTGGGCCTTCATCTAAAAGTGAAAGTTCTGCTCACCCTCCTCCCCATTAAATTTGAATCTTTTCTGGGAGCTGGTACCTTTTTCTTACAGGTCTTCTGTAATTCTGGTCTACATAATAATTACATCAGCTTGCCCCTTCCACATACTCCGCCTCCCCCCACCCATCCCACCAACCTCCTGGCATAGGATACATGCCCCAGGAGGCTGCGGGACCAGTCCCATAGTGCTGTCATGCCTTGCGCATGCTTCAGGAAGTCACAGCCAGCTTCCATATCCAAGATGGTGGTGTTGGAGAGTTGAATTGTCTCCGAAAGAAGACCGTGTTGGACACCACAGGCTGGTAAGTGTCTATTTCTCAAAAAAAACAGCAGCTACCGTATTTGTAGCTCCTGGCTTTTATTTATATATATATATAGATTTTTTTTTTAATTAAGTAAAGTTCCTCTTTAAGGTGGCCTCCTGCAGCTGGAGGAGCTCTAAAAAACTGTGATCAGCTGATCAGACTATTGCATTTTTACAATGGTCGGCCTTGTGCCTTGTAACACTTGTGCACTTGGTTACCAATCATATAGTGTGGTACTTGCATACATAGTGCTTTTCCTTAAAAGTTGGGAACATTTGTAAAACGCTAGGGCTTAGATATATAGAAAGCTGCTTAAAAGCTAACAAATGGATATTTGCTTTAAGTTTGTAAACAGTACTTAAAAAACAGTCACTAAGTTTTTAGTTTTTTTTTTTGTTTGCAGAGCTACATGCACCAGTTCTCGTAAATATCTCCAACTGTGTCTTTAATCCCCATTAACAGAGGATCAGCCGGCTCAGCACATTGGCCAATAAATCTATACATTTGCACAGAAAAGCCCTAAGTTTAACAGTGGAAGAAAGTTTTCTTCTATATTAAAAAAAAAAAAGAGTGTTGTAGCAACCATAGCATTAATACTAAGTAGTATTAATGACTCCTATTCAATAAAGTATGGTGCCATTTCCTTTGTTGGGAAGATATATTTTCTGATTACATTTTATGAAGTCTAAAATCTTCCAAGACAAAGAAAAAAAAAACTAGATCATACTCTATTAAGCAGGGTTTCGTGAACCATTACAGAGATTATTCATCGGATACAAGAATTGGTCCAGTACAGGGTTACATTTCAATCGATAATCTGGCAACAAAAAGGAAATTAAATCAGATTTTTTTTTCCTCTCCACATCTTTAAAAGTCGTTAGGTTGATTAGGATTTATTAAAGTGTGGTTCTTCCTGCCAATCACAGAGATGGTAGAGCTGAATTTAAGTGTAATGTGCTGTCAGCCACCACCCAGCAAATGCCTTGCACTTGTATCAATCAGAAGAGAGGGCTGCCCAGTGCCATTAAGTAGGAAGCTGGAGCCATGCCAGTTTTGCTTAGCTTCACATCCCATGGTGGGTTCTTCAATAAAAACAAGCAAAAAAAAAGACTTGATAGTGTATCCAACCCGCTGGAAGATCAGATGCTGAAGGCTGAAAAACAAACGGCATTGTTCTTTCCAAACATCAACTTATAGATCAGTAAACTGTACTAGGTCTGACAGAAAGAAATAATTTATATATATATATATATATTTTGATATATATTTTTTTCCTTTAAAAAATAAATAATTCTTCCCTGGACTACAGTCAATCCATCTCGTCCATCTACTATAAAACAGACTCCATGTTTTCGCACCATTCGTGGTCTTCGAGGTTATAGATGAATTTTGTCCTGTTCGTTTTATTTTGGGCGATAGTCTCTCTGCCCAGGTTATCTAAGGTCAAAGTTGATGCAAAAAATTCACTTGTTGTGAGGCCTCCCTCATGGTTTTTGATGTATCTCTTATAGTTTTTCCTTAAGCATTGCCATGTGGTGGTATAAAGGATAAATGCTAAAGATTTCAGCGTTATAGCAATGCTGACATAAAGGTATCTGTAGGCAACGTTATCATACAGAGCACAAGCTCCCTGCTCCCCACAAAACGTGCTCCAGAAGAGGCAGGTGGAGTCAATCCCGGCTCCAAATATCAGCGGCGGAGGGATAAAGCCTACAAAATAAAAGAAGATTGAATTATTTATGCATTGTAACCTTCAAATGTGATATATTTATAGGTTATTAATTTATAATGAAACATGTCTAAACTGAAAGAGTGTGCAACAGAATTACTTAAAGAGAAAGTAAACCCTCTTAAACATTTCCTAAAAGAAAACCTGCAAGAGAAAGGCATAATGAGTAAGAATTACTTACCTGAGATCGAAGCCCCCGCAGCGGTCCTGGGTGACCTCCTCCATCGTCGCCATGATACCGGGAGTGACTTCCAGGTATTGCTGCTCCGGCACTGTGACTGGCCAGAGCGGCGATGACGTCGCTCCCGTGCATGCACGCAGGTGCCTCCACTAACGGCATGATCGTCGTTAGAAGTGGCACGCTCAGTGCGCCTGATGTCTACGGCGCATGCGCCCCACCTGTGCACACAATTAATGGCTTGAAGTGCTATATAAATCCTGTATAATATTATTGATGGATAGGTCTAGCAGAGGGAATGCGTGCTGTGGCCTGGCAGAGGACAATGGGCATTTTTACTCATCTTCCTTTCCTACTTTTAGTTGCTTACTCCAGTGTTTCTCAACTTTAGTCCTCAAGGCGCCCCAACAGGTCATGTTTTCAGGATTTCCCTCAGATGAAACGGCTGTGTTATTTACTAAGGCAGTGAAACTGATCAAATCATGTGTGAAAAATAATGGAAAGCCTGAAAACATGACCTGTTGGGGCGCCTGAGGACTGGAGTTGAGAAACACTGGCTTATGCCGCGTACACACGATCGGTCCGTCCGATGAGAACGGTCTGATGGACTGTTTTCATCGGTTTGACCGATCGTGTGTACGCGGCATTACTCTACCATTTTCTTTCCCTTCCCCACTACCACCCAAAAAAGTTTTTTCCTTTTTTTTACTGAGGCCTCAAAGACATTTTCTCTGGACTTCAAACATGTGCACTGCTCTTGCTGACATCAGGGCTTTCTATGTATTATTATGAGATTATCTAATTGCTGCTTCCCAAAAGATACCTGGGGGCTCAACCTTCATTTTATGTTACTGATGTGGTTTCTGTTACTGCTTTTGCTTCTACTTTTTAGTTAGTTTGGCTTTGTTTTGTAACAACTTGTATGCACTGTGACTGAGTGTAATAATCAAATCGCGTGCAAGCAAAAATCTTTTTTTTTATCATTTTCCTCTTGCATTCGGTTTTCGATACAAAATTTATTTTCATGTCATTTCACATCATTCCCTAAGATACGTGAAATCCCATTTGCAAAGTAAAAATGTACTTTAAAAGCAAAAATGCTTTTATTTTCAGCCCATTTTTTAGGGGGGGAATAACCTTCTGGTATAAAGCACAGGAACCTAGAAGTGCCAGAACATACCTGAAAAAGCCCCCAAAAGATATGCCCGGCACCAATGAGGAACAAATTAAGGAGAGGGCATACATAATTGTGTGGAAGGGGAGCCAAGCTGGAGGGGCTAACTATTTTAAAGTGGGTGGTCAGTGACTGACCCTTACCCAATTGGTCAAGCAGATGGGGTGGAGCTGGAGCATATGGTTGCTGGGGATAAGTGGTTTTGGTTCGCTCTCAGATCAGGAATCGTTGGAAGAACGTCCCTCCCTCCCACCCTTATGGTTTAAGGAACTCCGAGTTATTGTTTTCTTTGGTATGCTATTGCGGTTTGGAGTCCTTGACAGGGGTCTAAAAGCTGGTCCTATTAGGAAAAACGGTGGAGATCCATCCAAGGTATAGCATGCTCTAATTGGTAGAGGTGATTGTCTGAGGTCAGCTGGGTTAGTTCCTGAGGCGGTGCTTAGCGGCTGGGGGCGTAACCCTGCTAAATAGTGCCACAGACACAAAAGTTAGTAGTAATATGGTACTGTCATGGACCTGCAACCAAGTTTAAATGGATTATGTTATGTTGGTTAAAAGCTTGTTGTTTATTAAAAGGCAGTGTCAGACATTTAAACTCCACAAAAGAGTAGTGTGATTGTTTCTAAAGGTGGAGGTAACAGGATGAATGAGGGTGGCTTTGGAGAATGTAGTAGGGCAATGTAGCTTAAAGTGATACTAAAGCTTCATATACAAAAAAAAATAACAAACATGTCATACCTACCTCCACCGCGCAGCTCGTTTTGCACAGAGTGGCCTCAATCCTTGTCTTCTAGGGTCCCTCAGCGTCTGTCTCGACTCCTCCCCGCTTCTGATAACCCCTCTGGGAAGCGCTCTCCCAAGGGGGTTACCTTGCTGGCGTGCTCCAGAGTCCAGTATTCAGCGTCCATAGCCGCCAACTAAAGGACTTGGCCTCGCCCTCGCATCATTGGAGTGGATTGACAGCAACGTGAGCCAATGGCTGCTAACAATCTATCCAATGAAGAGCCGAGAAGCCCGGCCGAGAAGCCAGCGCGTTTACGACGTGGGACTTTTTCGAGGGCTCAGGTAAGTAAACGGGGGGGGGGGGGGCTGGGGGGCCTGTAAGCATCGGATGTTTTTTCCCCCTTTAATTCCTAAGATGCATTAAGGTGAAAAAATGGGAAGCTTTACAACCCCTTTAATAAGGTGAGCTCTGAACTACCCTGGTCAAGCCTTTAGTTATGTAACTGGAGATTAATCTGGGCTAATGGAGTGGACTTTAGAGGGTACAAGTAAATATTGTAGAAAATATATAAATATATTTATTCATAAAAAAAGGGGTATACGAAGAAAAATATGATATACAAAACTTTGTGAACAAAATAGTACAATATCAGCATATTATCACAGTACACAGTTTAGGAAATAATACATAAAAGCTTATACTAATGCAGATATGCTTATAGAAACAAGACCATACAGCACCAGGGAATATATAAAAACGTTTAGATCCTTAGGACTGGATTGGATATGCGGAGTGATGGATGTTACTTTTACTCGCTTTTACTCAACATGTTTTGCGTTCAGGACGCTTCATCAGGAGCATAACGGAAGGTAAGATAGGTCTCCGCAGGAATGTGTGGGACAAACCCAATGGGCATATGAAAGGCTATTTAAAACACCATAATATATAGAGGTAGAAAACTTCAGGCTAATGCACGGATTGTAAAGGTAAAAATAGCAAACGACATCGGATACTCCGGCTAAGATCCCTATATCGAGTCCCAGATTCAGTATTAGCTGGAAAGGCAGGATAGCTTGTAGGCTTGGTAGCCAGCAGAGCTTGGAATCCGGACCCGAGGGGAGCAGAGAAGGGGTGTGTGGTCTCCGTGTCGCACTTGCATGTGCAGCTCTTGCAGCATTTTATCGGGACGTTGGTATACTCTAACACTGGCATTCACAGCGTTTAGTCGCCCTGTGGTTTATGCACTTTTTTCTCTAGCAAGACCCATTTAAAAAAAAGCCTTTAGTTATAGCTGAATACAGGAATGTTCAAAGCCCAAAGCTTTCCCTTACATCTGTCTATGGCCCATCACTATGGAGGCCTGCCTTACTTGCCAATAAAAATAAAAAAAAGCACAGAATGTAGATAATCAATCAGAAAGTGTCAGAGCTTTGCTTGTCAGAAATGCCCAGCATTTGGCCCAAAACTTCAGGTTTGTGCAGCAGCGTTTTATTTTCCAGCTCTGCTAAAAAGAGATCCTCCAACAATTTTTCTGGCAGCTTCTAGCAGGAAACTATTTTCCTCTAATTACAGCATTTAATTCTGACATGCTGCTAAAATTTCAAATCTATCCATAGATATTTTACATGTACACAACAATGTTTATATTTTATTTTTATTAGTCCTTTTTTTTTTATACTCGCATATTTATTCCCATGGGGGATTTGCAAGAGAAACCAACTAATTTCCCAGAAGCCTTTGTATTTATGGCTCTTATGCACCCCCTGCAGAAACAGAGGTTTTGTGTTTCAGCTGAGAACTCCTCATCAGCTTATTAGTGCTGTTCTGCCTGTGGCTCAGCTGTGTAACATCAGAAGAGAACTGGTGAGGACTGAGCACAGTTGTATGCACTTCATTATCCTTATAATCTTCAGATATAAAGATCACACTTGTAACTGGAGGAAAGTAGTCCTAACTCCTGTACTAAAGTCAACATGTTGTTTCCGCTTTTTCGCCAAACAGCACAAACTTTGCCCGTAGCAATAAAACAAAATATCTAATACTTTGTCAGCAATCTAGAATACACCGCAGATAGCCTGCAGGAGCTCCGTAAGAAAAATAGCTAAAAGGCAACAAAAAAAAAATTGAGTTTCTTTTGTTCATAAAGGAGCTAAATTCAGTTCATAATCTGCTAAACATCACAGAGCCCCCAGAGTACATTTTAGAAAAGGGAAGTAGGTGACCTAGTTGTCACAACTGCCAGATACGGTAGCTTGTCGTGGCGTCCTGCCTGCCAAGTCTCATTAATATTCAGTAAGTCTTTGTGATTTGGATTTGTCTCACTAATTTCTACCTTCACATAATTGGGTTTTGGCCCTGCATATTCAGGATGTTGTGACACTTTTGTGTTCTTTTAGGAGTTCGGAGAAAATTTGGGAATAGAAAGATTGAAAAAGAAATCTCATAGTGATGATGCATGTGCCCACAATGTCATACGGGCCATTGCCTCTACCAATAGACCCTGCAGTACAACTGGACTCTATACACAACATATGACCTTCACTATGAATGAGAAGAACTAAAGTAATGTTGGGGTTAATATTTGAGGACGAATGAGAAAAGTAGCTCTCAGCATCGTCCAGAAAAAAAGATCATTCTACCCATGTTGGAAGAAAAAGATGGTATTTGTAATACACAGAGTATAAGTAGCAAGGGTAATTTCCCATAAAAACTGTACAATAGCATGACATTGTTAGGTGGTCCTGATCTACCTTCCTCCCTGTGTCAGAGAATGCAGGACATTGGGATCGGATCCGAGGTCTTTTATGAAAGCAGATAGAAAGGATCCTTCGCTGTAGGGGTTAGGGGCAACCCAATGGAATGTATAAGGTCAACTAAGTACCCAAAGTCCCTTGTATCTCATGCAGATTCATTCTACAGCTGGAAACCATAGCTGAAAGTGACACTAAACGATATCCTTATTTGTGTTGCTATGGCTATTTTGATTGTTATAGCAGTTACATGTGATGTTTCTGGAAGCTTGGCTCCTCTTATTCAAATGCTAACAAACCTTATTGGACTGGTTCATGAAGCTCAGGGCAGAAAATGATGTAGGCAAGAAGTGGAGGACTACAGGTACGTTGTATCGCACGGCTGTATATGTGCGGTGGGCGGTATAACAGGCCATATTGTCCAGTGGTAGTTAGATGGGCTGGGACAATGCCACAGGTCCTTACAATGATCAGTTAAGTTGATTTGTATTTTAAAGCAGATCCTAAAGCCTTTTAAAAAAAATATATATATATTAGGCGCATGTGCAGCTCAGGCATTGAGCATGTGTGAGTTCACACAACCTGCGCTGGCCAATCACTATGGCCAAAGAATGGCACCTGGAAGAAGCCAGGGAAAAGATGCCAGTGACAGCGAGGGACATTGCGGGCATTAAAAACACTGGAGCTAAGGTAAGTATCAGGGACTTCAGTTCCGCTTTAGCCTTGCATAATAGCAAAGAGGTAAACAGACTGAAGAATTGCTTTGTTACATTATGAGGACAGGGTAAACTCCAGTAGTAGATAAACTGATTACAAACTTAATAACCCCATGGTCACATTTTTGCATCTCCTCCAGGGCACTGGAGAAGATTAAGCATCCTCTGGAAATGTAAAAGAGTTGTAAAGGCAGAAGGTTTTTTATCGTAATGCATTCTATGATAAAAAAAAACCTTTGTGTAGCAGCCTCCTCAGCACCCCTAATACTTACTTGAGCCCCTTCTCTCTCCAGAAATGTCTGCGAGTGTAAGAAATCCGGGAAACTCCTCCAGATTGGCTTAAACACAGCAGCGGCGCCATTGGCTCCCACGGATGTCAAAGTCGGTCAGCCAATCAGGGGAGACAGGGGGCTGGGGTGTTATACTTACCTGCTCTGTGCAGTCCAGATCTCCTCTTTTCGGGTCCCTGGCTGGAGCTCCTGGCCCCTCCTGTTTAGTGCTACCAGCTTGCTATGTGGGCACCCGAGACAAAGCGCAGCTCTGTTTATCCATTCAGACACAGATTCGGCCCCAACCCCTCTCTCTCCTGATTGGCTGAGTTTGATTGACAGCAGCAGGAGCCAATGGCACCACTGCTGTGTCTCAACCAATCAGAAGGGAAAGTCCCAGACGGCCGAGGCACTCCACCTCCTCCTCCTCCTCATGTCGCAATGGCGGACATCAGCTGTGGTGCCAACATCTCTGGACTCCAGGACAGGTAAGTGTCCTATTATTAAAAGCCAACTTTAATGCACAGAATGCATTGAGATTAAAAACCTTCTGCCTTTACAACTACTTTAATTGTTCGGTATTTTAGAAGAGAGATTTCCAATAGGAAGCCAACTAGCTCTTCATAGCTACTGTTATCATTGCACCTATTCATTTAGCTCTCAGATTGTAAAACTATAAAGATTCAGAAAAATGTGCCTTTAGCACGAACAAACAAAACTTTTTTTTTTTTTGCAAACAATGGCTTAAGAAATGTATAATGGTCATTGTGATTGAAGGGCTACATAGTCTCATAAAGATTAGCCACTTTTGAATGTGTCAACTTATTTATTGCCTGGCAACAAAAGAGATTGACATATAATTATATATTTATTTTGTGTGGAGCCATTAGTATAATTCTAATGGGTATTAAAAGAATGAACAATAATTTACTTTCAATCCTGCAGCTGAAATGCAATATTCAAGGGCTTAAAGCTTGTACGCCTACTACACTGTATCATTATGCTTTCCTGTTAGCTTCTGAAAACACATGTACAAAATTATTGCTCAATTATTATAATTGCAAACATTACCTACAATGGAGTACAGATGACTTATAAGACATAAAAATAATACTTGGGATCTTTTATCATCTGAGTTAGTTTATGTGTTTTTTTTTTCATTAGACAAACTTTATCGGTTTTTGGAGGTATAAAAACACATTGTAATCTATAAATCTAAATAGAGATATAAAAGACCAATAAAATGAATACACAGTAGATTGCATATAAGAGCGACTATCAACATTCACAAGTGTGAAGGAGTCAGCTGTTTATGGGAATGAAAAATATATGACATCAGAGCCGGTTCACACGGGGGTGGCACGACTTCGGGGGCGACTCGGCAAGGCGTCCTGAAGACGACTTCAGAGACGACTTGCAAAATGACTTCTATATAGAAGTCAATGCAAGTTGCCCCCGAAGTCGTACAAGAACCTTTTTCTAAGTCGGAGCGACTTGCGTCGCTCCTATTAGAACGGTTCTATTGTATAGAATGGGACGCGACTTGTCAGGCGGCTGAGTCGCCTGACGAGTCGCCCCAGTGTAAACCGGCTCTAAGGCTATACGGGAGCTATGGAGGTTTCCTTGCATACAGCGGACCTGATATTAATAATCACATGAGGCACGCCCCAGTCACAAATATTTATCATATGTAGCACTACCCCCGAAGCTGCTGGTTTATATTTGGGTTTGCCGTTACCTTACTGTTCACCATGCTTGTCCTAGGGGTCCTTCTTGAAGAGTTACAAATGTCCACACCAACACTTGGTTTCCTTTGCTTCAAACGTTTTATTAACAAGTTCCTTTAGAGGGACAGAGGGTTAGGGAAGATTCAGGTACCTTGCTTTGCGGGTTGCCAGTATAATCTTGGATCCAGAGGGCAACTGTCCCACACTGGGTTCGGCGACCACCAGATAGGCCCCTCTCACTGGCCTACCAGGCGGTGCGAAGCTCACTCAACAATCTCTGCCACAGGCTTGATGAATACTGTTGAGTCGTTACCAGGGCTCAAGTCCTGTGGGAACGGTGATCCTGCACTTTTTTCACAGCAGGAACGCAGTTCCCCTTGCAGACTAGAGCAGCCGAGCCGCCCGAGCCAATTCTTCACTAAGCGCCGATGCCCAGCTCAAGTCACTGCTTAAGGTTCTTTCTAAATACCACGATAACTCGCGGCAGACCTCCGCAATGTCTCCTGGGAACAATGACAAAAGCTCCCAGGAGACATTGCGGCATCGAGGAAGTGACAGAATACCCGCACACTACCCGATGAATCCATATACAGGAAACGGGCAGTAACATAAAGGATTACTAAGGTACAGTGGATCGAAAAAAAAAATGCGGTTTAGTAATTAAGCATATGAGCGTATCATTTTTTTTTTTTGGTGGGGGAGTGGATCTTGGGTGAGAGTTCCCACACTTTTTTCCCCAGGACTTGACTCCTGGTCGTTACACGGTCCTCTGCCACAGGATCATGTAACTACACAAACACTTTGCAAAGTTCCAAGAAAGATTACACAGCTCACGGTGCTAGGATCTTTCAGCCGAGCCGGCCGCACTGTGAGGTACTTTGGTCAGGACGCATCCTCTAATTGAATCCTCAATTATTTGTCTCCTTCCTGCAGTGAAGACAGCACAGGACCAACCTTGGACCAGTAGGCCCACAGAAACTTCTGGGTCTACTTTCAGTAGCGGTGCCTCGGGCCAGCAGGCCCCGAGACCAAAAAGGTTGTCAATACATCGCTGAGGCCAGGAGGGCCACCAGGTCAGAATCGGAAGGCCCCGCCAGAATGGCATCAGCCGCTTAAGTACCCCTCCCCAGAATGGACAGCAGCGGTGACCACTCCACTGAGCTGTTTCTGGGCAACAGGCACCCAATATACCCAGCCCATTGCAATTCCAACCTTGTCCCCTGGTGAGAGCGACACCCACAGTCAGGTGGAAGATGCGCAACACAGCCGAGCTGGAACAGAGACCCATAATGTGGCAAAAAATCTGAGCTAAACTACAGCTCAGATAACTAAATTTACAAAATCGCGCCTACTCAACAGAAACAGGGCGCTACACATACTTTTACAACGTAACAACTGAGAAGAAATAAAAAAAAAATGCAATGTTTCAGCCCTTCAGAGCACACAATACTTAATATCAGGTTTTCTTAAATTAACTGGATTATATGGATTTTGCAAAAACATTTTGATACAGTTCCCCATACACGGCTAATTCACGAAGTGAGGTCTGTTGGCTTAGAACTTGAAGTGGTAGCAAACACTGTGTTACCACTCATACCTACAGGTAAGCTTATAATAAGGCGTACCTGTAGGTGCTGTAAATATCTCCTAAACTTGCACTGTTTAGGAAATGTTTAGAGTACATGCAGCCGTTGACGTGATCACCGCATACCATGCTGGACCTTCAGAGCCCTTGCTGTAATGTGGATGTGTTAACCCCTCTCGGCCACTCATGTAGCTGGAGGCCGCGTACCCGAAAGGAAGACCTGGTGAAGATTTTGAGATAAGTCTCTCATAATGTGCTAGTATGTGATGCATACTAGCACATTGTCACCCAGCCTTGCAGGGGAATTTGTTTTTTCTGTAACTGCAGTTTACTAATGCTTTAAGGTATGTACCTGGACTAAAACTGGTTATAGGGGCAGGTACAAAGGGTGGTGTTAATTAGCGAGTACTCAGAATGATCTGGAGTGGTAAGTGGGGTACCCCAAGGATCTGTCCTGGGACCAAGTCAGTTTAGCGTATTCATAAATGATACCAAGAGTGGAATAAATAGCTCAATCTCAGTGTTTGCTGATGATACAAAGCTAAGGAAGGCAATAACTTCATAGCATATATATAATCTTACAAGAAGACCTCAATAACATAAAGGGGTAGGTAAACACATGGAAAAATAGGTTTAATGTAGAAAAATGTTAAGTAATGCAGTTGGGGGCTAAGAACATGAATGCAAGATTCTTGCTAGGGGGAGAGCCTTTGGGGGAGTTCATGATGGAAATAGATCTGGGGATCCTAGCAGACTTAGCAATAGCATGAAATGCCAAGCTGCTGCAAGCAAAGCAAGCAGAATATTAGCATACATATTTACTCAAAGGATATAACTATAATTCTACAGCTTTAAAAGACTCTGGTTGCACCACATCTCGAGAATACCATCCAGTCCTGGTCACCAGTCCTCAGAAAGGATGTGTTGGAATTGGAGCACAGGCTCTGCACAGCACGGGCTCTGAAGGTTCGGCATGGTATGCACCAGTGACGTCAGCGACAGCATGCACTCTAAATATTTCCTAAACAGTGAAAGTTTAGGAGATATTCACAGCGCCTACAGGTAAGCCCATTTTTATAAGCTTACCTGTAGGTATGAGTGGTAAAACAGTGTTTACGACCACTTCAAGGTCTAAGCCAACAGACCTCACTTTGTGAATTAGATGTGTATGGGGAATTGTATCGAATGCTTTTGCAAAGTCCAGAGAAGGGCAACAAAGTTAATAGGGGGACTGAAGGACCTCAATTATGAGGAACAATTACAAATATTAATATTTTTTCTCCCTGGAGAAGAGAAGCTTGAGTAGAGATGTGATGTATCTTAATGGTGATTCTAGCATAGGGAGCAAACTATTTTGTTTCAGGGAGCTTAAAAAGACACGTGGCCACTTCAATGAAATTGATGGAGAAGCAGTTCAACCCTAAACTCTTTACTGTTACTGCGGTAAGGATGTGGAACTCCCTTCAACAATCAGTGGTGTCAGCAGAAGTGTCGGTAGTTTAACCACTTAAGACTTGGACCAAAATGCAGGTAAAGGACCTGGCCAGTTTTTGAGATTCGGCACTGCGTCGCTTTAACTGACAATTGCGCGGTCGTGCGACGTTGCTCCCAAACAAAATTGGCGTCCCTTTTTCCCCACAAATAGAGCTTTCTTTTGGTGGTATTTGATCACCTCTGCGGTTTTTATTTTTTGCACTATAAACAAAAATAGAGCGACAATTTAGAAAAAAATTCAATATTTTTTACTTTTTGCTATAATAAATATCCCCCAAAAATATATAAAACATTTTTTTTCCCCTCAGTTTAGGCCCATACGTATTCTTCTACCTATTTTTGGTAAAAAAAATTGCAATAAGCGTTTATCAATTAGTTTGCGCAAAATTTCTAGCGTTTACAAAATAGGGGATATTTTTATTGCATTTTTATTAATTTTTTTTTTTTACTACTAATGGCGGCGATCAGCGATTTTTTTCGTGACTGCGACATTATGGCGGACACTTCGGACAATTTTGACACATTTTTGGGACCATTGTCATTTTCACAGCAAAAAATGCATTTAAATTGCATTCTTTAGTGTGAAAATGACAGTTGCAGTTTGGGAGTTAACCACAGGGGGCGCTGAACGTTTTAGGCTTCACCTAGTGTGTGTTTACAACAATAGGGGGGTGTGGCTGTAGGTCTGACGTCATCGATTGTGTCTCCCCTATAAAGGGGATGACACGATCGATGCGCCGCCACAGTGAAGCATGGGGAAGCCGTGTTTACATACAGCTCTCCCCGTTCTTCAGTTCCGGGGAGCGATCGCGACTATAAACGAATAGCCGCGCCATCGTCCCGGATCGCTCCCCGAGGGAATTCGCCCGCCGCACGCAGCGGGGGGGGGGGGTCCCGATCGGACCCCCGACCCGCGGAAAGGTAAGGACGTTTATATACGTCCTTCTGCCTGTCCGTGCCATTGTGCGGACGTATATAGTCGTGTGGCTGGCGTTAAGGGGTTAAAAAAAATGTATTGGATATGTTTTATCGCACAAAGTAAAAAATATTGTTTTCTTTTCAAAATTGTCGCTATTTTTCTGTTTATAGTGCAAAAAATAAAAACCGCAGAGGTGATCAAATACCACCAAAAGTAAGCTCTATTTGTGGGGAAAAAAGGAAGTGCAATGAGTCATGCCTCGTACACACGACCGTTTTCGTCAAGAAAACTGCTGGCAGAGCTTTTTTGCTGAGAAAAACGGTCGTGTGTATGTTTTTCGTCTAGAAAAATGTTGTGGATCTCGACGAGAAAAAAAGAGAACATGTTCTCTTTTTTTCTCGTCAGGAGTCTCAATTTCCTTGTCGTGTTTCTCGTCGGGCAGGTTTACGAAGAGAAACAGGTTCGCATGTATGCTTAGAAACCCGCGCATGCTCAGAATAAAGTATGAGATGGGAGCGCACCTTCGGTAAAAGTAGATTTCGTAATGGAGATAGCACATTCGTCAAGCTGTAACAGACTGAAAAGCGCGAATCGTCTCTCACCAAAATTTTACTTAACACGCAGTAACATGAGATTAGCAAAAGCAGCCCCAAGGGTTGTGCCAGTGGAATCGAACTTCCCCTTTGTAGTGCCGTTGTACGTTTTGTACGTCACCGCGTTTGAGAACGACGAGATATTGTTTTGACAGTGTGTATGCAAAGAAAGCTTGACAAGATTCTCGACAAGCCTGACAAGAAACTCGTCGAGGAAAACGACGTTTCTTTTACGACGAGATTCTCGGTCGTGTGTACGAGGTCTTACTCCTGCTTCACTCCACCAAAAACCATAAAATCCATCTTCAGTAAAGATATGCTTTTACAATCACTAACAAAAAAGGACAGCATATAATATGGCTTATTTGGTGTATAGCAATTGGAGCTAAAAAAAAAAAAAAAAAAAAAAAAAAAAAAGGACGTGTCTTTTATAGTTTCTTTGTCGATATAACATTACAAGCTCCACTACACTGAGGCCTCGTACACACGACCGAGGAACTCGTCGTAAATGAAACATCGTTTTCCTCGACGAGTTCCTTGTCAGGCTTGTCGAGAAACTTGACAAGCTTTCTTTGCGTACACACTGTCAAGACCAAATCTCGTCGTTCTCAAACGCGGTGACGTAAAACACGTACAATGGCACTATAAAGGGGAAGTTTGATTCCACTGGCGCCACCCTTCTGAGCATGTGAGGGTTTCTAAGCATACACACGAACGTGTTTCTCGTCGAAAACCAGCCCGTCGGGGGAACACGACGAGGAAATTGAGACTCCCGACGAGGAAAAAGAGAACTTGTTCTCTTTTTTCTCATCGAGTTCCACTACAGTTTCTTGATGAAAAACATACACACGACCGTTTCCCTCGGCAAAAAAGCACTGCCACCAAGTTTCTTCATGGATTCTGTCGAGGAAAACGATCGTGTGTACAAGGCCTCACAGCGGTGTGTTCAAGTGCTGCTAAAAGCTGATATGTTGCGGCCCTGCATTTTTTCTTTTGTTATTTCAAAACTTTTGTTAAAAGCTCACATACATAATATTTCTACTGTGTTTTAAAACATTTCGATATTTTTTTTTCTTAACAAATTGTAATTTTCTGAATATACCGTAAGTCAGAAAAGAAAGATGTAGACCTAACAATTTAAACAGCTTTTACCATATTATGAATAAATGAAAATGGCAAAAGTGACAGAGTAACAATCATTAATGCAAAAGGCAGGGCATTTCTTGTACAAGGTAAGACGATAACAGCATCCATCAGCGTAAAACCCCCAGCCTGCAGAAAAACTTTCTCCAAAGTTCATGTCACCTAAAGCCCACATTGCTAGGATATGCTAATGCAGGGTTTGACAAATTTGCTTGGAATCTAGGAGCCAGCTAAAAAAGGTTAGGAGCCAGAAAACGCACCCCGTCCTGACGAGCTTGCACGCAGAAGCGAACACATACGTGAGCAGCGCCCGCATATGTAAATGGTGTTCAAACCACACACGTGAGGTATCGCCGCGATTGGTAGAGCGAGAGCAATAATTCTAGCGCTAGACCTCCTCTGTAACTCAAAACATGCAACCTGTAGATTTTTTTAAACGTCGCCTATGAAGATTTTAAAGGGTAAAAGTTTGTCGGCATTCCACGAGCGGACGCAATTTTGAAGCGTGACATGTTGGGTATGAATTTACTCGGCGAAACATTATCTTTCATAATATTAAAAAAATGGGGATAACTTTACTGTTGTCTTATTTTTTAATAAAAAAAAGTGTAATTTTTCCCCCAAAAAAGTGCGCTTGTAAGACCGCGGTGCAAATACGGCGTGACAGAAAGTATTGCAACGATCGCCATTTTATTCTCTAGGGTGTTGGGATAAAAAATATATATAATGTTTGGGGGTTCTAATTAGAGGGAAGAAGATGGCAGTGAAAATAGTGAAAAATTACATTAGAATTGCTGTTTAACTTGAAATGCTTAACTTGTAATACCAACGGCCACCACCAGATGGCACCAGCTCACACAAGGATCTGTGGGGACTTCACAAAAAAAAATTTAAATTTTGCCCACCTTCCAAGCCAAGTCGCCAGGATGCTATTTCTAGTCGCCATGGCGACCGGGATTTGTCGAGCCCTGTGCTAATGTACAAAGTCACAAAATTGCACAGAGTTGGGTAATTCTACTTTCATCTAATGTATCTCTTTTATCTGCACTAAGGGACATGGCTGCATTGTTTGCATTTTTAGATAGTATAGAAGCGAGGTAGAAAGGTATTTGTACCAGATGAAAATCCTCTTCTTGTATCCAGGAGCATTCTGCCATGTCAGAAGTCGGAGCTTGGTTTTCTGCCTCCTCTGGGAACTCACTTCCATGACCTCTGTCAAAATCCATCTGCCCATCATGAATATCTCTATTTCTGTATACATTTGGGGCAGTACAATGTAAGTCCCTAATTACTGCATTCTGTATACCAGGGCCAGCCAACTATGGGGCAGATGAGGTAACGAGGATCAGTGAGAAATCTGGTATTCACGCATGAAGAGTTTTTCCTTTTGGAAAGCGGCCATACGGAGACCAACCAGTAAGATTCCTAGTATAGATTTCAAATTGGCATTGGAAAATGAGAGATGGAATCTGAATAATGGTCAACATGAACGCAGTCCTGGGAATTAACCACTTGACGTCCACACTATAGCGAAAGACAGCTACAGTCAATGACAGCTGATCACAGAAGTAAACAGAAGCCGGTTGTCCGCCTTTTTTTTCTTTCTTTCCAGAGCTGCACCTGAATTTGCACCCTTTCGTTTTAGTAAATCCCCCCCTAAGTGACACCTTTTTTGGGACCAGTGACACCAATATAAAAAATAAATAAAGGGGGATTTACTAAAACTAAAGGGTGCAAATTTGGGTGCAGCTCTGGAAAGAAATCAATCAGATTCCAGACTTTATTGTCCAAGCTTATTTTAACCCCCCTGGCGGTATTCTCGAGTCTGGCTCGGGGTAAGATTTTTATACCAAAAGCGGTATCCCCGAGTCAGACTCGGGCTCGCCACGCTGCAGCCAGAGACAAAGTTACTTACCTTGTCCCTGGATCCAGCGATGCCACCGCGCTGTGTGAGCGAGCGGGTCCTCGCTCGATTCACACAGCGTCCTCCTGTGCCACCGATCTCTGTTCCCTGCGACGTTACGACGCACGGGGGTGGAGAACGGCGCCAAATTCAAAAAGGTAAACAAACACCTTACATACAGTATACTGTAATCTTATAGATTACAGTACTGTATGTAAAAAATACACACCCCCCTTGTCCCTAGTGGTCTGCCCAGTGTCCTACATGTTCTTTTATATAATAAAAACGGTTCTTTCTGCCTGCAAACTGTAGATTGTCCATAGCAACCAAAAGTGTCCCTTTATGTCAAAAATGGTTTTAGATCAGCTAGAAAACAGCGATAATAAATTATAATCACTTGCAGAATTGAGCGATAGCGATTTGTGGGGAAATTCGTCATAAAAAATAAAAGTAATGACAGCGACAATTCTGCAACTGAGCAAATTTCAGTGATTTTGAGTTGATTACATTATTGAATAATTTTTATTATAATTATATTATTACTCGTTATAATTATTTATAATTTATTTATTATATTATAATTTATAATTTTGTTTTTAAAAAAAATTCATACCCGGGATGCCTACTAGACTCTTGTTTGGACAGATATAAGTGAGTTATTCCTAAAAATTACAGGCCTACAGTATAAAACGTCAAATTTCCATTTAAAATAATGGTACCGCTCTCAGCACCTAAAATCTGAAATAATCATACCGCCAGGGAGGTTAACAAGCTGAAGTTAGAAGCTGATTGGCTACCCTGCACAGCTGCACCAGATTCCGAGTGCACACGTTTTAGTGAATCTCCCTCACAGTGTAAGATTTGTTCACCGCAATGTCGTAGTCCCGCTAAAAATTGCTGATCTCCACCATTACTATTAAAAACAATAAAATAATACTGTATAGGGAAGGGGTTAACATCAGGGGTAATCAAAGGGTTTATAGAGAGTGCTTTCTAACTGTGGGGGAATGCTGTGACTGGAGAAAAGCAGAGAATTGTGTTTCTGCTTAGCAGAAACACAAGAACTCAATTTTCCTCCCTCACAGAACAGCAGTCTGCCTTGTTTACATAGGCCAAGCCACTTCTGTGTGTCTATTCAGACACGGGCCCTGCCCTCTCTCTCTCCTCATTGGCTCACTGACTTTGACAGCAGCGGGAGCCTATGGCATTCCTTTGCTGTCTCAGCCAATGAGGCAGGAGAGTCTCTCCTGCAACATCGCTGGATCGAGATGGGGCTCAGGTAAGTATTAGGGAGGCTGAGGGAGCTGCTGCACACAGAAGGTTTTTCATCTTAATGCATAGAATGCATTAAGATAAAAAACCTGTCTTTACAACCACTTAAAGTGATTGTAAACGATCATCTTGTAAAACAACCTATTCAGTTTAAAATTGAAATGAAAAGCAAAACATTTTTGCATAGATATATAAAAAAAAAAAATATCCTTTTCCATTTTTTTTTAACCACTTAAGACCCGGACCTTTAGGCAGCTAAAGGACCCGGACAGTTTTGCAATTCGGCACTGCGTCGCTTTAACAGACAATTGCGCGGTCGTGCGACGTGGCTCCCAAACAAAATTGGCGTCCTTTTTTTCCCACAAATAGAGCTTTCTTTTGGTGGTATTTGATCACCTCTGCGGTTTTTATTTTTTGCGCTATAAACTAAAATAGAACGACAATTTTGAAAAAAATGCAATATTTTTAACTTTTTTCTATAATAAATATCCCCCAAAAATATATAAAACATTTTTTCCCCCAGTTTAGGCCGATATTTTATTTACCTATTTTTGGTAAAAAAATCGCAATAAGCGTTTATCAATTGGTTTGCAGAAAATTTATAGCGTTTACAAAAAGGGTATAGTTCTATTGCATTTTTATTAAAAACATTTTTTACTACTAATGGCGGCGATCAGCGTTTTTTTTTCGTGACTGCGACATTATGGCGGACACTTCAGATAATTTTAACACATTTTTGGGACCATTGTCATTTCACAGCAAAAAATGCATTTAAAATGCATTGTTTACTGTGAAAATGTCAGTTGCAGTTTGGGAGTTAACCACAAGGGGGCGCTGATGGGGTTATGTATGACCTAATCTGTGTTACTAACTGTAGGGGGGTGTGGCTGTAGGTGTGACGGCATCGATTGTGGTTCCCTATAAAAGGTAACACACGATCGATGACAGCGCCACAGTGAAGAACGTGGAAGTTATGTTTACACACAGCTCTCCCCGTTCTTCAGCTCCGGGGACCGATCACGGGACTCCAGCGGCGATCAGGTCTGCGAGTCGTGCGGCCACGGAGTTTCGGACGGGGTCGCGTGCGTGCATGCGTGCGACCCCACAGCTGGGCTTAAAGAGCCACGTACATGTACGTGGATGTGCCCAGCCGTGCCATTCTGCCAACGTATATCGGCGTGAATGGGTCCTTAAGTGGTTAAATAACAAAAACAAGAGAATTAAATTAACCGCTAGTGTATATCCCATAAAGTAGTCTTTCACAACCTTTTCAACATTGACAAACACTTTAACCACCTCAGCCCCGGACCATTTTGCTGGCCAAAGACCAGGCCACTTTTTGCGATTTGGCACTGTGTCGCTTTAACAGACAATTGCGCGGTCGTGCGACGTGGCTCCCAAACAAAATTTTTCTCCCACAAATAGAGGTTTTTTTTGTGGCATTTGATCACCTCTACGGTTTTTATTTTTTGCGCTATAAACAAAAATAGAGTGACAATTTTGAAAAAAATTCTATATTTTTTACTTTTTGCTACAATAAATATCCCCCAAAAATTGATAAAAAAATGTTTTTCCTCGGTTTAGGCCGATACGTATTCTACATATTTTTGGTAAAAAAAAAAATCGCGGATAAGCGTATATTGATTTTTACTAGTAATGATGGTGATCAGCGTTTTTTATCGTGACTGCGACTTTATGGTGGACACCACGGACACTTGACACATTTTTGGGGCCATTGTAATTTTTACAGAGATCAGTGCTATACAATTGCACGGATTACTGTGAAAATGACACTGGCAGTGAAGAGGTTAACCACTAGATGGCGCTGAAAGGGTTAAGTGTGCCCTAGGGCAGTGATGGCGAACCTTGGCACCCCAGATGTTTTGGAACTACATTTCCCATGATGCTCAACTACACTGCAGAGTTCATGAGCATCATGGGAAATGTAGTTCTAAAACATCTGGGGTGCCAAGGTTCGCCATCACTGCCCTAGGGAGTGCTTCTAACTGTAGGGGGGTGGGCTGTGTGTGACACGACACTGATCACAGCTTCCGATTAGAGGAATCTGTGATCACTGTCCTGTCACTAAGAAGAATGGGGAAATGCTTGTTTACAACAGCATCTCCCCGTTCTTCCTCACCGTGACACAATCGCGAGTATCCCAGCGGACATCGAATCCACGGCAGGCGCGTGCATCCATAATACAGTTTCCTAAAGGGGATGTATATATACATATTTTTGCGCAGCAGTGCCATTCTGTCAACGTATTTAGTCGTGCATCGGTCAGCAAGCGGTTAAATAACTTTACAGTCTTAGGCCTCGTACACACGACCGGTTTCCTCGGCACAATCCATCAAGAAACTTGGTGGGAGAGCTTTTTTGCCGAGGAAACCGGTCGTGTGTATGTTTTTCTTTGAGGAAACTGTCGAGGAACTCGACGAGCACAAAAAGAGAGCAAGTTCTCTTTTTCCTCGACGGGAGTCTCAATTTGCTCGTCGAGTTCCTCGTCTGGCTGGTTTTCGACGACAAACTCGAGCGTCTGCATGCTAAGAAACTCGCGCTTGCTCAGAATAAAGTATGAGACGGGAGTAAAAGTAGCGTTTGTAATGGAGATAACACATTTTTCACGCTGTAACAGACTGTAAAGTGCAAATCGTCTCTTACCAAACTTTTACTTAAAGTGGAGGTTCACCCGATTTTGGCACTTTGT
Organism: Rana temporaria; assembly: GCF_905171775.1. Classification (NCBI taxonomy): domain Eukaryota; kingdom Metazoa; phylum Chordata; class Amphibia; order Anura; family Ranidae; genus Rana; species Rana temporaria. The sequence continues at coordinate 29,681,629 of NC_053491.1, forward strand.
CCGATTCACTAGTCCCCCCGATGTACATAACGATTTGGCTATTCAAAAAAATTCAAAAAATCTCCATACCTTCTTTATGGCTGCTCGTCCAGGCACTTCCTGGTTCTAGGGTTGCGGGACTGGGCGTGTCGCTTTGCACCGCAATGAATTTTGGGAGCTATCACGTGTGTCTCTGGACGATGACGAGACACTATTCTTTACAGCAGCCAGAGGAGAAATCTCGAGAGATTTCAAACGTCACATGACTGCACCGGGTCATGTGACGGTCATGTGACCGGGGGCGGATACAATTCGCCCATTGTAAGTATGCAGTGTTGACGGCCCAGCTCGCCGTCAGACTGCGCTTGCGCGGGATAGAGCGCGCATCCCGGAAGATCGTACAGGAGGGCTTCAGAGTGCCCGGAGTAAAGATGGCAATGTCCATCACGAAATTTTATAAAATCTATTTCTGAGGGATATCGTCCTGCTAGCGGCTGCCATGATGAGACTGGTGAGTACTATTTTCTTTGTACCACCAGCGTTACAAGAAAGTATTTAAAAAAAACAGTTTTCCCGCGGAACTCCCGCTTTAACACGCAAACTCATGAGATTAGCAAAAGCAGCCCCAAGAGTTGTGCAAGTGGAATCGAACTTCCCCTGCCGTTGTATGTGTTGTACTTCACCGCGTTTGAGAACGATGAGATTTTGTCTGTAAAGTGTGTACGCAAAGCAAGCTTGTCGAGTTCCTCGACAAGCCTAACAAGAAACTCGACGAGGAAAACGATGAGTTTCGCCCGACGAGTTCCTCGGTCGTGTGTACGAGGCCTAAGGCCTGATTCACACCTATGGCATTTTTAGTGCTTTTTGCATTTTGCAGATTTGCACTACAGAACATGTTCCATAGGAAACCATGATAAATGGACTGTAGTGCAAATCTGCTAAATGCAAAAAGCACTAAAAATGCATAGCTGGGAATCAGGCCTTGGGGATCGTCTGCTAATTAAAGCTACATCTACAGGTCACAGTACATTAGCGTGATGGTCAGTGGGAAGAATGCACCTTACATTTGTGGTCAGTGGAAAGAATTCCCACTTACAGATAGCTAAAAAGATAATTGGTAACAGTGGTAATTTATCTGAGAGGCAGTCATTACTCAAGGAACTCCTAGCAACCTCTGGGGGAACCCTGGTTAAGAAAGAATGGTGTAAGGTGTAAAGTATTTTAGATACTTACCAATTAGACGTAGTAAAAGGAAGAGAACACCCAGTGCATATGACTTGAGCTCCGGACTTACTGCCCTGCAGGGAAAAACAAAAACAAGAGACATTGTGGATAAGGGCATGTAACCTTTAGAATAGCTGGACTACCTGAAAAGAAATGCTTCTTTAGCCTAGGTTCACACTGCTGCGAATTCAAAATCGCGGTAAAATGCGCGATTTTACCGCGATTTCGCGGCCTCAAATTTTGCCGCGATTTCGGCCGCAATTTAATGTAAATCGCAAAAAGTAGTACAGGAACTACTTTTTGAAATCGCAGATGCGGCGTCGCACTGATTAGGACAGTGCCATTGCCGACAATTGCCGCCGATTTGAGATGCGATTTGACATGTCAAATCGCATCTCAAATCGTTCCAAATCGTACCCAGTGTGAACCAGGGCTAAATAAATAAAACAGAATAGAGTCAGAGGGACTGATTTACCAAAAGCAAATAGGCTGTTTGTTTTTGCAAGGACATTTTAGTGAATAAGGTGAAGCTGCCCTGGCTTTCATTATTGAATTGTGTGCAGGTAAAAATGCTATTTTTCTTCTATTTTTTTTTCTTTGCATGTGATTCAGGGTTGCCAACTTTCAGTAAATTTACAGTTTGTAAAATCCATAATTGTTGCGTCTGTCCATGAACGTCAATTACGGACATGCAGCCTATATGACTGTAATGGAAAATCAAGGACAGATGCAAAAAGTACAGATTTTACAAACTGTTCGTAAATTTACTGAAAGTTGGCAACCCTGATGTGATTGGGTATTCTTTGCAAAGTGAAATTTAACCACATTGATTGGGCACTGGGCCAAATTTACTTGCAAAGTGAACAGCCTATTTGTCTTTAGTAAATCAACCACAATATCCACATCGTTATCAAACACATTTGTTATGCCGCATACACACGCTCGATGGGAGCTTGTTGTTGAAGTTGCGACCGTCTGTAGGCTCCATCGGACATTTGCTGTCGGAATTTCCGACAAAAAAAATTTGAGAACTGGATCTTAAATTTTTCGACAACCGTTCGCGTAAATTCTGAGCGTGTGTAGACAATTCTGATGCATAAAATTCCACACATGCTCTGAATCAAGTACAGGACGGAAGCTCGGTCTGGTAAAACTAGCATTCGTAATGGAGATAGCACATTCGTCACGCTGCAATTTTTTTTATCTTTTAATGCAGCGCATTCTCTTTTCTTTTATAATGCTAGAATAATGAAGTTGTTTTGCTGCTGATATTCACACAGAGTTCTGACAAACTGATTTCTCCGAGACTCCAAGAGATCAGGAACAGCAGCAGATGACATAAGCACGAATTGTCTCTCACCAAACTTCTACTAAGACGAGATTAGTAGAAGGAGCCCAAAGGGTGGCGCACTTGGTATTGAACTTCCCTTTTCTAGTGCCTTCCTACATGTTAGACGTGACCGCGTTCTTGGTGATCGGAATTTCCGACATTTGTGCGACCGTGTTTATGCAAGACAAGTTTGAGCCAAAATCCACGGGTTTTGTTGTCGGAATGTCCGATCCTGTGTACGCGGCATTAGGTTCACTTGCTTGAAAATGTTTATCCATGCTGTTGAATCTTCATCTGCCCATGCCCTTATTCATAGATGTGTGCATCCTATTGCATTAAGGGGTCTACCCCAAAGCTCAAACACACATGCGTGTGTGTATATATACATAATATAATTTTGGACTTGACTTTTGGCTCTGTGGGGTGGAAGGACGGAAGTCCTCCCCTACATAAATGCCGCTGATATATCTCTGGGACCAGAAGAATACTAAAAGGCACCCAAGGATATTATCTATACTGTGAGAGATCATCTACTCATATACAAATTTAGGAAGAGGTGCTTATTGGCGTAAATTAAGGCCATTGGCGACCCCCATCTTGGAGGCTTGACAATCCTCGTCTCAGAATTAGAAGGATCTAAGAACCTCAGAATAATATCCTTTGAATGCGCCCCGCACAGGGATTTACACTATGGTCTGGCATGCCCCCCCCGATCTCAGGAGCAAGTGCATTGACAAGTTTTCTTTAATACTAACGCACTACTAGCTCCTGAAAAAGCGACTAGGTCACAAAACATTTAGATCAAACTATGATGGTGTAAAGGAACCCTAGCACCTGGCAGAATTTAAAGGAATTGGTCTACACCTAGACAACCCTCCTGGTGTCCGGTATACGTGTATTACACCATCTTTGGAATATGTAGTGCCCATCGATGTCTCAATGATTTTACATATGTTTATAATTGTGAATTTTGGATAAACTTTTATGATGCTGAAGAATCAAATATTAATCGATTTTAAAATTTAATTCATGTGTATATGCCTTTAAGGTCCTTTTTTTTTAGATTTTCTAAAATTGTGTATCAATTTGGGAAGTGGCACTGATTAACACCTGAGAGTGCCCATAGTACCACCACAGTTAGATATATATTAAAACATGGACAGTGTCAGTAGAGCATTGAACGTTGTCAGTAGAGCGGTGGACGATGTCAGTAGAGCAGAGGACTGTCAGTAGAGCAGTGGACGGTGTCAGTAGAGCAGAGGACGGTGTCAGTAGAGCAGAGGACTGTGTCAGTAGAGCAGAGGACTGTGTCAGTAGAGCAGAGGACTGTGTCAGTAGAGCGGTGGATGGTGTCAGTAGAGCGGTGGACGGTGTCAGTAGAGCGGTGGACGGTGTCAGTAGAGCGGTGGACGGTGTCAGTAGAGCGGTGGACGGTGTCAGTAGAGCGGTGGACGGTGTCAGTAGAGCAGAGGACTGTGTCAGTAGAGCAGTGGACGGTGTCAGTAGAGCAGTGGACGGTGTCAGTAGAGCAGTGGACGGGGTCAGTAGAGCAGTGGACGGTGTCAGTAGAGCAGTGGACCGTGTCAGTAGAGCAGAGGACGGTGTCAGTAGAGCAGTGGACGGTGTCAGTAGAGCAGAGGACTGTGTCAGTAGAGCAGAGATTCGTCTCAGTAGGGCAGTGGAAGGTGTCAGCATTTTTTTTTTTTTTTTACAATTTTATTATGTTTATTTTTTCGGAGCCCCATTGGGGGGGCTTTGGTGAAATATCAGGGGTCCAAACAGATTGCTGATCCCTCACTTTGGAGACAGATAAAGGGACTTAAGACAGAGATTCTCCAGTCTCTTTCTCTGCAGCCTTGGCTGCACTGGAGAGTGAATGAATGGGAAGTGCTCTGTGCTGAGCAGCTTCCTGCTCATTTAAAAACTGAAGATTGGTATCGATCATTCAGAAAAAGAAGGGACCGGTAAACTATATATTTACCGGCCTCTTCCCCGCTCTCCATCTTGAAACCTCCTCAGCAGCCAGCCGGAAAGGAGGGAAGCTGGCAGTGATGTGACGGGGCTGGGGGTCGGGCAGCAGGGGAAATCTGCGCCGCGCGGGGTGATTAGTGTGAACCCCTATGCCCTTATTGCTGTAAAAACCTGCCTGGGGAATTCTGCAAGCAATGGAACAGTAAGGCCGTGTACACACGGTCGGTCAAAACCGATGAAAGCGGACTGAAGGACCTTTTCATCGGTCCAAACCGATCGTGTCGGTTATCCTTCGGTCCAAAAATGTAGAACTTGCTTTAAAATTGAACCGATGGACACCTAACCGATCGGTCAAAACCGATGGTTAGTATGCAAAAGCATCGGTTAAAGGTCCACGTGTGCTCGGAGTCGAGTCAACGCATGCTTGGAAGCATTGAACTTCGGTTTTTTCAGCACGTCGTTGTGTTTTACGTCACTGCGTTCTGACACAATCGGTTTTTAACCTATGGTGTGTAGGCACATCAGACCATCAGTCAGCTTCATAGGTTAACCGATGACAACTGTCCTTCGGACCGTTCTCATCGGATGGACCGACCGTGGGTTGTAATATAATTCACAATAAACCAAGCAGCTTGGAATAAGTAGGAGTTGGAAAGGAAGCTCCATTATAGAAGCCTTGAGTGTTTCTACATTGAATCACTCCAGTATTGATTTCACATCATTTAGAAAAAATATGAACAAACGGATATGGGGAGAATGTACAATTCATTCATCAAATATAAACCACCAAGTTTAATCCCATCGCTATTACAGCAAAGGATGTTAAAATGTTACCCGCTCACTGAAGGGCAAGGATCAGGAGAATTGCCGAGATTGTTAAAACAACAGTCAGTATGAATTAAACATGACTGTAGTAGCTTTGCAGTGCGAAAAAAAACATGTAAGCATTGGGGTTGGACTAATCTTTCCAATAAAGACAGATAATACCCTGTATGCTACATGACCCGGTGATGAATGGTGACCAGGGACATTATACGACAGGCAGAAATAGGATCAGCTTTGCATATGTCTGTCTATCTTAAATACAGAGTGCAGAACTGAAAATGGCATAAACAGCTGAAGAACAATGATTATTACGCAGCTTTAATTAATGGGCCTTTCAACGACACTTTGCTGCCAATCAGGGAGGTGCTATAACCTCTTCAAAAATCATTACTGGGATTTTCGCAGCGGCTGCTCCCTGTCTCAGAAATAATTACATCTGGAGCTGCATATTAAGTTCTGGACTTCAGGAGCATTGTTAACACCAGCTAATGGTGTCACTGGGAAATAAAAAACAAGTCATTATGGTTGGGAACTGCAGATTTTGTCTGTTAATCTGCTAGAGAGACGTTTTGTGACATTGGTTTGGGGACCTAATATACCTCTATGAATTATAGACGGAATGCTCAGGTGTTCCCAGAGAGGTAAGCAGGACGCTGTCCAAAATGTGAGAATATTACATAGTAGAGATTTTTTTTTTTTATAACCCAGCTTGCGGTTTTACAATAAGCATTTAGCTATAGTGTGTTGGCTCAGGCTTAGAATGTAACAGCAGGCCTCATAATGTTTTAAGATATAACATCTGGGACAATTAAGCTCCGTCTTTAATGTCCCAAAATTCAGATGATTGGTCCATAGTGGGTTAAGTATCTTTTACATGGCTAAGGCTCTTTTACCATCCAAGAAGTCAAATCTGCCCCTTTACGGCGATATTTCAAAGTTATTAAACAAGAGTGGTTGGCTTAAAAAAAAAAAAAAAAAAGATCGATAGATAAAAACCCTGTGAGATTTCAAGTACTCCATCATTTACAGAATGATTTTGATAAAGCAGAATCCTGTCTTTCACATTATAAAAAAAAAAAAAATTAAATAAAAGGTAAAGACTGATTTAAAAAAAGAATGTGATTTAAGAGATAATAACAGTAGAGCCCTTTTAAAGCCTGCATTTTGGTTTTCTTAAAGTGCAAATCCAAAATCTATCCTTTGGTATGTTTGGCACCATGCCTCGATATATACAGTTTTCTTAAAGTGGTTGTAAACTCAATCACACAACTTGCACCTACAGGTAAGCCTAGATTAAGGCTTACCTGTAGGTGCAAGAAATATCTCCTAAACCTGCACGGTTTAGGAGATATTTACATTAAAGCGGAGCTCCGGTCACGTTTTTTTTTTGGCCATTTAAATATTATGTAGCTAAAGGGCCAGATCCACAACCAGCGGGCTTAACTTAAATGTTCCGATTTAAGTTACACCGCCACAAAATTTCTACCCAAGTGCCCAAGCACTTACCTAGAAATTTGCAGCTGTGTAACTTAAATCTGTCCGGCGCAAGGCGTGCCCAAACTAATGGGGCGAGTCCCATTTAAATTAGGCGCGCTCCCGCGCCGGACGTACTGCGCATGCTCCCGAAGCTATTTTCCCGACGTGCTTTGCGTTACGTTGCGCCGAGTTTTGTGAATCGCGACGGGTAAAAAAGAGATGCGGCAGGAAAAAAAAAAAAATAATTTGACAGCGACGCGGGAAAGAAGGGTATACTTTTACATGGTGTACTAAGTTTACAGTTTGTAAAAGCAGCCCTAATTTTGCGACGGCAAACTAACACTTACGGAGAATTAACGAAGGGAAAAACCTTTGTGGATCTCCGTAAGTGCTAATTTGCATACCCGACGCGGAATTTAGACGAGAAATGCCCCCAGCGGCGGCCGCGGTACTGCATCCTAAGATCCGACAGTGTAAAACTATTACACCTGCCGGATCTTAGGAATATCTATGCGTAACTGATTCTATGAATCATTCGCATAGATAGAAACAGGGATACGACGGCGTATCAGCAGATACGCCTGCGTATCCCTTTTGTGGATCTGGCCCAATGATCCCATTGTAATGCATATAACATACCACATCTATGTGTAAATAAATAAAAAACTTGTCCTCCTTTGCTGTGCAGTACGATGTGGCCGTTTCCATCCTCTGTGTGGGCAACTGAAGCCCAGCACATTTTTTTTTACTATTCCCGGCGAGATGTGCATGCTGGGTAAGCCTTAAATCTCCCGCGTGCGCATTAGAGCGCCGCTCGTATCGGCGATTGTGCCGTTGTCATAACAACGAGCGGCGGCGGAGGAACGTCCCGCCCCGTTGTTTTGACAACGTAAATAACATAATCCCCACACTAATAAAAATAAATTCACGCCGATCTAGTGAAAAGTAAGGGCTTTGTGCCCTTTTTGAAAATGGCGCTGTAAACAGCCCTATTCGTGTCATTTCCTCTACTGAAATCCCGCGATTTTTTTGGGGCATAGGAGCACACTCCTGAGAAATTATGACACAACATTCCCAGGAGTCTGTGCGGTATAGGCTACAGAGGAAAACAACTGCGGTGCAGGAAGAAGGCAGATTAGGAAGTCTTCCTAGCAACAACCGTTTTAAGGTATGTAAAAATATATATATATTTTTTTACTCGGCTAATTACATTTTTTTAAAAGTGCTGATGCAGAGTTTAATTTGAGGGTGGAGCTCCGCTTTAATTACATGCGCCAATGTCTATGGTGCGGAGCAGGCACACTGAAAGTGCAGTTTTACGCAATGGCATAACCTGGGTTAATGCCGCGTTTTCACGCATGCGCAGGGATCTTCCTGTCCCGTGCGCATGCACGGGAGTGACGTCATCGCTGCTCCGGCCAATCACAGCGCCGGAAGTATCTGCAAGGGGACACGGCAGCGGCAAACGAGGAGGACTACGAGGGCTTCCATTTCAGGTAAGTGGCACATAATGAGCTGGTATGCTATGCGTACCAACTCATTATGCCTTTCTCTTGCAGGATTAGGTTTTTCCCGTTTTTCACGGGGCGGTTTACTTCCTCTTTAAAGTTGAGTTTCACCCTGATTTTTTTTTCCTTAAAACACTCATGGAAACATTTGGATAAAAAAAAAATGTACTAACCAGAAACGTCCTGTTGCTATGCCGTCATCCTAATCTGCCACTTCCTATACCGCAGAGCTCCTAGGTCACTTCCTCCCCCTGCCCGTGTCTTCTGGGACCTGTGGGTGTCCCAGACAAGCTGGCCATTCACGAAGGCCCTGCGCGACTTGCACATGCGCAGTAGGAAATGGGCAGTGAAGCCGCAAATCTGCAATGCCAGTTTCCCTTAGTTAGAATGGCGGCATTGCACCCGATCTGATGAACGGATCGGCCTCGGCTGGCTGACATTGC